>NW_026782239.1:0-640000 GCF_031769215.1 Ylistrum balloti
GCAGTTAAAGAGAAACAATGTTAGTGTCTATTATCACAATCTCAACCGAAGAATACCCACTGAATCACACCTGCCGATCATCATCTTCATTAATCTTCATCATCAAACTGCCGTCTTGATTCAATTTTGTAGCAAATCATTATTTCAACCAGTAGCCATAATCCTCTAATCCAATGTAGCCATGTGAGGTCTAGTACATCCACACTAGGTCAGTTCCTTCAAGTATCCATCTGTAAAATATTATTGATTTGTGTTGAAATCAAAATTTTATAAAATATTAAAAAAAATAACCGGCAGTTAATTTTACCTCTCACGGGAAATGCAACACCTTGGGGTCATGAAATTCACCCATATCCTCCTTGGACAATGTCAGATTGTGCATCTCTTGATTTCCGAAATTATTTTTTTCTTTAAGTTATCTTTATCAAAACTTTACAAGCATCACATTTCAAATAAAATTCCACTTTCATTCAGGTGATGCAATCATTGCAAGAAATCAAACTGAATGCTTAAACCAATTTGACAGAAACAGGACAGCAAAAATTGGAAATCCAAATGCCAATTGAGCGTGCATTCCTTATCTTTCATGTGCTGAAGCTTATTAAGATTATAAAAAAAAGCAACTGATGGATGTTTTCTCTTTAACAAGAGGTCCCCGGACCTAAAGACTCATGTGACCAATTTCAACAATGTCCACCAGTGATAAAACTGCAAAGGGCCATAACTATGTAAATCGGTTCCATAATAGCAAGGTTGCACACCCAGGTTTCTTCATGGTCCATTGAAAGAAAGTAACAAGGCCATATCTCTGTAAATTATGAATGAATCGGTGACATTTTCAAACTCATCCAAATATATTGTACAATTTTGGAGACTGGAGAAACAAAGTGATTAATAGCTATAATGTAATACAAGCAGTTCCAAGTATCCTGTATTTTATTGTTTTTCAGTTCATTCATCTATTTACATTCACGAAATTAAAGTTAGCCATTTCATGCCAATTTTTTATAGCAAGTCTGAAGGTCTTGTGCAATGAATGGTCAAGGTCATAACTTAAACTAGTGTCAGCAAACTGTCAGGGCCTGTGTACCAAAAATAAAAGACAAGATGTATTGATCTATCTAAAAACACACTACAACAACTTTAACATTATCTGTCTACAAGACACACACTTTTATCAGGAGAAAGCGATAGAAACACTATGGGGGTCTAAATGTTTTTTAAAACTCCTTTCAATCAAATGCCCGTGAAGTAAGTATTGTGTTTAATAATAAAGACGATGGTATGGGAAATATGTTAGCTCTTGATATAACTATTGAAAAAAATAGAAATACTCTTGTAAATATATATGGCCCAAATAAGGATTGTCCTGATTTTTATGAAAATTTAAGAAACACTTCAAGATAATTTAACAATTCCCCATGTATTAATCTCATCAATCTTGTTCTGGATCCAAAATAAGACACACATATTTATGAAAACATTAACAATTCCAGAACTAGAGATAAAGTTGCTGACCCCATAGAAGAATTTCCTCTTGTCGATTGCTTTAGAATTACCCAGAATATAAATGTTATACTTGGAGAAAAAAAACCCTTTTAAACAAGACTTGACTTTCTTTTATCAGATAACCTTATGAATTTAGCAGAACAAACACACATGCATGCAGGATACAGAACAGATCATTCACTAATAACACTAGAACTAAAAATAAATAATTTTGAAAAAGGTTGTGGATTATGGAAATTCAATAATAGTCTTTTATACGACACTAAATATGTAAACAAGATAAAACAGAAAATTACTGACACTAAACTACAATACGCATCACCAAGGTACAACCAAAACAACACAAAAAAAGAAAGGTAACACTTCTTTATTCTGTGATTAATTAATTAACCCCTTCATAAATCCTTACCAATCATGTACGAATAAAGTAATTGATCAATTCTGATAAAACTGCAGTCATGGTTCATTATAAAACTTTGCGTTCAGTTGATTTTATTCCACTGTAAAAGACGTTAGGTCAATTTCAAAGGTAACACCATTAGTAATGGGTATGGCCACTGTTTGAGAAGTAAACAGCATTGCAGCATTGAAGCATAAAGGTGCATAACTCTTGCCAAGAAGGGTCACAGACAGCATATAGCAAATGTCATTTCTATAACTCAAAGCATAACCAAAGAAAGTCAAGAAAACAATATTCCAAGAGAATTTTCGAAGTTTAGAGGGGCATAACTCAGCCAAGAAGGGTCACAGACAGCCAGGAATCAAAATTTATCTGTACCCTTGCAACAAGAAGCCATATACCAAATTTCATTTCGCTAACTCAAAGCATAAGCCAAAAAAGTCTTAAAAACAATATTCCCAGGAAATTTTCTAAGTTGAAAGGGGCATAACTCTGCCAAAAAGGTTCACAGACAGCTGGGAAAAGAACTTCATCTGAACCCTTGCATCATAAAGCCATATACCAAATTTCATTTTGATAACTCAAAGCATTACCGAAAAAAGTCCAGAAAACTTTCCCATGGACAACAATGACGCAGTCGACGCCGCGTGACGGCAGACAAAGTGATCCCTAAGTGTCCGCCTACTCTGCAGGTGACACAAAAACTATATAAATTAAACTATTTACAAACTTGAAAAAAATAATAGGGAACTTATCACTAGTCAGGAGGAAATATTGAAGGAAATTGAATTATTTTATAAAGATCTATACTCCAAACACTCTGAAAATACTGAGGATGTAGACTTGGAAGAATTTCTTAAAGGTCATGAATTTTAACATACTCAGTGATTGTCAAACAAATAACATTGAAGGAGATTTGAAAGAAAATGAAGTACTATTAGCTCTAAAAAATATGAAAAATAAATCTCCAGGATCAGATGGATATACTTCCGAATTTTTAAAAAAATTTTGGCAAGACCTAAAACATTTTATTATAAGATCTCTTATTTCATTTTAATGGCTCAAAATCTTCATTCATAGAGGCTATAAACATGTTCGACAAATATGCTAAATTATCTGGGCTGAAAGTAAATACTGAAAAAACAAATGTTATTTGGATAGGGAGTAAAAAATTTAGTGCTGATGTATACCATCATAGATGGCAACTGAAATGGGAAACAACCAGATTTACTTTACTTGGAATAGATTTTTCTGTCAATTTGGAAGACATAGTTCATTTAAATTTCAATAAAACAATTAGCGCTATTGATAGCAAACTACAACAATGGTCGAAAAGAATTTTAACACCTATTGGGAGAATAACTGTTTTTAAATCACTTATCATTGCAAAAAAATCCCCATTTGTTTATATCTCTACCTTCTCCAAGTAAAGAGTTCATACAATCTCTGAACAAAAAATTCTTTAATTTCATTCGGCAATCTCCAATTGATCGAATAAAACACTCAACAATTATTCAAGATTTACAGAATTTTATATATGGCCCGAAAACTACTTGGATTAGGAGATTACTCCTTTCCAAAGATAGTGAATGGTCGAACTTGTTGGAAGAAACTTGTGAACTCAAAAAAAAAAAAAAAAATAGCAAAATTTGGAATTGTATACATTAAAAATATTCAGACACAAAACATGTTCTGGAGAGATGTTTTTGAAGCATGGATAAAAGTCTCAGAAATGATAAATATTAAAAGTTTTGATGATCTTTAAAAATTGTCAATTTGATACAATTAAAATTTTAAGATTGGTGAGAATTCTGTAATTTTTTATGACTTATTTACAAAATGTAGTTTTTGTTGGAGATTTAGTTCAAGAGGAGGTGGATTTTTAAGCTATGGTGACTTTAAAAAGAAATATAACTACTGGAAACTTTCTACATTATATAAGTATTTGTGAATCAATCAAAACATTTATGGGAGATAATGATATAAAAGCACATAATTTATCTATTCAAAAACTTTTTATACCTCTCCACATTAATGTGATATTAAAAAATAAACAAGAGTACCGCAGAGTAGAACAATATACGCCTGTCCCAAGTCATTTAAGAATAACTCAGAAACTATGCATGCGGGGCGGGCTATTTTTATACGCGACACTCCAGTGTCTCTAGACATACATGTGTACAAATTATGGTGACCAGAGAGCAAGGAGTCACAAAAATATGGCCCGGAAAAGGGAAGTTTATGAAAAATCAACTAAGGGGGAATAACTCAGAAACTATGAATGCAAGGCGGCAATGTTTATACATGACACTCTTGTCACCTTGAGATATATATGTCTACAAAGTATGGTGACAATAGACCAAGGATTCACAAAGTTATGGCCCGGACAATGAAAGTTTACGACGGACGGAGGGAGGGACGGACGGACAGACAATGCCATACCATAATATGTCTCGTCACATGACGGGCATATAAAAATGGATAACCGACTTGGAACTAATCAAAACGGAAATGGATATCTGGCCTTTCGTGTTGAACTCTCATATGGGATGTCAAAAATATCAATGTACAGTACCCCCATTAACACACATATTAGATCTTACAAGTATTATACAACATACTGGAACAGATATGGGTAGTAATCAATTTCATTCAGGTTTACAATGAATATTACCTTCAGAAAACTACAACACTAACAGAAATATGTCAACATATGTAACAAACATACTGACAAAGTATCTTTTCTTCACATCAGTCTAATGCACATCCTACTCGATTTGATAATTTCTGGAACAAATCTAGATCACTCATATGCTCTTGACAAATAGAGAAACCAAGGTGTAAAACAAGCACTTGCCTTAAAGGAGTACATGCACCTTATTAATATATAATGTGTGAACAGTGCATATTTTGGTGTGTGGATCTGTGGTTGTGTGAACAAGTGTAGGCCACTGTATATGCTGTTAATCCATACCTGTGTTAAGAGAAAATAGCATCAGTGAGTATTCTATACACCGAGTGTTGGTAGTTGTGTGTCTAGTGATGGCTAGGTCTGTATATAGTATTTGTATCTATTGTATTTATCAACAGTGATTATATATGGTTATTATTTACGTAACTACATAGCAAAATATTTGAAGGATGAATGTGTGAAGCGGTGTGTGAGAGCCCCCCTGTGAGGGGACACAATTTGTTTATGAAGGCTGACCGGAAAGCCCTAACGGACCTTGGCAGTCTGCCAATATAATCAGGGGCGGATACAGGAATTTAAGTTAGGGGGGCGTTATAATTAACTTACTTAACTCTTTCTGTCGTTATGTGATCAACTATAATAAAGTTACTGTATACTTGAAAATTAGCCCAACTTAAGTCATCTATAGCTGTTTAGAACAGTGATAGTCATAACATACGACCAAGACCATCCAGTATACTTCGTAACTCACCCTTACTCTGCCAATTTTCTGCGCCCCACACGCCCCCCTAAATCCGCCCCTGATAATCATGAATGTTTTGTGACAAAAAAAAAGTCTGATGGCGTTGATGATTATGATGATGATGAATGTATTATGTTGATAATGGTGATGATGATGAATGGATGACATTGTTATGACACTGATGATCAAGTCTGATGTTCTTGTATCATAAAGTACTAAGTATGATGGTGATGATGATGATGGTTGGATGATTGCAGTGATGATGAGGATGATGAATGCAGCAGCATTGTATATCTGTAATGATTTTCTTGTAATTGTTTAACTGTCTACAATGTATTGGAAAAGACTAAATTTCAAAACAAAAAATAATCCGAACAGGCTATGGTTGACAGAGTGAACTTATCAGCTTAAGATCTTTGCTAATATGGGAGACTATGTTTATCTGCACACCACACAGACAGGAAAAGGCCAGAAACTTCAGCCTCTCTATAATGTTGTTATGGACCAAGTGTGTTCTGATCAGGTAATGCTCAGTGACCCTACTTCCGGGGAATGACAACCACAGCTTATTCATGTAAACCGTCTGAAGATGGCATACGTCCGTCAGCCATCTCCTCGTCCCTACCTCACAAGTTCTATCACCACACGAAAGGACACGCCCAGTGTCAATTGCGGTGTTCATACAGAAAATCCTTCTCTTCACAATGATACAACCCTTCAAAAGGAACCTCAACCAAATAGGGCACCTGTACAAGTACGTCCCAAACGAACCTGTGGGAAACCTGTCCGCTATCAGGACATGGAATCCAAAGATATGAGGGTAGATTCTGACAGTGCACCAAACTGCAAAGTTAAACGTGTTGTAGGCCAAAAGGGATCAGGATCTTCATTAAAGTAGTTATTACAATTTGCTGGCAAAACTGCACAGAATGGAGTATGGATTGATGCCTGTGTTTTAAACCAAGGATATGTGTCGAGCTGTTAAGGCACACCCACCCCTATCCTGGAATACTAGTGTACTTGTATTAAAAATGAACTAAAATTGACAGCTCAATATATTTCAATTCAGCTTTTCAACTTTTATGTCTTAGTTTGTCAGAGTACATGTCCATTAAAGAGTTTGTAATGTTGATAAACAGAAATATTTGGATAGTTGATTAGAATGATTAAAGAATTGAACAGTTCGGACAATGATAAGGCCATGAACTTGTTCTGTTTCCTATATTTGTTCAATCAAATTCCTTTCTAGTCCAATTGTTAATGACTGTAGTAGTCTGTTCTTGACAATTCTTATATTAAATTTTATGTTCTGATTATGTGCCAAGACATGTTTATGGAGTTGTCTCCCTTGGTAATTGACGAGATTGCTGATAGAATTTACCTTATTGTTTCAAAGTGACTGTGTTATAATTATGAAGAAAACATCATCTATATTGACATATATTTCATTAAATACCAGGTCTGATTCAATTAATTAAAGTCCTGTAACAATTATGAGATTATGATTCATAGAAAAATGTTACAAATTAGAATGTTAAATTGGTGATTTAGCCATGTTTGTAATGGATACACTATAAAGTTAGCGTGTGTACTATATAGTAACATGGATAAGAGTATTTCTGATAGTTGTGTCTGAAAGGCATAGTACAAACCGATGTAGGAGTTGGTTCTACTGTTAGACGGCAGTTTTGGTATTTTCATACGTTCCAGCCAATCAGAGCCAAGGATTGACTGCGACATATACCTGTAGAAACTGACCCTCATGCTGAAGATAGGTCTTTGTGGTGATGATGATTTCATAAGATGACGTAACTAAAGCATCGATTGCTCATGATAGGTCAGGTAACGACCTCCTGTGCGCCAACCAGTCATTCCATATCGAAACACACCACATAGTGTTAGTCCTAGCTTTTTTTCGGAATCCTTTCCGTATGCTTCTTTGCGACATCGTCTGATGTAAGAGCGGGGCCAGACCTTGTAGAATTTTGTTTTGTTTCATTTCCAATGCCGATAAAGACTGTGTCGGAACAGAATATTCCAACTGTGTCAAAGAAATGTCTTCACATTCGTTTTTTCAGCCTCTTTCAATCAACGCATTGCCTTACATCGGTTAACCAATCATGTGCAAGTATATCCTTAATTGGACCATAATTGACTCCGCCTTGTACCACTCAGTCATAGCACCGAAGAAGAATCAAAGGTTAAATGCATGTAGCCGGCTAAATCGGTTAGATTTATTATGTGAAACTGAAGATTTCACTTAATAAAATCTCACATTTACATTGATCTGTCAGAATACAAATTAATGTGATGTTTTTCAGTTAATCCTGTTTGTAGTACATTACTGTGCATACATATATAATGCCTTGGTGCAAAATTTAATGGCAATGAAATCACTGTCTATGAATCTACCAGTATATTTCATATTGTATGTAAAGTCAATGTATAAATGCTTCAATTTCTTTCAATTTGTAATGGATGGTTTTACTGATTTAACCAAACTGATAATTGTGAATTGATATTTTATTTCCATAACATAAGGGAATCTCAGTGAATCAGATTATTTTCTATGTTTCTTTACAGTCCGTATCAGTGTGGTAGTTTGCTGACCAAAATTTAAATACATAGATTTTGTTTGAGCGGGGGGATGTAATGTATTATTATCAGACTGATGTTTTGCATATTGGTTTCGACTATTTCGACTGTTAGATGTTGCTGCATCCCCACAGCAACAGCAACACACTCCCAACCCAGGGCGCAGAGACCTTCCGTCTAGCCTGTTAGATGTTGCTGCATCCCCACAGCAACACACTCCCACCCCAGGGTGCAGAGACCTTCCGTCTAGCCTGTTAGATGTTGCTGCATCCCCACAGCAACACACTCCCACCCCGGGGCGCAGAGACCTTCCGTCTAGCCTGTTAGATGTTGCTGCACCCCCACAGCAACACACTCCCACCCTGGGACGCAGAGACCTTCCGTCTAGCCTGTTAGATGTTGCTGCATCCCCACAGCAACACACTCCCACCCCAGGGCGCAGAGACCTTCCGTCTAGCCTGTTAGATGTTGCTGCATCCCCACAGCAACACACTCCCACCCCAGGGCGCAGAGACCTTCCGTCTAGCCTGTTAGATGTTGCTGCATCCCCACAGCAACACACTCCCACCCCAGGGCGCAGAGACCTTCCGTTTAGCCTGTTAGATGTTGCTGCATCCCCACAGCAACACACTCCCACCCCAGGGCGCAGAGACCTTCCGTCTAGCCTGTTAGATGTTGCTGCATCCCCACAGCAACACACTCCCACCCCAGGGCGCAGAGACCTTCCGTCTAGCCTGTTAGATGTTGCTGCATCCCCACAGCAACACACTCCCACCCCAGGGCGCAGAGACCTTCCGTCTAGCCTGTTAGATGTTGCTGCATCCCCACAGCAACACACTCCCACCCCAGGGCGCAGAGACCTTCCGTCTAGCCTGTTAGATGTTGCTGCATCCCCACAGCAACACACTCCCACCCCAGGGCGCAGAGACCTTCCGTCTAGCCTGTTAGATGTTGCTGCATCCCCACAGCAACACACTCCCACCCCAGGGCGCAGAGACCTTCCGTCTAGCCTGTTAGATGTTGCTGCATCCCCACAGCAACACACTCCCACCCCAGGGCGCAGAGACCTTCCGTCTAGCCTGTTAGATGTTGCTGCATCCCCACAGCAACACACTCCCACCCCAGGGCGCAGAGACCTTCCGTCTAGCCTGTTAGATGTTGCTGCATCCCCACAGCAACACACTCCCACCCCAGGGCGCAGAGACCTTCCGTCTAGCCTGTTAGATGTTGCTGCATCCCCACAGCAACACACTCCCACCCCAGGGCGCAGAGACCTTCCGTCTAGCCTGTTAGATGTTGCTGCATCCCCACAGCAACACACTCCCACCCCAGGGCGCAGAGACCTTCCGTCTAGCCTGTTAGATGTTGCTGCATCCCCACAGCAACACACTCCCACCCCAAGGGCAGAGACCTTCCGTCTAGCCTGTTAGATGTTGCTGCATCCCCACAGCAACACACTCCCACCCCAGGGCGCAGAGACCTTCCGTCTAGCCTGTTAGATGTTGCTGCATCCCCACAGCAACACACTCCCACCCCAGGGCGCAGAGACCTTCCGTCTAGCCTGTTAGATGTTGCTGCATCCCCACAGCAATACACTCCCACCCCAGGACGCAGAGACCTTCCGTCTATACACATGTTAGTCTCTGTTAAAACTGGAATCAATAATGATCACGCCCATAAACCTAAATATAGGACTGGGGGCTATCCTTACCCCTTAGGACTATCAGTCTCTTGTTATAATAGAAAGCAGTAACGATTCTGCCCGTAAACCTATATATATAGGATTGGGGGCTATCCTTACCCCTTAGGACTATTAATCTCTTGTAATAATTTAAAGTAGTAATTATCCCGTCCATACACCTATATATAGGACAGGGGCTATCCTTACTCCTTAGGACTATTAGTCTCTTGTGATAGTAGAAATCCGTTATGATCAAGCCCATCAGCCTATATATATGACTGGGGGATTACTTTACCCCTGAGGACTATTAGTTTTGTTTTAACAGAAAGCAGTAATGATTCCGCCCATCAGCCTATATATATGACTGGGGGATTACCTTACTCCTGAGGACTATTAGTTTTGTTTTAACAGAAAGCAGTAATGATTCCGCCCATCAGCCTATATATATGACTGGGGGATTACCTTACCCCTGAGGACTATTAGTTTTGTTTTAACAGAAAGCAGTAATGATCCCGCCCATAAACCTACATATACGACTATAGATGTATTCCAGATTAGGATATGACAGCTCATCTATCAAATAGCCCAATCCATCGATTAATTCCAAATAACAGTAAACTAGAGGTGAAAAACAAAATCTTAAATGTGTTAGGATGATCATATATACATGTAAATGCATGCCAAAGTTTGGTTATGAGAGTCTTAAAAAAGAAATAAAGTTCCGCATCGAGTTACACGGAAACCCTATTGATTAGCTAAATGCATTGACAAAGTCCAATTCACAGTGAACTTTAAGCGAATTTTTTTAACCTGAAATGTTTGTTTGGATTGTTGTATACCGATATAAGTACACTGTATGTGGACTTAGTGAGAAATCAAACTGAATATGGAGATAAATTCAAAACATAGCGCAATTAAATAACAAAGTCAAATTAATTGTCAACATTACGTTAAAATCTTAGTGTAAAACATGTACGAAGATGTTCCTTATTAAATATAACGATTACACGGGTATGGTGATTACAACTCTTGTGATTTAATTGAATAAGTATTGAATTTTTAAAAAATGCTGACGCCGCCACTGCTGTTTTCATGAAACGTATTTCAAATATTTCTGATAGTTTTCACGTTTTACACCCATGGGCAACATCTTTTACACAAAACTGATTGATTGATTTGTGGAAGACATGTTTTATTAATGAATGAAACGTAATGAAATAAATGGTCAGCTCCCGCTTAGTCACTCACTTGCATATTAAATAGCTTAGGATTTTTCTAATGATCTAATTTTTCTATAAGAGTTACTTCCCTTACATCGCGTCTAGGTTCCAATTCTTGTGTAGAGAGATAGGCGGACTAAAAAAATGAAATATATCACCCGCTCCTGCAGTTGGCCATAAATTGAAATGGATTTTGGAAGAAACTTTGTTGAGTACTTGAAACTCTAAAAACCAGAAAATTTATGACATTTGTATCAAAGATTGGCTAAGTCACCATTACATTAAATGGCCATTTCAATTTTTTTGTTATTATCGTTTCTTTTTAATTAGATATGGAATATTTTGATCAGCTGTTGGAAACGAGGACAAAACATCTGCACTATAAATCCAGAATAAGGATAGGAGGGTAGGATTTTAAGCATTTACTCTCTTTCCCATATTGTGTCCAGCTCCTCTCTCCCCAGGAGGCCGAGACTTACGTCTATACACTTAGGGATCTTATAACAGGAATCAATAATGATCACGCCCATAAAGCTAAATGTATAGGACTAGGTTCCACATTCTTGTATAACAGAAAGATAAGGCGGTAAACCTATATATATAGGACTGGGGGCTATCCTTACCCCTTAGGACTATTCGTTTTGTTATAACAGAAAGCAGAAATTATCCCGTCCATTCACCTTTATAGGACTGGGGGCTTCATACATCTTGGGACCAAAAGGTTTCTTTGTTATACCAGAAAACAGAAATCTCTCTCCCAAACTATTTTCATGGTTTCACAATGTTTTAATTTAAACTACCACATGACTATGGCGAGACTCTTTAGCTGTAAGAACTCACAAATGTTCTCTTATTCCCGTGAAAAGAACGAGATATCGACACTACAAGAGTACAGTAAGATTTGTATGGCTACACCGGGTCACACAAAAGGAAAGCTTGTACAGTTTCTCGTGTGTATACGCTATAACACAACATCTAAAAGGAATTATTATTTCTTCAAGTTTTACACTTAGTACATAAATATGTGTGAGAAAAATGTCACTTACTTGTCAGTTTCGCAGCAGGTGTTTTCTGAATTCTTAATAGTCCAAGTTCATAGGTTGTCCCTTTTCCTTAACGTTTTCATTGGTCAATACAATCTTGAGACGCAAAATTCTTGCACGTGCCTGACGCATAGCTCAGGTGCACACTGTGTTACTGAAACAATAAAGCGCCCCAGGAAAGCCTGGTTCTTAAAAGTATCTAAAAACACACATTGGACGAAAAGATGAAAATTTCTAGAGTTTGATGATTATATTGATATTTTTTGTTTTGTATTTATTGGGATTAATGTTGAGATGGGGATGGGAAAGGGGTCGACTGTAAACCCGGCCCGCTTAATTACAAACTATATATAGGCACACAGGAAATTAAGATATGTATCCACATTTTAATTTGTCAGCTTAAAAAAGAACAGAAGTTTCAAAATATATTTTATATATCTACGGTACTCTGTATCTTCTATTCACATTAGAGACATTCTTCTAGCCTCACGTGTTTGTTGTATATTCAATGAAATTTGACATATTGATGACACATTTATAATAAATTGAACTTCAGTTAAAAAGTCAAGAACACCGCAAACGGACGTCCGACAACCGTCTGACCAAGGACGTGTAACATATCTGTCACTGATCTGACCCAGGCTGATTTTTTCCTCTTCTAATAGGCAGGTTCTGTTGGACAGAATTGCTTGAAATGTTGTTTTGTTTTCTTCCTCCAAACATTTCATTTCTCATATCCTTAAATTTATACTGTCACTCTTAATCAGATCCCTTAAATCTTCAACCTATATATAGGAATGGAAGCTATCCTTACCCCTTAGGACTATAAGTCGTGTTATAATAGAAAGCAGAAATTATCCCGCCCATTAACCTAATGTGAACATAAATAATCATGGATATTTATAGATTATCAATTGATTAAACAATGCCAATAGTATAAGCTTACACTGTTAACTTTAGAAACCACTATTGTTAATGTCCGTTGCATTCTGTGTCATGGTTTATTTTCTCCGTTCGCTTCGTTGCCTTCTGAATTCACATGAAAAAAATATGAAATCTATTTTTCAACTTTCTATTTACTCTTTTATGGAATTGAGTTATAAACCCTGTGACTTTTATCTGAGTATGTGTATGAATCTGCCTGTAACCAGATTCTCCCTAGTATTATTAACTTTAATTCAACTTATGTTTTCAATGAAAAGGTAACACGCTTACCAGAGTCGCGCGTTCACACTGTTGTTGTAAAATGATTACCAAATAAAGTGCGACAAAAATTCTGGTTTAACTACAAAATTTGCTTTTATGACTTAAACGAAACTTAAAATCAATAAATAAAATGTTATATACATGTATGTCACTCGTTCAAATTACGTATTTTGGTGGTTCAGATCTTCTATTTGAACAGTTTTGTTTATATTTATCAATGGTACGGTATCACTGGGGTTATTTGGGTGCTCGAATTCACAGGTGTGTAGTTTTGGGCGGGGAACGGACGTACACGACGTGTGACGGGTAGCACGTGAATTCCTTGGGGACAGGGCGGACCAATACAGGGTGTATAGTTTGTAGCTCATTCGAGCTTTTGCAGCCATACAGTGCGCTCGTGGTTTATACTACGGAAACGTGTGTAACTAGAGGTCGTAAAAACAGAAGATGTACAGCATAAATTATTGAAGATACACGATCCAATGGTACCTTTGTGTAATACTAATTATATAGAACTTTATTCCATCTTCATGTCATTGTCGAGCATTTCTATAAGTTAAATCAGACGGGGTTCAAAATTGACTAATATTGGTATATTTAACGATGTTAAATAAAAATAACACAATGATATCAGGAATGCTCTATCATACATCCCACATTATATCGAACAATATCAAAACAACACAATAGTATCGTGGACGACCGATCATACGTCCCACATGATATCTAAACATATCAAAATAACACATAATATCATGGACACCCGATCATACATCACAGATGATATCTAACAATATCAAAATAACACATAATATTATGGACGCCATATCATACGTCACAGATGAGATATCACAATATCAAAATAACACATAATATCATGGACACCCGATCATACGTACCAGATGAGATATCACAATATCAAAATAACACATAATATCAGGGACACCCTATCATACGTCACAGATGAGATATCACAATATCAAAATAACTCATAATATCAGGGACACCCTATCATACGTACCAGATGATATATCACAATATCAAAATAATACATAGCATGGACACCCGGTGTCATATCATATTTGTATCCCCATCCTAAAGTACCCGGGAATACTTTTTTGTCCACCAGAAATGTATTCCCCATATAATGGGAGGGGATACATCCATGACGGTTATCAGAATAGTATCTAGAGAACAATTATCTGAAATTAGGAAGGAGATACATTTCTTGAAGTCATTAGAATAGTATATAGGAGGTATTTTATTCTGAAATACTATGGACAGGGGCGTATAATAATTCTATACTGTGTGTTCTTTTACTTTAAAGCCCCAATATATGTAACATTTACCAAAAATTCAGTGTAGAATCACACATAATTATTGAGATATTCTCTAAGATGTAGTTAAAATTAAGTTATTCAAACAATAGTTACCATGACTGTGTGCATAAAGTATTGATATATGAGCAGTTGAAACTCGCTATTTGTAAACACACCTCCATTTTAAACACGCCGCCATCGAAATTACGATTATTGCCGAACCACGTCGGAAAGTTCTTGACCTGATCTCGCGAGAGTTGAGGTTTCTACTTATAGAGGAAGCACATGCAGATATGTCTACGGTAAGTTTTGTTTACAAACATTGTTTGCGAAGACTTGAGGTATTCCTGTGATAAACATGCAGTTTTTGGGAAATTATTAGAAGGAATAATTAGTTTAGAAACGATACGACGCACAATTATAACGTAAGAATTCAAAATTGGCCTGATGTATGATTGGAAAAAAAGGAAGCGACTGGTGAACGTCTGTACTGTGTCTGCCATGTTTACACACGCGGAATATGCGCATGCGCAATGTCATCGCTACGAGCGGTAATGTATGAATTATTGTGGGTCCCACATTGTTTATTTTCCGATTTTTTCAATTTTTATTTAAATTGAAAACAGTTTTGTTTTCTTTAATTAAAGGAAAGTATTTGTTTTGTTACATATATTACGGGGAAAATAAGATAAAGTTTGTTTTTTTATAGTGATTTTTACGTATATTGGGGCTTTAAAATGTTCTGCATCTTTTTTGGAAGTCAAATTCAGTAGTACCCATACTTTGTGCCAAACACGTACCTCCCTTTACACTTAATGTAAAAGGCCAAAGACCATATAGTTCCCCTCTGATAAATTATTACTCAGAAATGCAACTGGTCAGAATCCATCATCCTGGAAGCCTTGAATCCTTGACAGTTTACTGATAACAATTACAATGCATACAAGTTTGGCTCAACATTATTTCAGGAACCAGTCTTTGGCTCATTAGAATACAAAACAAGAAGTAAAAAATCAGTCACTCTATCATTTCATTTATTATGTCACACGTAGCAGAAAGCATCAGGCTTTATAGAATGTGTACAAAAACAAGAGGCCCATAAGGTCTGTAACGCTCTGGATATGAAAGCCCACCAATGTCATACATGCCTATAGGTTAGATATTTTAAATATTTCCAAATTAAAGCTCTGTCACTTAAGCTGGCAAAACCAATGGGTAAATTCTTATATCATTACTGTCTTTATCTCTTGATGTCCGTTATTATATACTGTTAAATATAAACCTCGTTCCCCTAGATATTTTTCTGACAACCATCATCATATGTATCCCACATAGATAAATGATAAATATTCAAATTGAATTTCACAGCTGGCATCCAATTGCTCATGAATGTAGATTAAAGGTAATTCATTGTTCATGTATATAATTTTCAATATTCGGTTTAATTTGTTGTAAGATGATACAACTTCTTTGTTGATTTACATATCGGTGTGACGAGGAAATGAAACTTGGGACAAAGTTCATAATTATTTTCGTTTTAATGCCCCAACGCAAAATCCTACAGAGTCAAGGAAAACAGTCGCACAGTAAACAGTAAATACGTACACCCGCTTACGCCGACGTCCTGCAACAGAACGAATAGTTGGAGAGATCGAAAGCCAGAAGAAGCGTGACGTAAGCAGATGTGGAAACGCATTAGGCATGCAAAGCAAGTGCAGTTGATAAAATGCTGAGCCTCCACTGGCATACAAATCAAGAGGGGCTGTGTGCGCCCCCTGGAGATCTGCCATTGTCCATAATTCATTTATGGATATCAACAAATGGTTTATGGATACGAAAAAGGGATAATGTATGAATATCCATAAATGAATTTTGAATTAAATTACTCTTTAACATTCATAAATGAAACAAAATTATTGATATCCATATGAAGTTCTATTTCAGCACTGGCCAGATTTTATTCCGATCTCTGATTCTTGTTATATTATTAGGTTGGCTTAGGTGATTTTTCTCACTGACACGTCGATACAGGACTGGTGTGTGCAGTACAGGAAAACAATCAAAAACAAAGAAGGACAACATACACAAATTATGATAAATTGGAATTGCCTTTAGAGGACCAACAGGTCCTGAAGGCAGAGACAACATAAGGTAACATAAGGTAAAGCTTCTCAAACTTCTTTATGACAAAGATTACATAATATAAGAAACCAAATATCCGGAAAAAGTAAATTATAATTAAATGAAAAAGGATACGGAATGAAATATCCGGCATTAACATGGTAAGGGAAATAACTCTTAAGGTACAATTATAGTATTTTAATATATATTTAGCAAATAAACCATCTCATATAGTTTGTCTATAACATGTGTAAGGGAGATCGAAATAAGACGAGAACAATAAGTAAATAGATATGATATAACACAGATGATATTCCACAACCATCATCAAAATCATCATCTGTCTGTCTGACTCTGTCTGTCTGTCTCTCTCTCCGTTATTTTTTCTTTAAATTTTGATTCCCGATAACTCAACTTTGAGATGGCAACCGCATAGAACTTTTTTCTCAGCTCTACAATGAAGTATTATTTGTGTTGATACGTTGGCTAGTGACCGAGCTACACTTTTTAGTGGGTTTTCTAGCATGAGGATCACCGTGTCGCTATGGTTTGGCGCTAGCGGCAATACCTTCCCAAGATGGCGGCGCTGTAGACGCGTTGCGTCAACAATCGCGGATAGGCCGTGCGACATCTAGGTTAGATATCTATGATCCTCACTATATCCTTTTCTTACAAACGTTTCAAGCGTCTTGCTGACAGCAGATCTAGATTGCATTCTGACACGATGGCGGAGATGATTCACTTAGTGTCGTTCGTTATTTTTGTTATTTGATGGAGTTTTCAGTGTCAGCCCCAAATCCTAGAGAATTTATGACGAAATATTTGGCTAAAAATTGTTCTTTTCCACCTTTGAAAGATGTTTTTAAGATGGAATCAACATGTTGTACAACATTGTTTTGATATTATACATTGATATCATATATATTATACAAAGATATGTCAATTAAACTATCTACAATAACCATGATTCCCTACAAATTAGTGATTGAAATTTAACTTGCATTAAATCATGCAATATATACTTATTCAAATTCCACTGTGAATTTTTCTCCACAAGATCAATAATTTAATGAAGTACAAGATTGGCGAAACGCAAGCATCTATATTAATATATGCATATACACTTAAAATAAATGTATTAAAACTTTTCAGTGGTGGAAGAACCATCGTCTGGAAAATTGGGAGTTGTTCTGTCCTTGTCAGGATACATAATATTCAACAACAGAAAGAAAGTAAGTACGTTATACCATTGCGATACAAAAATTTAAAAAAATTCAAATTCAATGGAAACATGATTAAGACAGGCAATAAAACTGTATAGGACTCTACAAAAACTTTCCATGCACAGGGAATTGATCAAACAAAGCTCAGAATTCTTCCATTACCTTTCCCTCAGTAGAGTAGTTGAAATTAGATATGTTACGAGTCAGAAATGCCAGCTCAAAGTGAGAAAAATCGAAAACCTTTCATGATAAAACATGTTTGCAGATATTTCAGAAAACGCTCATTTTCTTGTCGTACCCTCGCGTTATCTGAGCTGGAATGATACATATTTACGGTCTATTTATGGCATCATAAAAGGTAAGATAACATGCACCCATATGTAAAAAATATTGCATTCAGTTTCGAGATTTACGAGATAAAGGTCATATATGTGCATACGGCGAATGCATATTTACTGTAAGTTTAACATTCGTGAAAACTCTGTCAACGACTATACATGTAGCTGATAACAAATATGCAGGATAACATAAAATTGTGAATGTATATGAAAACAAATTCTTTATAATTCTATATCGCTACCATGGTGATTCAACCATAAACAATACTTAAAAATCCACGATTTATAATATAAATTCCGTTATCTAATCAAGTGTAAATTTAATAGACTGATAATATTGTTTCATAAGTCATTGCCATCTCATAGTCATTGTCATCTCATAGTCATTGTCATCTCATAGTCATTGTCATCTCATAGTCATTGCCATCTCATAGCAATTGTCATCTCATAGTCATTGTCATCTCATAGTCATTGTCATCTCATAGTCATTGTCATCTCATAGTCATTGCCATCTCATCGTCATTGTCATATCATAGTCATTGTCATCTCATAGTCATTGCCATCTCATAGTCATTGTCATATCATAGTCATTGTCATCTCATAGTCATTGTCATCTCATAGTCATTGCCATCTCATAGTCATTGTCATCTCATAGTCATTGTCATCTCATAATCATTGTCATCTCATAGTCATTACCATCACATAGTCATTGCCATCTCATAGTCATTGTCATCTCATAGTCATTGTCATCACATAGTCATTGTCATCTCATAGTCATTGTCATCTCATAGTCATTACCATCACATAGTCATTGTCATCTCATAGTCATTACCATCACATAGTCATGGTCATCTCATAGCCATTGTCATCTCATAGTCATTACCATCACATAGTCATTGCCATCTCATAGTCATTGTCATCTCATTGTCATTGTCATCTCATAGTGATTGTCATCTCATAGCGATTGGCATCTCATGGTCATTGTCATCTCATGGTCATTGTCATCTCATAGTCATTGTCATCTCATAGTCATTGTCATCTCATGGTCATTGTCATCTCATAGTCATTGTCATCTCATGGTCATTGTCATCTCATGGTCATTTGCCATCTCATAGTCATTGTCATCTCATTGTCATCTCATAGTCATTGTTATCTGATAGTCATTGTCATCTCATAGTCATTGCCATCTGATAGTCATTGTCATCTCATTGTCATCTCATAGTCATTGTCATCACATAGTCATTGTCATCTCATAGTCATTGTCATCACATAATCATTGTCATCTCATAGTCATTACCATCACATAGTCATTGCCATTTCATAGTCATTGTCATCTCATAGTCATTACCATCACATAGTCATTGCCATCTCATAGTCATTGTCATCTCATAGTCATTTCATAGTCATTGTCATCACATAGTCATGGTCATCTCATAGCCATTGTCATCTCATAGTCATTACCATCACATAGTCATTATCATCTCATAGTCATTACCATCACATAGTCATGGTCATCTCATAGTCATTGTCATCTCATAGTCATTACCATCACATAGTCATTGTCATCTCATTGTCATTGTCATCTCATAGTGATTGTCATCTCATAGTGATTGTCATCTCATAGTCATTACCATCACATAGTCATTACCATCTCATAATCATTGTCATCTCATTGTCATCTCATAGTCATTGTTATGTGATAGTCATTGTCATCGCATAGTCATTGCCATCTGTAGTCATTGTCATCTCATTGTCATCTCATAGTCATTGTCATCACATAGTCATTGTCATCTCATAGTCATTGTCATCTCATAGTCATTGTCATCACATAGTCATTGTCATCGCATGATCATTGTCATCTCATAGTCTTTGTCATCACATAATCATTGTCATCTCATAGTCATTGTCATCTCATAGTCTTTGTCATCTCATAGTCATTGTTATCTCATAGTCATTGTCATCTCATAGTCTTCGTCATCGCATAATCATTACCATCTCATAGTCTTTGTCATCACATAATCATTGTCATCTCATAGTCTTTGTCATCACATAATCATTGTCATCTCATAGTCTTTGTCATCACATAATCATTGTCATCTCATAGTCTTTGTCATCACATAATCATTGTCATCTCATAGTCTTTGTCATCACATAATCATGGTCATCTCATAGTCTTTGTCATCACATAATCATGGTCATCTCATAGTCTTTGTCATCATATAATCATGGTCATCTCATAATCATTGTTATCTGATAGTCATTGTCATCACATAGTCATTGTCATCACACAGTCATTGTCATCTCATAGTCTTTGTCATCTCATAGTCATTGTCATCACATAGTCATTGTCATCTCATTGTCATCTCATGGTCATTGTCATCACATAGTCATTGTCATCTCATTGTCATCTCATGGTCATTGTCATGGATGTGATATAGATGTATATTAGATGAAGGTTCTATTGTGTATATCATGTTAATATTATAGATCTTCCCGTGTTAAGTGATGGTGATGTTAAGTTAAAATCAATAATGACACATTTTGAATAATTAAATTGGAAACAAAATATTGATTTTGTTATTTGACTTGCAATGGTCATTTTGGATAGGTTAATTAAAGATAAGAAAAATCTAAGTCTTGGGATATAAGTACTTCCATCTATAACTGTTGGGAATACGGCTGTGGGAGTGTTTTGGGACGCATCACTAAAATTGGGACTATTGGGTAAAAAGAAGGGAATATTAAGGTGTGATCAGGTGATTTTTATATTCAGAGTATTATGTTACTAAATAGTTGTTATATTGATCATTTTCAACGGAACTTTAAACTGAATAGACACAATAAATAGTTTCAATACTTTAGTTTTCCATGTTGCTCACTTAAAATGTATACAAATAAACATGGGCGGGAGATCGTGATGAAAATGTCCTTGTATGAATCGATAAAAGGAGATTTTATGTAAATATATATTAGTTGTTGATGTTTTCAGATTCAGGCTTTCGTTGTCACAGACGTATATGGAAGACGACCCAACAGAAGTGGCTACCAGAAACTTCCGGTCACTCCGGATGACGTAGTTCCATCTGTCTCAGGGGGTAAATGTATCTTGGTCAGTGGTGAATATATCTAGGTCAGTGGTGAATATATCTAGGTCAGAGGTGAATATATCTATGTCAGAGGTGAATATGTCAAGGTCAGTGGTGAATATGTCTAGGTCAGTGGTAAATATGTCTAGGCCAGTTGTGAATATATCTAGGTCAGAGGTGAATATATCTATGTCAGAGGTGAATATATCTTGGTCAGTGGTGAATATGTCAAGGTCAGTGGTGAATGTATCTAGGTCAGAGGTGAATTTACCTATATCCCGCAGATGATCGCGTCAGGTTTGATGCTGGTCTAACGAGAAGCTTGAAGGTAACAAATTTAGGCAAAAAAGGAGGAAATGACATCAATATTCCTACGGGTGTGACACTTATGATTTGAAAAAAAAATTTATATTTTTAAGAAACCTCCTTTAGTTTATGTATTGTAGTATCCGGAAGAAAAACCAGAATGTACCTGTTACAATTCACATTATCATTTTTTATGAATTATATGAAAATAAAGAGTGCGGTATCAACCTAACGTGATCTAAATTGGGTAAAGTTCGTGGGAACATATCCAAAGAGAGACAACTTGAACAGAAGCAATCAACACTGTGGTACAGCGCCTTTCGAGTCTGATTTAGTGGAAATGAAGACGTTTAAAATAGTAACGAAACAGGATTTCAAAACAATGTTGAAATTGTAAGAAAGTACTCTTGAAAATGACAACTGTTGTAGGAATATTGATATTTGTGATGAAAAATACGGAATGATATAACAACGTAGAATGACGGAAATAATATTTTGCGATGCTTGTTAATTCGTACTGTGCGGAGAGGGTTGTAAGTTGAATAGAAACGATTATGTGATTAGATAAGAAATACCATACATGTAATTGAATAGGAACAGTGTACATAACGTCATAAATACTGGAGAACTAAACATTGGGTGCAGCAGAGTAATTGCAAAATTTGAAATGCGGAAAGACGGATCAGCTGGCAATACCATATAATTAAATGACTGTATTGAATTAAACATATCTTATTGTAAATTATTGACAAAAGGATCGGGCACAAGTTATTTCAACTTATAGTTGCCATTTCCTCAATACATTACAAAACAAAAACATCACAATATCAAGTCATCAATAATTTACATAAATATTGGCTAATATATTTTAAAGGGAAGGGAAAGAGAGAATGAAGTAAGGTGGGGGTGGGGGTTGGGGTAGGGGTAGTGGGATGGCGTCATTGGAAGTAAAGTTATAACAGAGTTTCATGGTTTAAAACCTGTTGCTACTTTTTATAAAATGTTAGACTCGTAAAATAAATTCAGAGTTTGTTTCAAGGGACTGTATAGTGTGAAATATAAATTCAAAGCAATAAAAAATAAAATAATAATAATAACAAAAACGCAAAAAAAACCCAAAATAGCCCCCAAAAACATGTACCATATGTAAGTATAAGCTCCGGTTTCCAATAAGTATAAATTTTCAGCTATATAACAGATGAACTTGTGGTTAGCTTATAACTCAATTTCTCCAGTAAAAAAATCGTCATATTTTTCCACATAAAGTTTTAACTGATTTATAAACTTTTTAGGGTGGTTGTATTGATGTTCTTCCAACTCATGAAATATCAAAATGAAGATACACAGTGAAAATGCTCACTGGTAGTGATTTTTAATAATCATACTGATCATCGTGCATAATTTAGGAAATTTACATAAGACCGAGTTTATAGGAGCAATTAGAACAGAATGCTACGTGAATGACCGTTATCAATCATAATATTTCCACTTCGCTTTAGTGTAAATCTGTCACAAAAGTATGTAAATGTTCTACAGATGTTATGATGTTATTACATCACTATAATTATTACATTGTATCACTATAGTTATTACATTGTATCACAATAGTTATTACATTACATCACTATAATTATTACATTGTATCACTATAATTATTACATTGTATCAATATAATTATTACATTTCATCACTATAGCTATTACATTGTATCACAATAGTTATTACATTGCATCACTATAGCTATTACATTGTATCACTACAATTATTACGTTGTATCACAATAGTTATTACATTGCATCACTATAGTTATTACATTGTATCACTATAATTATTACAATGCATCACTATAGTTATTACATTGCATCACTATAGCTATTACATTGTATCACAATAGTTATTACATTGCATCACTATAATTATTACATTGTATCACTATAATTATTACATTGTATCACTATAATTATTACAATGCATCACTATAGTTATTACATTGCATCACTATAGTTATTACAATGCATCACTATAATTACTACATTGCATCACTTTAGTTATTACATTGTATCACTATGATTATTACAATGCATCACTATAGTTATTACCATTGCATCACTATAGTTATTACAATGCATCACTATAGTTATTACATTGTGCATCACTATAGTTATTACATTGCATCACTATAGTTATTACATTGTATCACTATAATTATTACAATGCATCACTATAGTTTTTACATTGTATCACTATAATTATTACAATGCATCACTATAGTTATTACATTGTATCACTATAGTTATTACAATGCATCACTATAGTTATTACATTGAATAACTTCTTAGAATATATACATTATGATATTTCTTTCGATTTGAAAGAAGTAACACTTACTTTTGCTTTGAGCTTAAATATTCTGTATATGATAATGATAATGTTTGTTGATTCCTGTAGTGGTGTTTACCTTTACCGGATAACTACAACGGACATAACAAAATAGGGAATGTTGTGATATGTTAATACACATATCAAATCTATCGATAGTGCAGTCGAACTTTTGTATATATAACGTAAACAACAATGGCAGTATTTTATTACGGTTTGAAGTAACCGATATCAAGAGAGAAATTAATCGGATATCTAATTAGTAAGCTAATTAACATGTGAATTGTCATAGACACTAGATGATACATTAATAAAACTCTATGTCAAATACAGAAAAGACAACAGATATTGTCGTCAAAACTGAAAATGATTTCCAAGAATTTGACATTAAGAAATGTTGAGGTTGTTTTAAGAGCCATGATAATTATGGGTGGTTTGTATTTATTTCTATTGAATAATAATTCAAAAAGAAAAGTTTTCAACACAGGCTGGAGCTGATCTTTATATGTCGTTTCGCAGAAAATGGACGTTCATTATTTTGAATTGATTAAAAATACATAAAGATCCCCTAGCATTTTACATGGCCATCTGTAATTTTAAATTTGATTTATATAAAAGATATACCAGTCATAAATTAAGATGGAAATACTGAATAAAGTTGTAATCTGTCTTTAATGTTTGTACAACATAACCAGTGTTTGTTATACCTTTACAATTGATTCTCTATACTTTTCTATAGTGAATAAAACTTGGCATTCCAGATATTTGCTCCAGAACAATGGTTACCGGTCAACATTTCGATGTTGACTGCTGACGTCACAACTTATTACTTTTCGGTACTTTCCGGTCGTTACTCAACACTGTCTTTATCTAAAACGGGTTCTTTTCTTAGATATCAGTGAACGAAGGCATAACAAAACAATCGTGGACTGGATTTTTGGTCAACATGAGTATGATAAACCCTCGGATCAAACTGTTTCCTTCGACCTTCAGACTCTCTGGTTTAAGATATAACACATGTTAACCTCAAAGCCAGTCAACAAATGTATATTAACTGTCATATTGTAGCCGTGTTTACCATTTTAATGTGACGCAACCATGAACACTGTGAATGTGATAACGTCAGATGGCGATAACAGGGATGGCTGATTTTCGCCATTACGCAACAAATGGCATAAAGCTGCTCTCGTAGTTACCCAAGATATCAAAGAATTGTGTTATGTGAAGTCTCAATATGTGATCTACATTTTGTATAATTATTAATAATAAAGGTGTTAATATTGATTTGTTTTTCATTTGAAACCTTCAAGTCATGAATAAAAATAGGAAGCTTATACGGTACACACGCTTTAAAAAGGATGGTATTATTTTTGTTTACTTGGGAGTTTCAGATTAATCTGGTAGCAAAAGCCATTTTTAAAATGATCACAAATACATTAGCTATTTATTGGTATCGTTGATGATGAAGGACCTTACAGACACACAAGATAACCCCACCCCCTTTCATTATGATTGCGGCAAACGCTAGAGTATATTAATGCTGAGTAATTGATGCATTGGACTTCTTTATACCGTTGTGTAATCCTTCACGGGCGTCTAAAAATGAAAAGGAAATAAGAAAATAGTTAAATTAAAAGTTGTGCTTAACAACTGATAATTCCAGGTATTTTAAAATTTTGAATATTCTGTAGAAGGTTTCGCTGTGAGCCTGCATTGTCTCCCTTTACACATGTATCGTCTTCATCG
This sequence comes from Ylistrum balloti, assembly GCF_031769215.1. Lineage (NCBI taxonomy): Eukaryota > Metazoa > Mollusca > Bivalvia > Pectinida > Pectinidae > Ylistrum > Ylistrum balloti. Next base: position 25,607 of record NW_026782239.1, read on the forward strand.
ACACACAGCAAAGTTGTGGACTGACGGAAAATAAATATAGCGATATGTTTTCATAACACTCGTACTGATCTACTGTCTATTCACTACTGGAGCATATTTACATCTTTTCTTTTTGTTTCCCCCGAAAAAGCAGTCGTAGTAACTGAATAATATTACATGAGATTATTAAAAAACATCAAGAAAATACCAAGATGGCAACATAATCATAATTCAAACTCTAATTCCATAAAACAAGGGTAAATTATGAACAAAAGAATAATTTACACGTAGACGCCTGAAAAGTACAAGGAGAATGAGACCAGATGTTCATGACGAGAAAGCAACTTCGGTTTCATTGACGACATCCGCCTAGTAAATTTTGGACAATCGAAGTAAGTCATTTCACGCTCTCATATGAAAAAATACATTAACGCTACTAAAAGGCAAGAATATAACATCAATTAATATGCATTTGAAAACTTAGCTACTTTCCAGAATATTACTGTTTAAATGTGTATTCACTTGTCTGATACGACTTTCATAATTGAGTTATATTGTATCTAAGTTTGTATTGAAGCCATTATTCACTTGTGTGTCTTAAGTACAAAATTACCACCTCGTCAATTTTAACACATTTGATGCCGCCTCTTATGGCCCAACAATACATTAGATTAATCCTTGTATTATAATTTCACGGAAGACTAAAGGATAAAATATTCGAAATGTAACTTTTTTTTGTCAATTCTAAATCTTTGAGTCACAGGTGAAATTTCTTGACTCTTCAGGGCTACAACGACCTGTCATATCGATTTCGGATTACCATATCAGTATCAGTTAGAAAAGTCATCATGTCATATAGGAGGCATTTATGCTATTCTATTGTTCCGAAAAAGGAAATAAAACATTGAATAATTTTAATGTAAAAGGGCATGTACTGCAAACTCATAAATATTCATTTGGCTAAATTTTCATGGTTGAAAAAGACAGTTCGTGGGCATATGATTTCAAGGATTAAAAGTACCCGCGAAAAAAAAATCCCACGATGATTTTTTCAGTATACGGTATCACTACACTCGAACTATGAACAAGTATTTGGTGTTTAACCATAGAATGCATTTTGCCAGAAATGGAAAAGATAACACTATAGATCATTCTAACTGAACACTCATTGAATACCACAAATCATCATTAAGGACTCTCCAAGACAAATGGAGGAAGAAATTATTGTATTGATGCCGCAATTCTTGGCTGCTACTGATTGAGGTACATGTATGCACTTTAACGGAACGAATACACATTTGAAAAGGAGCAACTGTTATTAGAAAAAATAACATGCTATTTCCAAAATCCTTTCCTCGCTAATTGTTCAAGAACAATTTCAAATGTGCATTATCTTTCTGGCCATTAACGCATACTTGGATATGAATATCCCAGGTGCTCATTATTCATAATTTTCTCCCCAATATAATATCTGAACACTTTGGATGTTAGCGATCACGTGAAATCTAAGCAGCTATTGTTTACCTGGACTACAAATCAACCAAAATTCCTTGAATTAAGCTAATCAATATGGTAACTATCATAATTCCAACTTAAATTCCATATAAATAGGACAAATAAGAACAAAAGAAGGTTTTACACGGAGACTCCTGAAAAGTACGGGTAGAATAAAACCAGGTGTTCCGAAAGAATAAGCGTCTTCTGCTTCATCGATGGCTGCTTATAATGATTGCTCACCAAAATGCGTGCATGTTTCCGTTTGCATATCCGTTAACGTGTAACACGAATAGTATGTACTTGTATCTCAAATAACAAGAGAAGAGTTTTAAATTCGTCAAAATCATGCAGGATTAGTAAATTTTATATTTAGTTATGAAAGAGTTCTAGATTCATCGAAACATTGATAAATGCGTCATTGAAGAAAAAATACATAGCTTTAATTCATAACATGCTCTTTATCGATACTGAACCGTTCAAATAAAACCGGAAAAAAGTGACCAGAACATTAAGTGAAAAATCAATGCAGTATGTAATGAATCATTTGTGCGTATGACGTATGTTGTTCCGCCTTAAATGAAAAAATAAATTCCTCACGAAAATACAGAAATTAATGACAATAAGAATAAAGAAATCACAAGACACATGCATAGCATTTTCGAATGCTTAGGGTAATAGCAAAGAAGTTGTAACAAATAAAAACAAACATTCTTATTACATTTTATATCTTTTAAGTATATCGTCCATTGTAGAACCTTCGGATGGTGATATTCATCACCTCACATCACTGACATAGTAGCATACAGAACTGGTTTGGTTCGTCGATATTTTGTAATAACGGACTGTCAGGTATATCAGAGGACTAAATCCCCTGTTTTATCAGCTTTAGTATTCCTATAGTTGTGTGAAAACAATGATCTGCTGTCTAATACATTGGATCCTGTGTGATATCCGCCACGCCGAGACGACCCATGGTGGTAATCTTCTGTAGGATTAAGATGGTTTAACACACTGCCAGCGGCTCGGGAAAACAACTATGTAATTCTTTATTATTTTGTTGTATAGTTCTAAATCATATCGGGGATAGCATTTTTAGAAAATGGGGTGGGATGGAAATTTTCGTTTGTTTATTTTATCTATTTTTAACATGATAATTATTATTTTATCGATTGATTGATTGATTTTTATTTGATTATGTTTTTTATTTATTTTCATGGGGTCAGATGGTGGAAGATATAACACACAATGATGTAAGTGTCACACGTTTTACAGTGCCATCACACTGGAATGCGGTAACCTGAAAACGGTAGCCTGACACACCACCCGTTAACAGTAGGCTAAGCAATTGTTACAGCCATATCGGATAAAATTAGTAAGTACTGTAAAGTTATTTATATTTTTTATGACTTTCACTTTATTCGAGGTCATTTATGATTGCGGGAAAATTAAGGTTATTTGCCTTTATACATGGATACCAATGCATAGACTTAAGGAAGGCCTTATCCTTCTTACCTAGCCCAAAGGAGAACAATCGCGAAAATATCAACCTCACGAAATCAAAGAATTATACAGTACCAATGTCATAAAAATGTTTTGTCTCCCTCCGAATTTAACTCATTTCCTTCCTCGCATAGGTAAATAGCTCAGCAATAAAACCAACAGCAAAGTGTTATATTGTGGCATGAGGAAAACCAGGTTTAGTAATAAATAGAGGCGAGGTTCCAAAGTCACGTGCTATGGAAAGAATGTTGACTGTAGATACAGTTTTACCGGCAAGGACCTTAAAACAGGAAACTACGATGTTAACACTCTTGTGACTAAAATAAAGCTAGAAAGACAGGTTGACAAGAACGTTTTAGATATCGGAAGGATTGAAAATATACCAGGATCCTTAACACTCAAACATACACAGGAAAGAACTGTACAAAAATATCCTGAAATGACACATCCAAAAATATATTCAAGGCACACAGTTCATTTAAGTCGGTGTTGACCTCATCCGATCACTCCAAATGTGAAGAGGAAGTTCCGATTAGTTTGTCTGGCAGTGTAAAATTTAAATGTTTTTCTTGTTTTCATCTAACACCTTCTGTAATATTTTATTGAAGTGTCTAGCAAAGTATAACAATAGTCAATATTGGGCTTTTATTGTTTGTCTCAACGAGCAGAAATTGCGGATATTGTGCTTGTAGCATGATGATATGTTTATCGCGTGTTTCCTAAATTAAACTTCAGTAAAAGTGAGAGCGCCAAATGCCGAGTTATTTGTACGGAACTCCATCGGGTCCCTCACATGTCTTGCTGTTGGCTGTTAAAGTACCAACATGAAATTGATAGTCTAGCCAGATATTCTGAAATAAAGCATTAGCTGCAATGATATCGAGCACAACAAACATACATATATTTCAACACACCATTTTAGTTTTTATTTTTCTGTCCAATTGATGAATGCAAAAACGACAAATCTCTTATTTCTACTATACAAAGTTTTTATTTGATGTATTTGATTTTGATATAAACGTGTGGTGAAAAATCAATAATATAATGCTAGAAAGCATTATTAGACTGAGAAGTGAACAAAAGAATAACTAGTATCGATAAATTAAATCTTAATGATTCACACACACAAAACAAAATAATAATAAAAGTACTTCCTTATGAAATATATTTGATACAAATTAAATTATCTTCAAATTTTGCATTTTAAGTGGAATATCAATAATTGAAAAACGACACAAATTCAGACAAAAATAAATGATGATTTTTTTATTGGGTTCCAGCGTTATTATATATTTGGTTTGACTAAAAATTCCATGGCGGTTGTCGTCGATAAAGCACAAGATGCTCACTCTCCTGGAACACGTGATCTTATCATTCTTGTGCTTTCCATGGATCTCCGATTCAATATTCCCTGTTTTAAATACAAGAGGAATAAGAACGTCCATTCATAAGCAAACTGAAAACCATTTTACATCCAACAACATCAAGAGGATTAAAAAATTGCACTATAATCATAATCCCAACTCAAATCCAATCAAACTAGAGTTAAACATCAACAAAAGACAGATTTACCCCTGAAGACTCCTGAAAAAGTACAAAGAGAATAAGACCTTTTGTTCCGGAAGAGTAAGCGTCTTCTACTTCATCCGTCATATTAATCTCAGTCAATCTCAAATATGAAGATGATATTCAACAACACAACCAACAGGCAAACCACCGAGCATCAAACAAGTCGAGTTTCACCTCTTCATGAAATGTATCAACCATTGAATCATTGGTTCCTAGACTCCATAATGTAATTTTCTGTCACTGCATTAAATATTTACATATTCATTTCTTCTCAATATGTTTAGGAAGTATTTCTTTAACTATTGTTTTCGTAAAAAATATCAATACTTTATCGCATTCCTGTTTTCAGCAATATACACATGCTAAACGGAGAATATAACCAGTATATGACCAAGACAACAGCACTGTTTTGAGATATCGTATGATGATTTTCTTACGGTTGCGTATGTAGTGCAGTCTTTTATCTTAATAACACAATCCCATTCCCTGTCTCAAAAACATAATTACTGGACAAAAATAATGTCATTCGGACACAAACCTTGATTTATGAAGTCATTGCGTGGCCCCTGTCTTGTAAAGATTATACCAAAGCTACAAATGTGAATATCACCATTTAATACCTTAAGTTGCATACAGTAGTGCCGACCAATGGCATCAATTATATCATACAGCTGTTTTCTCCTTCTTGGACGTATTATCCTTATAAGGTAGTAACTTTCCCATTAATGTAATAATTGCACTTTTGGAACTAGATAAAGTTAATTTTTTCGCTTTACATATTTCGAAGCTATTAAAGCATGCTGAACTTTCCTTTTTGTTTTCATCTTTGTTTCTCACGCTTTTCAAATACATTACAGCTATATAATCGAGGTTATTGATGCATTGTTCTTTTTCTTCTAAAAGGTTATTTTGGAGACATTTTTGTATCATTGCGTATAAACTGTGAGGCATAACCAATGTGCGAATCTCTCGGGAATGGGGCCGTGGAAGCAATGTTCCGTTTCTAAAACCATTTACCTCGATCATTTTCTACATCGAATCCATTATTTACAATTTTCCACTAAGTTGTATGATAAACGTGATGATTTGAATTCCCTATTGTAATTTGGCCTTCTGAAGATCTAAAAGGAAAACGAAATTACGGGGTATTAATTTCAACTAAATACTTTACCTTATAAAAGAATACACTTTTCTGCTTTGCATATAAAATGTGTTCCAGTCTTTGGTAAACTAACATATGCTTTCCTTTTGGAAACATTTCCGATTTAAAGTGGCAGTAATGAATGGAAATACCATCTGTACTCAGCAGAATTGTTGAATAAAAAATATCTAAGTTACCTGGTTATTGTATGAAATAACTTTTAGCATTTCTTTTGCAACATGTATATTAAAGCTACATCACATATTTATAGTTTGTTACCCAACCGTACAGCATATGAAAACAGTAATCTCTGTATTACCTTATTATTTCCAGTTGGTCTTTAAAGGAACTTGTTAACCAAAATACAATGTATTTTCTGTTTGATTTGATACTTTTTAACTTATTTGATGGATGCTTCAACACATATTGCTTCTATAAAATTTTGTTTTACTAAACGACGACGCAAATGTATTTAATCTTTTCGATTACTGTAGGTTTTATCCAATTTGCACATTTTTCCCTGGTGTTTCTTACCTTAAACAATTTTTGCTTTTGATGTATTCGAAACATAACGGAGATATATATATCTCCCATACAAGCACGTGAAATACATAGATTAAAAGTGAACCCTGTATTTCTCTGGGGATGTCTGGTTTCCTTTTTCATTATTTTGTTCGATGTTTAAATCATTTTTAGTTCGTATAACTGATCGGTCTGCATTGCTATTTGTATCGTTTTTCAGGGCTCTATTTCATCTCCTATGTGTTCATGCGGTTGTGTATTTTTGTCTTTGGAAAAGCTGGCTTTTCAATCAGATCAGTGACGACTTTGCTTTTATTAACTCTTACGGTATTTGACATCCTCTTCACAAACATGTAGATTCCATTATGAGATAACAAAACAATCTAGAATCAAAGCCAGTTACATCATATTACGTTAAACTTTCGCAAGCAACCTCAAACTAATACTGCAACACAATGCATACGTCTCTCTATATACCAGCTGTTATTTAGGAGGGCGTGTTCATGTGTCAACCGGAAGCTGCGTTCGACAGACAGCCACTGGACAGGGGGCGGATGGGAACTTGACGTTTCGAGGTAGCCTGCTCTGACATGCACGGTAGCTAGGGGCAACATCCGTCTGCTCTTTTCGATTAAAGCAATTGCGCTTATCCGACAGGAAAGGTTAGTGTGATGTCTGTCGCTGGAAAAACTAGAACATGAGTCGTGAGGATTGCAGGGGGTTATATAAGAGCTCTAGAAATGATCTTTAATGTAAGTACACAGGTAACTATCGTGTACTTTCTAGTGTAGCAAAACAGTCATCATTCTGGTCTGTTTTATTGCACTTCTGACACCAAACCATGTAATTGGTTTCAGTATTTGAGAATTAATCGCCATATATTCTAGTAACAATTTTATGTAATGCAGATTTTTTTCCAAACTCAACACTTATAGGAATCCAATTGTGAAAAATCGAACTTTGTTGCCACCACATGTGACTATATCTTGTCTTGTTGCTGGGGGACTAGACCCATCTGTTATAGTGCTGATCGAATTTGTCTGATGCGAATTTATTGAAACACAGCGCCAATGTTTCTTTATCACTGAGAAATGGCAGCCGTGTCGTCAGTTAGACGGACATTGCACACCTTATCTGAAGTTAGATCGAGGTGAACAGCTTTCAGCGGGATTAAAATCGTGAAAGGTTGTACGAGTTTTTTTTAATCTGTACAGTACATACAAAGACATATGCTGTCCCAATTGTGCATGATGCCTTTTATGTATAGAGACAAATGTAAAGTCTCTCTGACAATAGGATTTCAGCGATAAGTATGATACAGGAGAAAGGTTAGCAATGTTATTGCCGAGCGCATAAATGCGCGCACAGTGGTGATACATGTTAACTGCACGTTCTATACTTAATGTATTTGGTCCTTTTGTCAGAGAAGGAAAAGTTCTCGTCAAAATCACAATGGGTTAAATATTCTTCAACAAGAATTTTGTCCTTTGATGAACTGGGGTTGTTAAAATTGGGCAGTTAATGCAATGAGATTGTTAACAGCGTAGTTTTAGCGACTATCTTCACTTCATTTTAATCGCTTTTCTGCTGTATTTTGTAGTTGCATATTAAATCAATTGAAAATGTTGCATCTTGTAAGCATCTCTAATATGTGTATTTATTTACGAATTCATGAAAGTCTTTTAGTTTTTTATAAAACTGATATGTCGATCTTCCTGAATCTACGGATCTTTCAAAGAGGTATTAAAAGGAGCAGAAGGCAAAGACGTCTAGTAAGAATTTGAATAAAGTGAGTGAATATATGTATACTTACTAAAAACTATATTACTGTTACGTCATTGTCTTTATGTCGTTATCAATGTATTGTTGTTAAGCAACTGGCGCCGGTTGTTCAAAGACCGGTTAGAGATAGCCAGCCTTAGTGATAATTTTCAAACATGAATACAAAAAAATTGAGAACAGTCTTTTTCATTTCGTAACTGTAGATTTGTAAAGACATGTCAGACTGGTATATTTTGAATGTTAATTTTGCCTTTAACGCTCTTGTGTCTTCAGTTGCTATATTATATCTTATTTTTTGCCATTAACCACAGCTTAGGAGATTCAGAATGATAGCGCTATAGCTTAACGCTCATGGTTGCAATGCACTTTCTATATGTAGCTTGTCTATATGTATTTATCGTTAAAGGTTATGGATAGAAAAATAGGAATCACATGTTAACAAGAAATGTCAAATTTATGCTGCCACGTGACACCACGCATCTTATCATATTATGACCTTATGAACCACCGAGAACGTGCACTGCACACAATGTGATATCACAAGGTTTATTTGTGATGTCAACAGTAAAACCTATTTGCGTGATAAGATGTTGTCATCTGTATGACGTCATGCGCGATTCTGAACACTTTACATACAGGGCATTCAAAAATTTTTATCACCCTTGACATATATTCTTACAGGATTTAAAATTCATTTAACTATGATTTTTAAATGTATCTATTATATATCTTTAAAATCGAAATAATAAAAATATTGGCTACCCAGGTGTTGGTCTGGATACAATTTCGAGTCTTGTTCTCTGTCTTCTACCTTCAAAAAACTTTAGCTGGACAGTAAAATAATTCTCTATTTTCTTGAAATTTACAGACTATCGTCTCGTCCATTTCCCTTCAGAAACAAGTAGTTGTCCCTTAATGTGCTGTTACTACAATGTATAAACTGAAAGAGACGGGAAAAAAACCTTTTATTCCGTGTTCAGGTTTTAAAAGCTATTATGAGTTGGATTTTGTGGATCCCAAGGGATCTTACTTTTATTGCTTTCAAAAATGTATTGCCTTCCAACCTGATTTGATTGCACAATGGTTGAGTTGTGTTTTTTTCAAATTTGTTTTTTTTGTTTATTTATGATATAGTTAAATTTAAGATACCGAACCTACCAAGATTGTCTCCTTCGTCTTAAAACGAGATGGGAACATTCTGTGTCGGCAATAACGCCAAATATAGGAACCTGGCATGTTATACCTTTAAGTATCCCAGAGAAACACTCGGTTCCATGTAACTTCTTTATCCCTCATTTTTATTGCATGGAACAGTAGATAAGATTAGACTGTCAATTGCTGTCAATTTCAATGTTAGAACAAAAGGCTGAAGAAGGGATTAAGTGAATAAAGATAAGACAAAATTGTTTATGCTAATGGAACCAAGAAAAGCTAGGTAAAGTTATACAATTTTTTTTCGGAATAATTTATAACTATCTGATGTGTTTTTCCCAAGGAAGACTTTCCATTTATCAATTGTTTATGTATTTTTTATGGATTTCTGTCCTTAATGTTAATTGAATTTCTCAGTTTATGAATTTGTTGTTAGCTTCTTTTCAACACATTTTGGTATGATGAGTGTATGAAATGGTGTTAATCACGACAAACTTTACAAGAATATAAACATGATATCTATGTTTACGAAAATGATAGTTTGTCTTTATTCTTTTCAATTCAAATAAACCATTACAAACTTCGAATTTCTAATTGTTCTTTTTTAATTGACAATTTGACATTATCTGCCGCAGCATATAAAGATTATGGGATGAATTTAAACCTGCTACCTCTGTTATTGTTAAATGTTAACGATTCAATATATATATTCACCCGCGAAATGTACTCTGCGTGATTCGCGAAAGCCATGACTAATATTGTCGTTTTGGTATGTTGAGTGATTGGAATCGTTGTCATCTTCTGTTGTGTGTTGTGGTGTACAGATGCCCGTCTTTAAATAATTTAATTGTTGTTGTTTATGCTACCAGATGGCAGATATTCGCAGATTTATACCCATATAAATTGTTCATTATCTATCTGCATTATTCTGCTCGGTCGTGTTTTCGGTCAAATTCCACTTTTTGTCGATAGGAAAACAAATATAACTCAACATGATTGATAAAGCCATTCTCTCTATTAGCAATATTTGATAAGAAAAAAGCTTTTGGAGATAAAAAGGGTAGTGATCTTCGCAAGCCAATACATCATACATGTACCGACTACGTTTCAAGGATACGGAAGGGCGTTAACTCTCTTGCTCTCTGAAAAAAGTCTTTAGCGCTATTTAATGCTACCGTGTTGAACGCTGCGTTGCTTTCTGATTTCTTACTAAGCTGTGTTTTTATAGAATTTCGGAGACACAGAATGGTCCTGAAACACCAGATCCAAACATGTGATTTCATCAGACAGTCAATTAGAAACAGAATGTGCCAAGTTCTTGAGTGATGGGAACGCAGCGGATTTAAATGGCACAAACACTACGTTGTCTTTTTCTGCCAATATTTCCACTGTTTTAATTGTTGAAGGAGTTCAATAGTATTTAAATGAAAAACCTGGTCATTACCACCAAATCGTCTGTGTGCCACTTCGATTTTTAGAAAATAGTTTTGTTGGATTAAACATCATACAATTAACGTCTCGCTGTAGAATGGATTTATTTCAAGGACGCTGTTTTTGGTTCGTTATGGTCTTCAATCTTCTTACTTCAGTTGTTTCCGGTAAGGCTGCGTGCAAACTGTAATTGGTTTTCATTAATTTGATAAGTTTTTAACTTCTTTTTTGCACAACAGACTTTTTACCTCCTGCCATCCTTCCTGTACACTCGTCGATCTAAATGTAGGATGGTAACAATATGTTGACAGAACAACGCATCCTTTTAAGAGTAGATCCCGGTGATACTATGTTACATCTATATCAAGTGATACTATTGGATGATGCCCATGGTGAAAGTTTTCCATTATTCGGGTCTATCCTCAATTAAACATTGGCTTAATGTTTGCTGGAATGATATCACACGTAAATATCAAGAGTGATATATGAATCTGCAAAATCACATTCCAAAACACAAAAATCAAATCAAATTCTCATATGAAAACCCCTTAATCATATTTTGTAACGATCAACATTACATTGGTAACTCTAAGTTAATTTTTCTTAATTATGTGTAGATATGAAACCGGGGCTGTGTTGTAGGATGCTACTATCGTTGGCGAGACGAGACAGAGATATATGAGGACAAGTAACAATATTAGATACCGTCAAGGAATGGGTCATTGGATATCAAATACTAATCACTGAACATAAAAACGACTTTAACGTGGGCAGGGGAAATTGTTTGACATCATTTCCTGCAATACAAAACGCAATATTTTATATAATTTTTATTAGAGTGGAAGTTTTCCATAAAAATGACAAATTTCAATATAAACACTTCGGTAGTATGTTTGCATCTCGTTACCAACATGAATTTCAATCATTTTGGTATCTTTCCAATCCAGTTATAGAACTGTCAGAATGATGATGATGGGTTCGGTACGCGGCAATGATAAATGTCGCCCTATCATGGCTAAGGATTTATACTTGCTCAATATAAGTAATGAACTTAGTACACTCAGACCTGCGAGGCAATTTTGTTAATTCTAAGAAATGTCCGTATTCAATAAATTGACTAGAATAACTCATAAATGATGGTACCGATCGAAGTATCTGCAAGGAGATGGTACTGCAAACTAGTTGAAACTACAAAGTGTTACCGATCGCGAAACATGCTTCAAGGGCAGTGATATGAGCCAGTCATGGTAGGTGAGACGCTTTCAACGGATTATCACAGGACATTGACGACACGAATGAAGAAAAGGATCGCTTCGACCGTGTGCCAACTGAATGTGTCCGATATTGTTTAATGTCTACTCCGTGTACAAGCTAACCTTCAGGTCATACAAAGCTTTTACCCTAAATTACTAATGTAAATTGAGTAAATGTAGCAAATCTACACAACTTGGACGATATCAGGCAAGTACACAAGCCCAAATGGGCTGAGTTGTCACCAAAATGACATTAATTTGAATCAATTTGTAGAAATATCATTTCAAGGCGTCGTGTTTTAGAAACTCATTACAGACATAGACAAAATGTGACGTCTTCAACTTCTTCAGGGACAACGTCACACTGTCTGTTCACACTGGACTCTTGTCTAATAAAATTAACTACTTCGTCCCACTACAGTAATCAGTATTTCGACCTCAGGCCGTACACGAGTAACTGCAGTCTTCCGTCCTTACCAAAGCATTGCATATTTATTATAAGTCAACATTGCTTTTTTATTGGGCTAGAACAATAGTCTCGTTTACACTATTTTCTCTTGATTTGTATACGTTTCGTTCATAAGACGCGCATTGTTTTATGTGTAGAATTGAGAAATATAGTTTTACTGCTACAGAACAACAATTAGTGACGCATATTTGTCTTTGGTGTCAAGTAGTTGGTTTTGTTTTGATATCTCTTGGGGGATAAAGCCTGCATTATCTTAAAATGACATTATTGAGGTGATAACAGAAAGCACAGCGTTAGTCAAGACTCATAAACAGTCTACGTCCCCCACACGCTTGTCCTCTAGGGTGGCCAGTTTATCGTTGTCGTGGCAGTCTTTCCTATATTTCAAACGTGTTTATGATAGGGACTTGGCGACACTAACCGTACTCGCGATGATGTATCTTTTTTGGGGCGTAATCATCACGCAGTGTCTGGTGTTCTGTACCGTCATGGTCGTCTGCTAAGGTCTTAAATACATAATTATCATACACATTGTTCGAAAGATATGAAGATATTAATGGAAGCTGATATTAGACCTGACAGTTTGATGGTTTCCACCTCAGAGGTATGCAAGAAAGCGAGGATTAAGTGGGTTGTATGTTGCTTTAGGATCGGAGAGTTTGATTTGCCAAGAAGCTAGCGAGAAGCTATTTTGATGTCCATTCTACCATGTATATTCGCTCCAGGCCATTACGTAACAAATGAAATTTTCTCCGTTTGTGTAATCTGATATTGGTACTTGATACTAGGATAATTGTCGTCTATTAGATTTCATTTGCCGCCTCGTATCATCAGACGTGTGTATCGATCGTCTGCTGGCTCGCGCTTCCCGCGCCTTTGTGACCAGTGTCATGGTGGGTTATGTTACATACACAGGGACCACAAGGTCCAGTTAGACACTGACCAGTAGTGATAGAAGAGGTCGACTGGTGTCCGTCATCTGCGACATAGGGCCTCGGTGACAAATCATGTGGCCCCGGCAGACACGATCTTACTGGCTTTAATCAAAATTGAAAAAAACATTTGTATAGATGTTACAGCTCATGACATCGACAGTTTTTATTTGGCCGAATTCGTGCTTGTATTTTTTTGTTTTCTAAATAACTACTTTGATTTGATATGAATCTTGTGATGCACATTTTGTTTTTTATAAATTCGACTAAAAATTCAGCTTCAAAATTTAATTTACTTAGTATTCCGTATGCTAGCATCTCAGAATAAAAAAAAGCAAATAAACCCTGCCAGATATTATTCAACGGTATTGAATAGAATTTCGCATTTACATCTATCATGGAATATTATAAGCTAAACAGTAACATGTGCTGTAAGTAGTTAATTTCTGAAACCTTCAGATGAACATCTGCTCGTGCCCTGTGCAGATATCACACTAGCAAATTTATGACACTATCGATGTTGCTATGGAGAATCTTCCTAAGCATGACGTTGGAACATTTCTATTTATGACACGTGCACCTGGCTTGTAAAAAATCGGCAAGAACCAACTTTTTTTTAAAAATAAGACATCGATTTTATCCCATATGAAAAGGTCAACACGTTGATACAATGTACATATTTGTTGTGCGTGTCTATTTTTCGGTGTGCGAATTAAAGGCATTCTGCAGAAAATTCGAATAAAATTTGGAGAATCTTTCAAGCATACATGTTTAATGAAAGACTTATACATCCATACACCAATTCCCTTTATTCATGAACCCTCTTTTGATCCTTTTCAGCCGTAATTTTTTTAGAAACTACTAGAATAAAACAATAATTCGTGATATATTTTTTGTTTACCGTGTGCATTTGAATGCTGCATACTTTTTCGGAATCTTTATTTTTGGTAAGTTTCTCTAGATTTACGGCATCGAATTATTCTACAGAATATTTTTATGCAGAAAATTGTAGCAAACTATTGCAGGGTGTCTTGTATGAAAGAAAAAAAAAAGTCATTATGAAAATGATATATTTTACGTTGAACAGTAATCTAAAGAATCACCGATAGGTTTCTTACGTCAAATTACTTCATGCATGCTATTTCGGAACAATCACATCGTTATTAGTTGATAAAATCAAGTATTGCACTAATTAACGGTGTTGTCTGCTTCGAACAATAACACTACGTTAGGTACAGTACCGGTTACCTCCCTTTCTACACCTCTTTTTGTCGAATAGCCGAGCAAAGCTACTATAAAAGTACAAGATGGCGTAGAGATAAAATGGCGTAGAAGGTAAACTCGTCAAATTGTCAATATTTCTTGATGAATCACTAGCAATTGACTTTCAGCAGTACTTTTCAACATGAAAACAAGTACAAGTGTACATAACGTTTAAGGGCTGATCGAGTGTAATGAGGAGCCAGTTTTCTTATATTACATCATTGCAAAGAAGAACAAAAGTGAGCTTTCACAAAATGTTGGATATCTTATAGGGAACTCTCCGATTTTTTTTTTTTTTTTTAGAAAATGAGATTGAAACAGGAAATAATTTCTATTCAAACGTAGATGTGTCTAAGACTTTTGATTTCTGCCTTAATTTATTTCATTTGAATTCTTTTGATTTAAATTCATTACATGGTTTTTAAATTAGATACATTTTAACATAAATAGCGTAAGCAAACTTTATCGAAATAACACTAGAATGACCGAAAAGATGAGCAAACGGCATTAATTTTCTTATTATGTCAAAATTATTTAAAACTCAAGTTTGGTACCGAAGACCTACACATCTATTTTATTGGGCTTGTGCAATGTGAATCTCTCTCCGCGGATGTGATGCAAACTGAATGAAGTAAAGGCGAAAGCACATACGTACATATTTGGCATTGGGATCAATTCCTATCTAGCGCGTGCCATGTGAGCAGAGCCTGTGAGTGTTCAACGAGAAACATTCTTGGTTATTGTCCCTCACGGCAATATGGACGTCAATTTAATGTGAGTAGGATTTATATAAAATATCTGTTGCAATTTAGAAACACAGATAAATATGCAGTAAATTGGAGAAGAGAAGCGTATTTATGGTTGATATATAGAAATATACATTCGGACTGAGATAACGTTATCGAGGACGCTCTAAGCTGATTGCGAGTTTGCGCGAGGCTGATAGCACATGGCGAACAAACAAGACAATAGGGCCTTAGATTGCTATACTTGATAAACAGTCTCCGTTGAAAAATGGCTACTGGTTATTTACAAGCACAGCTAGTATTCCCAAAGGACATGAATGTTTCCAGTTTTAAGGTTTCGTTATGTATCTGTTATATGTATTGTGTATAGACAATGTTTGCTGTGAACGGCATAGCCCCCAAAGCGACCCAAAGAACAACAGATTCAAAGATAAGATCTTATGTTAAAACATAGAATCTTAGCTCGCCAAATCTCTGTTTGATTGATGGAGAAAGTGAAATATTTGATCTGGAAACGGACAAATCAGGTCTTACAAGCAGAGACTGGTTGTGCCTTAAAATCCACTAAATGACATTGGTTTATTGTGTTACAAAACAGTCGATGCTCTCCAACGATCCCATAGCAAGATCACTATATTCACTATATTGCAAACGTGGTCATGACACCATTACTCCTTCAATATGTCCATTCTCTCTTTTTTTAAACATTTTTTTACAGAAAAGATAGGGAAATGAAATAAACTGTATTGTATTTCAAAGCACTAATAGACCTCGTTAACGATGATGCTTATCCACAGAGTCAGGCTATTATGTCAGTAGGTTTCACTTACTCTTCTGATCTAAAAACTAGAAGTGGGAAGCATAATTGCTGTATACGGGGAAAATGTTCGTCCTTTTCGTTCTTGAAGAGATAGATAGATAGAGAGAGAGAGAGAGAGAGAGAGAGAGAGAGAGAGAGAGAGAGAGAGAGAGAGAGAGAGAGAGAGAGAGAGAGAGAGAGAGAGAGAGAGAGAGAGAGAGAGAGAGAGAGAGAGAGAGAGAGAGAGAGAGAGAGAGAGAGAGAGAGAGAGAGAGAGAGAGAGAGAGAGAGAGAGAGAGAGAGAGAGAGAGAGAGAGAGAGAGAGAGAGAGAGAGAGAGAGAGAGAGAGAGAGAGAGAGAGAGAGAGAGAGAGAGAGAGAGAGAGAGAGAGAGAGAGAGAGAGAGAGAGAGAGAGAGAGAGAGAGAGAGAGAGAGAGAGAGAGAGTATCCTGTTACACACCATCTATATTCATATGACTAATGAAATATCCACATAGTGACAAAATAAAATCCTATAATGATTATGTTGAATATTGGATCGTGTTAGTGTACAGTAAGCCAGAAAAAAATTGATTGGAACATTGCGTAATCAAAATTTTGAACTAACGCCACAAAGAAAACTTTGAGAACTTATATTAATTTAGTCATATGACTAATCACTTGATAACATTTAACAAATCGTGTACTTTTTTACTTATATTACATAAGTACGGTGTTTGCTGTATTGACTCCATTGTGCTACATCTATTATTAGAACTAGAGATCATCATCCTCTTATGACGTCATTCAAAATATAGTGACGCAGAGCTCGCTAAATCAGCGCTATATTCAGTTGTGCTTTTTTCTTTATTTCTTCTTATGTGTTAAAATGTTTTTAATCTACAGTTAATGGTGAATGTTAGATTTTATGAATTGGAAAAAAATGTCACTGACTGACTTCATTCCGGTCACTATATCTTGTCGAGGCCCATAAAATCACACAATGCCCTTAACAACTTGATATTTATCAGACCTCTCCCTCCCTGACTGGACATTTAAGTTGTGATCAATACCCAACATCTGTGTATCCTGATTTACATTCAAACTTTCTTATTCAACGATTACTAAATGTTTATAACCACTTGGGTACATTATACCTACATCATATTGAGTCTGAGAGTTGATATTTGTCAAATTGTTCACTTGTATGTAGCCTTATGTTAAATATCCAAACACACCAGGAAGACCAACCAAAAATCTAAAATTAACATATATCACCATCAGATTCACATCAATTCTGAAAAACAATACCCAATTCGCTCACATTTTCCAATATTTTCCACTACCTTATGGATTCTGACATCCTCGCACTCAGAGAAGTAATGTCTGTTGAAAATGTCATTTTGTCTTTCAGTTGACAAGATGAAATTATTATAAGGATTTTCTACAAGTAGAGGAAAGCGCATCGTGTATCGTTAAAACACATCTGGTTTCGCTGTTATCAACCGACTAATCATGTTTTGTGCTCGCTGATGAATTTAGTAAATAGGCTGTCTCTCAAGGATGTCTCCACATGTTTACTAGTAACGCTTTTATCTCCATATTTGATTTCAAATAGATGTAAATCTTTATTCCACGTTATTGCGATAACATTTGCCAGAAACATTGTATTTTCTCAGAGCAGTTGGGATCGATTTTATTAGAAGGCAGCACATGAAGGTTATAACTCCACGTGCGGCACCTTTGTCAAAGGTGGCAGACTTAAGATAAAACTCAAACGAGGTTTTCTTTTTTGTCAACATATTTTCTCTCTACCGACAGTTTGTTCATCGTATTGCACACTAATACCGCTATCTCATCAATACATATATATAGTATTTTACAGTTTTAGGTCTCTTGAGTGGAGTCGGTATATACGACGCAATATACTGAATTTTAATCCTTTACACCAACAAACAGGAAGATAAAAAGATTTACCGGAATAATCATGAACTTCCATAAATATCTACACATGAACGTTCCAATTCCATATCTACGAATACTTTCAGCAAGGACTAACTGTTTGTAAATTTCAACAATTTAGTATATGTAAGGATAAATGTTTGATTTGAATAGCTACAGAATGAATACAATAATTAATAGAAGAATTGTATACATATTGAGGTCGGAATATCGTATCAACAGTTTTGAACTTGTAAATTCAAAATTCAAATTCCATTAATGTTTGATCGATTGCAAATACAAGTGGAGTATGACAAGCTAACATAACATTTTTTAAGGAACAATGCCCATTTTTCATACCTCATTCTCATTTGAGAACGTGACATTACGTATTTGAATTGACTAAGGTTTACATGGCGGGTGCCGTCGATGAAACAGAAGATGCTTACTCTTCCGGAACACCTGGTCTTATTCTCCTTGTCCCTTTTAAGGCGTCTCCTTGTAAAACTTTTTTCTCCCCATATTTTGCCCTAGTTTTATTGAATTTGGGTTTGGAGTATGATAATGTTGACATACTGGTATTTTCCAGTTTTAAAAATACATTTCACCAAATTTGATTTAGATAGGCATTGAAGAACCTGACTTCATATGAAACCGATTTCTCCTCGAAAGTCATTGGGAGCGCACTCTGCAGGATCTTAGTAGAAGAGACGAGAGATCTTGCTATGTTTGATGACATATACACTGCAGTTTGTGAGTATAGACGTCTCAATATTCAAGATAGTGTTTCACTAGTTAATACAAAGACTCAAAAATATTTCCAACTAACTTATCACTGTAAATTATGTATCCATGGGAAGTGGTGCTTTAAAAAATGAAAAAAAAAAAAAAAATAAAAAAAAGAAACGAAAAATTAAAAAATATCATTGTAGATTAACAAATCCAAAAGCGAAATAAAACAAATATATAACAATAATATACAAAAATATTACGTTCCGAAAAGTGCCATATGATTACATCCAAACTTTAATTAATACATAAGCGTAGACAATAATGGCCGTTAAGTATTCTCTACACATTGATTTAGCACGGTCAGGGCAGGTTTCGTCCTAACTGTCCTCGATGTGATAATGGGACTTTAAAAAGTCAAGTAATCTACAGAATGACCCTCAGGTCAGTTCCTATTTGTCTAATCTACAGGATGACCCTCATGTCAGTTCCTATTTGTCTAATCTACAGATGACCATCACGTCAGTTCCTATTTGTCTAATCTACAGGATAATGGTCAGACTTTAAAAATGACTCAGGTCAGTTCCTATCTGTCTAATCTACAGGATGACCATCACGTCAGTTCCTATTTGTCTAATCTACAGGATGACCCTCGCGTCAGTTTCTATCTGTCTAATCTACAGGATGACCCTCAGGTCAGTTCCTATCTGTCTAATCTACAGGATGACCCTCGCGTCAGTTCCTATTTGTCTAATCAGTTTTTAAGATACAGCAAACCCACCCTTTTACGGAATCATTAAGAGATCAGAACATTAGATAAGAGATTCGGATATCAACATACTCATTACATAAACTTAATTTGATTTGAACAATACTACTTTCATCTCTAGCAATAGGTTAAATTGCTTTGTCATTTTTGACTTCTACGGTTTCATCGGAAACCAGGCGATCGTGCTCTAACAACATGTATCATATGATATTACTACCATATAGTACAGAGGCGATAGCAGGATTGATGTAATAAAGGGTTCGATTTTTCCTTTGATGTAATGGTGCGAGCAACTGTGAGATACGATCGATAGCAAATTGTTGAAACAAGAATCTATTCTTACATTTAAAGGGTTTGAGATTGGCCTATCTAGCACAAAGAAAAACTTAAAACAATAAATCAGATTTGATTGTTTTTCTCAATGAAGGCCATTTCAAAGTTCAAATAACAGAAAATCAATTTTTGGCATGACCTTAATTAAAGACAACCACGAAATATTGTAATTGCAGTCGGAATTGATTGAATTGTCGGCAACACTGTGTCAGTAGAAAAGGCTTTCCACTCCACTGTTGTCAAAATTGGAATGGTTTATGTGCTAAGATAGTGTTAGCTCGGATAGGACACTCCCGTTGTACACTCGGCTTTTCATTGTACCGAAGAAAATATCTCAATCCGTGTTCAATACAGCGTCAATTTTGTTTTTATATTTTATTAGTGTGAATTAAAAAGCTGTAAAAATAATTCAGTAATTAGAAAAGAAAGTCGATAGTAATTCACTGTTTTGATTTGAAAACGATATCATAATTCAATATTACAATTTTATAGTTTTATGCTTGTTATCATAATTTCATTTAGAATTATTTTATTATTCAAATAAATATGAATCCATCGACTATAGTCATTAGTGTGGAATATGGAAATCACTACCGTTTGCCCAACTCTTACATTCAGCCCAAGATATTACGATGGTTTCAACTAGATTTAACGAATACATAGTGAATGCATAGGAAAAAACATTATCGCTTTAGATATACTTGTTCATCGTCTCTCGATCGATATTGGTCGTTCTTTTATAATTTCTAAAAAATAATTTGGACTTTTTCAAGTCAATCATGCTTTTTTCTTCTAAACGTAAATCGAATTTGGTTATGAAAATTCGAGGTATTTTGTGACCATAATGTATTTACAACAACTTATGTATAGTTTGTCATGTCCAGAAGCAAGCTGAGTACTTCTTGAACTTTCACAGAAATAAAATGTCAGAAGCCTGAACATACTCTGTCACCTTATTCTGTTAGCCGTCCAAATTAGATGCCCCAAGACGCACACTTATATCAGAGAGAGGAACACTATACGCTATGAAGTGTTTATAGTGGATATGATGGAAAATTTCGGTCTTTTCTGTCTCTGCGCTGCCTTCAGTAATACAACGCAGATCACATATTTTGCCGTGTTGTTCGACTTCACCCATTCTGCTAGCGCCTATCTGCATTGTACTTGTCTCATAAACAATGCAGTAATTTTGACATTTCGTAAAGTTTAAAATTCTGATGTATGGTGTTATGTTTTAAAATTTAATGAATAATAATAATTAATTATCGTGGTCTCTGATCATTTATGATCGATAAACATTAAGTCTAATTCCTAAACCTCAATTCGGTTAGTTTATTTGTCATTTGAAATTTATGATCGTTTGATGGTGTATTTGAGAGACGGTTTGAATCAAAGAGAATTACCATCACATGGTGATATAGCTTATCTAGCGATTACTCCCGTGATCAAACAATTTCAAACTGTTTCAAAATTTCATGTTCCCTCGAGACGCAGACAGAAGAAAATTCCATTAGATGATAATGGAATATATGAATCGGAGAAAACGTGATACGGAACTGGTGTCTTCGAGGGAAAGACGAGGAGGTTACGCAGACGAGGCGTGAAAATGAAATCCGAATTTGCAATTGGAAACGACATGGATATTTTAAGCCATAAATTCATTCATTACTCGCGTTTTAAGCTTTGCAGGTTAGTACGCATTTCAAAGCAAGTGCCTGAGTAACGAGTAGCGAACGGCACCAGTTCGCTAAGATAGCATCCATACCGCCTCTTTAAATTGTTACTCTGATTGATCAAAATTCCATTTCATCCTTAAAAATCAGGATGTATATATTCTCCATGAAAATACTGTTATTAGCTCTCCTGAAATACGTTGTAGCGTCATGAAAGACATTGGTTTGGTCTTAATTATTTTGCAAATTATGTAAGAAGTTCTAGGAGAAAACCAAATATGTGTTTTCTGAGCCATTCTGGAACATAAGACATGCCATGCAGAGTTATACCTCAGGAATAAAGCAGTCTAGTTATCTGAAAGCTAAATTTTGTAGAAGAGTACGAAATTCCAATATATGCCACAGCATTGTCTGTTTTGGCAGCATCAGAGCTTGCAGAAATATGTCTCCGAAACGTTTCTCCTACCGTGTTTAAATCATCAGCATGCCCTTCTCTGCTAATCTAATAACCGAAATTTAATTGTCGTAAAGCGTATATTAGCATTACTCGTAACCAAAATATATCTAAATGTTCAATCAAATTACTAGTTTTAATTATGTACGATGATTGGGCGCAGTGTTTCAGGAGTATGTAATGCATGAACAAACACAGATTGATGTGACAGTTTAGAATCATCTATGATGGAGTCTAATGTCATTATACAACATTGAGTGTCGTTAGAAGTTTCGTTTTCTGAATGTTTGAATTTTAATTCAAAACATACGATCGCTTTTTTGAAAACTTTAGTTCGAATATAAGGTCTGTTTAGAACGGAATATTTAGATTATAAACTCCTGATTCGTATTATTTCTATTTTATGGAAATAAAGTAGTATTGTGATTATCTTTTACAAAATTAGCAAATTAATTGGGTACAGTTTATAAAATGAAAGAAAACAGTCATTTCAATCTTATGTGATGAAATTTCAATTTATTTAAAAAAATTTCTTGCATTGAAATAACGTTATCGAAAAACGTGGTTCCAGCTGTCAACTGAGCAAGAGGCGGCCAAAATTCTGAGAGGAAGATAGGGAAAACACAACCTGGAGATAAGACATTTTTATTTACAGCAAATAAGTCAAGGACTGGGGATGCAATTTTGGGAAATTATACTTTTTCTGCTTCTTTAAATTTAATTTTATTATTTTATTTGCATGAATATCATTGTATATTTGTATGAATAAATATTATTGTGTATTTTTTAAATATAATTGTGTGTTTGTATGAATATCATTGTACATTTCAATAAATATCATTGTGTATTGGTATGAATATCAGTTTCAGTTAGGACAAAGATTTTACTCTGCAAAGTACAAAGACGGATGCTGGTTAGTACATACCAAGGAGGTATCATTTATCATAGTATATCTTTCACCTAGTTTGCCCTTTCGCCGACTGTAAAAATTGGGCAAACTCAACAACTTATGTATGTTAATATAAATTTAACATAGGGTTAGCATGAACAATTTCATATGAGGACGAAAAATTCTTGGAATTAATGTTTTTGAATATTTCCCGAACGATTGAATCAAAAGTCACTGGTTTCAACCACTCTCGATATCATATTGATAAAGCTACAGCTTTAACACAAAATGGACAAAACAAGGACGAAATAAAATTGATGTGTGGTTTAAATACTGTGATTCCAAATCCAAGCAATGCCAGGTTTTCATTATAAAAGCCGTGGTAGTGGAAATAGAGTGTGCTTTCAAAGTGTCGTACTTCATCTTAAAGAGATAAAGAAAACAGGCCCAGATATTATTATATAATTGGTTTTTTTAAAAATATATTTCATTCCCCATAAGTATTTACCATTTTTTACGTGTTTATCTTCTTTGAACACTGTACCATTAAGGAGAACATTTCTAAGAATATTTGTACCAGTTTTACTACGTCTTGTTTCTATGTTTTTAAAGACGACTTGACATTTCCAAAAGTATCATCAACATCACGAGAAATGTCAGTCCGTGACCAATAGCCAATTATCTTTAAAGTGAGGAAGTAAATTCGTCAAATTTCTCTGTCCTAATATTTCCCTCGAGAACGTCATCATCAACACTCTGGCTCTGTTGTCAACAGCTCGCCTTGTCCTATTGTTAGCTATGTCTGTCAATGTCTTGTGTGGTTAGCTTTTGTTTGTTTAGTGTTGGGTCTAATTATCGTGGCAGCACTTTTTTCAAATCTTTTTGTTTATGACTTCATTGCTATTTTTATTTCTGGCTGAGAGTATTTCTGTTTTATTGACATTTAAAATTGTGGTATTTCCGGTTGCTTTGTAGTTGGTTTCAATTATTTCTCATTATTTTGCACAATTATCTATCTTGCTTTGTGTCGGGAATGCACAGATTATGCAAGGCTTGCGCTGCTTTTGCTGTTGTAGGACATTTTAGTTGAACAATTCCTATCTGAGTTTGTACTCTTTTGAATTTTGTTGAACGGATGTGAACTTTCCTATCTGTTTCCCCGGGTTTTCATTTTGGCACCTCATGTAGCGTCGATAATTAGTCCTAGTAAGTAAGTAAGGACAAGAACAATGCTGTTTGAGTCTTGGGTTTTATACTATGTCGATGTTTTGCGGGAGACGCTTAATCTTCGAGAAGAGTTAAATGTAAATGTCCTTTTGTTCATATTCTGCTCTAGTTTTATTGAATTTGAGCTTATTTATGGTTTAAGGTTGATTCCAAAGGGTTTATGGTTTGAGCTAGAATTATGGATATGATGATATTTTTTGTTTGAACATTTTTTATATACGATAAATTATCCTGAGCTCCATACTCGTGAACATATATATATTCTGTCATACTCGTGAACATATAGATATTCTGTCATACTCGTGAACATATATATATTCTGTCATACTCGTGAACATATATATATTCTGTCATACTCGTGAACATATAGATATTCTGTCATACTCGTGAACATATAGATATTCTGTCATACTCGTGAACATATAGATATTCTGTCATACTCGTGAACATATATATATTCTGTCATACTCGTGAACATATAGATATTCTGTCATACTCGTGAACATATAGATATTCTGTCATACTCGTGAACATAGATATTCTGTCATACTCGTGAACATATAGATATTCTGTCATACTCGTGAACATATAGATATTCTGTCATACTCGTGAACATAGATATTCTGTCATACTCGTGAACATATAGATATTCTGTCATACTCGTGAACATATATATATTCTGTCATACTCGTGAACATATAGATATTCTGTCATACTCGTGAACATATATATATTCTGTCATACTCGTGAACATATAGA
Organism: Ylistrum balloti; assembly: GCF_031769215.1. Lineage (NCBI taxonomy): Eukaryota > Metazoa > Mollusca > Bivalvia > Pectinida > Pectinidae > Ylistrum > Ylistrum balloti. The sequence continues at coordinate 50,395 of NW_026782239.1, forward strand.
TATTCTGTCATACTCGTGAACATATAGATATTCTGTCATACTCGTGAACATATAGATATTCTGTCATACTCGTGAACATATAGATATTCTGTCATACTCGTGAACATATAGATATTCTGTCATACTCATGAACATATAGATATTCTGTCATACTCGTGAACATATAGATATTCTGTCATACTCGTGAACATATAGATATTCTGTCATACTCGTGAACATATAGACATTCTGTCATACTCGTGAACATATAGATATTCTGTCATACTCGTGAACATATAGATATTCTGTCATACTCGTGAACATATAGATATTCTGTCATACTCGTGAACATATAGATATTCTGTCATACTCGTGAACATATATATATTCTGTCATACTCGTGAACATATATATATTCTGTCATACTCGTGAACATATAGATATTCTGTCATACTTAATGACAACTAAATGTTCACAACAACAGGGCGAATTCAAAGCCATGTCATCACATAGGTACAATAAAGTTTGAATTTCGCTTAAAAATCAAGATTAGTTGGAAAATTGTGATGTTGTCGTTGTACTTGCCTCCAATCAATGTACCAATTTATACTGTATTCGAAGAAGATAAAATAAATTAAGAGTATTCAAGATATTAAAAAGGATAATGATATGTATGAATGCAAGCTAGTCTACTGAGAAAGACATCAGGTAGACTCCGCCCAAGTAATTCGGAGTATAATCGACCGGCAACAAAAAGGGGTAGGATAGTAGAACAATATTACATAGCAGCAGTTTTATCCTAAAGATATACTGTAAAATCATGTATTTTCGAGGGCTGAAATTTCGTGGTTTTCCATAAGATTTATAACACTCACGAACTCCATTAACAACAAAAGAATATATCTTAACTAATTATGAATACCACTACAAAATTAAGGAATTTACAGCAAAGGGTTATTAACTTTTATAGACACAGGATTCATCTACACGACATTAATTCTCACAAACCTGAGATGATATGTAGGCCATAAAGTGTGAAGTATTCAACCCATATAGCCAATGACAGTCGCCCGTAAATATGGTCTATAGTTCAAACAATAACTTAAACAGTTCCATATCATTACAGTAGTGCAGCTCATAGGCCAGCTCAACTGTAATCACAGTATAAATAGCATGATTTCCACCTAAATAAATATAGACAAATAGTCCATTTGCTCAACAGGAAGATGCGCTTTCCATGAGACACGAAAAGTGAATAGCGTCCATGTACACACGTAGTAACGGGACGCAGAGCTAGATCGTATGCAGACAATAGCGTCCATGTACACACGTAGTAACGGGACGCAGAGCTAGATCGTATGCAGACAATAGCGTCCATGTACACACGTAGTAACGGGACGCAGAGCTAGATCGTATGCAGACAATAGCGTCCATGTACACACGTAGTAACGGGACGCAGAGCTAGATCGTATGCAGACAATAGCGTCCATGTACACACGTAGTAACGGGACGCAGAGCTAGATCGTATGCAGACAATAGCGTCCATGTACACACGTAGTAACGGGACGCAGAGCTAGATCGTATGCAGACAATAGCGTCCATGTACACACGTAGTAACGGGACGCAGAGCTAGATCGTATGCAGACAATAGCGTCCATGTACACACGTAGTAACGGGACGCAGAGCTAGATCGTATGCAGACAACATGAGCATCGAAAGGAAAAATAGTCGTCTACAGACACAAATAATAATATTCGCAACGCGGGCATGGCAAAAAATGTAAAAAGGTCAAAGAAAAAAGTGGGAAAGAAGGAAAGGAAAGATTTATGAGTGTAATACAAGAATGTCCTTTTTAATTCCAGTTTCCGCGTAACAAATGTCAAATACAGAAAACATCAATCCACTAAAAACAGTTCACTTCAGGTTAAGTGTGGGCGAGAAGATCAGTGCAGGTTTGTCAATTTCGATCTAAGAATTTTCTTTCATTTCATTTGTTTGACATGTTTCCACAAGTTTGGTAATATCCGTTTAGGATGGAATGTTCTACTCAATTTATAAAACCAAACCAATACCATACATCAACCGATATGAAAAAATCAAGTTTCTTGTGCGTCAAGACTTTTTCGTCTCGTCAGTATTTTTCTTTAAATTGTTTTAACGCCAAACAGGTAAACGTATGCCTTTGTTTAATTTAGAAATGTTTTAAAGTATAGCCCTTATTCATATTACATGTACACATATGGACAATAGGGAAACATTCGATAACATTTTTATTCTTTGAAACCAGTTTACACGTCAAATGAGAATGAGATTCATAAGAATAAATTACAGAATAAATATTTTAAAACAGTATAGAAAAAAATTGTCAGAAATTTATAATGCTAAATAAGACTTATATAGAAACATCTTCAGGAAACTTTCAATGCCCTGCTGCGTGTATTATATATTTAGTCAAATACAAGTAACATTAATACATGGAAATTAAAAGGATGTGTCAATTTCAGGAACACCCTGCGAAATTTATGAATATCTTAAAAGTAATAAATTGTTCTATACACATTTCGTGTAAAAGAAGAATCAACATGGGGATAGTTAGGACTGATTAGTAACAAGAAGGTGTTTAACGCACAACTGTCTTAGAAACTAACACACCTCTCTAATAACACATTAGGAAGGGTTGTATGGTATATATTCGGTTTAAGTAACAGATGATTGGCTAGCCAATGGTCAGAGTTGACGTTGACAAGTTCCGGCTTGGCGTGCAACACATCTCAAACCGACTTGCCGCAGGATTGTAGCGACCTTAGTTCCCGTGTGGCTGGGACATTAACTACACGGTAAGACGGACAGGTCCCCAGGGGTCAGGTCTGTGTTGCTTAGTACGTGTTACTGCTAATTAATGGGTCTTTCTATCACACCAAATTTGCGGTATGTGTTTGGAGATGAAGCTCGATAGAGCAATGCCGTTCAGACTGACAGTCCAATTACAACAGGTGATTAATATGTATGTTTACCAATACACATCGCTAGCTACTGCCATTGTTTGTTGCATGCATAAACCAACTTTTAAAATTTGGTTAAACTTTCGTTATTTAAAAACAATTGTTGTTATTCTGGGTATTAATATCTTAAACGTCTTTGCTTCATAGGAGTAACATATCATTAATCTTGTTGTATTAGAATACGCATTTGATTTGGAATATGACTCCCCAAACTCCGATTGAGTAGATCAGGGGTCATCTATTACAGCTGAATAACCAAAGTTTAAAAGGTCGCTCTCATGACAGACTTGTCCCCATCGGGTACAAAGAATTTTCCTTAAAAATTGTAAGAAGTTGAAACTGAATTGCCTGATTAATTCCTCCGAACATATTTTGTGATTGTAAATATTCAAAAGCTCAGCGACGATACCGCACTGTGGCGCCCTAAGTTTGTATATGTTGTATCTGTAGCTTGTCATGGCGCTGATGACAAACGGGGTTTAAACTTCTATTGGAGAATATCGATTTTGAACGCAAGGAAAATTGATATGCAGTTTAAAGATTTAGAAAAAAAGAGACTGTTTTGAAGAATATAGTAATATGTTTGTACCGACGCGATTTAAACGGCACTGTGAATGCATGTAAATATACCATCGCTTTGCTATAGTATTGTACGAGGTTTCTATTAATAATTGTCAAGTTTGTTTTCATGCATTTGGATTTTGTGTTTTACCCACAGGAACAGCAGTTTAGATAGTGTCTGAAGAAAACATGACCGCAGTATCAGCAGTGAACACGGCCTTGCCAAATGTATCATGACACACGTGGGTACAATATGGCTTTGTAAACTAGTAAACTAAATGGGATCTGCATGGTCCACATTTTGGACAGCCATTTCATAGATTTACATACAGGTCTCCGGTATCTTCAGAGATTAATAGAAAGGTTGCTTTCATTTTTTTTCTTGAAAGTCACTACTGCCAAATAGAAAACCATGTTGGCGTTCTTCTCTGTTGGACATACTCCATGTTTGAAATGAAATAAGAAAAGAAATTATAAAAGCAAGATTAAAGTGACATGTATCAAAATTTCACGTTAATTGTCTCTCTATATTGGAGTATTGAAGGATTTGCCTAAGGGTCCTTGTTCAGCCAGTAACGAAACATGAATCAAGGAGAATTTGAGGAGTGTTTTCGAAAGAGCAAAGTGCTGCATTATGTTTGGAGTTGGAGAAGTATCATTTGTATTTTAGAAAGTAGAAATGCATTTTTGTGCAAAATTCTTCAGTGGAAATGCTGTTTCAAAGGAAATAGTGTTGCGTAATTGCTACCCAATGCATGGTCGATGGCCACGGGCTATAGAAAGACTGAGCGACACACCACGTAACTATGCACTCATTATACCACTCCCTAGCGTTGGTCTCCCTCCTCTAATGAAGCTGGGGTCAATTAGATGTGATTAGGGACTTCACTACAAGAAGCTACGGAAATGAAAAAGAGAGTAATTATCAAGGAACACATTTAGGACATTTTATGAAAATATAATTAATCTTGGACAAATTCAGAGCATGAGGCCATTAAAATTCACCGAGTTAGAAGACAAGTAGTTGTCTGCCCTTTCGGGAAACTTAATATCAGTGCTGTTTTGATATCAGTAGCTAGATAACGGTATAATGATTTATTGTATGTGCTATTTAAGATGCTGCACTAAACAGTTACACTGCTTGCTTTCATAACGAGATTGCCAAACAATAAACCCATCGGGCTGTATAAATCGTTTTGACAACGTCCTATAATCGACCGGACTTTCTCTCGATATCCAGTTACGTCAGTTATATATAATTTGCGTATTACATCTTTACGGAAAATTAATTGTGTATGAGTTTAAATACTTAATGCTCAAATAACAGGGATGGAATGGTGTGACATTTTAGGAACCATAGTAGATTTTAGAGTACACATGTCAGAAGAAATTAAACATCGGATGCTGATGAAGATTCACACAGGTTTTAAGTCATTTTAATCATCCCTTTCAAATGCAGCGTGCACTCTCTCGCTATAAAGTGATGTTAGTGGCATTTTCCCAATTTCTTTTTACAGGAGGCAATGTCATTTTTGGACACAATGATGCCGTCGATCCAACGGACATCTTTATATTACAATGACATCAAACTTAAGGAGATTTTGTTCTGAAAAAAGTCTTTTGTGCGTGATGAGTAGAGAACTTTGGCAGTGTATCGTATTGACGGTATAGTAACTGCTCATACCAGAGGGAACGTTGCATAGACAATATTTGATTATTATTAATAAAGAATAGTGAAAGAGGATTCTTACAAAAATGATAGCTCTAGATTCCAGCACAATAATAAACCTTATCTCTGACATTATTCTGAAAACTATCCGATATATGAAGTTTACGAAATTTTCTGAAATATGGAAAGTTTACCTCCAAGTTTAGATTTTGACTTTATTAGGTACTATTCAATCTTGTGTCTTTTAATCAATCTCTTACAGGTGCTGCCTTTTCCGCAACGTGGTGACAAGGTCATTCGCCCTTAATCGTTTTCCTTTTCATACCCGCCAGAGAGAGAGAGAGAGAGAGAGAGAGAGAGAGAGAGAGAGAGAGAGAGAGAGAGAGAGAGAGAGAGAGAGAGAGAGAGAGAGAGAGAGAGAGAGAGAGAGAGAGAGAGAGAGAGAGAGAGAGAGAGAGAGAGAGAGAGAGAGAGAGAGAGAGAGAGAGAGAGAGAGAGAGAGAGAGAGAGAGAGAGAGAGAGAGAGAGAGAGAGAGAGAGAGAGAGAGAGAGAGAGAGAGAGAGAGAGAGAGAGAGAGAGAGAGAGAGAGAGAGAGAGAGAGAGAGAGAGAGAGAGAGAGAGAGAGAGAGAGAGAGAGAGAGAGAGAGAGAGAGAGAGAGAGAGAGAGAGAGAGAGAGAGAGAGAGAGAGAGAGAGAGAGAGAGAGAGAGAGAGAGAGAGAGAGAGAGAGAGAGAGAGAGAGAGAGAGAGAGAGAGAGAGAGAGAGAGAGAGAGAGAGAGAGAGAGAGAGAGAGAGAGAGAGAGAGAGAGAGAGAGAGAGAGAGAGAGAGAGAGAGAGAGAGAGAGAGAGAGAGAGAGAGAGAGAGAGAGAGAGAGAGAGAGAGAGAGAGAGAGAGAGAGAGAGAGAGAGAGAGAGAGAGAGAGAGAGAGAGAGAGAGAGAGAGAGAGAGAGAGAGAGAGAGAGAGAGAGAGAGAGAGAGAGAGGGGGGGGAGGGAGGGAGGGAGGGAGGGAGAGAGAGAGAGAGAGAGAGAGAGAGAGAGAGAGAGAGAGAAAAAGAGAAAAATGAGAAAAAATAATCATTCATCCTCTTCCAGGTGATATATGTTGAGAGTTTTTCATTCACTCAGCAAACCTATTCTTGCAACCCAGTCTCTCTCCCAAACATCGTGTTGGCATATTACGGTAGTTTTATGTTTTATGCGTCTATTATAAGGAAATGGTGTTAAAAGCATGTAAATCAGTTCCTGTGTTGCACCCACCATATAGATACATAACGGTTTGTTTCTTTAGAACTCTTCCTGATTATGGTTTTGCGTGGTAGGCGCCATTTTGTATATGAAACTGCGTGATAAAGTCTGTCCGTTGGTCTCTGTCTAGACCTCCTGCCAAAGGTTTCCTATACCACTATCTTCAACAAAATCCTCATTTCATCAATTCCCACAGGAAGCATTAAATACCTGAGGTGTTAATTAAAGACATGTTTTAATCAACTGCCTGAATAAAGCTACCTTTAACACTTTCTTTACATCTTCGGCCAATGAAATTTTGTCGGTTTCAAACTGGACCGAAATCATAATATTTCGATGTTATATAACACAAAGCACAGGGTAATAAAGTTATATTGCATATCCTTATAAAATCATACACGATATTTGCTGGAACGATGCTGCGCGGCGTGATTACGGTTTTTTTTTTTTATAAAAGGAATGAATTTCGTGAAATTTATCAAAATCAAATGTTGCAAACGTTAAAAAAATCAAGAAAATACCAACATGGCAACATAATCACAACTCAAATTCCATAAACTAGGGCTATTAAAATAAACAAGGAGAATAATACCAGATGTTCCGGAATAGTAAGCATCTCCTGCTTCATCGACGACACCCGCCGTATAAACCTTGATCAACCCAACGAATTAATGTCACGTTCTCAAATGAGAACAAGGTATACAACAACGAAACCAACAGACAAACTTACGAGCATCAGATGTGTCCAGCTTAATGCACACAAAGGCATAGAATATTTCTTAATCATATCACTGACGCGACCGCGAAGCTGACCTGCAATTTTCATTAACCTGCATCTTTTGAACCCTTGTGTAACACCAATTTCTGTAAGATAATTAATTTAATCTCATATAAGTGGATTGATTTGCCAAGCATGAGTGGAATAAGAAGTGTTTAAACATTATTATACTTTGGAGTAATATAATATATTACTATTTAAACTCCTCTACATTAGGGAATATTCAATTTTCTTGTGTGATATAAAGTAATTTAATGCGTTAGCGGGTTGATTTACTAAGGGTTCAATGGTTCAATGCCCTCACAAACGCGGTAAGAAAGTAAGGTGTAAAAGCATCGCAAATAGGACAGAGCTGATTGGTAAAATGATGGTCTTACTGATCAGTCTTCTAAACAGATTGTATATAAGAAAGCTATCCTAAATAGAACACATTATACTTATATATAGTAGATGTCTACAGAGGGATATTGGAGTCCATTTTTTTTACTTACTTGTAAAATCCTTCAAACGTTACAAACGGCCATTCGGAAGGCTTGTAACGTCTTACAATATTGTATTAAAGATAGATTTTTTTTCAATTATAATTAATTATAAATTTCTTCTATCTAATTTCATTAGCCTTATCATATAACGTAAACACCATGATAAACTGCCAGGTTCACTAGTACTTCCATCAAGGTCATCGGTAAGAGTGTTCACGGACAATGTCAAGTAATGCCCCACATAAAGGTGTGAAATTGCTATACTAAAAGGAGATAGCATCACAAGGCTCTCATCTGGGCGTAGTAATCAAAGAGACATATTTGTCCTAATATACTGTTGATTAGCTCGTGTTAGGTCCGACTTCATTGCCACCGTATTCGGAAGGAATCTCGTGTTTTCACGGGAACTACAAATGAAGTAGGGAGACCACACACTTTGTTATATACTATATATGTATATATATCGCTTCGAACGCTTGGTTATCGCCTTCCTAATTCTGGCAACAACTATGTGGATCCAATTCGGTAAGTGGGGTGCGAGAAGTAGTTTAACGGATTGAATTTGGTATCAATACAAGCACTTTCTGAATGTCAGCCCCGCCATGAATACAAATTAAGAAAATGAGAATATCGTTTTGAGGGATTGCCGAAGGATATAACTTTACCATAATAAAATCTTATCTTTTGTTTCACAAAACGAAAGTTTATTTGCTCATCTGTCTACACGAGACAAAATAAACAAATAGAATGTTGCGTAAGCCAAATAATGAAGATGTGATCTATGGAACAATAGCTTTGTTGATGTACACTATGTGTGGTTTAGTGTGAAAAATATTTCGATTATGATATGAATGCAGATGTTGAAAAGTTATATTCCATCAGAAGGTATCGGTGAAGACTGATGACCAGGCCCCACTTGTATAAAACATCTCAACTTGAGATTTCCTCAAGTCGAGATTTTCCTCTGCTGATATCTCCTCAAAAAGGGCTTGTATAAAATTTTCTCAAGGAACAGGAGGAAGTCCTCGGCTAGGATGTCCTGAAATTCCTTGAGGAATTTTCATACAAGATATTTTCAAGGAGATATTAGCTGAGGAAAATCTGGGCTTGAGGAAATCTGAAATTGAGATATTTTATACAAGTGGGGCCTGATCAGTACACATGTACTTAAACTTTCATTTGTTATTGTCCTGTAACTTGTTTGATTGTTCCATCATCACAGTTTTTTTCGAAAGTGTTATATAAAACATCAAGAAAATACCAACATGTCAACATAATCATAATCCAAATTAAGATTCAATAGATTTAGGGCAAAATATGTGCAAAAGAAATATGGATACTTCTAAACAAGTGCAAGGTGTATAAGACAAGCTGTTCCGGAAGAGCAAGCGTCTTCTGCTTTATCGACGACGCCCATCATGTAAACCTTGGTCAATCCAAGTAAGTAATGCCACAAAGTGTACAACAACGGAACCAACAGACAACGCGTCAAACACGTCCAGCCATATATCGCGCAAAGAAATAAAATATTTTCTCAACTGATCTCGGTCACGTAATGACACGAATATGGGAAATAAAAGGAATATATAGATATATGGCAATAAACTCCTTATCAAACAGATTTGAAATTGTCTTAAAAAACTAATATTAAAACCAAGAAATATCGGAGATGACGATGATTAAATTGATGTTTAAAAGATTGCAACTAAATTTTTTATCATAATATCAATAATGTTGAAAGTTTATTAGCCATTAGATTTGGTTTTGGTTTATTTTCATACTTTTATACAATGGTTTATTTCCACTAAAGTTATACGAAAACAATTGAGTAAAACTTACAGCTGGACAAAAGTAATTAACTTTTTTTGCAATTTGGATTTCAGCAAAGTTGATGCTTATATCATGTCAGGTGCATTCGTTGAGAACACATTATTTCTTGAATTTAACCATTATTTATGGGGCATGTGACGTCGACAATTGTTGACATATTTCTCTCGTTTCTCTCAATTTTGATTAAAATTTTCCTTTTTGAAAAAGTTAGTATTATATTAATGTCGATATGGTATAAATACAATTAGAACCCGTTTATTCATTCTATATAAGTTGTCTAATATTTGGGATAGCATGAAGCTTCAACTTCAATGTTCAAAGTGGAACTCGGACTCAAATATAGAAAACCGTAGTAATTTAAGAAACGTTTTCCGATGAAGTTACCTTAAATTAAAAGAGATTAAAAGACAATTAAATTCCAGTTATGATAAAATAACATTGCTTGGCGAGATAACAACACAATGCAACAGTGATGAAACAGAAGAAAGACAACGAAACAGGACTCTTTCGTACTCGCTTTTTTGTTTTTTTTTTGTAAAAGCTTTTGTCTCCTTCGCCATAATTTCTGTTACAGACTCCCGTTTTAGGTCTATTGTCGCAATATTATCGTGCCTTATTACTTTGCTTTGTAATTGCGCCTTTGCTGTGATATATTCTTATCTATATGCCTCAATTTTATGCAATATTCCTCATTCTGAATACGTCGAGATTAGGTCAGGGAGATAAGAGTTTGATATTTGGTCCCAACTGAAGGCAATAACACGGCACTATTGAGAATTGAGCGGTACAAATAAGTTTTTGTTCGCAATGTCAGACAACCATGTACTCATTATATCCTCTAAGTTTAATTATTTAACGTAAGTATTAATGTATCCTACCAGACGTTGAACATCACAGGAAACATTAAACTACATTGCCTGATGTGGGTCAATCAGTTTGCTGATATAAAAACAATGTCTGGATATACTTGCTTCCAGAAATGGCTACAAAGAAAAATTATCAATTATTCAAACAAAGAGCGCGAATCATATCAGGGGGAAAAGGGTTCTTTAAAGAAAGAAGATCAATGCTTTGTAAATAATGTAGATGGCGCAGTAATCAGTCGCATGGTTGCAAGCTATAGCGACACCTGTGTTTGTGTAGCCACAGGTAAGGTAGGGGTGGGTTAGATCCATAATCTAAATCACTTAAATTTTCTGTACTGGTATATTCTGAAGTCTGTTGGCGAGATTGGCCGATTGGGATAAAAGAACAGCTTTCATTCTGCGACCGCAAGAGTTAACATACATATTAATTTTTTTTGAAGTCCGTTCCATTTTTATTAAAAAGATTTGGAATATTTTTGTTTGGTCAAAACGTTTCAAAAAGGTACTTTTCATACACTTAAGTTTGAATAGATTTGATATGCACGAGATAAGACACGTGGACCTTGTACTTATGGACAACGAGCTACAATAAATTATGTATTATGTCAATATTTTTTTCTGTCTGTTGTCTATTTATGTTAGAGACCCAGCTGTGAAGATTGTTACTTCACGTGATAGATCCAGATCGAGCCAACAACTTTCCACATACAGTGCATGAGATATGCGTAAAGATAGGCTGATCATCCCTTATGTATCATCCAGTAATTAGTGTTTTTGTTTGGTCAATAAAACAACCAGAAAGCACCAACAAGTTAACATAATCATAAATAAAACACGAATTAAAAAAAATTCAGGCAAGATATGATAAAAAAAGCAAAGATCTACACAGAGACTACTGAAAAAGTGCAATTATATCAACATCAAGTTTTCTGAAATAAGTCAACCGACAGAAGGTTAAATAAAGTTAATTAAAGTTAGGTAAAGGAAACTTCACTAGTCATAAATCTCTCATCATGATTTTTCGACGTGTTTAGAATCGGAAGTTGGAACCTTAGTGTCAATGAGATTCTGCTGATTGTGTGTTTTTCAGGAATTGGTATCACGAAATGTCATGTGCTGCTGTTTTTGTCATATAAGATGCGGCGGGTCTCCCTGACATTGTTCAGTAGGGTAGCCACCAAGTACTAAAATAAGCACCCAACCCCCTTAAGATAACCCTGATTGTCATATGGATATAAACCTAGCAAATCACCATCGTTGTCTTTGCTCAGAAGCGTAAGCTCAAACGGCACATCGAAAAGTGATGTCTATCGATTCATATACGTTCAGTGGAATTTCACAAACACCCAAAGATAGATGGTAAGTTACACTAGGTAAATATTGTTTATCAAATATGCACAATTATTTTGATGGATATGTTGTGACATATTGATCCAGGAACGATATATTAACGTATAAAGTACAAGTCACTTTCCTTGTCCATATGCCCCCTCCCCCACGTGTATTAATGAAATTGCAAATCTCCTATATGTAATATGAAATTATATCAAGAAAAACTGGATTGTAAAACGAATTAAATGAAAACGAAGGAACCACCGACATCGCTGACATATTGATATTTTAGCTTATTATAAAACCATGTTAAGATGCTTAGACAAAAGAGTTAGCCATGTAAGAGCTAGATCCCGCGCTTTTCAGCGAATGTAGGTCAAAACTGCTTCAATTGATTAAACGTAAATGATATGAAATAATCAAAATGCCACAATCATCAACATGTCTTCTTATTTTCACTTTCGACTTTTCATCTTGAAATGTCGCAAACATTATTATCTTTACGCTTCAATAATTAGTCTTACGCCCCAGTTGCTATAGATTGTTAGGATATGACGTTATTGGATTAGGTTTTCCGAACTTATATGTATTTGATGCTTCAGATGCCCCTGGTATTGCTTTATAACTGTTGAGTTATCTCCCTTCCTCGTGTGTCTTTGAGTACGATTTTTGAGTTGTAATTTCGTTATTACTAGTGAAAGCATGTCACACTTACTTAGACAGGAGAAATGATTGACGTAACGAAATTTTGCAATAGCAGCAAATTATGAAAAGACGATCCAATTAAGTGGTTGGATATATCTCAAGCCAAGAATGCCACCGAACTGCCGTAGAACCGTATAATGTAGGGATTTCTCAGAAACACAATAGCAATTTAAAAGTATTTCAGCTTAATCATTAAACTCTCAAACTCTTTAGAAAACGGAGCAAAAACGGAGCTGAAAATATGATGCAGTGTTATTTTTTTTCTGATATGAGGACTTTGTGAGGGGTATTTAGAGTTACATTTGCACAGATGCCAAGAAAATAACACAGCATAGCGTTGTGAAGGTACCTTCGAGCTAAATAAATCAAAACGCTGGATGTGAATTTACCCATTATGATGTAACCAATGTGTCTGGAGGCTGGGAATTATAGTCTGATTTCAATCCATACTTTCTCTTCACTATTTAAGAATTTTCATCATATATTTTGAATTGCTGGAATTTTCTTGTAAGAGACCTGAAGACGATTTTATCCAATTTAAACTATTGAAATTTCCCAAGTGATCAATACGTTGGAAAGGGTATACGGAACTCGCCAAAATCAATAAGCACTGCGCTATATATATGCAAAGAAATGATCGCGAAGATGTTTCAGCGATTTATCAATGTAAGAGAAACGCTGCAGACCTTATCCAGAGTCTACCTCGTGATAACTTTTCTGAAAACTGCTGCAAATGGCTCAGACGGCACCATTGGGAATTAAAGGCAGCTCGTGCCTAGGTCTCCCGACCAAACATGGCCAAGATGTAGACACAACTTCACCTATTGGTAAAAATCACAACGATTCAGAGTTTCATCCATGTAACGCCAGCACTAAAAATCTTCTTCTCTCATACACAAGGGAAATCAGAGCATCTCCAGTTTTATTAAACAACGCATCCAGAAGTCACACCTTGTGGTCAAGTGCCGTTGGAACACGCGCTCTGAACACATAGCAAAGTAGTGTGAAATGAGGTGTTGTGTCTTTTATGCGGCTGATGATGGTTGTAAGAGACAACTGTTAAAACATTAAAGCAATGAACTAACAGATACAAGTAAAGATAACGCAGATAAAACACTAGTAAACTTATAGCAATGCCGACAAAATTGGCACGAGAGAAAGATGAATAAAGTCTTCGCAGAAACAGCACATTTCATCTGAATATTCAACAAATCGGTTGCTTCAGTCTTTATTAAGCGTTACTTCAAATAAAATATGCGTTCTGTTTGTAGCACATGCCATTTAAACTTCCTCCCAGAAAAAAAAACAAAGATAAAAACAAAACCGAATGGGATTAAAATTGAAACATGCCATTTAATAAATTAACAACTGAGCGTAGAAAATAATAACAATTATAATATTCTGTTAATTAATTGTACAGTCATCATGTTATCCAATCAGTAATACACAGGAGTACAAAGAAGGAAGTAAAATTACGCCCCATCAAAAATACATCAACGGCAATGATAAAAAATTATGTGGCATGCGTACTGTTCGGCTAAGAACGACAATTCTGCCGTAAACCGTAGGCGATCAGTGTTAAAAATAGTCATTTTTACAAACCTATATCATAGTATTTCATTGCTTTCTTGATTCAAATTATACATTACATCACACCAATCGCAGTTACGGTAAGGCGGGGGTTGGTGAGCCTACACTAGCAACGTAGTGGCCTATATATTTAAGATTTTCTTACTTTCCAAGATACCTTATGTATATCAACATAATGAAAAATATCTGATTGCAGATTGAGCAATTAGAATTTTCTCCATTGCTACCTACATGTACAGTGGGTCCCGTTTATCCGATTACCGTTAATCCGGTTCCCCTGGCAGCCGACCTCATTAACGTTAATTTCCCCTCTAGTCCGATTGCCTCAGTATCCGTCTCCGGCAGGTAATTACACTTATTACTACGTGTTCACTGAATATCAGTAGGTTTGACATGAGCACGTGTTTGGCTGTCGGAAAAAGATGAATGGGTACGAGGATCCATTGTAAACAAATTACGTCACGATTCACCTGTCGTGAATTATGTTAATTTATAACGAGCTATTTCAACCATCGATCATCGTTATTGTTTTTGTTGGTATGTTTGTTTTTGTTTATAAATTAAATCTGTGCGGGTTAGAATGATTAAAAGGGAATGTCTTTGCCATTTTTCCTGCCATCCAAACCTAGTTTAACCAATGTTAATTTCACTGATCTAAACTATCTTGTGTCTACGTTATGATATTCTAGCGAAATTAATTAAATTCATGTTCAGTTGAATTTAACATTTTTAAAAATTAATCTCTATCAGGTAGCAGAAATAAGCCCTAAACCTAAATTGGTATCAAGTTGTGATCTTAAAAGGGTAAAACAGTGAAAAAATATAAGACCCCGATTTATGCAATACACAACAGTGTAAACCTTAACAAGGATTATCATGAAATTTCTATATTAATATTTTGTGAGTCCAAACTTGGTATATACTGGATTACGACAAACCTAGAGAGCCTAAATCAACAAAAATAATCTGTCTCCTGTACATACCAAAAGTGGTTTCTTCCTCAGAGCACATTGAAAATAAGAACTCACAAACATATGATGATAACAGTATTCCATCTATTTTGAATTATTTTGGGGCTGCATGGATCATGTTTAAGGAAATATCGATATTCGATGAAACTAAATTGAATTTATTTGAATTGGATTCAATTAACACTAAATCCGAATACATGGTAGTACAACATCGTGGGTGATATTAAACTTGTAACAGAATTTACCATCGGAAATTTTGCTAAACAAACTCTTCAATATCATTAAAACTGAAAAGTAGTGTGAATATCAACGTTTCCAATTTTATTAAAAGGCACGAGGTTCCATGTTCATGTATCCAGAAGCCTGTGTTAGAGTGTTATTAAAAAAAACGGTAATCCATTTATCGACTAAAACCGTGATTATATCTCTTTATTACATTTACCTCCTTTTTAAAAGAGCTCCACACCAGGAAGATCTAATTGATAATTTAAGGGAGATCATTCTCACAAGCAATGCTGGTTGCATGTGGTATATACCTTTAATATGACAGAACAAGACAAATAATAATGCGTAATTGCGGACTGTTAATTGCAAAACAATTTAGATGCCTGCAACATCCTACTGGTAAGCGTTGCCACACGCAGTATCACTACGCCATATCAAACCACTCGAATTACGTCACTTCAAACACGTGCGTCCCATTGTACTCACCTATATTGCTATTTCGAAAATGTAGGTCGTTTGGAATGTAATAACGGTCATACAGTTCTCACGTTAAACAACTTGGTACCGCAACACAAACGTCTGTGTATCAGTTGAGTTGAATAGAAGACTGTTGAGTGTACGGCAAGTGGAAGGTATGGGTGATGGTGGCGGTGATGGAGTAATGGAATGAAGGATACCAGCTTTCATGTGGAATTCACACAACCTTGGAACCTCAGGTTGATAATATTCTATCCGACAATAATACCGAAATCATGCCTGGGATCAAAATATCCCGTCTGCTATTGGCAAATGGCTGCATTTGATTTACAATTCTCTTAGTTGCTACCTCCGTGATTAGTATTTTTTAAAAGAAATGATTTTACATTTCTTTTCATTTACGACGTTCTCAGTGGTATTCGTAATTAAAGTTAAATCAGTAGGTCCGCACATGATAGAGGATTTGATAGCATTACGATCTAATTGTGTATGAAAAAAACCGAATCCTAACAATGCGGCAATTTCTATAGCAGTGTAATTCAATCCGACGCTTATGTATCACAGAAAAAAGTGTAATATATTTCAAAATAAATAATGTACATTTACACAAACGCTTAAACACGAGAAATAATTTGGACGCAGCAAAATATTTCATATAATTGAATGTATGATTACCGAAAATGATATAAATTCGTAAAAGTATTAATAAGTTTCGTTCTAAAGATACACAAATGAATAACGACCTCTATATACACATTTATGTGTCAGATATAGGCACATAGAACAGGAGAGGTTTACAAACGCTGCTAATGACGAAATCGTTTTATTTACACAATGGACGACAAGTACGTATATAATGATTAACTGTGCCTAGACTGAAAACGTGATATGCAAGTTATAGCAAGCATAGACTAAAACTCCAAGAGCAGAGATTATCACCCTATAATCTTAACTTTTTATACAACCATTTTAGACATTGTGTTCTGTTAACAGATACATAAGACTATGTCTATATATATATATAAGTTCTTTCCTAAGATGTTGTATATATATTTATCTTTCGTTTGAATTCGGCGATATCATCTTTTATTTATTTTCTTCAGAAATATCACTAAAGAAAAGGAAATTACACGTTAATGATGCACGTTCATCGCCGCCAAAAAGAGTAAAAACAAGCGTCTATTTTATCAAACGAAATTAACATTACGGATGAACTTGTATTTTTACGTGCAAATGTATTATCAATGTTACCGAAGGTCTTTTTGAGTCGCTACATTTCTGTTATAAATGTGCATGCTTTCATATGCATTCTCCATCCTTTAGATTCTGTTGTTATATCACTTCCACCTCGAAAGCGTGTACTGTTTATAATGGCATTTCGTGAGTGAATTTGTTTGCTATTACCAATCCTATGTCATGTTAATGCCAAAATGATTTTCTTGATTTGGAAAATGTCTCGACGAATTTAAATTGTGCAATGATTGTTAAAAAGACACAATAATTAGCACCTTTCAATACATTTTTATTAGATGCAGTAGACACCAGTAATGAACTTAACGGACATGTTCGTCCTTCTAGGACTCGTAAGTGATGCTATGATTGTATATTGTTGAAACCAAGGTGGCAACTGAGAATGATTCAGCCTGGTCGAAAAAAGGTCAAAAGGCAACATGGGGAGGTGCACTTACCCGAAAAAGAAGTACATGTATATATCCTGAACCGTACCACTATTTGAAGGAATCAAAATGTGGGATACAAGTTACGGCAATCTTGGGGAAAATTCCACCCAACTGTCCATTGCATTATGGGTAATTCCTTTGTTATCACTGTTCAGGATCTTTTCTAAGTCGTCGTTCCCTATACCATGCTTTTCCGCATAATGCACTGAGTAAGTGGTACGGTAGATACAAACATATGTGACTCAGAATATTTATATGGTTCGGTTTTTTTTATAAAGCTCCTCTCAGTAACCTCCTGAAAAATAAACACTATTTGTTGTACAAGATATTTGAAACAGGTCTTTGTGGATTTAACTCACGTGGTGATGTTTCAGGAAAGGGAGATAAGATTGACATAATGAAATCATAAAGTATCAAAAGTATATAATGTAAGTAAACACTCAGTTTTCGTTCATATGCAAAAATCAATATCAATGAGACGCATAAAATCTTACAGGATTCGACAATTCTTTAAATAATTAAGATAAAACCGAGTCCTGAAATGAGAAAAAAGAAAACCCGAGTAATTCATATTTATGATGTGCTGCTTAAAGTAAGTATAATTTTCCTTGTTATTTTATCTATAAAGATATCTTTAATTGAATTAACAATAAATGTATATGGTATTCTTGAATCTTAACAGTCATCGCTGACTAAGAAAAAAATTATGAGTAAAGATTTTTAAAAGTATCGTAAGAATGTTAATATAAAGCATTGTTTGACGTCATATGTAGTAAATCAGTAAAGGTTATAAAACAGGGAATATCGTACAAAAACACTGAACGTGTTGATGTATACATATATATATTTATAGGATGCTTTATGTATTAGAAGTAGGCGGAGAAGTAAACGAAATATACTGCTGTGCCAAGACATAATTATGATACAGACAAAACTACAGAAACACGTGCTATGTTTATAACGTGTTACAACTTTGTGAAAGATATTTCCAATTTGCTATTCACTCGTGTGCCTTTTTGTACATTCTTCGAAATTGCAGGTGGTAGACACTGCTGGTGGACTTATAGTCACTGCGGTTTGCTGCAGCCTGCATACTACGTTTTAAGTCATTCGAATAGTGGTATGGTTTATAATCTACACATGCAATTGGCTTTGTTGTGAAATTATCAAATATATAATCATTATATATGTTTACTTATGGGGCTAATGCACCTTCCAAGCTAGCTTTTTACTTTTCCCCATCACATTGGATTCTCCCTCGGTCGCCTCCTAGGTTTCAAGCTTTAGTTTCATTCATTGCTTAGTTCTGCTGCATCTTCCTCTGAATTTTTAAAAGAAAATGTGCTATTCACTTGAGTGTCTTTATACAATCTCAAAATCAAATGAGATATATACTTAAGGACGAATTCATGAAAATGGCAGAATGAAAAAGTCTTCGTCGATTTTGGTGTTTCGATCTTCTTAAAGACTAACGATATACCTATATGTACAACCTGAGTCCTTCTCTTAGCTGAAATGTCTATGTTTTCATACGAGGCTAAATTGATTAAATCTCTTATCAAAACAGGACGACAAGACATTGCAAAGATTTTTTGTCTTTTGCCTTTTTCGATAGCCACATACCAGCATCCCCAACCTATTGTTTTTACGTACCGCAGTTGATTCGATATTTTGTTACTTGTTTCGAGTATCAAGATCTTTGTAAAACTAATGGATAAACCATACTATACTGATTCAAGAGAAGCCGGCTGATCACGATTATGAATTTTTATGGTCACTGTAATGATCTTATTGGAAATATTCTATTTCTTTGTACTATATGAAGTCAGACGTGTTTGGTGCTCGTAAGTGTTTAGTGGTTTCATTGTTTTCTTTGTTTCAATTTTACTTATTTTTTATTGGCCAATATTTGCATGAAAGTTATCATCGATGAAGCAGAGGACGCTTCCGAAATATCTAGCCTTATTCTCCTTGAATTTTTCATTAGGCTTCGTGCAAGTTAATTATTCGATCATGTTTTGCCCTATTTTAATCAAATTTGATTTTGTTCGCAATTTATTGTTTTAACAATTCATTGGTGTAAAGTGCACTGGTTTTGGTATGTATTGTGCTTCTGTCATCAGACACTCAAATCCGAAATTAAAACCAATTTGCAGTGTGGTGTTAAATAGGTGGCTTGGGTGGAATATCATAACGAAAAGAGTATAATATCATTATGTACTGGTGATTTAAAGAAGTAAATGAAACAGGGCCCATAAAGCAATATCATTTCTTCGGATATTATATAAATAATCTTTTCCATCGAGGGAAATCTTTTAAATTGAATCGACAAACTATTAATCCCGTACATCAATGTTTATAGCTTGGTTGAAAATTGATAGCGGATATTGAATTAGAAACAGTTCATAGATACTTTTGTTATTTGTAATGATTTAATGACAGACATGCAGGGAACAACCACCGCTTGGGAACACCTTCGTTTCCTAACCATTCACTTCTCATAATATCATTTGTTTTGCTGTAGGATATTTCCATTTCTTGAAGGTCCCAATCGCGATTGTTTTTTCTTATTATTCATTTATAAAATATATGCTGATTTCATGAAAATAAACGAGAATGTCCATGTCATGTCAGATTTAATTTTCCTACGGTTTATTTTGATCCTTGCGTAAAGGATATTATCATTTTGTTACTGTGAAATTAGTACAATTATAGAGAAAATGTACACAATATCATTGTGAAATTATATATTTTCGTGGGTCTTCAATTTAGGGATTTTCTTTAAAAATAACATTTACGTTGACTCTCGTTTCTTCGGGTCATGCTCATAAAAACTACTCGTATCATAAATGATGTGAACTTAAATCAGTGTATCATTTTATGGACATTGATTCATGGATTTAAAGTATCAACGAATTAAACGATTTTAAATCCCCTACGAAAATTTAAGACATTATAGTAATTTAAAATGCATTAAGTTCGTACATCTTTAATAATGAGACAATAATATTCCACATATGCCCATTATTGTTCTATGTGATGCAGTTTGATCCATTGTTTGGCGCTATGATAGCTAACTCTAAATTTGTATTGAATGGTGCTATTCACTCGTGTGTCCTTTGTACAATCTCCTTGATTACAGGTGGTAGACACAGCTGATGGACTTTTAAGTTTCTTCCGATCATTTTGGATTTTCCATGTCGCCTGCAGGGTTTCCAACTCTATGTTCCTAGTATCATTGACGAGTCCTGGCAGGACGAAACAACTGTATGATGCTGTTCAATTCATTGGTTGGCTCTGCTATTTCTTACTCTAAATTTGTATTAAAATATGCTATTCACTTGTGTGTCTTTTGTGCAATCTTTTTGTTAATTGAAATCTTCGATTATCATTCCAATGTAATGCCTAACTTGTCCTGCCTCAATGTTTGCAATCCCTGTTGGCTTACATGCTTTAGTTTCTTTTTTTAATCTGGTGTGGTCTTTTGGTGATTTTGCTAACTCAAGATAGCATTTTTATTTTTTGTTTTGTTTTGGTTTTGTATGTTTCAAATCAACGAAATACATTGTGCATGATGGTATTGCATTTTCATGCTTTGCTAAATTGTTTTTGATTAATGGCATTGCCAAACAGCATAACCGGCTTTGAATATTAAAAAAGACACATATAAATAAATAAAAAGTGTTTGTTAAAAGATCGCAACACAGGGACAAAACATAAGTATCGATTTGCACAGACAAAAATAAACGTAAAGAAAAGGATTCTAAACAAAACCAACCACAAAAGGAATGGTTATATGGGATTCCAATACTGAAAAGACCGGAAACAGGTAAGTGTGATGTTTATTAAAAGTGACTTTTATTGACGTAACCCAAATAGATATACGAAAGTAATGGAGTTTATTACTCAAGTTAGGGATATATATATATAACACTCCCAGATACTTAAGATGGTTTTAAAGTTGTCCGTGAACTTTGACATTTCAGTTTTTCTGTAACAAAAGGAGACTATTGTAAGGGCTACCAGACTTATACTTTTCGGCAGTAAGGTGACCATATTCTGTAGTGCATTGTTTCATTTCAGAATTTGGATTTTAAACACAATTCTTTAACAGTTCTTATTTTAAAAATATTATTTCAATGTGAGAAAGTACAGTATGTTAGACAGCAAGATATTGATTCAATTATTTACCTTCTGCTTTTATACTGCATGGGTATTTGTAAACATGAGCCTTTCCCTATCAAAATAGAGATTGTCAGATCATTGTATTTCTCAAGTATAAACCAACCCCAAAAAAAAGAATTAAACATGCACTGTCATGGTTTATTTTATTTGTCGATTTTAAAGCGAATCCATTTTCCCGTTCTATTTTAAACTATCATAGGCTAAGATCACTTTTGTACCAAAGTGGATTACATCTAATAACATTTCATCTGAAAATTTTGAAACGAGTCGATGTCGTCCTGTTCAAAATACGGTCACTTATTCCATAAAAACTAATCCAAATACAACCTTTTTCATATCAATCTTGTTATCGACGTGATTCTTTATCTAATATCTAATTATGACGTCAATTTATTATGCGCAAGTATATCGTTATAACAATTTAATGGAAACATACACAAAGAATTCTTTTACTGAATGACATGGCGATCAATATACATGACATTTAAAAACTAGAATATTAGTGATATTTTAGGTGCAGCTAACTAGATTCTAGCAGGAAGTTTCTTTCAGATATAAAGGGTTTAAACTGCCTTCATTTTCCTGACATTCCGTGGTCACAAAGTGGTATTTCAATATCTGTAGTGGGGTCGCTACTTCGTTATATGTATTTGTGAAACTGATCAGCCATGTGAGAGTTGTTTTCATTTGGTAAATAACAGTTACTGATCCTGTAAAGAAGATAAACACACACACACACACACACACGCGCACGCACGCACGCACGCACACACACACACACACACCCTCACACATTGTATGTTTGAATTAAATGAAAGTATTTTTTCAGCAAGGCATGTCACATAAAGCGATCATATTTAATCATAGCATCAAAAGATGTTAGGAAATCAACAAAGATATAATCACTAGTTTCGTTCAAGTTTCTCCCATTTCTTCCAATAAAATGTGAACACAAGGGAAATGTTTGAACGGATGACAGTATAGCAGAATCGAATTTAATGATATTTACAGCGAATTGTTTGATTGATGACAGTCATAAAAAGCAAATGTAAAAAAATAATAATCATAAAACGGTACTTCAATATTTCAAAATTTAGATTGGAGATGGGATAAAAAAGTAAATATCTGCAACTAGTGCTTATATACAGTGTTACATCAGCCTACAAAACAGCTACCAAATTGAATAAATATAAAGTCGTTCATGGTGGCACTGTAACTTTTGACAAAAAGCATTACAATACTGTAACAATAAAATTAAACTGGCAACAATAATTTCAAAAAACCTAAAATCTACCTAAATATGTCGTTAGAAGAAACCATTTAATCAAGCGTACAACATACTGAAACTAAATATATTTTGGTCAGAAATTGGGGAAAATATGACTTACTCCAAATAGGCAACAAAGTACTTTCTATATGCAGTTGACCTTCAAAAACCGAACAGCGCTCCAGACGGTGGCTCGTTTGAGATGTACAGAAGAAATTAAACGATGTTTGATAGTTTTGTTATCGACGCCCACATTACATATCGCTATAATATGGACAAGCATCGTTAAAATGAGGATCGGTACAAATACAAATATCGTTTAAACCCTACTACTGCATAAACCAAAGGAAGGTACATATAACTTTTTTACATAACATATTTTTTTAAAACCCTTATTGTCAATTATATTTTGGTTTTTCCCCAGTTGTTTTTGGTTAGCATGTTTAGGATTTACTATGCACGAAATATCAAATATCTAATATAAAGCATGATTGATTACGAACACTGCCGAAACGAAATAGAAATAAAAAGGTCAAGTTAAAATGAGTTGCAGAGCATCAAGTAAAATATCCGCAGCGCACTCTTCCGGAACACCTGGTCTTATTATTATTTTTTTTTTTTAATTTTTTCAGGAGTCTCCGTGTACATCTTTCATTTTCATATTTTGCCTTCTTCTTATTGAAGTTGCTTTTGGATTATGATTATGTTTTTTCTTGCTGTTTTGAGCAGAGGTTTCTGAAGAAATATTAAATTTCCTTTTACTTTTCCGATTGTTGTTCTTTTTTCTCATTTTGATTTGCAGTTTGATAAGATGATAATATTCTCCCATCTTTCTTTCTGTAAACATTCTTTTTTCGAGATCGTATATCCTTCATGTTATCGAGGAAGAAATAAGTTTGCGAAAACAATAAGTTCGTATGAAATTGTTTTAGAAAGACCGAAAGGTAGTTTCATCGCTTAACGAAAAGTTTTCCCCGTTGCTTTATGTTTTAAGTAAAACAATGAAAACTTTAATTGTCGAAAATAACGTTTTCAGAGTGATAGTGTAACTGTCAGGGTTCACGCGAACCCCCTTTTTATGATGTTTTTCACATAAAAATCTATGCAGTTCAGTTCTTAAGAAATCGTAATATAAACTAATGGCGTTGCTTTATATTACGATTTTCACCATGAATTGTCCATCCAATGATTTTTTTACGCAATGATATTCCTTTATAATGGGGATATAAAGGTTGTTAATGTTCTTTGTTATCACCATTGAGCCACATGTTGCGACTTATATATTTAATTCTTTATTTGTGATGTAAGGGATGGCTAGGAAATCTTGTGAAGAATATCCCGTATTACGATGCCATTTATCCATAACACGTTTAAAAACATCCTCTTGGACGAGAACGTTAACTAGGTGCTGCATCATTCCCCTTTCTGATCATGCTCAAACGTATATCGATATTTTAGATAGTTTTAAATTTTAGAGGATTTTCTATTTTCTATTCTCAACCTCCCTCGAAAGTAGCAATATTCATAGTATGATACATTTGTGTGAACCAACATATATCTTAAATCCCGAGTATGTAATTTAGGTAGTATGGAATCTTTAGCAGTTTTCATGAAGATATGTGTTTTTCTTACTTCTGGTTTTAATTATAAAGAGAGAGGGCAAACCTATAGTTTATATCTGTGTATGTTTGTGAGGATATATCAGTTCATAATCACAAACGAAAAATTACAAAAGTTACCAAAGAACGAAATAACTGTATGATGTAGTTTCATTTATTATTTGGCTTTCCTGTATCTAACATGGATTTGTGTTTGAAAGGTTCTCTAACATATGACGGCATCTATTTTATACACATTAATAACGATTTCATTCGTTAATTACGCTAAAACCTTTCGTAACTCGTTGAGAAACCCTGTATACTTACAATGTATTGTTCAGATCACTACTGTGTTACAGAGTGTAGATAGTTTAACACGTTCTGTATATTTCAGACACAAAGCAAAGTAAAAAATTCTTGAATGTATGTTTATTTCTTTTGACGTTGAAGGAGAAATGCCACCATTTCTATCATTAAACATATCAAGCTTATTCTGATAGTGCTGTCATGGTGATCATCACAATCTTATTTTGATAGTGCTGTCATGGTGATAATAAGATATTCTTTTTAACAACAATACGTTCAAGGTGTTAAGGTCTCTTTAGTATGTCTGATGCTTTGAATTCTATTTACCTGGCATACATTTTGAGAACATGACATTATAGTTGTTCATATTCTTATCTGTGGTTTTTATTTTATCTTAAGACTCTATCACACATGAAGCTATGTCAAAATATTGTAAAGGATTTATCAAAATTCTCTACGACACTCTGAACTATTACTGTTTTTTGTTTAACTGTGGGCGCATACATGGCGTTTCATAACGAGTGGAACGCATATCCGATAACTGATTAGTTACGTAACCAGGACGAATCTATAAAGTATTCCAGACGGTCGCAGAACCTACATGTTTTTAGTATACATCTACCATTTAATAACGTATTGGCAGTGTTTAGGGGAATTGCCACATAAAATCAGGTTCCCACGAGGAGCCTATCAGTAGTCCAATCCGAGAGATTAAGGATCTCGCAAAACAGTGAGGAAAATACTTACTGGCTGTCCTCCAGATCCGAATGACCTCATTGATTTGTCAGTGGCGCGCTAATAAAGATAGGAGAAGGTGGAGTGAAGAGATGAGAAGGAATGGGGTGAAACCACGGAAGAAGAGGCGGCGGTACTTTTGTATATATCACAAAGCCTGTGGTAGAACTCTGTAATAACAGCCATGTTTTCTTCACCTATTTCCTGATAGAAGTCGAAACGCTGTCGCCATGTATGAGTTCGACTATCGCCGTTCATAAAATTGTAGGTTGCGAACACTGACAATACGCCTCGCATTCATTACTCGTAGGACAAAAATAAGTTTTTGGTATGATATACATCATTCGAGCTTATTTCGATATATGAGTGAACTACTCATTACATAAGAGAGCATGTGTAAATAATTCAATAAGTTATATACAACACGTTTTGGCCACACGCTGGTATACCTCTTGGAAAATCGTGATTGCACAATTCTTTTCAACGATATCGCCGTACTACGACTTGTGCCAGTGTATACCAGCGTGCTGATGACTTTAAAGAAACCCTGATAAATTACTTATCCGACGTACACCAGCATACTTATTGAATTTTTCGTTCGATTAGTGTGATGTGTGGCCGGGACAGCTGGAATACTTCGAAGTATATAGAGTGCTCGAGTGGTAAGAGTTCCAGTTATAGAGGTTCAACCAGATACGTCCCTGGTTCAACTGTATATCGTTAATCTATCGTGTTTAAGTGCCATGCCCAGAAGTCAGCGGTAGTTCATGTTTTGCCTTTTTCTCCATCCATTGTCTCAGAAATACTGATGTCCCTGTGGTGAACAGATGAAAGTTGTTCATAGTTTGCTTTAAGATAATAGTAAATTTAACTTCCAGCATATCGATCGATCTCCACATTTACCGACTGTCCCCCTAGACAATGCAGGAGTCCTCCTGATAATAAAATCCGCTCATTTCAGAAAAAAGATCGAGGTAGGAACGTGCAGTTAGAATTCTAGATAAGCCCATTCTGATTATATTCTCCTGCAGGAACACCTAGGTCTTAAATGACCATTTGGAAAGATTCTCCAATTTAACAGATGTTGGTGTAATACAGTAATACCGCCAGACAATGCAATCATAAAGTGATATCACGTTACAAGGATAAAGATAAACATTATCTTTACTTAAGTTTCGGTAAACAAATTAGAGGCAAGTTCTAATCATAATGAAGGCCCAATTTGGCTTTGAATTATGCGACAGTCATATGAGGATTCTTGGGTTCTCGTGTCCTAGTTACTGAAGAAAGTAATCATTCTGCACTCCCGCATTGCAGATGATATTGGACGAGGAAGGATAAAAGTTGTAATAATACCAGTTTATGACCAGGTAACACACTGGAAAATTTAGATTGGCATTCAATATCCTAAGATTAAAAGTTAAGTAATTACCTGATAGTGCAATGGAAGCTGGGAACTTGACCGGAAGATTCTAATATTTAAACATATAATTTTAATATGTCCAAGGAAAATTATTTTATTTCTTCCTTTTTTTCCTAAAACAAGTTTCTCCTCTCGCAAACCCGATTTAGCATAAATCCATTTGAATTCCATACCAGCCTAGCTGGTCGGTCGGTGCAAACTGGATACGACCTGAACAGGATTGCTAATTCAATATACAGGCGACACCGGTGTATTAGAAGTGACGTTGAAGGAAGGAGAGTGCAACACGTACCAGAGTGATATAACACTTCCTCGTAACCTCTTATTAACTCTATCAAGATGAACGACTTGTGTAAAGTCAGTATTATCAGTTTTAAAATGTTTGAAATGATCCTTATTGGATTTTGAATGTTCTAGCTTCATGTAATCGAACACATATCATAAATAGGCGTTCGCTAGCATCAAATATTCAAACGAATCGGTCGAAATTGGGCTGTAGCGGTTTGAGATGTAGTTGTTTAGTTTTTGTTATTAGCATAGGTTAATGCATAGTGTCGTTTCTCATTTACAAAAGATTCAATTCCAGACGTTAAGAATTTCTATATCTAGAGTCAGCAAACATAGACGATGCATATAACTTGACACTTTGTCGATCGATTGCTAATTTAAATATGTCATTTTACAAGAAAATTGATAATATTTATTTTCGAATTATTGAGATTGACCGTTTTGTATGCACGCACAAAAGTCAGGATGTCTGTCGAAATTCATCATGTATAATGTATTTCTTCCTTCACTGAAACAAAAAGTAACCTATTCGAGATGATATCGCCCATTTATCAATTATTGTAATTCCAACCCCGACGTTTGAGGCGGATAAGCTGAAATGTGTTTTTAAAATTTCAAATGTATTAAACATTGTTCATCGTACATAACGGTAATGAAATTATTCTTATGGTTTTAATACAAAACAACCCAGTGTGATGTTAATTTCACGGAAACTGACAAGTGGAATTCTATTTAAGTAAAGGCGTTTTCATATATAAAAGTTCTACATAAACCGCTCATCTCGATTCACCTTACACTATAACTTACAATAACGGCTTATCATGAATCTATAGCAAAACGTGATTAGTTTATCTTTCTTATTTTTTGTAAATATTTCATTATTTAACAGTAGCCACACTGCTTACAAACCTCTACTTCTATGCACATCGACCTGTTTTAAATATAACTTTCTAGATGCCGTCTACCGAACTGAAAAAAATCAAAGGATCTAGATAGATGAAGATAATTTGAAAAGTATACGAAATTTCCTTGTACGATACGACTTCGATGTGTACGATGGTTGTAAGAATATGTGGTGGTTCCGTGCATCTTACTGTCATCACGATTACCACGGGAGTTGGCAACAGCTGAGAGATAAACACACGTCACAGGGATTCAAGAGACAGTATGAGGAAATTCTATGGTTGCCAATAATCTCCTTTGAAATTATTGGAATTCCTTTTGCGATGTGGCATTGTACATATCCGACTCCCGTATGAATATCTGTTGGTTACATTGCTGTTAATATTTGTTGCATTTGGATATGTGACATTATACAATGGGATTAACCAAGCATTAGATGGCGATGTCTACGATGAAGAAGAAGACGCTTACCATTCCGGAATACATTGTACGTTTTTTAGATGACAGAGCATGTAGGAATGTCTTTGTTAAAATGGTTTCCCTTATCTTTATCGACTTTGAGCCCAGACACTGTTGAAATGTCGATATTTTCCTTTTTTTCATTTTCTTGTTTTGATATGATGGCATTCCACAGATCTGAGTAAATCCACATGCTTGTTGTCTTTCAGATAACATATCGGAATCCCTAATTTCCTTGGACTTTATAAGGTCCTCTGTGTAAATATATATTTTTAAGCCGATGAAGGGAGAAATGCTGACTTCTTTGTAATGAGTTGATGTCTAGTTTGAATCCAAGAAGGCTTGTTTTCTCCATTGTAAAAGTTTGTCACAAGCACTTGTGAATTCATTATGTTTATTGTTTATTTCAGATGCCACGAAAGGCCCCACTCAGAAAATATCTTAACTGTAACCTTCTCGTCCGGAACATTTTGTTCTCGCCCTTGTGTACAACTGTGTTTGTTTCGTTGTTGTATACCTTGTTCTCATTTGAGGACGTGACATTATTTACTTGGATTGACCAAGGCTTCTATCGGGGGTGTCGTCGATGAATCAGAAGACGCTTACGATTCCGGAACACTGGTTTTGTCATAGTTCCTTTTATTTCGTTATTTGTTAACCCCCCCCCCCCAACACACACACACACACACACACACACAAAATTTTAATCTCATTTTCTTCAAACAAATTGTGTTTGAATTCCAAATATACCAAATATGTGATGATTATGCCATGTATACATATGTCTTGTTTTTGCAAGGTGTTATTGTTGTGAACTCGTCCTACGTTTTCAGTTAAACAATTAAAGCTTTCCTTCAGAGCTCTAATTTCATCAGTTCTCATTCGACTGAAAGAAAATCTCATTTGCTATAATTTGAAATGTTTATAATGCTGAACTTACAAGAACCACTCCTACCCGAGATTTTGGAATTTCCGTCTTGGGATTCTTAATAACCTGAAGGAAGATTGTAATGTTTCGGTTTCCTATCAATTTTAGAGAGAAGGTACTTTTATTACTAGTGGAGAAATCCCTCTAGATACATTATCGTCACAGCTGAAATGTGGGAACATGTACAAAGATAGCTTAGAATGTTAAACTATGCCATTATTTGGAAGAAAATACAGAAAACAAATATTTGAAAATCTACCAATATCCCCAAAGCGTTTGGGTAGAAATACTTTAGTTTTACTCTCTATAATGGATGGCCAAGTTGTTCTAAAAACATTAAACGTTATCCGTTACTAACATAAAACTCGTATTTAGTAAATTACATGTATATAGTTATACGTCTGAAAGTAATACTACTTAGTTCATTATCGCGATGTATTACCTTTAGTGTCAGTTCAAAAGAACATTAAGTTTTTTTTTTTTTTGCAAATTTCATCGCATTAATGGATATTTAGTATCATTATAAATTTAGCTTTTTCTAAACCATAAATTAAAAAATTACTTTGCGAGGAATTAATTTTCGTGTCAATTCCCGAGAGGATTTGCTAATCTAATCACGTGTATCTATTATTTAGTATATAGATATTTATTGCTAACAAAAAATAGTATTTTTTCTAAACTTTCAGGCAAACAAAATATTTAGGCTACTTCATTGCACTTCCGAAACTGCTCTTTTTTAAAAAAGATTTTTGGTAATAAGAAAAACACCAACACATTTTTTTATGCTGATTAAACATTTTTAACGGATTGATGAATCGATAATATATATACAAAGGAACATCTAGTGGCAGATCTTGCAATTTGTTCATGATTCAGCTGATGTTCATCATCGGTGCCTATATTTTTTAGTTGTTATCGGAAGCAAATTTGTATTGATGATATGTGCGATTATCCTATAGTATTGCGATATTGGGCAATGGAAAATTGTGATCCTGTATTTTGTCACAACTAATTTTACATTTGAAACTTTCGTTTTTCTTGTAAGTGCAACTGTTTCAAAAATGCAAGCTCTGATCATGTTACCATGCTATTACATTCATATTGATGTATAGGAGTTCACATTTGTTGATATATTTCAGACTTCGGTCAATATCGTTTTCTCAAACTAGTGTTCATATACCAACATATTCACCTCAATTGAAGCTATAACAATATATGTTAACAATATACTGTAATCAAATGTTCAATGAGAAGAAAGCCGGCTTCGATAGGTTTGTATGTACCTTGCCAAATCAAGAGTTTTTTTAATCAAATAATGACACGTGGTCTGTCTAATGTCCAGTCCATGGTTACAGAAATTACGTGGTGAATGGTACTCTCCGTTCCATGTTTTAGCTTGATTGCATGATTTTCTAGACATTTCCAAGTGATTAAATACTATTCTAGGTTTAATTGCAAGATCTACCTTTCTAAATTATTTATAGAAACGACAGGGGGCGTGTTTCACTTGTTTCAACTAAAAAGGTTAAATTAATTACACAAAAAATATTCAGAATACGTAGATGCATACTGCGAGAAAAAACCGACACCAGGAGCGTGCACACTCCATCTAATTATGCCAGTAAATTCATGTTACACTACATTAAGGCCGGCTTATACCAATGCCGAAGAGAAAAGGACAATATGTGTATGCTGTTTCTTTATTGGACAAACGGTCAAGGAGTATTTTTTGGGATGGTTGGAAAAAATTTAAACCGTTACTTAACATGTGTTATCGAATACAACAGAGTGCTTTAGTTAGTTCGGCAACTGGAGGGGGATTTGATGTTGAAATTAAATGTAGAACCGAAAGTATAGTCGATCATTTGGAAATATTGCTGTAGTACTTTAAATGCCGAGTTTGGTATTTAGAAAAATGGGGTCATTTTCCCGTTGATGTCCTTATCTATATTTTTTAAAGCTAGGTCATAAAGAGAACAAAAAAAAAAAAAAAAAACAAAAAACAAAAAAAAAAAAAAAACAAAAACAATAAATAAATAAATAAATAAATAAATAAATAAATAAATAAATAAGTTCCCATTTCCAAAACATGTTTTGTTGTACCGCGATATGGCTTGGCTGTTAAAAATATTTACACATCAATCAAATGGAAGTAAGTGCAAAGCCAAAAGCGTTGTTTGATCCTTCGGTTTTAGTTATATATAACGGGTCACAAAACACGTTCTGTGAATAGGTGTCTATTTCTTAATTTTTGGATTAGGTCCTTCCCTATTTCCATATTGTAAATGAGGATCGGATACGCTGTCTGGTGTCATCAACCTTTGATAGTTATTGGTTATCTGCTACCAAGGCGCTAGAAGTTTAAACTTTCTGCGATTTTTAGTATGCTTATTTCGTTTAAAACACATATGGATAGGTCATTTGACACAAATTGGAGCATATTTTCGTTCTCGATTGAAAAACACTCAACAGTAAAATTAAGATGTAACAGCAATTATTTTACTTGCAATCTCTCTCACTGGTCAGTATTCCCTATATATTTAAACTTTCGTTTTTTTGACTTTTTCGATATAATGACATAACCCTTATAACGTAAAAACAAATAAATAAAAGAATAAAAATATAAAAATAACAACACTTCTTAAAAGCTTAGATAAAGCCTTACACAGCAATTTGTAAATGAATGGAAAATGTTAACTGTAAAACACCAAAAGTCGATAGTGGTATGTGATCTTAATGATGCTTAGCCTAGCACAGAGAGAACAGGGGAGGTAATCGATCGAGTAGTGATGAGATAGAATGATACGGCTCCAATGACTGATTACCAGTCTAGCGTCCCTTTTAAATGCTGATCTATCAATATAGAGAGAGATTGCCATGAAGTCAATCGTTACCGTAATCTGTAATTATCGCGGGAGACCGACAATGTCAAATTGTGAATAGTGGGGCAATTTTGATGACAACAATCTGTGAATACAGATAGGACCCGCTGTCAAGCTGTTCATGGAGCAGTCGATCCCTAGTTGAGCTAATATTTGGTAAGATCGAGGGAACTATTGACTTCATCTATAAAAAGAGCATTGGAAGCGTTATTGTCGATATAAGGTTAACTGTTTGGTACATCACTCCCGTCTCTTTCAGGGAAAATTGTATCTCAATGTATCTAGGGCAAATGCGACACGACCGTCTTCCTAAGGAAGATAGTAAACAACAGTAGATATCCGTTTTGGAACATAGTCATCAGCGTTTCTTTTATTGTGTGATTATATAAATCTGGTTAAATAGCAGCATGTCAGAAGTAGTGTTAATTTTTGAAATGAAAGAAGGACAATGTGCGAGTTCAGGACAAACAACACAGACGGATATATGGAATCTTGACCTTTCGGGAATGATCGGAAGACGGCAAATTTCATCGTCATCTGCACTGGAAGGTTTGAATATGTCCGAGCAGCATTGCTTGTGATATAAATTATATCAGAACATGGCGACAAAGCAGGTTATTTAAGGATTTGCAGAAAGATCGTGACTCAGTGACTTTTACAAAGCATATTTTATGTGTGAGAAATTACACATGATAGCAAACTGTCTTGATACCTTAAGTGAATGTCAGACGTGTAACTAACTATAAAGGAAATACTATCACACTTTACGAAACCTGTTCTTGTCTCACTGAAGTGAAGTACTGAGTGTCACGCTTGGATTAACATATTCCTGTCATACTGATCTGAAGGACTGGGTGTCACGCTTGGATTAAAATGTTCTTGTCTAGCTGAAGTGAAGCTTCTTTCTGAAATTAGTGTTTGTACAGTCTTTACTAATGGCGTTTGACGTTTGGAAGCAAATTCAGAGCAGAGTTCATGAACTAAAAGAATATATGCACGGACTCCCAGACAAACAGCTATTCCGCCGGTGTTGACGGACATTTTTATAGGTACATGATTGAAGTATATGGAAAATTCTCTGAAGAGTTTTGACATTTAGTTTTGGCTATATACAGTTTGTGTCCCTTGTGGACCACAAAACGGACGAAAGCAAACTCCACTCTCGGCGTCGAGGTGTTGGATAGTCTCAAACATTTTATTTTCATCCGCAAACAGAAACAGTGTATCAATCATCAGTGTGACAAAACAGTTACCAGAAGAGGAGCCAAAACTGAGACCCAGTGAAATGAAAATAAAAATAACTGCAATGAAAATAACAAAAATATTTGTGAATCTAAAATACATTGTTTTATTGCTTCTTGCAGTGAAATAACTTTTACTGTGAAATTATGTGATCTTTTCACTGAGAGAGTTAAAAACAATATACTTACTTCCCTAATCTAAGGTGTTTACATGTCGCAGTTGATTCTGTATTAAATGGCTTGCTCCCATTATCACAATTTCCAAACAAGAAGTCGTCAAATGACGGTCAACTCGTAACACAAGATTTCGAAAGTTGCAGGATGATGAAACTTAAGGGGAAAATTTACGGTCGTCATAGTGATCTCATTAATAAATATTCTGGTTCGTTGTTCGATATGAAGCTCTACGTGTTTGATAACTGTTTGTTCCATTGTTGTTTTCGTTTGAGACTGTGACATTGCTCTCTTGGATTTACCAACATTTACATGGCGCGTGTCATTGACGCTTACTCTTACGGAACGCATGGACTTATTTTTCTTTTTTCTTTTTTCAGAGTAAATCAGTGTAAATCTTAGTTTTATAAAAATTGTGTTGAGTTATGATTAGGTTGACATGTTGGTATTTTCATACTTTTCAGATAACAACATTTGTATTGAACAATTTTCCTAGAGTGTATTGCGGAGAAACGACAACTTTAGCTAGTAATATAAATTGACAGGAAACGCTCGCTTTACTGTAGTTTATTGATCAAACTCAATCTTAATTTAATCAATAGAGACGTTTATGTATTGTATATACTTACTTCGTGTTAAATTGTTCGAAGACTTGTGTCTTAGATCTGAAACTATATTTTCTGACGGTGTCATGGCAATACAACACGCATGTAGATAACTTTCACATTCAAACTGACACCTTTGAAAGATTTCAAAAAAATGTGATATACAAAATATTCCTCTGCGAACTTGTCAGAGATTCTGCTAATCTCGATGAAAGATAACTGTTATTCATCCGGTAACATAGGAGTTTTTCTAAATCAATAAAACAAATTCTGTTTCATCAGGAGGGTATACGGGCATTCACATAAAAGTCCCAGTTCAATTGAAGTAAAATGAACAGGTGCTGTGAAATGAAGAATGACATAAAGTGTCCAAAGAAGAAAACTTAAATGTAATTGAAGAATAAAGTAAAATGTAAGAAAAAAAGACAAGAAAAGACAAAAAGGACAAAAAGAGCAAGATGATCTATGTTCCAAGATTTCCAATTGGACAGAAAATAAATTGATTAACAAACCAACTATGAAAAGACTAGCAGGATGTTCCACATTAGTCGCCTCCAACGAAAACGTCTACATCATCAATGTACTAACTTATTATTACATTTACATGCCATTCTATGTTATAAACAAATCGTTTCACTGAAACTATTCATTGTGTTTACGTCAATGTTTGTTGACATTATCCTATAGAGTGTCTGCATATGTTCTTTATTATTTAATAAAAAAACAATTGGTCCCCACGAAATTTATGGTTCCGTCTGGAAGATGAAAACATAACTGCCAGACCCGTGCAGTATATATCTGATCGAATGCAATAATTCATATATCAGCCAAAGTGTTTTTTTTAAGTAGACTCCTACACTTTGGTGCTGTATGTCCCTGAAGAGTTCTAGAAGGCCAACTATATGATGAAATTGAATTAATTACTCCTCTGAGTTGCAACTAAATTGCAATCATGCTTTGTTTCCTTTGCACATTAACAAAAAAACACAAGTTATTTAAAAGCTAAACAATATATATCACTTGTTAAAAAATAGGGAAATGTCGACATGTCGATAGACTACTGTCAGGTAAGTAGTAAATTTGCTTTCAAATTGTTCGATCAGACGTGTGGTCCTGCGTTGGACGTTCATTCATTTAGGATAGATACATATTGCTGTTTCATTTGACATGACACCATAGTCATACATTTACATCGATGGTCGAGTCAGAAGACATGCGGACAGTATATTGTTACATTATCAGTCGTAATGTCCTTATTCTTATGCAAGAAAATGTATCAAAAGAAATATTTACGTATATTCATAGTAAAACAAATGTGTTATCGATTCGATAAAGTTCTCACTTCATGCGGAATACACTGATTCATTATTCTAGACAAAGAATACAATATTGAATAAACGCACGTGAAAGAATAATTAGAGGTATTCCGAATGAGCTTCCATCCGTATCTACACTTACTGGTCATTGGAGTATAAACTTCAATGGTCAGAAGTATAAAGACATGTATTGGTAAAGGCAGTTGCTTGCCTTCTTTAACATGCCTAACATGTGTATTATGCCTATGGTTTGAACTAACAGTTAGATATATTGACACAAGTCAGCGGTAGACACCATGGTCTCCCAGTTCTACTAACATCACTCGGATTCCTTAAACGATTGCAAGAATTGTTGTGATGTTATTGTTCTGTAGAGACAGATTTCATTGACCAATGAAGGATGAGGTAAAAGATCTTTCCGTCAACTATTGGTAGTGATCCTGATGGAAAGTCACTGGAATATTGGAAGTACACGCTTACTCATTAATAAGATGTTCTTAGACAAATTTTCCATTACTTTTCTCATTTACCACTGTTACAACGGATATCTAGAACAGAGAGAACGATTTAAATAAAGATATATTAGATTTGAATGAATTTGTGACGCACTCTTAATTTCTATTTTGGTTTATATATAGAATATTGAGACCAAATCATATCTATGGTTTATCTTAACTTGTTTGAAGAGAATTACACATACATTTTTACAACTACAGTTTGCTTGTCTGTGTGTAGGTGTAAACGAAAGAGAGCTGTCTTGCAAGAGGATTTTATTTTTGTAAGGATGATGATACTTAATCCTGGGTCTCAACCCTGGCAGTGATCCACCTATACAAGATACTGTGAAACAATAACTAAACTGAGTTCTATATCACATCTGATGTTAATTCAGTACTCATTGTTTAGAATACACCATTTTTTCGGAATGAATGTCTTTATCGAAAACTCATTTCAGGGGTTACACAAATGGTGTACAACCAATTATTTACAAATACACATGAAGTTTATGTAACTGTCACCATTAAACATGTTTTGATTCCTTTATTTCCTAAAAAACAAATTCATATCGTACCGTATAAAGAGATGATCACTGCTGATCGCATCAGTCAAAAAGTTAATTGATTAGTTTAATCTTTTTTTCGTTTCCTTAACGACTGTGGCGAGGAATCCTCTCGTAGATGATTTACAGTGTTCTGTCGACGTATTTGATGATGTAAAGGAGCATCAGTCAAAAAGATGTTTTGCATAGTGTATAGAAAACAAACAAAAAATTAAAACAAAACAAAAAAAAAAAAAAAAAAAAACGAAAACAAACAAAAACACAAAAAAAGAAGAAAAAAACAAATGAACGAAGTGTGCTCTACAAAATACTTTTGTTCATAACATCTGTAGAACGATATAGTTAACTGACCTAAATTGAGTTTTTAGATTACGTTTTTTAACGAAAGAAACAGAAATAGATTCCGAAAGATGTTTCCTGAAAATTCGAAACGTATCAGGACTAATCGATTGTGGCCAACTCAAGTGGGTCAACAGAATGATAATAGATAAGAAAAGAATTCAGGATGCTTCCGAACGGCAATTGGTGCTGATACTGAAGATATTGGATGATGCAAAATAGCGCTCTATAAACACTGATTGTTCGATAAAGCACCAATTAACTCTAACTGAACGTATCTGAATACATAGGAAGCGGCAAACTAGCTTGCGAGATGGTATTTCTGTTGCGACACCATACAAATAATGTAGAATCTACTGTTATCGATTGTCATGATAAAAAAACAAATAAGTTCATCAGATAGGTCAGAAAGGATGAATAGGAAACACATGTATGACGGATATTGACCTTACCAATAGCATAGACAAGCATGGATGTCAAACTAAGATTATTCTGCTCAGCAAATATCGCCTGAAGGACAATGGGTTGCCTAAATAGTAATCAGAATACAACACGCATCTGATGAATAAGATATTAAAGGATTTGAACCATCTTTTCAGACATATATGTACTGACAACATCACTCTATAGATATTGATAGATGTATGAGACACTGAAGACGTTTGAGCATCAGTCAGGTAGACAGACCATTCCTTCATTGCTATTGACGAACATGGAACATTCTGCATATTATATTCATACTGAATTTTGAAATGTGAAGTTCCTCTTTCTTGATTGTACCTATAAAACATCAACAACCTTCATTCTGCTATGAAGATTGCTATTATTATATAGCAGTTTCTTTACGGTAACGGTAACAATGAACATGGCAAAGTCACTCAATATTTCAGTATTTATATCAATCTGTGAACTAGGTCGACAATCTATAATTTTCGCCCACTCCTTTCACCAAGTGTGATAATTTCTAATAAAGTGAAAAAAATAATTTGATAAGTTTCCAGTTAAATGACATCGTATTGCAATTTTCAATACTGCTGGCTATCTGCATATATATGAAAATGTGGTTTGAACAGACAGTTCATAAAAAATGTATGTTTTGCTCTGACAGTCTGTGCTTATACTATACCAGCATACTTTATGTAGCGTCCATCCATGACGCATTAAATGTCTTCTACACCATACCCCTTGATAATGTTCTCTGTGACTTTCTTCAAGATTTCAAATATGTTTTAAAAAACCTGAAATATAGTGACTGTACAGTCCTTAATTTAATTAAGGTTAACTTCAATTGAATTGTAGCACCCTTTACAAGACGTAATGTAGTAAAAGAAACGCGTTGACTGATTGGTACAGAGGTTTTAAAAGTGTAACCCATTTCTGTTTAAATTAGAATTGAATAATTGATTATAAGTGACTCCTAGTCGTTCCAACCGCGGTCACCAAGAGTAATAGAAGCTTGGTGGAGACCTTTATTTTCGACTAACAATCTGTGCGAGATTAAATCCTGATTTAAGTCAGGACATTGTGCAAAATAGCCAGTACAGAGAAAATTAAATGAACACAATATCAGTACACATTGTCCAAAAAGCCATTCATTACAAAGACCAAAACAATTGCTTTACAATTCAACTATGAAACATACCAAATGACATCT
Source organism: Ylistrum balloti (assembly GCF_031769215.1). Taxonomy (NCBI): domain Eukaryota; kingdom Metazoa; phylum Mollusca; class Bivalvia; order Pectinida; family Pectinidae; genus Ylistrum; species Ylistrum balloti. The sequence goes on from NW_026782239.1 coordinate 89,152, forward strand.
TTGAGAGAGTTTGAACTCAGAAACCGGAAGTTGTACTGTAAAAGGAAGGGCTCCCTACATCTTACAATAAACCGGAAATTGTTATCTACATGTAAAAATCGAATACAATGAAAATCATTTGTCTAAGATATTTTACCTGAATTCAGCAATAGTATAAGTCTTCGAAGAAATTTTCAACTACCTGATATTACAGCTTTCAAGATTCATTGAAAATAAACAAGGGGAGGCTCTCCTGTCGCCATTTCTAATTTTGTATTAGAAGGTGCTATTCACTTGAGAGTATTTTACTGCAGTGTTGTGAAGAACCCACATCACACAGAATTCGTGTAGGTACATTGTACAGTGCATAAGATGGAACTGTTTAGATAATGATTCCGATATAGAATTACACAAATGCGACTTAAACCTGAAGATCCAATGCCCTGTAATCATTCACCTCGTGCTTAGATTTAATGGAATTTCAAGAATTCAACAAAGATGGGAAAAACATTATAGCTTGGAAGTAAACAAAGCATTATTGAACAGGTTCCTCATTAATATTGAAATGGAGACACTCCTTGAATATTTGCATAAATTTGTTTATATCAATAACAAATACTACATCAGTTGATCGCTAGAATTTGAATAAATGCTTTCGTGGCATTTTATTTTGTTTAAGCCTATAAAGATAGTTTACACTCATAGACATTGTAGGTTGCAGACTTCTAGCGCGAGGTTTTCGACACCCCTGCATTCTAATTGTTGAGAGCCAGCGTCACAATGTGGCCTTATGTATTTTATATGAGCTGGACTATCAACACGACGTACTGAAATTCTCTGCCATTTTCAGTAAGCTGTATCACATTCATTTGATCAATGGCACCTATAAGAATCTAATTATATACTTGACTTTATTCTAAAATTATCACATCGAAATTTATTGAATTATGGACTTAGTGCACCTCCTCATCTAGGTTATGGTTTCGGTCTGTCGATAAATTTAGATTTTCTGTAGTCATCTCCTAGCCTTCATATTCTATGCCCTTAGCATCACTGAGTACTAGACGGAAGAATCAGCTGTATGGTGTAAGTTAATTCATTGTTTGGTTTTATTGTATCTAACTCTAAATTTGTAATGAAATGTGTTATTCACTTACGTGTCTTTTGTACAATCTCACATAGCATCAGTACAATAGCTGTCATCTTTCTCTGAAAAAAAAACGAAAGAAAAAATGAAATGAGTTGATAAATAACATAACAATTTCTCTCCATGTGATCACGAATTTGAGATACTATGATGAAGTGGTTGAAGGTACAGAAACACGACACTTGATGATACTGAAAGTACGTGTGTTTCTGTGGCAGTTTGGAAACCTGTCAGATGTTGTGCAACCCTTGTATATCCGGTTAAATACTTACTTTGTATCGAAATAGAACAGATTGATTAGACCAAAATAAATGTTTATCCCTTCCCCATGTCAACATCTTTGTCCCAACAAGGATTGGGTGTACAAGATGGACAAAACAGAAACAAAAATTAAAAAACAAACAAACAAACAAAAAAAGGAAATACCGACGTGCTAGAAGAATCTTAATTCAAACACAAATTCGATGACCCTATGGAAATATTTACACGGAGACGGAACAAAGTTTTTCCTACATCTCTCTGTCCCGGAATATCGAGTCAAATTCGACATGTAAACACTACAGTATCGGGATGCAGGATTGTTGTTATCCAGAAATTGAAAATTCACGATATAGAAAATGACATCACCACTCTAATCATACAGCGTTTGTTTAAAAGTGTTCTTGTTTTTAACTTCTGGTGGTTATTTACACACCTTGTTGCGCATCAGGTATTAGATATCACTCTCTAACCCGAGTGTTTAAATCAAAATCGTTTAACTGGAAAATATAATCCAATCATGCTTGATGAAAACATCGGGGTTGTCTACATAATGTAATGTCAGATATGCTATCATAAAAGTCAGCATATTTTTTTTAGCATTTTTTAGAAGGTAAGAGAATAAATCCAGAGCTCTCGAGATCTCGTGTACGTGTTAGCCGAGCTACATCCTTTATCAAATGGAATTTGAGAGAGATACAGACATTTTAAATCAAATACAGGACATCAGTCTGGTTCGGTCGTGTGTTATATTGCACGCATGGGAGATCATTCAGATGACTAATAAATAGCGAAACAAGACACTTGCGACTGTATCATAGTTTGAATGACAGATCTAACCAAATTTTATCCATTTCCAGTCTTCAATGACTTATTTGAAGTTTGGAACTCTTCAGCTAAGCAGTAAATGCAGGTAACTTTTCACATTCGCGAACAACAAGAAAATATGTCAACATGGTCATAATCCAAACTCAAATCAATAAAACTTTGGAAACTATTTCATATAAAATATGAACAATAGAAACATTTACACGGAGATCCATGAAAAAAGTACAAGGAGAATTAGAAATGTATCTCGGAAAAGTAAGCGTCTTATGCTTCATTGACGACACCCGCCATGTAAATCTTGGTCATTCCAAGTAAGTAATGTCACGTTCTTAAATGAGAACAAAGTTTATAACAACGGAACCAACAGCCAAACTAATGAGCATCAAACATGTCCAGTTTTAAAAATATCTATTGTCAGTTCGTTTCATATGAGGATAATTTCATATTTGTCAAATAATCGTCTTTAACAATGAGTGTCAAAGGTGAATAACGTCCTCAACCTTAGTGTTAGGTTTATTATCTTTCTATTTGCTGTGCTCTCGTAATTACATTGTAGATGAAATGATCAATACAAAATTTTTTTTTTTATCAAGGTGTCCACCGATTCAAATTCTAAATGAAAGGGTCTCGAAAGATCTTTTCTCAGTCAACAGATGATACTAATATCACTTTAAAACAAATCATTATATCTGTGTACTGAAGTATGGATGGTTCACATCATCTTCGACAATAGTAACAGGTAAGTCATTAAGTTCATATCATATTGAGTATGAATGAAGTGCGAAATATACTGTGCTCCAAATAATGAAAAAATGTATAGAGCGGTCATCCTTTTTTCCAATCGGGAATATTTACTTATTATGAGGACAAAATAGTGGCAGTGAAGATGCGCTCGGAAAATCTAAATCGTTTTCAAAATCGAAAACAAATTAATAATGAGAAATTAAGTAATCCAAAGTCTTCTCCTCTCTGATACACGTTTTGAATAGGATACTACTTAAAGATATATCACAAAAAAACTTGTTTTCTTCTTTTTCTTTTAAATCATGCCACTACCAGTAAGAATCTATTTACAGGTGACAGGTAAGGTTATGTCAAAAGATTGTACAGAATACATTTCAAAATAACCTTTAGAGTTATGAATTATTAAGAACAGTTAAAAGAAAGCGCTTTGGTTCTAGGACATCTTACAATAGATACACAAACACAGATTGAAAATTTAAGCAACAGAAAATATTGATCCTTAATTCTTTCTATATTCCGATTACGAATGATTTAATATTCAATCTTCACACATCGTGTTCAATATTAGATAGCTTTCAGTAAAGATGAATGTTTTTTTTCAAATTAAGATTGTTACTGGTCATTTGACCCATCGATACCATGGTGTATACATTAATTATTAAAAATAACAACATTTTATTTTATCGCACAGACGTTCCGAGTAACAACAGAATGATTTGCACTAGCACCATCTCTGTTGCTGCAATGTTTGACCATTTGTGGTCGATATAAAGACCACATGTGTAATGAGACAAGCGTTCCAGATTTCACACCATACAGATATATCTGCTGTCGATTGTCTGACACCCAAGCATGTACTATAGCTGTACATCGCCGTATGCTTTATTTACAAAATAAAAAGGTGTCAGGTGATTCATGCACTTTTCATCAGTCCGTTTTCTTATCCATGGCTTTGATATCTTGAAAAAAAAATTCACTGAAAATAATTTTTATTTAACTTGTATTTTTTTCTTTCATTGACACATGCCTATTCACAATATAATGATGATCACAGGCACATTATGTTATGAGAGAGAGCAGTTGATAAATTATTAAGTTATGTTTCCAATCATTGAAGGACTTATTTCAAGTTTCATTGTGGTTACTTTTTATCATTTTACAATATGCCAATTACTTGAAATATATTTATTTGAAGAGTGTCCTCGCTGAAGAACAGAACAACGCCTTACTTCCGAATCGACAGTCTCGAACCCTTTTCAAAATTCTTCTTTTCACGTCTCATCTATCTTCTTTGTGGTAACTTCTTTGAGTCACGAACGATTTTGAGTTATATTGCTTATGTTAGCAAAAGTTATTTATTTGATAAAGAACTTTGCTTGTAGTTATTTTTCATATGATCGTAATTTTCAATACAACCACAATCTATTCCGTAAATTGTCATATCTATTTCTGTCACCAATTGTTTGTAAAGACATTCTGTAGAGGTCATTTAAAGTCGACAAGCATTAAAATGGTAGTATGTTTAGGTAGTAATGCAAAATGGTCCCGTGCTATACAAACGAATGCGACGGACGTAAGTATCCCAGATCGTTTACGGAAGAAAGGATAATGTCTTTGAAAACTTCCTGTTTTCATAGTGCCCCGTAGAAAATATGCAGATATCTGTTTGGCCTTTATCGCTTCATTGAGTAGTCGATATTGATTGATTCTCGTCGAATTTAAGGGCAAGAACAGCAACAGCAATCAAATAGTTTTCAGGTGGAGGAATAGGACGAGGAAGATTGAAAAAAAAACAAACCCAAATGGCTTGTCGATAGAACAGATATATAGTTTGTAGAAAGGAGAGTTGGAGAGAGAGAGAGATATGGAAACATAGGTTGGATGAACTTGAAAACATGGCAATTTTCAAGGAGGAGATAACATAGGGAAAATCGGAGGGGAGGGGAATTTACGATGGAGGGAAGATCAAATGAATGAAGGGACGACGGGACGACGGTAGAGGGGGGGGGGGGGGGGTGGCAGGGGGTGTTACGATGGAAGAAAGGTCAAAATGAATGAAGGGACGACGGGACGACGGTAGAGGAGAGAGAGGGGGGCAGGGGGTGTTACGATGGAGGAAAGGTCAAAATGAATGAAGGGACGACGGGACGACGGTAGAGGAGAGAGAGAGAGAGAGAGAGAGAGAGAGAGAGAGAGGGGGGGGGGGTGGGGGGACAGGGGGTGTTACGATGGAGGAAAGGTCAAAATGAATGAAGGAACGACTGTAAAACAAGATAGAAAAATAATTACTGATCCTGGAGAGGGAAACAGAAAAAGAAAAAAAGCGGAAATAAAAGAATCATTAAGATAATAGCTCAGTGTTTGTATTTTGAAATTTAATTGTACTACATTCACAAAAAATATCGATTGATATTCATTAACGTAAAGGAATTCTTTCTTTGGAGTGACAGCAATTTAGAAAAAAAAACTACAGAAATAACAAACCATGTGAGCATATTGTTTCTCAGAATAATGACGAAAAAATACAAATCATTATTGATGTTCGAACTTTTTAAAATTCCTAGTGTCACGGAAGGAAATGTTTTGAATTCAAATTCGCAACAAACAATGCTATACGTTGATTCGGCTATTTTAAGTTTTTACTTGAGTAATTAACACCAATAATACATCATTGTATTGCGTTTTGGTGTATACACAACACACTTATTTCTTTAATATGACACAGATTCCACAATGCCAGAATACCATTCAAAGAAATAGATATAAGGTTTTATATCATCCGATATATTTCGATCACGGTAGCTTTGTTTCCAACTTCAGATTTATCACCATGAACACATTTGGAGCACTAGGCCATTGCCAATAACTTCTATGAAAAAATATTGTATTTTATTTCTGTGTTAGCCATAAAAAGTCCATTTTTAGAAATTTGAGAAAGCCGTGACAGCGGTATTTCTAAAATAGTATTTCTAGGTGTTGGTGAACACACGCTCGTTGTTTCAGCAAAGTGACATAATAAGTGTTTGAGGTTTTGTAACCAAACAAAGATTTTCAAAAGTTAAAAGATTAATCATGGTTGGTGATGATTTTTGTGAAGATAACCATGCTTATTTGCCGACTGACATACCACATAGTGAACAGGACTCAGTCATTAAGTATTAGAAGCTTCTGAATTCAACGGTAACCATTTAGGGTTTCATACATAGCTGGATTTAGGGCAATTGAAAAGGACAAAACACAAATTTAAACGTTGTATTTTAAAACTCAACATCGTTATATCAGGCCTTAAAAGAGATATGACCTGTTAAGATATAAAGTAAACTTCATTATCAGCAACTTTGTGATTTACTGTGTGATATAACACCATTAAAATTCATTAAATATGTAAAAACATGTAAATGAACGTGGTTTAGTGTAATAAATTATGTTTCAATTAGTTTCCATTAATTTTGTTAGCACTAAGGCGTTGTTTTATTATCTACGTTATTTCCCGAGGGAGACCGGAAATTTCGCTGCATGTTATCACAATGGAGTTTATTTCATAATGTGAACTATTCCGTGGATAAATGATAATATTTAGAAGGCCGAAGCAGCTGGTTATGATGTGGTTCAATTCATTAATTAGCTCAACTGTGTTGAATTCTAAATTTGTTTTGAAAAGCAAGCTCTTACGTTTCGTTTGTTCAGTCCTTTATAGCGAACCAAATGTGTAAGCATTTTAGTACTATCGGAAGAACGTCTGCACACCTATCTTATTTCTATAAGTCTGTCTTTGATTAAGACAGTCAAGCTTTATGTAATAAAACTTCTAAGACACCATCGGTATCACCTTGTCCTTTGAACATAGAGATGGACGGAACCACAAAGAATATATAATATATATGTATGCAGACATTAGTCCTTTCAGGTCTGCCCACAAGCTCCCTCAACGCCAGGCGAATCTGGCCATGCTACAAAGAGAGGCACGTAATTTATCTGTAGTCTGTGAATCAGATCAGATGATGTACAGGTCATGCACTTTCAGCAGTTCAACCAGTGACTTCTATTGCGTTATGCACTCGTCAGGTACATCTTGTGGGTTTTGTCATGTTGTGTACTGCAGTAGTAATATTCTTGTCTTTCATTAAAGAAACTGGGTTTGATTAATCGGTCAGGACTGACATTGCATTTGGTCACCTTTGTTGCCGCGTGAGTTTCCCTGCAAACTCTGAATGACCCTAGTACACACGCGTTTTTTTAACACCCTGGTACACAAGGGTTTTTTTCATAGCTGTGTAGTTTTGTTTGGGTTTTCTTTTTTTCCTAAAGATTTATATTACAGTATGTATTTACCATATTTTATGCATGTAAACTTATTTTATTTCAAAATATTATATCAAAAGTTCTTGTTAAATAAAGATAAGGACAATGAACATGACCAGGATAATCAGTTTTAATTAAAAAAAAAGTATTTAAAGAGACCGTAGAAATATTTACAGGTACCAAACCAAAAAGAGACAGCTTAAATTATCGAATACATATATGACAAAATTGTGATATTAAATGACAAAGACATATTAAAACATTCGTATGGATCGACACAATCAATGATAAACATCAATCATGACATATCTGTTAAACATCGAAGATATTTGAAATTTACTGACGGCATCCTGAAGGTGTTTTCTCATGTAGGAATCACACAGAGATTTGTTGACAATGTTATGATACAAATTAGCTTCTACGAGACACAGCTAATCAGTGTAACGTTTAATTATATAGAAGTTATACCTGAACATAATTATCGCGGAGCTTTTTGGCTGTGTTAGTTTTTGAGGATGTAATGAAGAATACATGTATATGCCAATGGAATGAACTGTCTTATGTAAATTTTAAAGATTGTATATACCAAAGATTGTTCTTAGTTTCAGTTACATAATTTGCTGAAATTTGAGACGTAAATAGGGGTAGAATGTTTGTTTTTATGGATATTCTGGGAATTAGATAATGAAATTTGGTATGAACGTGAGACACTGTAACATGGTTATATTATGACATTAGAACCGAGATTGATCCCAGGATTGAGAAAATCGCCTGCTGTAACGATTTGTATAGTCTTTATCAACATTCTGATATTCCGAACAAACTCAATAGAAGCGAAGATAAGTTAATCGGAATATGTCACAAAGGTTAGTAATATCGTACCCTCCACTTCAAATTTTCATGACACACTTTAGCATGTCCTTATAATAAATATTTCGGTGTTAATTTCATGTCAATCATCTACCTCAACTGGAAAAATGACCGCCATCTTTGGGCTGGTGTCAGAATTCCGTGATATATGGAGATTAGATTATGAAAATTATCCAATGAAAAGAAGCGTGACATAACTACTATTTGAAAGTAAACGTTAGCTACTGATTGGTGGGTTTTATAAGGATTTCCTTGGGCGCGAGGAAATAAATGTATTTTACGAAAGAGCAACAAGTCCAGGCAGAAAAAATCGTTTTGTAATGTTAAAATATAGAATTTCTAAAACTTAATTTTAAGTCGACATTTCGAGCTATTTACGTTAAAAAAGAAACGTTTTCCTGGAAAGTGTTTATGTGCCTCGGAGGAAATGGATCCCGGCATTGTTTCAGGTGGAACTGAAAATTTATCTTTATCTATGTTTTCATTTCTATTTACGATGTCACCTGATCAAAAGTTGGTGAGAATACTTACGGGCGCAGTCGTCAAAGCAATTGAATTACTTAAAAACCAATGATCAGCTTTTCTATCGCGACTGCAAAATCAAGATGAATTATGAAATATGAAAGGTTGATTGAAAACAGCTTTGTTTAACTGTTTTGGTTACAGGCGAGCTTTCGAGAGAGAGATGTGCTAAAGGTCTAGTATACTTGATACAGAAAGCTTGATATCTTCACGTGCTAACAATATGTTGATATTTATCTAAATCGTTCATAACGGTTTTACCTTACCTGTTTGAAAGATGTTTTGATGGAAATTTTCAAATGTGCCTAAATAGTGAACAGTTTGTTCAATAGAAAAAACTAATGATTTACACATTTGATATAAATTCGCATTTAAATAAACTATAGCAAAGCAATAAGGAAAACCGAAAGTGATCAAAGGAAATGTGAAATAAATTCAATAAATATCGTATCAATGTTGACAAATACAGCGGGTATTTTATAAAACATTCTCTTATAAACACACTTTATATGCTGCTATATTTTTTTGTAACTTTGATGTGTTTCGCATTTTTTATTAAAAGCCTTAAGTAACCCGTAATGTTTATCATGCTCCTATAATTCCTGTTACGGTGTCCGTACAAGCAGAGCTGGTGATCGCATGACCCGAGGCGATGTGTTTTTACGTTGTTATACGTCTGTCGCTAAGAACAGGAAAAAACATACCCATTTCGCCGAGTATCACTATTCCCATCAATATTTATTCGCTTACTGATAGATAACACAAATGAATATGTAGATTTCTCTCAAACGGCATCGATGCTCTGTACACTATTACGTAGTAAATCGACGAAATAGTGTTCACCCTTATCAACGATCAACATGGCACAATTGAATTTAAAATCTTAAGTTATTTTTTTTTGTATTTGTTTTCTGTAGAAAGTTTGTACGGACGTGATCGAAAACAAAATCGGTTTACACATCGAGACTTCTTTACTTATATCGCATCTGTGAAATATTGGATCAATACATCCATTTTAACCTACACAGAATCACCTTATCAACATGTCTAGAGGCGTCTCTTTTCAGTAATAACATTACAGCTGTTGTCAAGTACACCTTTTTGTTTGTTAGCTAGACTATACGTCGTGTGTGGTAACAGTCATGCTGGCTAAAATATAAACTCAGCCATTAGCCGATGGAAGTAAATCATAATTACGTAAAATTCCACAGAGACCAATGCTGATAAATATTTACCGATCTTGTTTTACTAACACTGGTTAAATTAACTATTTAGCTGTGTTTTATCTCTTTCTGATTTTCAGGTCATCTACTACTTTGGGACCCCACCTCCAAAAGGTCCCGGTTGTTTACGGGACGATAAAACAAACAAACAAACAAACAAACAAACAAACAAACAAACAAACAAACAAACAAACATACTATAGTGAGCAATGATCTTCACCTGTGTCTGTTGTACACTAACTTGAATGTGGATATGAAGATTATCATCGACAACAGAGCACGCCGTGTATAAACCGGTGTTATTGTACTCTTTTTCTAGATACGTTGCACGAGTTGAATGTATAATGTTTTTCTGTTACGATATTGCTCAATATTTTAAGCATTTTCATAATCTTTCCTGATAAGACTATCATGTTAATGTATCAAGATGGCCGTCTTATTTAGTGAAGCAATAGTACTGCTCTCTTTGTGCTATACTCGCAATCGTTGAGTATCTACATGATATATGTGTAACACTTTGGCGGCTGCACTCATAAGATTAAAAGCAATTAGAAAGTAAGACCAAGAGAAACTTTTTATCTGATGTATGTCAAAGGTCAAAATGTAGGTCAGAATATATATCAAGAATAAAGTTCTCGTGAATAGAATTGTAGAAGATACTGTTCGGGCAACCTTTCCCTTTAATGTAGGCCAAAGGTCACAAAGTATAAAGTTCTCATGAACAGTATTGCATAAACTAGGGGTCGGACAAGATAGCAGAAGGATTGATGGACGGATGGACGAACGGGCGGAAATAGCGCAATAAAATAGCCCTCTCCTATTCCTAGTTGAGGACCAAAAACTAAACATTTTGTTTTGTGCGTGCAATACGTAAAATGGCATTGTGATGTCATCACTTGACGACAATGATATAGATAGGGTTCACTTACGAGTCCTAAGTGCAGTTTAATTCATTATTTGGCTTCTCTGTATTTATTCTATGTTTTACCGTGTAAGAATTGGTGATACAACTCCACAGATCTGTCTCTTTATTTGCGAGGTTTAATCTTTAACAGGATTTTTTACATATTACATCCGCCCACCTGATTGGCATAATGTTAAAAAACGATAGATTTACATATGCATTGTCCTTAATCAGTCGATCACACTCTTCATTGCTTTGTAATGTCGTTACAGGTATTGAACAGTTCCGGTCACATGCGACAATAGTTCCGGTCACGTGCTCTGGAAAATGTCTGGAATGTGTTGACATGGCACTTAAGACGTTGTCGAGACAGCACGCGCTCACCTGTCGGGGCTTGACACGAGATACGACACTATGACTTGTAGTTCACTTCCGTATAAAAAAATCGATAAAGGATTTATATTGAACCGTGTTACGTTTGTATCAACTGAAACAAAGTCTGGATTTCTTGACTTATCTTATGAATGAGAAAGATGCAAGAGAATATTCAAATGTAAGATGTGAACAAATTATATGGCATCCATGTTTTATCAATGAAAAAGATGTTATAGCAGTGAATTGCTACAAATTCTATGTCACGTTTTTTTTATCCATTTGAATAGTGGAAAGGTTCAGAATGTAATGCAGTAAACTGCACGTTCTTCAAATATTTCCAGAAAATCTTAAATTTCATTTCATTACCGATTATAAACGTGATTACAGAAGCACCTTCGCCAGCTTCAGATACTGTTGGAATTCAATTATTGATTTTTTGTCTCATCATCATTTCATCATGTCTTTGCAAAATTTGGAATATCTTTACAAATAACTATAAAATTATATTGTCTACTAACAAATCCTTTCTAAAAAATGTCAATTTTTTACTGCTTAAAAAAGACAACCCATTCAACCACAATTTGGAAATAGATAAGAAAATCTCATGATGTTATGAAGAAAGTAAAAAGATACTGTAAATAGATAATTTTGGTTGAGGTTTTATTTTCGTTGATGTTTTATTTTCGATGATTACGGGGATACTCTCTTAATTAATGAATTTATATGTCCAGGAAACAGTAAACAATATAATGAGTTATAGCACGATGGGATTTCGTGAACACTTTTTATCGACGAAATTAAATGTCAACATAAATAGGGTTTTTTCGAAGTTATCGAAATTTGAGCACCACCAAAATACACGAATTTAGTGTACATTATCAAAATACAGAACTGTCGAAATGTTTTGGAGATGATAAAGATTAAATTGTGTTGAGCTGCAGAAATCCTTGTTAAGCTGATAACAGTTTTAAGCAATTGAATACACTCGCAGAAAATCCAATGAAAGCGCATCCTGTTTGGCGTTTAATGATAATATTACTTCAATGCGTGATTGTCATTCGCTGTAGTGTTAGGTTCAGCTGTCATTGAGGAATGAGTCTAGACATTAAAAACACGAGAGAAGATTAAGTGTATTGTCGGTAATTGAATTTCCAACAAATATCGATGCAAAAACATGGCATTCACATACAGCACGTTTACTAATCTGTTTTTAGTTTGAGATAATACGACGAAGTATAATCACCAGTGATAAGTAATCAGTGGTCGTATTTTTTCAATACATCGAAATTACTGTACAGAACCGATGGTTGGATAGCAATACCAATTTACGGCAATCGCTTCCCTATAGAGGGTTAAATGTGGCGAATTTTTTTTCTGGTTTTTATTTATCAGTTTGTCTAACAGGCAATGAACATCAATGACTGTATAAAAGGCATGCAAGTTAATAACAGCTTTTAATATAAATTTTGAATTGGATACAGTGGAGCCAAACCACGAACAAAACTACACCATTAAATCATTCTATATGTAGGACTCATTCGTGATGCTAAGTTTTGAAGTGGAATGAGCGACTGAGAATTAAAGGGTGATAAAAATAAAATCATAAAAATCTAGAAGAGGTGCTGCACTAGTCAACCAATAAATGTGATAAATTTTCATATGCCTGATACAATGTACACCAAATACGATACAATAACAGAAATTTATCAGTAGAATTGTATATATATATAAAAAAAAAAAAAAAAAACAGGTGACAAGAAATACAGTTTCATTTGAGATATAATCCATATTTACGTCCACTGAAATTCATGATTTCTGTACCACTTGTTCGAAACCAGACTTTACTGTACTAGGCTACGCTTATTTACTATACAATACTGTACTATAATTTTGCTTTATGCTGCTCCAATCTAATCCTCTCTAATCCACTCTCTTTTCTACTTTCATCTGTTGTATAGTACCGTACTATACCGCACTGCACTGCCCTGCACTGCACTGTCCTGTTCTGTACTGCACTGCACTGAATTGTCCTGTTATGTACTGCACTGCGCCGTCCTGTTCTGTACTGAACTGCTTTTTACTGTACTGTACTGCTCTTTACTGCACTGTACTGCACTGTACTGCTCTATACTGCACTGTACTGTACTGTTCTGTTCTGTATTGAACTGTACTGTTCTGCATTGTATTGTACTGCACTATACTGTACTGTTCTGTTCTGTATTGTACTGTACTGTACTGCACTGTACTGCACTGTACTGTATTGTACTGCACTGTACAGCACTGTACTGTTCTGTTCTGTACTGTACTGAACTGTACTATTCTGTATTGTACTGTACTGCTCTTCGCTACTCTTTACTGTACTGTACTGTAATGCACTGTACTGTTTTGTACTGTACTGTTCTGTACTGCACTGTACTGCACTGTTCTGTTCTGTACTGCTCTTTAGTGCTCTGTACTGTACTGCACTGTACTTCTCTTTATTGTACTGTACTGAACTGTACTATTCTGTATTGTACTGTACTGCTCTTCGCTACTCTTTACTGTACTATACTGTAATGCACTGTACTGTACTGTTTTGTACTGTATTGTTCTGTACTGCACTGTACTGTACTGTACTGCACTGTTCTGTTCTGTACTGCTCTTTAGTGCTCTGTACTGTACTGCACTGTACTTCTCTTATTGTACTGTACTGTACTATTCTGTATTGTACTGTACTGCTCTTCGCTACCCTTTACTGTACTGTACTGTACTGCACTGTACTGTACTGTATTGTACTGTACTGTTCTGTACTGCATCGTACTGCACTGCACTGCACTGCACTTATGTTCTGTACTGCTCTTTAGTGCTCTGTACTGTATTGTTCTGTATTGTACTATACTGCATTGTATTGTATTGTTCCTTACTGCACTGTACTGCACTGCACTGTACTTCCCTTTATTGTACTGATCTGTACTGTACTGTTCTGTATTGTAATGTACTGTACTGCACTGTACTCTACTGCACTGTACTGTTCTGCTCTTTACTGCATTATACTGCACTGTACTGTTCTGTACTGTACTATACTGTACTGTACTGCACTGTATTGTATTGTTCTTTACTGTACTGTATTGTACTGCACTGTACTTCCCTTTATTGTACTGATCTGTACTGTACTGTACTGTTCTGTATTGTAATGTACTGTACTGCACTGTACTGTACTGATCTTTACTGTACTGTACTGCACTGTAATGTACTGTACTGTACTGCACTTTACTGCTCTTTACTGCACTGTACTGCACTGCATTGTGCTGCTCTTTAGTGCTCTGTACTGTACTGCACTGTACTGTACTGTACTGCTCTTAACTGTACTGCACTGTACTGTACTGTTCTGCTCTTTACTGCACTGCACTACACTGCACTGTACTCTACTGCACCGTACTGTAGTACACTGTACTGTGCTGTACTGTACTATACTGTACTGCACTGTACGGTACTGTTCTGCTCTTTACTGCATTATACTGCACTGTACTGTTCTGTACTGTACTATACTGTACTGTACTGCACTGTATTGTATTGTTCTTTACTGTACTTTATTGTACTGCACTGTACTTCCCTTTATTGTACTGATCTGTACTGTACTGTACTGTTCTGTATTGTAATGTACTGTACTGCACTGTACTGTACTGATCTTTACTGTACTGTACTGCACTGTAATGTACTGTACTGTACTGCACTGCACTTTACTGCTCTTTACTGCACTGTACTGCACTGCATTGTGCTGCTCTTTAGTGCTCTGTACTGTACTGTACTGCTCTTAACTGTACTGCACTGTACTGTACCGTACTGTTCTGTTTTGTATTTTACTGTTCTGTACTATACGGTACTGTACTGCTCTTTGCTGCACTGTACTGCACTGCACTGCACTGAAATGTACTTTACTGCACTGTACTGCACTTTACTGTACTGCACGGTACTGTACTATACTGTACTGCAATGCATTGTACTGTTCTGCTCTTTACTGCACTATACTGTACTATACTGTACTGCACTGTATTGTACTATACTGTACTGTATTGTACTGCACTGCACTGCTTTTTACTGCACTGCACTGTACTTAACTGTACTGTATTGTACTGTACTATACTTAACTGCACTGTACTGTACTATACTGTGCTGCACTGTACTATACTGTGCTGCACTGTACTGTACTGTTCTGCTGTTTAATGCACTGTACTGCACTGCACGGTACTGTACTGTACTGCTCTTAACTGTACTGCACTGTACTGTACTGTTCTGCTCTTTACTGCACTGCACTACACTGCACTGTACTCTACTGCACCGTACTGTAGTACACTGTACTGTGCTGTACTGTACTATATTGTACTGCACTGTACGGTACTGTTCTGCTCTTTACTGTACTGTACTGCATTGTACTGTACTGCACTGTAATGTTCTGGTCTGTATTGCACTGTACTGAACTGCACTGCACTGCACTGTACTGTATTGTACTGCACTGTACAGCACTGTACTGTACTGTTATGTACTGTACTGAACTGTACTATTCTGTATTGTGCTGTACTGCTCTTCGCTACTCTTTACTGTACTGTATTGTACTGTTCTGTACTGCACTGTACTGTACTGCACTGCACTGGACGTCACTGTTCTGTTCTGTACTGCTCTTTAGTGCTCGGTACTGTACTGTACTGTATTGTACTATACTGCCCTGTATTGTATCGTTCTTTACTGCACTGTACTGCACTGCACTGTGCTGCTCTTTAGTGCTCTGTACTGTACTGCACTGTACTGTACCGTACTGTTCTGTTTTGTATTTTACTGTTCTGTACTATACGGTACTGTACTGCTCTTTGCTGCACTGTACTGCACTGCACTGAAATGTAATGTACTAAACTGTACTGTATTGTACTGCACTGCACTGCTCTTTACTGCACTGCACTGTACTTAACTGTACTGTATTGTACTGTACTATACTTAACTGCACTGTACTGTACTATACTGTGCTGCACTGTACTATACTGTGCTGCACTGTACTGTACTGTTCTGCTGTTTAATGCACTGTACTGCACTGCACTGCACTGTACTGTACTGTACTGCTCTTAACTGTACTGTACTGTACTGTTCTGCTCTTTACTGCACTGCACTACACTGCACTGTACTCTACTGCACCGTACTGTAGTACACTGTACTGTGCTGTACTGTACTATACTGTACTGCACTGTACTGTTCTGGTCTGTATTGTACTGTACTGAACTGCACTGCACTGCACTGCACTGTACTGTATTGTACTGCACTGTACAGCACTGTACTGTACTGTTATGTACTGCACTGAACTGTACTATTCTGTATTGTGCTGTACTGCTCTTCGCTACTCTTTACTGTACTGTACTGTTCTGTACTGCACTGTACTGCACTGTACTGTACTGAACTATACTGAACTGTACTATACTGTACTATACTGTCCTGCACTGTACTGCATTGTTCTATACTGTACTATACTGCACTGTACTGTACTGTACTGAACTATACTGTACTATACTATACTGTGCTGTGCTGTACTTTCCTGTACTGTGCTTTACTATACTGTAATGTACTTTGCTCTACCTGCATCTACATTGCTTTACTGTTATGTACTCTACTTTGATATAGCAGGCTATGTTACGCTATGTTGGACAATACTTTAGCATTTCATTATATGATATGCTACATTCCATTACCCTTATACTGTACTGTACTATACTCATTGGTTTCCAATCACTATCTTTTCCATTGAAAACGATCTTTCACAATGGCGAGTTTGTGTCGATTACGAAAATCGCGAAAGCAAATCGCATTCGAAAGAAAGGAATACAAAATAAGTTAGTGTACAGTATATTGGTGCTTTGTTTATGTACAGTCTTTGTTATGCGTTTCGGAGCTTGATAATTTCCGTCCATAAACCTTGTACTTCATGAATAAGTTCCAGATTAATATTTTCTTTGACTACAGAATCCAAACCGAGGCCTTGTCCTCATTTCGGGAGCTTTCAAGTCCTAGATATATGAGAGCACTAGTGCTGGCTTTGCTCTTTTACAGACATCTTATTTAACATTAATCAGAAGAAAGGAAATCCGGAAAAAAGATGGTTGTTTTTATTTTATATTTAGCTTCTTTTTCGATTGAGATCGCGCGGTGAAGAGGGTTTGAGTGCATTCTTTGGACCAATACAGATGACTGTAACGGTAAGTAAACCTCCATTAAATGATCGAATTTCCGGCGGAAGTGCTGGTCGCGTCACTAGAATCAGACAGATGGAAGAAATGGTCGATTTCTTCATAGCAGGCATTAACGTTTAGTTACCAGGCCTGGCTTGGATAGAAAGTCTTCTGTAAATTGTTGGGTATACATACTTGGCATAGCACTTTCTTTCCGACAAAATCCTTATTCGGTTCTTAAAGAATTCTACATTCTACTAAAGACTCTAAAATAATTAGCCCCATGATGTCGTTTTGTAACTTTGATATATTAGATCAATTATATGTTTAATATGGACAAAAATTAAATTGAAAATCCAAACTGGTAGGTAGAAATAATTTAATCAGCCTAAACAAACCAAGATTTACATGTCGGGTGTCGTCTATGAAGAGGAAGACGCTGGCTCTTCCGGGATACATGATCTTGTTTTCCTTATATTCTATCTGTCTTGTATCCACGATTTGCTCAAGATAAATCGAAGTTCACTTTAAGTGATTATTTTGCTTACTCAGTTAGGTGTTTTCTCGTTAGAACCAATCGGAATAGCCAGAATGAAAATAAAACTTACATCAAAAAATGAGATTTTCCTTTCCATTTTTTATTTCGACCATAAAATAAAATATAATTGAAATGTAACTTGTATCACTTTATCAGAAACTGATTTGACGTTTTTTTTTTATTGCTACAGCTAATTTGTTACCAACAGTCCACAACCTGATAATTTTCTTACAAATTTTTCACATTTTTGATGATTCACAAGTATTACACAATGGCGTTAAACCCCGGTTTTTCAATACCTGTTAGGATTTCAAAAGTTTTCTATATGTAAACCGTTAACGATATTTTACAGGTGCGAAACCAATTAAATCAACCTATATCATTCCTACTTCAAGCCCTTGTGCATCTCTCCTCTGGTTATGTCATCGTGCCATCTTGTTTTCTGACCGGTAACCACTGGTCAGCTGATACGTACATCAGTCATATGTACTACGGCGACAGGTGACCGTTTATTCTAAATCCACGAGTAATAATCAGATCTACATACTTACTAGTAGCGTCATTGATACATATGTACTGTACAGTCAGCCAATTGACATGGATAATGCCCTGTCGAAAGGCATTCTAGGCATGTAGTAATGATGTTTATAAATGAGACTAAAAACAACAAAAAGGAGGGTATATTGTTGTTATCTATGAAAACACTTGTTTATAAATCGTCTTGATGGGAAAACGACAAAAATCATAATTGGTGACATTTGCTTGTCTGATATATTGGTTGGTTTGAAATCAATGATAAAGCAGTCGCTCTCTACACATACAATACACTTCTTCGTCCTAGAGATCAATAAGCTGATGGCATTGCTGCATCGCCCCGTCTAGATTTTGACTTTTTTTTATCACTTTGAATTTTACTGAGTCACCTCATAGGCTTTCAAAATTTAGACCCTTATCACCACTGACGAGTCCTAGAAGGACGAAACAGCTGTGTGATGCATCACCACTGACGAGTCCTAGAAGGACGAAACAGCTGTGTGATGCAACACCACTGACGAGTCCTAGAAGGACGAAACAGCTGTGTGATGCATCACCACTGACGAGTCCTAGAAGGACGAAACAGCTGTGTGATGCATCACCACTGACGAGTCCTAGAAGGACGAAACAGCTGTGTGATGCATCACCACTGACGAGTCCTAGAAGGACGAAACAGCTGTGTGATGCATCACCACTGACGAGTCCTAGAAGGACGAAACAGCTGTGTGATGCATCACCACTGACGAGTCCTAGAAGGACGAAACAGCTGTGTGATGCAGCTTAATTCGTTGTTTGGCTCTACTGTATCTTACTCTAAATTATGAAAAAGTGCTTTTCACTTGTGTGTCGTTTGTACAATCTCTTATAGCTACTCTTACAGGTATTTTTACAAGCAGTACTACATCAGTCGAAATCGTTGAAGAACATTGTAACGTTACTGTTTCAATTGTGTGGGAGTAAAGAATGTTTGAAAATCCTAATCGTAAATCAATGGGGTATTCAAGGGAAATCCCCGTGATTAAATGTTAATTCAAAAATAATTTTATCATAATTGATATGTTTTATGAAAATAAATATTACACAACATGCCTAGTGGCCTTAACGGCCACCTGAGATAAGCAACATTTATTATAAAGGTTAAATTGTAAGTAGCTTTCAAGTGTCATGAAAGAGAAATTGTGACATTGATGATAGTAAGCCAGAGTAGATACTGGCATACTATAAAAACTGTCATCCTATACTAATATTTTTTAAAAGTTATTTCAATGGGAAATAAACAATGTTATGCTCAAAAATGTCTTTTTTCTGTAAAAAATACATTTAACTGCCTCCCTAGGAAGAAATGTGAGACTGATTTTGGTAATTGAAGCATCCATCCACGAAGAACATTTGATTCTACCATACCTGGGTATTGAGAAGAAGATTTTTGAGGTTTAAGTCAATCTGACCCTTTCACCCCGCCCCCTCAGGCCCTGCGGGGTAGAACCGTACAATTCACTATTTTGGTTCATCTTAGGGTAGAAAAGGTTCTGCAAAGTTTCATTGAAATCGGTTCAGAGGTCTTTGAGAAGAAGTAAAAATATTAAATTGTTTACAGAGGCACGTCGCACGACTCTAGAAGTGATTGTCATACATCACAATTCTCAGGTGACCTAACAAGCAGGCAAATTTCTAAATACCCATCTGTGAAAAATATTTGTTTGAATGGAGGATATATTTTATACAAACAAACAAACAAACAAACAAACAAATAACCAACGTAACATCACTTAAAGAAAAAAAAAGAGGATCAAGTGACCAAACATCACGTGATACACGAGTTTTGTTGTGTTTACATGAAATACAGTGTGTTTGGCGGCCCTTGTTACGGATTTCTCAGCGTGGTTTTTATTACAGACCTAGACGGTCACTTCGTCGATACTCCTGATTGTACTGTCATTCGGTAATATTCACACTCAATCATCTGGAATGGAAACAATATCTATTTCAATTGAATAGGTCTCGATGGCTCACAAAACAATATCCATTTACGGTGTTTTCGTAATTACTTCACCCGATCAAATAGCAAGTTATGTAATGTAAGTGTTGGTACTATTCAGAGCCGTTTACAGATACGCCTGATGCGTGACTACACCCTAAAATATTGCCAGGATGCCGACATCGTGCTATGCGGAAAAGGTCTCTTGTTCATAAGTACATGCTTAACACGTCCATATTTCTGTGTAACGATCACCTTTATATCGATATTCATGTCCTGAAATAGACGCTGGGATGAAAACCAGATTTTTGATATTCATGGTCAAATACCTATCTGACCAAACGCATTTGATACACTTCAGTCGGTATAGTAGCCAGAGGTTCTGGTATGGGATGCCAATAATAAGGGTTGATAGCTGATAGTCCCTCTGCTGCCAACTCACTCTGCATGTACGGCGAAATGAGGTTAAATGGTAGGTGTTGGCGTATGCACCGCACCAGAACCTAACAACATGTGTAAGATAATTGTCATACAGATGCTTTCCAGAATTCATTAAGTTTCCAAAAGGAAAGTGTCTTTTGTTATTACATCAGTTACACAAACATTATTTGCAATGCGCAAAGGACCATGTTACACGTACTTTTAAATGCACTATTTGTCAAAAAGATACATTTTTGCTGACTAATAGATATTAACGCATTGTATTATTAATTTGCAAGTGTAGAAATCCAGAAAAGAAAGTACAGACGAAAAATGGATATAGAAGGTTTCCATAACATAGTCTTACTAACAGAGTTACGCTAAATCAATACTCATCAGAATGAAATTTACACTACATCACCTTAGGCTAGTGGAATTCACGAAATCTCTTCGTCATAAAACTACCAAAATTATACCAAAGTTTCCCGTTAACGTTTTCTTCAAAGCATACTTTGAATGCCTTCATATGCTTTTCACTTCATAAAATGACCTGTTACATACAAAGACAAGGCGTATGTTTATAAGTGAGGTTTGAATTATCAGACAAGTTGTAGCACTTTGTTAAAATTTCTCGTGTGTGTCATGCATAAGCCTCAGCATGATAGTAAATAATCAAAGGATATGAAAACTAGACATTTCATAAAAAAAAGTCAAATATGGTAGATTTTGATCTAGTGCCAAGATTTCTTTATTTTTCGGGAAACATTTTGTAAATTATGTAAGTGGTATACCCCACGCTGTAATTCGGTCGAATAAATGTACGGTTTACAATCTACACATGTACTAGATAGTCTTTTTTTTTAATCGGATATGAAAGTTACGAAATTTATAGAAGTATTGGACTTTTGCACCACCCAACCTTATTCTTTTCTTTGATAACTTGTGATTTTTACGAGTCCCCTCTTAGGCATCAAAATTTAGGCCCTTAGCATCACACGAGTCCTTGAAGGATGAAACTGCTGTATGATGTAACATCACTGACGAGTTCTAGAAGGATGAAACAGCTGTATGATGTAACATCATTGACGAGTTCTTAAAGGACGAAACAGCTGTATGATGTAGCATCACTGACGAGTCCTAGAAGGACGAAACAGCTGTATGATGTAGCATCACTGCCGAGTCCTAGAAGGACGAAACAGCTGTATGATGTAGCATCACTGACGAGTCCTAGAAGGACGAAACAGCTGTATGATGTATCATCATTGACGAGTTCTTAAAGGACGAAACAGCTGTATGATGTAACATTGACGAGTCCTTAAAGGACGAAACAGCTGTATGATGTAGCATCATTGACGAGTCCTTAAAGGATGAAACAGCTGTATGATGTAACATTATTGACGAGTCCTTAAAGGACGAAACAGCTGTATGATGTCACATTGGCGAGTCTTTAAATGACGAAACAGCTGTATGATGTCACATTGGCGAATCCTTAAATGACGAAACAGCTGTATGATGTCACATTGGCGAGTCCTTAAATGATGAAACAGCTGTATGATGCAACATTGACGAGTCCTTAAATGACGAAACAGCTGTATGATGTCACATTGGCGAGTTCTTAAAGGACGAAACAGCTGTATGATGTCACATTGGCGAGTCCTTAAATGACGAAACAGCTGTATGATGTCACATTGGCGAGTCCTTAAATGACGAAACAGCTGTATGATGTCACATTGGCGAGTCCTTAAATGACGAAACAGCTGTATGATGTCACATTGGCGAGTCCTTAAATGACGAAACAGCTGTATGATGTCACATTGACGAGTCCTTAAATGACGAAACAGCTGAATGATGTCACATTGGCGAGTCCTTAAATGACGAAACAGCTGTATGATGTCACATTGGCGAGTCTTTAAATGACGAAACAGCTGTATGATGTCACATTGGCGAGTCCTTAAATGACGAAACAGCTGTATGATGTCACATTGGCGAGTCCTTAAATGACGAAACAGCTGTATGATGTCACATTGGCGAGTCCTTAAATGACGAAACAGCTGTATGATGTCACATTGGCGAGTCCTTAAATGACGAAACAGCTGTATCGTTCAGATAAATTCATTGTTTGGCTCTATTGTTTCTAATTCTTAATGTGTATCAAGAGGTGCTATTTACTTTAACTTATGTCCATTTAATGAAATATTCAGGACACACACATCCTCACTATATAAATGCCCAATATTTAAAACACCAAGTCAAAATGCACTTATTACAAAATCAATTATTACAACGTAGCTAGAATACGGGAAAACATCCGACACCCCACAACCCATTCCACGGTGGCCATCTTTAATGTTTGACCCCAAGAACGTTAGGGCGACTTAATAAAAAAAAGTACACATGAACTGAAAGAAAAAGCTATGATAAGCCAATCAGACTTTTTAACTTACACTTACAGAGAGGACATTAACAGATGAATCAATTCTAGGTGTTTATCTGTCTCCTGAATTCAGGGAAGTATTCACATCTAAGTAATAGTTTAGAGACTGTTCCACATACAGGTGCCAGAATATGAGAAAAACTTCTTACCTGATGGAGACTGTTATGTGCCTCCTGAAATTATAAACATATTATTCAAGTTTAACTTTGTATTGTAAACATGCAGGAGAGATCTTGTGTAACATTAAAAAAAATCACAGTACACATCATGAAATAAAGCGGTATTTGTGGACATCAAAAGCTGATTAAAAGATGAAACATAATCACCATCAACAAATTGCAATGCACGCTCCTACATTATCCGTTTTTCTTGTGCTTTCAAACTCGTAATATTCCAAACGATTCAGCAAAGTTAAAAACCGGACATAATCAGAGAATTTTTAACGTTATTCCTATTCCAATAATCAGAAATACTTTCAATTACATGGTATGCAGCTACTCGTTGTGTAATAACAACGGTTAATATAATGATGTTACATTAAGCGTTGTTACAACATTAAGAGTTGAAACAGTGGTACCGTTGTGGTTAGTTGCTGCACGAACCACTAATTATTTGGTGTGTATGCATGTCTTAAAACGTCTGTGGTGATTAACAGATTGAATACCATTGTCAGTGTTTCAATGTTTGCCTCTAGTCTACATGCATCTTCATTCCTATCACCTGGTACACAAGAACAACACCAGCGAGGAGTTTGCTGTAATTGATCACGTTACTCATTATCCCCTTTACATAATCTAATGAACAAAGGAAGGGCGCTCAGGAACATTTTCTAACCAAGAAATAATATTTGATTTATGTTACACTAGAAATCACGTTATTTTAAATAATTACCAGTTTTTCTTTGTCTTTTCTTTTTTTGTTTGAATATTTTTGTCAAAATTATTTCGAATAATGTAGTCTTATTTTTTTGTACTTTTAAGAGGAACACTCAATATCGAGCAAAAAGAAAGGGTCTTTAATTAGCTTTTGTTTTTTTTATTTCATCTGTGATTTTATGATATGTTTTATTCTTGCGAGCTTTAGCGAGACGAGTGTCATAAAATCTCAAACGAAATGAAACTAGATTTAAGATTCTTTTTTATCACATTAACTCGGAAAATAACATTTCGACGGGCTTAAATAGTGTGTAGGAAAAAACCGATCGGAGGCATCCATTTTGTTGGACCACTTTTAATTAATGGCAAAACGTCATTTTCAATATTATGACGTCACAATCGCTGTCTGTCTGTCTCATGGAATGAAAAACGCTAAAGGGTATATAACACTAGTGAAATCTATACAAATCTTATATGCAAATAAAAGCACTGGGATATTTTGTTATAAAATATGTAATCCCAAATCCGACAAAATATAAATACTAAAAAGTTACACAGAGGGTCTGAGAATTACCAGGCAAGGTTATCGGTTCGAGCAAGGCAAGCTCATGTGCTCAAAGAGCAAAGTATGTGATAATTTTCAATATCTAATATTCAAAACATCATTTTCCCCATACACTTGCAAGATTATGGACAAATTTAATAAATCATGTCATTCTTAGTTTCTAGACTTTATATGATTGATTGTGTCGTACATTAACTGGTAGGGATTGGTGATATTCTAGCTGTTTCAAAGACTTAAAAACTCTATTTAGATAATCATACAAGCAAATATAGTTTTGCCATGAACTAAGGAAACAATCACTTTTACTTATCCGTAGTCGGAATATTATAGGTGGGTGCACTGTTATTATCAAGGAAAGGAAATTTCATAATCACACATCATGAACACATTATGTAGTTGACCGATCTTTGTTGGCATATCCAATAAAAAATTCGAAATTAATGAAACACTTTTGTCATAAATTTACAAAATAACATTTGTTAACTGAACATTTTTTGACATTTTGAAAATTTGAATTTTTGCAAAAAAATTTTAAGTAAATAACATAGATGTGTAACGAGATCTTCGTTATCGTATCATTTGCCAAAATATAATAGATTCTTTTTCATCCGCCTTCTGCTCTTGTTCTTTATGATGTGCTGAAATCGCATTTCTTGGTATAATTACATTTATATTTATATATCGACAGCCAGTAAATCGTTGATGTGGGTTTCCTGTTCGTTGCCTAGTGGGATACATAACCGTCCTTCTTTCGAATACAGATATCCAATATATACGCAATGATACAGACATTATATGTTTAAATCCTCAAATATATGTTTTATACCGACCTGCAGCTGAATAAAAATTCCATGTGAACAACCGGCCTTCACCGTAATTATCTGAATACCGGTGGCTTCTCTTGGGGACACCGGTGTAAAAGGTTAATAAGATTCCCTGATAAGGTATCTCCGAACAAGATTTGAATTTTTGGTTGTTGGTGTTGAACGAAATTCTCAGTGGTGAGCTAAAACAGCAATGCTATCTTTCTTAAACTTCAGTTTTTGTGTAAACACTAGTTCCATGGCTTCCATTAAGTGATGTCATCTCGGCAAGACAAGACAGTGCTCACAAGCGAGTATTAGTCTAAAATGAATGTTGCTTTCATTATTACTTTGAAATGCGGTTTAATACAATACTGCCATTGACATATAGAAATTAATAACTATTTGAGAACGTATCGTTACTGACTTGGGTTTACCACTCTTATCGAAGAAGCCGAGGACGCGTTCCCTTCCGGAACAAATGGTCTTATTCTCCTTGTTCTTTTTCATTTTCTTTCGTTTGGTATACTTAGCATTTTCTTTTAACGTGAACTGCTATGATATTGAATGTAGCTTTATAAAATAAGAACTTTGAAAAAACCTTCCTCGAGGTTTAAGTCGATACCATATAGTACGAGCCATCACAGAAGGACGATACAGTATGTCGAAGAAAAAGTTCTATTCCTTCCATGTAAGAAATTTTCTATACTATACTATACTATACTATACAATGACGTTCTATTAACCTTTACGACAAAAGAACATTTAACGAAAAATCCAAGTGTCGAAATAAGAAGGTTTCAATGTTTATGTCGAACTGGATGGTACATCTAAATACAAGAAACAACCACAAAAAAACATGACATTTTGTTATCACTGATTCATCCGACAATTTGCTCCAATGAGTTAAGGTGGCTTAAACAATTGTGCTTTCGGGTTTTTTCTCGGCTGCTTGGAACCGAAATCAGGACTATTTGTTTTAAAAACAAAATTCATAAAAATGAATATTAGTTGGAACTGCTTCAAATTGATTACTAAAACGTTGTAGAGAATGGAATAATCCACAATCATTTAAAGTGATCTTTCTATGTTACCTGATGCTTTAAATACTGTTTGCTGTTTTCTTCACAGTGCTTTTGAGAGAGAGAGAGAGAGAGAGAGAGAGAGAGAGAGAGAGAGAGAGAGAGAGAGAGAGAGAGAGAGAGAGAGAGAGAGAGAGAGAGAGAGAGAGAGAGATACATATGCGAATACGTGTATGAAAAGAAGTCACTAATACGTCGAAGTCAGTTAAAATGTTTGATCGCAACTTTAAAACGGTTAGCATGATGATATAACGCCCATAAAGAAAAATCAACTAAAAGGTATGATATCCCGAGTTTAGCCTTAATGATTTTATGCTAAAAATTATTTGTCTATCTCTCATACTCATAATCTGATTTTGCAACTGTATCTATTTAATTTGGTTTCAGATCGTGGTTGATTTATATGAATATGAGGCAATGCTATATGGTGTCATCTTACGGTTCATTTTTTCAGTAAACGATTAAACAAAATTTGGTAATAAAATATAATCAAAATTGTATAGAGAAGTATCATTATGTGAATATATATCACCGGTTTTCTAAAGACATTTAAATCTTTATTAAAAAAAGATCAAGAATAAGAGAAATAGACTGTAGGTGTAATTTTGATGGAAAGTATACACTCAGCGATAAAGGTAATTTTCTGCAGTTGTTTGCCTTTATGTCAATAGTCATAAGGAACCATTCAAATCGAGTGTTCCGGAATCCACTTAACACTTGAATTACTTGAAGAACAAACGGATTTATGTGCGGTAGTTTTGCTTTTGTTGTAGGAATGCTCTTAAGGGTCACAACTGTTGACTTTGATTTTGTGGTCCTAAATCATCGCTACTGCAAGATGCGGAACAAATTTTGTTAGTATGTATGTATCCGTATAAAGTGTAAAGACAATGCTAATTCACAATTATTAATACACTGCAATAAGAATTTGCGTGATCACCTTTTAAACAATATTTGCTATCTGATTAACTACACAACTCTAGAAAGTATCAGCATGGCAACATAATCATAATTCAAACTCAAATTCAATAAAGATAGGGCTAAATATGAACAAAAGAAAGATTTACACGGAGACTCATGAAAAAGTACAAGGAAAATAAAAGCAGGTGTTTCGGAAAAGTCTACATGTAAATAGAACCAATATAGAATTACAGATTTAGGAAGATCATATAGACTCTCTGCAACATCTGCTAACAACAACGTTTATACAATTCAATATCAAACATAACGGTTTTATCATAATTTGGACATGAAAGATTCATTAATTTAACTCAAGTCCCGGTTCTGACCTCATTTTATGTGATTGTATTAGATAAATATCATTCATTTAGATTTAGATATGATTTCTGTCCTTTGAGTTTGTTTGAAAATTAACAATATTCCGAGTTGATGTCATCATGTGCCATCACGTCAAACTTTTATTTATACACAATAATTATACATGTATATACGTTTCGCCTTTCTTTAGAGAAGCCAATGAACAAAAAACATCTACGAAACAGACCAAAATGTTACCGAGGAGGACCAAGCATTGGCGAGAAGCTATCCCATAATTTCGATTACTGAATCTAGACCAGGTTGATTTGATGAAACATGATTTTATTTCACTCTCCACTACGCTTCCCTACCAACTCAGCTTAAAACCAAATAAAAAAACGAGTTTTCGTCAGGAGAGGAAGATTACAAAGATTGAAATTGAACCAAAACTCAAGGGAGAACATTAAACTGGAGATAATCTTGTTGCTCTCTCAATATAGACTTGTTCGACAAGACTTGTTCCCTTTGACCCAATCACAAGATCGTAAGAGACGAGGAAACATAAAAAAATCTTTGTAGTTTCTCTTTTCATGGACTATTTTGTATTTCGTTTTATTTTGCTCCTTGAATAAAGCATTCGACTAAGTACAGTAGGCTTTGGGTCCTGTTCCAAAGCTTTGACAAACCGAAGTTATTACAAATATCATTGAGGTGTTCTCGTCAGCCCGTTGCCAATATGATATAGCAGAAAGGGTTTGATGTATCTTGTCGAAGCTATGAAATCCCTGTGATCGTTCACTGTTAAGAGCCCGCTAGTAACCCAATATCCATGGACACCGGTAAATGCATGATATTTGCGTTTTCTTTAAAAAATGACCAGACATTTATTGGTTCAGGTAAAGTAATCCTCAGCTATTTTCCAGGCGAAGAAACTGCGAGTTGTTGCTAAAAAATCAAATATTGTAAATCTAATCAACTAACATCCAACAGCTTTTTAAAAAATTTGTTATGACAGACACGCCTTCTATTTTAAAGTGATTATGTCTTTGATAAAGACAGGTGCCAGATCATCATCAGCATGTCTGAGTGAGTCTTGTGGCCAAAGAAACCAAAAATGCAGTGTGGTTGACGTCTTTTGCATCTTGTTTCGTGCTAACACGCTTTTTATTGGCATTTCTATTAGTTTTATTCGAAAGTTGAAGTTTGGAATCTACTCACGTCTAGAGCACACCGCCGTATAATTTAAGGCACTACAATTCTTTTCTGAATTCAAAATAACCTATGAATCATTATTCTAAAACTGGAAAGACTTTTGACTTGCTTATTTCAGTATAATGTCGGAAACAAACATTATACAAAAGACATACATATGAACAGTACCTTCCAATACAAATTATGAATAAGAACAGCAACACGTAGATGTCTCTTCCTTCTGGGACTCTTGTGAGGCCTAAATTAGCCGAAATAAATGTTAAACAAACAAGATGTAGAATCACACTAATTCCAAAGACATTTCGTAGTAGTCAAAATAGAAATCAAACGAACGTCAAGTACATTTGTATTTTCTAAGCTCTGACACTATTCTAATAAATGAAACGCTGAATGCAAGTTACGGCAAGCTGCGGGACTAAAAGTCTACTAGCAGTGTCTATCATCTGCAAACTGTTCGCTATAGCCATTCTAAATAATATAAGTCCAGTGGTTTCGCAGCATTTAAAACACATAATGTACTATGGGAACATATTTTGGTCCCGTCACTCAGCCCCCTGTGACATCCTAGGGTCAGCCACTAGCAACGTTTAGATTATGATTCCTTGTGGTAGGGACGATCGCTGTTAAGTTATTTTTGGTAACGTCATGGGCGTTTTAAAACATTTTATATCACGATCTGCCGAAGTTTAGGTTTGACATTTCTTAACTTAATACTTAATTCTTGGTATTATCTTTCATTTTCTAATAACTCGATCAATGATGTTATCTCCTTTTTTATTTCCTCCCTTACTCCCCTCCCTCTCCCCACCCCCACCCCACCCTCCCCCACCCCCTTACTCCGTTCGAATATGAATTTCTATCAAAATCTTATTTTTAGAATATTATATATTCATGCTTAAAAATTAAGTTGCTTACTGAGTAGACGAAGAATGACCCAAATTAGCACATCTCCATTAAACGTGTTTATAATCAGCATAATTTACATTGTACAGTGATGTAGGGTATTTGCTATATTTCCGTCTTTAAAAATAAATGACAGCCGCAAATCCAGTTTTTGTTTATTTCTAAACTGATATCTTGTTTGAATTATTGACCATTGACGTTTCACACTGTACGAGACATATCTGGGTTGGATGAATACACCCTCATGGAATATTCAATAGAAAGCACTGTTTTAAAATGCTTGACTGCATATCTCTATATCAAATTCAACAACCAAGACATATTCATAATTGTGTATTGTGTCTGTGTATGCTTAAGCGCTAAAATTGTGTCTTTGACTGTGATCTGTGATTATAATATGGATTGATATAACATCGGTAAGTAGTAGTGTAAATGTCAATTAAATGAGATTAATCAGTACAGATAAGTTTGCGGTTTATCAATCTGATGTTTTAAACTAATTTGTGTTTTAGTAATCGATGTTGCAATACTATAGAAGGTGTTTCAGAAGCTTCAACGGATAGAAGACAATATTTGAATGGTTAAGAATAACTTTACAACAATAGATTCGACGGTTTGGACGCTGAAGGCGTTTTGTGCTACTCCTGGGAGCGCATGCCAGAAAGCAGACGACCAAATCCGTCTAGATCCGTGTTCCGATTGGGCCATTTGAAGTCGTCATGATGCTGCCAAAATACGATGCCAACCAGTGAGAATGAAGGCGTAATACAATAAAATTGTATATCGCTACCGTGAAGGTAGCTTAAGCATTACCAGGGAGGAGTAAGCACTGCCAGTGAAGGTTTCTGTGTAAATTTCTTATACCGGATCGGTGTATTATTAATATATATTATCTGACCTTTGATGAGTAGAAACTCGATACAGACAAATGTGTCTATTGTGACGCTTTTCATTTTGTGTTCAACCTTAGCTTTTCTGGAAAAGACACGTGTTACGGTCAATTAAAGCACCTAGGCATTAGTACATAGCAAGATAGAGTCGATTTTTCGTAGGAACACCAGCAACCAATGAAAGCGAGATTCCTGTGAACACTACGGGAAACAGCCATAGCTGCCTGGCTCTATACCTTGTATGCTGCCTCACCTAACTAGAGGCATGGCAGTAAACCTTTAATATTTCAGTAGCTCTGCTTGCTACATACTCTAAGCATGCGTTAAGAAAAAGAACATGTGGCATATAAAGCGAGTTTCCGGGTGTTAGTGTGAAAAACTGAGAATGCCTTCAATATGTGGCATCGACTGGAGTGTCTTCAATCTTCTTCTTTTCCTGATCGGTAAGTTTGACTTTTCTCAACTTTTAATATTTGCAGTATTACGATATTTTGAAATATCTATACTTTTAGTGACATCGAAACAAACTATATACGTTTTTATTCATGCTCTACTTTAAGCAGTTTCCTACACACTGATGGCTATTATTGCTGTGAATCACAACTACTTTATCTTGGTCTCATTAGCCAGCTATTTGTTTTTATCTTCAATAACGCAATATTGATTAATTGGACTTTGAAGTCTGTGAAATGATAATATTTTCTACAGTTCTGCTCGACATCCTCGTCTCATGCGAGAGAACTAGGGTCGTTACCAATATAGCAATATACAGCGGCAAACCACAAAGGATTTTATCAGTAGAAAAATGAATATTTTACGTCTGTCTTCATGAAAACAATGAAGGTGCACGTGTTTAACCGAAATGTATTTCACAAAAGATAGGTTTATTACCTCGAAGAATGAAACTTTATTTATTGGAAAATATGATTTAATAGTTGTCCGGAATCGAGATGGGAAACGTTACGCTGCAATAAACTGGCACTGCCTCAGTAATATACAGACTACAGTGAGTAAGAGATCGGTGTAATTACATTCTACATTAACTCGAAACTCCTATCGGTCAAGGCCTGTGTGCAGATCCTGGCTATTATATAGACGGGAAACACCCGAATTTGAACTAGATACTCTACGAATCAATATATTGAACGGTAGATTTAACCTACTGTGCTCCGTGTTTATTGCTCCGATTGTTCTACTCTTTCAATGAGCAAAACCACCAATTTAATACATTGTGTGAAACAGAGCCATTTCACGTCGCTACGGATGCAGGCATTCAATGAAACTGACATCAGTCATTAGTTTCCAATGTGTCTGTATCCTACATTCATTGAGAACACATAATGTTTACGTTACACCATCCCTATTTACCTTATCAAGTAAAGGAACACAACAGTAAAATATAATTCAAGGTCTGGATTAAACTCTAGGACTACTCTCATCTAATTCAGTGTATAAATTACGCGTGCTGTATAAGGAAAACATCAATGACAGGGGCGGGATGCACTTTGTCCGTTTAATTTTGACCTTTGGTGGCTGTGTCTCGTTTAATGGTGATGCATATGTCTTATCTGTGGAATACTACCTTTGTTAGAGCCATTAATGATGGGAAGGCATTTTATTTGTTAATGCAGTTCGCTTCTCAACGTAACGTCAGCGGTCACAATTACACAGAGGGAGAAAATCTTTGAAATGTCGGTCGCGCATTTGCGTGACTGTTATTCGACTGCATGTGATTTTCTCGTTCACAGATTCTGTTAACTTGATCTTAGATATCAAAATCCCAATAAAACATTCCCTTTTTTATCGCATTGTTCTCCAACAATAAAAATAAACATGAAAACAAACCATTTTAGAGCAATATTTACAACTCTGGAAACAGAATCCCGTAGAGAACAATCGCCGACTTCCTATATAATAGCCGACAAGGTTTTACAAAACGAACGTGATTTGAAGTTTTCAACAATACCAAAATACGTCATAAAATGTCAAACTATTTTTTAAAGATCTTTTAAAGTCTTTGACGTCTTATGATATTCGAAATGTATTTCCTGTGGTTTCTAAAGTTAATACCATATGTAAATACACTTAAACAGACAACAGTTGTATTTGACAAAGAACAGATAAGACAAGGTACTTGTTCAGTTAGATGGAATGGCAATTCACTAAATTTAAACATCTGGACAGATAATATTTATCACATTTTGATGAACCTAATTGGACCCAATCATAGGGAAATATGTGATCAATATAATTATATATCTTCAAACATGAAATAATTCAACACAAAATAAATTATCTTATTGAATCGCAGAATTATGTGAATCCAAACAACAAACTTACTTTAAACATTTAAGAAGATAAGTTATCTTGAAATGAAAATAGTTCCAAATAATTTCAAAATGTTAAAGAGTGTTATACCGAACACTTTGCCGTTATGACTATGAATATCATGATCCGACAGATTCAATATATATAGGATCTGAACATCGGATTTGATTCACAACATATGACCTAGTAATATCAGTTCTTTACTCAAAAATATTGACTACTTGGAAAATCAGGGTGTTATACTGCTGGTTTGCTATACAGTAAAATCCCGATAAATCGAACTCCTTAATTCGCGTAATGTAAGGTATTCGAGTAATCTAAGGTTAGCAATTAAACCCTCAGGTAATCCTCACCTTTGGAGTTGATCAAATGTAGTCACTTTTAAAAATATGTTTATGAAAATATTTAGGTTTAATCTAGATTTGTTATTGATAGCAAGCAAATGTACTTGGAAAACGTGAAAATGTGAGCTCTCCCTTCTTAATTTTGAAACTGACCTAATTAGAAACAAACAAGAATAAAAACAATTAACATGCAGTGTGACTTTTATTCAAATCATATCATTAGAAGTCAGATACATAAGGGAACTCTTTTTTCATAACGCTACAGATAAATTTAAACAAAAAACTTAGATATTCAACCATCCTCTACATTGATGAATGTCATTTTGGAAAAAAATAAGTCAAACACTACAAAGTTTCATCATGTCACTTCCAAAATTTTATTCCCGTAGTCATTTTCATTGCTGGAGAGAAATAAACTCCAAACTGATTTACACATAATTTCAACAAGGACATCTGCTTTATACATCTGAAGTGAAGAAAGTGTTAGTGTTAGAAAGTATTCTGTATTGAGGACCATGTAACTGATATAAAAGCATTAGTATATCAAACTGTACACAAATTAAAAATTGACCTTATAGACGTAGGATATAAAAGATGGAATTCCATCAACACAGTGCTTTATCGGTAAAGCGGCGTTAGTTGAACTGATGTAAACACAACATTATTATTTATGTATCTGCACACTACGCCCAGAAACGACACAACAATGAATATGAATGAAAAAGGCCACCCTTACAGAGAGGGTGACTTTGTATTTATTTATGAAATTAAAAACATTTCTTACAGTTACATAAACTATAAAATTAACAAAAAATTTTATTTTTTTGGTAGTTATGATAAAAATCCAATGTGGACAAAAAAAAAAAAAAAAAAAAACAACCGCCACAATTGCTTATGACAAATAACGTTACTATAGAACAGATAATAGGGTGAAAGCGGGTTGGTAAATTTGCATAACAAATGCAAATCCACTCCACTAAATGAAATACGTGTTGCTACAATTAAAGATGGCTGCTTAATCAGAGGGGTCTCAACATCCCCGCGAAAGTAACTGGCCAATCAGATGACCGATGGCCCTCTAATTCAAGGGACAGAACTCTTAGTTATTTTTGGAAAGAAATAAAGGGAAATAACTAGTGTTTCTGATACATAAATAAATCTAATGCCTTAGCTGCCTTTTATGTATCTGCACACTACGACAAGAAACGACACAACAATGAGTATGAATGAAAAAGGCCACCCTTACAGAGAGGGTGACTTTATTTATGGAAATTAAAAAACATATCTTGCAGTTACATAAACCATAAAGTAAGCAAAAAACATTTTTTTACAGTAGTTAAAATAAAAAGCCAATGTGGGGTTAACAAAAAACCGCCACAAAGACATGACAAAATGTCTTCCCCGCAAAGACACAACGGTATTATTTACATCGGCGCATGCAGCAACATATGTCAGTGATTATAAGCATATGGTAACCAGATATGAAGAGGCCCTGCTGATTAGAATTACTTCAGTCGAAAATAAACTAAATCTTATTTATAACATATGTAGATCATAACGATGAAGGTCACTGATTGCCATCTTGTTTAACTGATGTAGTTTCAATAAAAATTATCCACGCATTCCAAGCATCAAGACCGCATTTTATTTCATATCTGATGATTTGTTTCCACTAACTGTTGAACGAACTACTCGCACTGTCATACATATGTATTAAATATGGTCGTAATCAAGCATGACGCATAAAAACGCCATAGGCGATAGTACTATCGCTTTGCACTAAGACTAAGTAACACCAATACATATCCAGATCAGCGTGTTCAATAATTTATTTCGAACCGTACGAGTTGAGTTAATTAGGACTCATCCGATGTGAAATACATGATTTTGATGTAATTATACATAATGATTGATCTACGCACACACGGAGTTATAGCTTATCGCGTAGGTTATTGGCCTTGAACAAAACGGTCGCGGTTCGAATACCTAGTAGGACATAGAAAGAGAACTACAAGCCAGACCGCGTTGTTACATCCTAGTAATTCTTCCTCATTACGATCCCCGATGGATTGATCTGTTTTTTTATATATATTTACATTTAGAGTACGCGAAAAATAGTTGCCTACATAGAACAAATCTGAATATTGATCAAATCTCAGCGCATCACTATTATATGAATTAAACACTTGATTTGATATTCGATATGTGCATGTATTAACCGATGTATTAGGATAACCATAATACCTTTCTTTATTGAAACTACCATAAGTAACATGTTTTACGTTCTTTACAATATAAAGATTAATCTTACAAAAACTGTCCGAGATATAAATGATCTTATCCAACATTTACGACAAGGCTAATATGATAAGTAATCACATTCCATTTTCATCATATAAATTACCAGCATTTTATTCAAAAGCTACATGTGTTGTATCATTTCCCCAGACACGGAGTCAGGTTTGCAGTCTCTAGACTATGACGTCACAATTTGGGTGTGAAGCTTATTCGGAACTATCCGCAGTCACTGGCCCCGATTACACTAAGCTTAAGGCTGGCTAGCAACAATTACACGTTATAAC
The DNA here is from genome assembly GCF_031769215.1 of Ylistrum balloti. Classification (NCBI taxonomy): domain Eukaryota; kingdom Metazoa; phylum Mollusca; class Bivalvia; order Pectinida; family Pectinidae; genus Ylistrum; species Ylistrum balloti. The sequence goes on from NW_026782239.1 coordinate 125,237, forward strand.
CAATACAGACCGCATACCCTTTACAAAACCGTAAATGGCAACTTGCCTACTTTTTGCCTTGACTAGCCATCAAGTACAGACAAAGAACCATCTCACTATGAATTATACAACTTCTGAGCAGTGAAACCTTGACTACTAAGATATTTGGCATCCGACACGCCGAGGTTAATCGTTATTTTCCATAATAAGGATATTTCTATGTGTGGTTGAAAGGTCATTCGTTGTTACACTATGATATTCGTATAACACATCACCTGACTGGCCTTGCAATGAAAGTTAACCTAACTGAATTAGCATTTTTATTGTTATCTATGCATGAAAGACCTCTTCAAAGCTACACCGAACATTTTCCTATGAGAACATGTCCGTACAGATGGTTACAGACACCAATATGTTAATGAAGTTATTGTCATTAATTTTAAATTCCAATTGTTCGTCGAGTCCTCTATGGTACTAAATTTATAGATTATTTTTGTAGAGTCTTCTGTGTATAAGATAATTGTACATATTGCGTGTTCAGAAATGTATTAGATATCATTAAGAGCTACTTAGCAATATAAAATAGCAGAGAACACTTTAGGTACAAAAACATATATATGAAAAACAATACAAGTACACACAAATGAAAAGCACCTTTCAATACTTAGTATATGATAAAATATAGCCAAACAATAAATGGTACTGCTTAAGAATGCTGCTCCGGCCTTCAGGAACTCCTTAGTAATCAACAGCACTCATTCAACACAATCAAACACGCACTACAAAATAGCGATAGAAATATTAATGGCTAAAAATGAAATATGAACAAAGCGATTTCATCAATAAAAAGGTATATATATGAGCAAATAGATATATAAAGCATATTAATCGGACAGAAAGTATCAATTTAAACATAGACTGTGTATATAAAAATCAATCAATATTTTTGTCGCCACGAATGGTCCAAATGTAATTCAAATATAAATCTGTGAAATTTTTGGATATATCAGAAAGCTTTGAAACTTTTAATACACGGTACAGCTCATTCACCCTCCTTCGCACTTCCCGCGCATGCTCTAATATCAATACTTACCTATATGAGATAATCCATTTAAAATTCAATGCTAACTTCGAATATATTTTATTGACGAGCTGACGATAATGGAAATCAACTTCAAAAGTGGAAACACTTGACATATGGCATTTTGGTATATCATCATAACCTTTTGTGCAACTGTATGTTACAGAAATACGTCAAAGGTGAAAATTATTTGAACAAATACTTTCGCTCGTACAAATATATACATATTTGACGATATTGTCAAAAGTGCTATCAGATCCTGGCTGCTGTACTTGTACATTACAAGTACACAGACGATTCATCTCTATATCTTTGTTATAATTTGGTTCAGAATCGGATTAATTCAATTTTGTAAAACGGATAGCCTGAAGCGGATCGTTAACTTGTTTTTAAACATTTCATAAATAATAACATATAATATCTTCATTGATTTTTGTTCTCTTCGCAATATTGTGATTACAGATGAAGACAAACGAGGTTTAACAGTCCTATAAAGCAAATATCCTAGTCATTTATCTGCGTTGTGTTGAAGAATATGTAACATGACAAATATCACGATCCTAATGACTTACCCAAACATCATACATCACCAGCAATTTAGCTGTACATAGACCAGAAAATAAAACTTAAATGCGTTAGATAAGATAAATAGAGATTGGTTAATTCGTTGTAGTAGACATGATAAATTATTTGACAGTTTCGGTGTTAAAACATATCAAATGAATCTCTTTGTTCTAAAACAGAGTTATGAACGTGTTAGGAGTTAGAATAACATTGGAAATGTCACATACAAAGTACTACATATATATAACATTTACTATATACTATCAGAGACATACGTCTCTGATACTATATATATGTGTGATATTTGGACAATATAAGACAACTGACCAAGAAAATACAACGTCTGTCCTATATGGACCTCGAACTCATGCTCTACGTCTACAACAGCTTGAAACCACACCACCCTGATATCTCTCAAGAAGGATTTGTGATATTGTGAATGTCAAACAATAGATTTAACACAAAGGCACATCTTTTCTGATTTTGATATCAAGTTGATCACGCAATCCGAACCCATTTCTCATAAAGGAAAGCGCTGTGAGGTTACTAAGTTTTCTGTGGTGTATTTTCGATATTTTTTGTGCATAATCTTATTCATCGAATATACAAAAAAAGACATGACAGTTATTTAAAAATATATGAGATGAGAGTCACACGATCATTATTTTACAGTATGTTGGCAACTGGCAACAACATATTACTAGAGCTGATACTATAAAAAGTGGTATCTTTCTATTCTTTTCATAATATAGGGTAAACAAATGGATAATGATATATTGATGTGTTGCGCAATTCTAATAAAATAGGTCACCAGTATCAATCATAAGAAAACATATTGTAAAGACAAAATCTTATCCAATCATTGTTATGTTATGAATTCAATATCGATTAAATGCTTATTTATATTTCAATTTGAGGTAACAGGGTTGAGAAAAAAAAAATAGACAGGAAGTTCATAATATGACAGATGAAAAGATTAATTATTGCAATAAAATATGAATTTCCTGATGATTCAGAAAACATGTTTTTTCTTTTTTAAAAAAAATCATTCTTTGTGTGATCAGTTTGAATCATTACCCGTATAACACATTTTTTTTTTGTGTCTTGAGACAAAGATTGAATTTTACCATCAAGCTGACAGAGCTTCGCGCAGTTGATTTTAACCTGTTATTTATCATGTATCAAATAAACCATCAAATACTCTAATTAGCTTCAAATATTACTTTTAATACCAAATTCATGTGCAAATATTGGATATGAAGATTTATCTGAAAATACTGTTTATTTTGAGGAGTAATTTATCTCATGAAATTTCACAGAATGGAATACATTTGCAACACGTATTGACAATAAATGGCTCTTCGCCCACACGTTACGTCAGTGGAAAATAACTGTCTCTAGAGTAGTCTAAACTGCTAGTGTACACTTAACAAGTTATTTCGCTATCAGCTCACGATCATGATATGATACACACCATCCATGATATACAAAGAGCCCGTGTTCACTTTAGATATGCTATCTCTTCGTGCGAAACAAATTTGTAGATAACCTTTCGAGTTAGCTAAGAGACAGAAGGCAAAATATTGTAAAACATAAACGTTTTAATCCCTTTGACCTTATCATTTTTGGCGGACTTCATAGAATTTCTAGAATAAAACCTTCTCCCAGAGATGAGCCATGATAATCAAGATTACAGGAAAAATGAACACTCTGAGCATAGTTGAAGTGATTTTAAAACACACACCTAGATAAGGGTATGCCAAACTTTGTTCCTGCTTATATCGTCGTTATATCAAAACCAATGACTAAACCAGTATTTTCGTCTTCCATGGATTCTGTTGGATGATATGCCAATTGTCCCTTTTTTTAAATGTACTTGAACTCTTATTTCTTTATTTTTCTTGGTTTGATGGATTTATTCAAACGATGTTTTCGCAATAAATTGTCTAATGACGTACCGTTTGTGAGTGGCCATAGTTATCTAAATTACGTAACAAAGGCGACATGAACAGTGAACAAATAGATATCACTTCGAATCAACAGAAAACTGAGCAAATATCACCACGAATCAACAGAAAACAGCAAATAGATATCACCACGAATCTACGGAAAACTGAGCAAATATCACCACGAATCAACAGAAATCTGAGCAAATAGATATCACCATGAATCAACAGAATGTTTTCCTCAAATCGGAAAGGAAACAAAAAGAAACATTATTTAAAAACAAACCATTTGATCAAACTTCACACGATACTTGAAGTGCAATAATTTCATATCATATCAAACTTTTTATAAAAGACTATTAAGATTGAGTGTTTTTATCGTTTCTTGATCAAAGTGTATCTTAATTACTTCATCACCTTGATAAGTCTTAAAACAATACTGTCTTACTTTGAAAACTATGACGTCATGATGATATCTTGATTATGTCGTTTCGTGTTTGTATCTTATAGGACAAAACTCTAAAATTAATCAGAATAGTTGATATCTGTCCTCCTTATCAACACATAAAACATCTTAAACACATACACATTAACTATTCTGTATTTACCATGCCTACAAGTATTGCTATATATAACATTGAACCTACCCGAATTACAACATCTGTTAAGGAATTACAGGTAAGAACACACCACATATAGTCCAATGACAACCTTTTGTTAAAGGGTCATTTGTATTAAAAGACAGACAACATTTAGAATTTTCTGCTAGTAAGATACCATCTTTAGTAAATTTGCAACTGCAACAAGATAAAACTTTGTAAGGAGTGACGATTTTTATGATGATATTCCACTGTTGGCCTTTACGAAGAGCAAAACCGTATCAAGAGAGAAGTGCCTATTTTTAAACACCTTTATTTAGAAACCACCTTTGTTTTGAACCCAACTTTATTTTAAAATCAGCTTGATTAAAATTTCGCTTTATGATTATATAGAGTAAACAATGGTAACAGACCACGTGCAGAGACAGAACAAGTGAATCGGGGGATCACATATTTTAACACAAAAACTGTATAACAAGGCAACGCCACCCGTATTTAGAAACCGTTTTGAAAACACAATCGTGTACCTCTTCAACATACATGTGAGCTGAAATCTAATGTTAGACCGAAGAGTGCATTAAGAAAATAATACTTTTTTTACAACACAAAGAAAATATGTATTTTGAAATAAAAATGACTTCCTTCAATCCAGACGTGATCTATAGACTTCGGCTCAATCTACAAAACACAAAATACAATAACGCTCTAATACCAATTTCTATAGCAAGATTGGTCTGTCAGGCGAGACCTATGAGTAATATTTTCGCCTGATTTAGTGAATAACGCCTGATCGGATATAGTGTTGTATTACAGCAGTTCACAGAGGTCACGAAGTCATAAAGTATCTCATTCGGACACATACAAGTGAGGAAATCGTGTTGCTTCATATGTTCTTGGAAGAAAGGGATAATGCATGTTTCAATTCTGACATTGGAGAAGTTATTTACAGTCCATCAGTTACATGACCGAGATGAAACAGAATGTTATTGAGTTAATATCTATTTGTAGACATGTTTATGTACGAAATTCATATCGTGTATTTCACCATTGGTAAAATCTTTCTTTGTTCTAAATGATAATAAAACATTTGCATTTTTTAGAAATATGAGTATTAGAATGTCCAAACGGCATATCTATTTATAATCAACTTTCTTTCCTCAAAACGCTTTTGAAATTGTGTTGATATTTTCACTGTCATTCACACTGTTTTCTCCACTTACAGCTTTCCTCTGTACTTATCGGAACAAGCACCGACATTTTCTCGTTCCACATATGCAGCGCCATTTCGTAGACGACACTTCTTATATCCTCTCGAAACAAGAACCGATTTTACCTCTTACCTCATTCACACTACCTCACCCACCAACGATCTTCCTCGTTTTTTACCTGAATATAAACAGGTGTTTACTCGTACCCCATTCACACTGCCCCGCAACTAACGACTTTCTCGTATCTTATCGGCATATATGTATCGATATTTCCCCGTACCTCATTCACAATGGCCCCTACTAACCATTGTCCGCGTATCTTATCGGCACATATATCGATATTTCCTCGTACCTCATTTAAAATGGCCCCTACTAACGATTGTCCACGTATCTTATCGGCACATATATCGATATTTCCTCGTGCTTCATTCACAATGGCCCCTTCTAACAACATTCCGCGTATCTTATCGAACAATATATCGACATTTCCAAGTACCTCATTCATACTGACCTGTCTACTCACGTTCTTCGTATCTTATCGGGTCATGTATCAATATTTCCTCGTACCCCATTCACACTGGTCCCCTACTAAGGACTTTCTTATTATCTTATAGGGTCATGTATCGATATTCCTCAATCACATTGGCTTTCTTACAAACGACTTTCCTCCTATTTGATCTTAAACGCCCCGGTTTCTCTTGTAAAAATCCCAACCTTAAGAATCTTTCTCTTCATTCTCCTACTTTTTGTTTGTTTGTGATATAAGGAGGCGGTTGTTAAAGAATGTAAATATTTGTGAATGGTCATTTGTCCATCTTTGACAGTTATGAGGGATAGGGGTGGAAATCAAAAAGGTATGCTATTAAGACAATACTGAGTCACATGAAGCATCATTCGGTGTGCAGTTACATATCTTAGAAACAAATAATTGTGTACCTATTACCAATTCGTCCTTCCTACTCACTCGAAATTATTTTAATTTAGAAAACAGACCTTATAGATAACCTTAACCTGACATTGTGAATGAAGGATGTCCCAGACGTGATTCCAGCTTTATAAGTCTGTCCATCTGTCAACATACCGTGTTTTCATCACGACAATATAGACTAATCACGTCAAAGTCTCTAGGAGTTATATATTCTTGAAATAAAGTATTTCGATCTGTTCCATAATTGATCGACGTCAGTTAAATTGGATTCTTTTTGTTTTCTACCTACATTAGGCGTCCTTATGTTCAACAATCTGTCTTGCCTTCCATCAGGTTTTTAGATTCATGTGGCCTTAAGTTTCTTTCTCTCCCCACCATACAATATTGCCAGTCAGGACATTTGTGACACAATGGAACACTTGATGTGAAAAGAAATATAGGTCCACACGCTTTAAATCAACCTGCACAGCATATATATATATACTTTTACAACACTGTTTTGATATAACTTTCTTTCAAACCCAAATTAAGGAAGACTATTTACTGGAAAGCCTGAATGAGCACCAATAAAGAAATGAAATCAAGTCTGAAGATTGGTCGTTACCTTTTTAATGATATACAGTAATATATCTCACTTGAAGAATTTCTAACACACATGGGAAATATAGAGCTGGTTTTCTTTCAAGTTTCCTAATTACAGATGTATCAGGAACCATAAACCTCCAAGTGGAAAAGATATAAAATAGCGAGACTTTGAGTTTTCAATATACATTGCTTATCTGCTTGTTAGGTCCCAGAGCAGACATCACTGTATAACTCGTCTTCGTAAACTTAATCGATTCTATTGAATTATACTTGACGTATCAAATCTTACTGTAATTCAGATTAATGACTCGATAAACTTCCAAATTTCTATAATATTTCAGAGTATGTCTGCTTTGGTGAGGTGGTGTTTAGAGGCTTGACGCCATGGCGTTGAGCCTAAGAATCATACGTACATTCTATATCCCCACGGCACCATCCTTCATTCTAGCGTCACTGTCGATAGTTCCTCGATAAAACATTCTCGTTGTTTCTTCAAACGTGCACCACATTACAGGAGGATTGTTTGTTGTATAATTTCGCAGCTAAATCCCACATTTTAAACCCCTGTAATTCAGTTTCCCAAGAGTAACTATTTCGCTGCGACTCTCTGGCTTTGCTTGCAAATCTCTTCTATTCTCCCTCTTTTGTCTTCCATAGGAAATATGAAAAATAAATAACAGAAAAAATTATGTGTTCCTTAGTATATAATTATTTTCAACTTCTTTTGTGAGTGGAAGGTGGATAATAGTCAGATAAGTTAACTAGACATATCTAAACCGAAGTGTTTTTTTTTGTATTTTTCATTTTTTTAGATACCGTACTTGCCACTGATAGTGGGAAAACACCTTCATTAAATACGTCATTAGAAAAGACTATACCAATTTAATATATAAATAGATTTTTTGTAAATCCCATCGCCCCACATTATTACTTTGTGCAATATGACGTCACTACACATTTCTATTGTAAAATCAATTATTTTGGAGGAGTTCTATCTTAACTTTTTAAATGTTGACATCGATTATAGCACTAGTGATTTTCGCGATTTATTTATGAAAAAGTGCCAACGTGAAAAACTACGAAATTTTAGTCCCACTAAAAGATATAATTTAACAGTATGTAGAAGTCTTGTTTTTAGTTTATTTCGACAAAGATGTTGTCAACAACATTTATTTGAATCTTAAGTCACAGTTATCTTTGAAATAAGTGTATGTTGAGCGTTTCTATAGAAAGTATTACAGATGTGATATTGATCCTTCAGTTACTGGGTTGCCAGTTGGTACATGTATTAATGTACCCTTTTCGTGCAGAGAGCTATTAAGTACAATATATGTACAGCGATAAGTGATGAACCGTAACAGCAGAGATATTAGGAACATCATCATTTACAATCTATTTTATATTCATGTTACGTCCTCCATCGCTCACCAAATGTAGATTTGGTTTGAATATACAAATATATGCCCAAACAGAAAGTAAGATATCAAGCATGATTAAGTATATACACAGAGTACTCCCCAAGGAGTCGGTTTATGCGTGTGATGTGCATCTTATCTCTGATAGCTAAGTGATTTGATGCAAGACTCGCTGTCATTTTCACAATCTAGCCAGTATCAATTGATATATGGTTTAATTCGTTTTGAAATTTCTTTTCTGAAAGTCTTCATCTTTCATAAATCTTGTCAACCAACGAAATATCGACCGGCAGATTTCTCTATCCGTTCTTTATCCATATGTATCTTTCCTTCTCCTCCTCGGTGTCTTTGTTCCTCTTTGTCCTTCTCTTTGGTTTTGGATCTCTCATTCCCCATTTTTGTCTTTATCTCGTTTTTCCTTCTTCCTCCAGTTTTTTCTGTCTCCGTTTCACTCTGCTCCACTCTGTCTGTCTGTCTATCTGTCTGTCTGTCTGTGTCTGTCGGTCTATCTGTATTTGTCTCTGCTTCACTTTATCTGCCTCTATCTATCTTTATTTGTCTATTTGTCTACCAAATTTTATCAGTCTTCTGTCTATCATTGTTTCTCTCCCTACTTGGCTCTCAGTCTACTGCGCTCTCACTTTCCCCTTCTCTGTCTTTATCTCTACTTCCCTGTCTTATTTTGGTATATAATACTTTGTCTGAACGATCTTTTGTACAAATATTTATAAGCCGGAACGTTGTATTTACATTATTAATAAGACGAAATGAGCTCAACTAAATCATTATTTATATGCTAAATGTCTGTTAACACACGTCGCGTGCTATTGGGCCATCGATATTAGCAACACCAGCCGATACGGTGTATTGTTGAGGCTATCTGTCCCCGGAACACACTCCCCCACTGAAAACAACCTAATTGGAATTAAACGTAAAATACATTACCTTACCGTGGTGAAGGAAGATTCCCGCCAAATTTTCGATTATGTTCCTGACAAATGATGTGTTTCCACCAAACAGCACCACGTGCTTTGCTTGAGAAACCATACATATCTCTCAGGTATTTGACATTTAAAGCACTTTTCATAGGCACCTACCACTGTTATCAATTAAATCATACTTAACAGCTGATACTTGTATATGTACCCTAGTTTAAACCATACCTGATGGAAGCTGAAAGGGGTATGGTCTTTAGATCCCAACTGTTCATTACTTCATCACTAAGATTTTTTTAACAGTGTTACCGATACCACTCATCAGAAACACGTTGTAATTCTTTAACCACAATAAGTGACTACTAATATCTCGGCAAATTTGAGAACATACGCCAAGGAAACTAGACTCGTGAAAATAAGTTATATAATCAACAAAAAATGCCATTAATTTTCCCACATGTATTTTACAAACGACACGTCGTATTTCAGAACCCGGTGTCCTACTTAGAATGAATGTAAGAGCGTAAAAGAGCTTTAAACAAAGTACTTAAGTTATATTCTTTGGCGATAAAAGGAAGAAAGGTTCCGACCTAGCGTGCTCGTTCGAGCGATCCATGCCCATGGGTCGAAGAAAAATTCCCAACACTGCCCAAGAATATTTATTATCTTTCAGAAGCAATATGCATCCAGTAGACAAATGTATTTTTTTATTGTGTCATTGAATCTATCATCTGAGGATTTGAATGTCTTCACGACCAAAGCAATAAACTTCCCTGTCCCCGTGAGGCCTGTGGTGCCTTGTTTCTGTATGTTGGTATGGTTCTTCGTCTTTCTTACAGATGAGGTTGTATGAAGACTCAGATAACACATAAGAGAAATCATCTTCATCTTTGTATCGGGAACTAGTTGTCGGGTCTCTGACATCCCTATGGAAAAAGTCAAGACCAAAACTATAGAATTTTTCAAGTCTTACATTAGTTGCCTCAAAAGGAAATACCGTGTTATCATTGATCAGGCAACATGGAACACGTACATGCATGTCCTTGTCACGTCTCATTTAGTCCATGCTGATAATTCACATCTATCCACAATAGAGAGAACAGAATTATTGACCTTGTCAAAAAAAACGGGAACACTACTATTGAAAGTTTTTTTTATATCAACCCGCAAAAATATCAGCCATTTTGCTAGTATGATATTTTTTGCCGGAATACTGACGGACTAATTTCGTAATTGCTTTCTCCTCCAGAAAAAAACTTTAGAGACCTATAATTGCATACGCTTGTCTTTCAAATACAACTATTTCCGTAATTATACTTTTAACATGTAGAATAAAACAAACTACGCCCTGTACTAGCGCAAGCTCAGTCTACTTTCAATACCGACAATAAAATGACAGAATTGCCAAACGAGCCAATTGGAACATTTATTGTATCGTTACTGAAAACCTCACATTGCAATGTTATTACATACTAATGGTGTGCAGTATGAATAGACACAAAGAGCCAACTACCATGATTGTCATAAGATACTGTTTCTTTCACGAGTCTCAACATCCCACGTAATTAATACCTTTTCGTTTGTGTATTTGTTACCAGACTACACTAGAAAAATGTCTGTATGAAATATAAAGGAAAGTTGGACTCGTTAGCTTGGTACAAAGCGCTGCGATTGCTTCAGAACCAGAAGACGATACAATCAAACTCTATCGACCTTTGATTTTGTCGTGCTACAAAGAAACCATGTCAGGAGAATGATAATGTAGACCTGCCCATGGTTAAGACGCTGTTATTGCGTTCATCTTCGGCGCTGACAAGCGATATAACTATCTCATTAGATCTAATCAGTAATTACAAAATCTTATGTTCATACATTTGATGTCAGGGATACTATATTTATCAGATATTCGAATTTATGCTTGATGTTTTACCGTGATATAGTGTCTCTTGGTAAAGCACGTATATATATATATATATATATATATAAACATTATTTCTTGTTTTTAGGTTTTTTTTTTTTTTTAATCTTAATAGTCATTTACGTCATCAAAATCGCTCTTTCTTGATCCTCATTTTGGCAGGATATTATGGACTTGTGTACAGGTTCAAACGCAATATCTGATTGATATCAAACCAAAATTTTAGATAAACAGTGTAATTTATATACCGAAACTAATTAAAGCTGTCAATTTCCTTTACACTTATTGCCAGTGAATTTCCACTTTAGATTTTCTACAAAAACACCGGTCTTTGAAGTTAATTGTATAACATTCTATTTGTGTGTAAAATTTTCACGATTCTATGATATTTCTGATTCTCCGTAAATGCTAGATTCATTTCTTCAAGAAATGCATCGAGCGAAAGCTTCTTGTGTTTGTTCAGGTAGAAAAAATAACCCACCCATGTATTTTCATTTCTGTAATTGTGATTTTATAGTGAGCCGTGCAATAATTTACGGGCGACTTGAAATGGATATATAATGTTGTATTGTGTATGAATGTCCCTGAACGCCAGGTTTAAGTAGCGGTGCAGGTACCCCCATTGATAATAACTTCTCGCATATCTTCATAGCTATAATATGCTCGCGGGTATTCCAATATCTGAAAATGAAATATTTCCGTTAAAAATTTTGATGCCAGTAGCAATATGGCAACTGCATATTTTAAATAAGATGAAAAAAAAAAAATGAAATCCGCCATTTCTTATCGAAACTGCTATACTATAGTGTAAATGTTAACGCGAACAAACTTCGCAAAGAGAATGATCAAATTACATGTTGGATCAAGATCGTTTTGGTAGAAACTCATGCAATATGCGAGCACTCCAAATAAGGACTTAACACATGATATGAACTTACGTCACTTGAGTTTGTTTGGTCCGAATTCGATTGTATCTACATTTTGGTCATAAACGTCGTCTCAGTTTATAGATTAATACGTTTTCAGAATTATATAAACAGTTACGGTTTCAAACTTTCATGTTCAGTGTTCGGTATTTCAGTGCAGAAACACAAGATATGTATAAGCCCACTCAATTAGCATTCTCCTATCACCGACATCGTCTTCAAAGAACCTTGAATGTTTGAACTGATGAACAATCAACAATTACATGTATCCGTGCCTGGTAATCGTCAGATATTGATGTATTTTGTGTCTGTACTTAAACAAAATGTTTTCAACACGAAACACTATATTAAGAACAAGAAACTCTTTAAAACGGTTCTTTGGATTAGTCATGCATAATCTGGCCTTGCTGAAATCATTACATTCATACTGCAGTCTAAAAGTACTCGCATCTGTTGTGACGTCACCAATATATGTGAAGTACATATGACGTCATTGAAGAATAAAAAAATGACATGATGAACTAATTTCACAATTACTGAAAACAGACAAAATATTTTTTGTTATACGAATTGTCATTACGATGACAGTAAAACTGATATCATCTTCTGTGTTCAAAAAATAGGATTTCGATGTGATATAACTGTGGAAGCGATCATTACATCATTTTCATAAGTTACTGGGTTCATCTTGCTCATGGAATCTCTCATACAACAAAGACAGTAAGCTCAGCCAGAGTACATTTAATTAACTTTCACTGTACCATTTCCATGAAATGGCATATCTACAAAGTTTTACCTACTTTGAAAAAGTAACCCCACAAATAAGCAGACAACATGAAAACATTGATGAGCCTACAGTACTTCGTTATAGATCAGGAACCTGTGGGCCAGACTAATGAAGAATTCTACATCCGATTTCAAGACGTTAAGCGAGGTCTGGTATCATTGGAATGGACGTTTAATGAAAAATGGACGTCCTGTGCCAATATCCAATATATATCTTCCATTTAAATATACTGCTGTCAAATAAACTTAATTTAACTATGATTCGCCAAGATATTACCATTTCTCCTCTTCCGTATCGGAAAATTGATCTTAATGAAATCAGTGAACATCCACGTATAAATGATCCGGAGTTAATTTGATCAGAAAATTCGGCGCCTTTCAGCAAGCATGTTAGATTTTTTTTTTATCTTTTTTTTTTTTTTGTTTTTTGTTTGCTTTTTTCGCCGTCTTCCATTTTGCAAACTACAATACTTCCGGTGGCCTATAACTGCCTTTGCATCTCTGTTCTTCGTCATTGTAGGACAGATTCTGCGCCGTTATAATTTCCGTTTCAGTTTTTATTATATGCCTTGTCATGAATGTGATATAAAAATCGATGAACTGTTAGCGAAGATCCGACATATCCTCGAGGTGTATACCAAAGTGTTGTTTATAGTTATTTAGGCTTGGTTACGTATCGGTTACTAAATAAGCCACCATTTGTGGTGATTAGCGGAATCAGACGAGCGATAGACAGAGTATTCCACCGATGGCCAAGTGGTGCTACAACTCATGTCTCCAGTCATCGGTCAAGCGAAGATGACCCAAGCAATTAACATCCCTTGGGAGACCGTCATCCAAGCTTCCGGTAGCCATGGCATTTCCATATGTACCAGGGTTCGTGACAATCTGATATGTCCGATATTTGATGGAGAAATTCTTATCACTTATGTTAGCAAAGAACAACTGTAAAATCATATATTAAGTTTTAAATCTATACTTATACATACATATTGAACTACCCAACGTAGACAAATTGTGTGCACTAAAAATGATCAACGGATCGTATATATTTAATTGTGTTTGTAAATCTAACACATTCCTCAGAGGAGATCAGTATCAACAAAATTGGTGAAATTTGGCCTTGTAACCTTGTGCAGGAAACAAATGTACTCTCTCTACTGGTATAGAAACCCACCAATAACAGACTACCATTTAACTCTCCCTGATTCATGCTGCAAAAGAGATCACAGTACTTTAGTGAGATAGTTCCCCGTCAATGGGATTCGAAGTATTTGTGTTAAAAGCGATCCGGGGACTCGCGATCGGATTTATTTTTCAATTTTCTTGAAGTTTAACTTCACATAAATACATTTATATAGTGAACGCTAGATATATCGGGATAGATATCAGCTTTGAACATCTCTGTAACCTTTGTAGAAATGCGCACAATGCGCCATCTTTGTCGGAGAGTCGCCAACATCTCTCCACAGCTGTTAATTGAACTTTTATCACTCAACATTGCGGAATGTTGATATGTCCCTAGAACACCGAGCTTCCTGTGGACCGGCATGTATAGGTAATGGTTAATTAGATATAAGACATATTACGTCTCCCAGTATTTCCATTAGGAGTCATACATTCCCGGAACACCTTTAGCATACACAATGAAAAAAACATCCAATATCACATTTCCCGAGCAAATCCATTACATGTATGTTAATATTTCATTCGTTTTGCTGTTGATGTATAAAGCAGGAAACATACAGTGAAATAACTACTGAAATATTAAGTGAATCTACAGACAGGTTGACCGTCAAACGTGTTAAAAACGCCATGACACGGCACACAAATCAATAATAAAGATGACTTGACAATTTAAGTTGTGAAATAAAAAAAATGATGATGATGAATAGATAAAGAATAATTACATATACATTTGTATCATATTTAACGTCACATGATGTGTCACGTGTATACGCAGTGCTCTGATATGGTAGGTCGAAAAGCTTTCGTACTTCTGAACATCATACGACTGAACGCATTACTAGACGAACAGAAATAACAAAAGAGCGATAGGATACATTATTTAGATAGCTCCCGTTACTTATTCATCTTAACAACGATACTTAATGGACACATAATCTATAATTCAGTATTATTTATCTGACTAAACTAAAGACACTGAATTTCTACGCTAGCAACATTTGTTAGCATTGGTGTGTAACAAATAAAAATTTTCGTACAGAGGTCGATCAGGAACATTATTCGAAAACCCTAGGATATCAAGTAAATATATATCTAACGTGATGGTCCATCTACTGGTTCAAGTGACTGAAGTCAGTGGTCGGTGTCCCCTATGTCCATGGATTATCAGTTAGTGTGTATAATTAGCCCAATATGTCGATTTTTGTGTGAATAAGTAGATAATGAACTATAAGCTGTGTCTGTATATACCAGTATTCACATTCAAACAGTCATATGTACGGAAGGATTACAATTCTAAAATTAACTTGAGACCATATTAAAGAATCAGGCCTATTTAAGCATAACTCTAGATGTTCCCACTAATGAATGGTTCTATTAGCTTCAAACAGTATCCCTTATCCATTTGAAGCAAATGTTTTGGAAACGTTGAACTACCGAAGCTTGTAAAACATCCCAACTTGTTCTGTTTTTAAAATCAACCGAATACTCGTTAATGCATTAAAAGGATATCTCACAACAGTGTATGCCATAAACACAATTTTGCTTGATAAAGAACTTTGAAAGACTCCATTAAGTTTAATGATTCGGCTCGAGAATGCAGTATTACACCGAGTTTGAGCAGTCTTCATCAGATACTGTTCGAGGCTAATGCCCGTGTAGCCATACAAGGTCGATAGTTTTGAAACACATGTAAACGAGAAACAAGGTAACACACAGCTCTTCGTTCGACCATACCATCGTATGCTACAGGTTTAGAGTATGCATATTAATACGTCCACAGCTACGATAAAATGGAATGCTTATCAGTAAACAAATTAATACTTCATATCATATTATTCTACCAGCAGTGTATATGTGGTTCTGGACCATTATGCTTTCAGTTTAAACACAAACATTATATATTTATTTGACAAGGAGAAAATCCCATCGGGCTTATCATGAAAGCATTACACCTGGTACTCGTCAAAATTAGCACGTCATTCTCCAAACTACATCTCTGTTATATTGTTGTCAATAATAGATTATAAATATTTAATCATTGTTAACTATACCTGTGGACCATCAAAAGCGAACTCGTCTCGGACCTGATCAGAAAAGCTGAGTGAAATATACAAGTTGTATGTTTGTGGGAGCGTATATTTTTATTACCATGGTTTAGAAATATGAAAAGACGTAGTTATTATGAAAAACTGCCACTTGTCGGAGTAATGGTAAGATTTCGTCTTCGACAATCGAAGGATGTTTTTTCTGTTGCATAACAGACACAGTTCAATTCTAGTCACATTGGGGAAATATGAAGAAGGCCTTTATGCGACAGTCGAAAGGCATTTGCATTTCGAAAAAAAGTGTGTAGTTTGGGATAAAATTGCGTTATGTCTTAGTTCTTAAGAACATGAACAGTTCAAGTTTTGTATACAAATTCTATAAATGATCGGTCTAAGTTTTCGTTACCAGACATTTTGATGTCAACAATTTTCTTAGGATTAAAAGATTATCAAAAAAATAAATAAATAAATAAATAAAAATAAACCTTCATAAATACTTATACTTTCCATAAGGTTTTGACAAAATACATTTAGATAGCCATTTCACTATCAGTAACTACAGAAATTTTCGTGAATGGTTTTATTTTCACATTATCTGCCATTTCCTTGTCATGTTAACAATAAGAATTAACATTAATTCTAGAACGAGTAGATTCCGAGAGTACGAATTTTGCTTTGTTTGTTTGTTAACTCTGTTTGCATGTTTATTTGCTTTTGAAAAACTGCTGAATTTAAATCCCCACAAGATGTCAGATTTTACAGTAATCAGAAGTAAAAACACAAAAGTGGAGATTTATTAACATCACAATTCAATCAATGTGGCATTTGTTTTCTTTGGATATTTGAATAATTCAAAGAATACTCATGAAAGCGGAGGCATGTTGGAATACTATTACTCTTAGTATTTATAATTTCTCAATTAATCAAAATTAATTATGTCAATTTGCAGCGCAGTAAAACCACCCCTACAGACGATAGCGTTTATTCCTACAGGAATAATCATAGCTTCTACATGGCCCTAACTACACTCATAGAAGGCAGACAACGAGCTATTTTCCTGGAACCACGGCCGTGTAGTTTATATGACCAACTTTGCCCAATTACGTATAAAGATGTTGTTTTCCAACGAGTTTTCCACGCGAATTCCCTAGAAATGTATGGTTGTACACATCCCCCAAGACGAAATTGCACCAATAAGACTTGTAGCACGCTGTCTCCTCTTTTAAAAAGCCTGAAATTAAGACATCATTTGACATAAGAGATACTAGGAAGCTTTGTATCTTTTCAAGCATGAGAGGATCGATTCCAAATTTCAGCATGACGGAGCCATTATGGATAATCAGCCATTCATTTCTGTTACAAAGATGCACCAAATTGTTAATATAGAAAAACATTTTGTCAGTAAACGCTGTCCAGTGGGGTCCCAATGAAGCTTAGTGATACCAATGGAGAGAAAATTGCTTGGCTCACTCGCCTCTAAACGCAATTTTCGTAGATAGGCTTGCTTTATAAGTCAGTCACCTTTCGTCGTCTTTCACTGACTGTCATTTCCTTTCGAGTGGTATTCAGGGTTTGTCCTGATTAATACGCCTTAATTGAGGCTTGGTAGATTCCCGTACAAGCCAGACTTCTGTGTTTTTTTGTATTATCCCGTCTCAGCATCACATTCGTGGTGAGAATTTCATCTTCTTTCAGCAGACTATCAGAATTTGCTCCATCACATTTCTCCGTCTAATTACCGCCTTCCTCAATATATGAAGCTGTTGTGAATAGACATATTTATCATGCGTCCGCACCTTGTCCTCTTCTCTAAAACCACTTACCTGCATCTTATCGGCCGTAATTATTTTCTGGTCTAGTGAGGTTCCTTTCCTTGCAGGAATGCATGTAGAATCTAGATCGTCATTATTATTTCGTGTTGTCCTTGATACTTGTAAAAATCTCTGTACGTTGACAGAATTACAAAAAAGGATATCTTTTCTGAAAGCACTATCTGTTCACAGTTATGGATTTGGCGTATTTACAACATGGCGGTGTGTGACTGAGGATAATTAACTTAATTACGGCTTCCATTGTGAAGATAAGGCTCTCGCTATACGCCAGATATCAGATCTCGCGATAACTTACGACAAAAGTCATAATACGTTTTTTTCTTTTGAAACTATTATGAAATCTTGCTACGGCAATGAAATAATCACTTTCGCTGCTTCACAAATCGATAGACATATTGCAAAGAATTACTACAAACGATATGTTTATGGACTTGATGCTATTATTGCGATGCAGTCTGATGTACGGTGTAAGAAAGCAATGCAGATATATCCCAAACGTTTTGTAATTAAACTCAGAAACTGCTCTGCTGAGAATGCAGTTTTGATTCCTTGCACGCCATACATTTAACTTCTGTTTGATATTGTACATCTCTCCCGTTCTCTTGATACTCCATGATTTTGGTTCATGAAGAATTGTAGCGGTATATCGGTTTTGTCACGAACAAATGTTTCCGCCATAAATAATTGGCCTAAAGATATTGATATTATACCATTGGGC
Source organism: Ylistrum balloti (assembly GCF_031769215.1). NCBI lineage: Eukaryota > Metazoa > Mollusca > Bivalvia > Pectinida > Pectinidae > Ylistrum > Ylistrum balloti. The sequence goes on from NW_026782239.1 coordinate 143,890, forward strand.
TTGTATTAATGTAATACTACTGACAACATAATTTTTTATGTGGTGACACTTATTGGAGCTGTAATTGACTGAAGGTTTTGATTGTTTTCGTTGTGACGTTATAACCTTATGATGTCATATGTAGTATGACGTCACTAAGGAATATATATTGACCGAAAATGCGTCCAATTTATACTATATACCTGTTAACTCAAAATCTACGATCCTTTGATAGTTCAGTTCTTAATTTTCTGATGCGCTATATTTAGACGGTTTAATTTTCGTATTTACTTGACCAATGTCGTCTGACCAAAGTGACCACAGTGAAGATATTTTTATGCTAAAAATAGTTTTGAAATTCATTAGAATAAGTTCTTAAATGGTACAGAACAGCCAAAATTTGGTTTTCTTTGTGGAATATCCCTATAATATTTCCAAAATGAGATGGACTTGGCGTTGATCTTATAGTACATAGTATGACTGTGTATGTAGTCCATTTTAAAGTAAGGCAGGTAGGCCGTTTTATAAGAAAATAAACATGTATAGCGATATTCGTTTCACATCGCGGTTACTCAAACAGGTATAAATGATATAAGTGTCACTTATCAACTTTATGTCGAATGTTTTTATGTTACTTATTTACATCGCTTGTAGAATATATAACACAGCTCGTAAAAGATTGGAGTGTGACGATGACTACACGGTCACCTTCATCTTATATCACAGTCAGTAGAAGATTGGAGTGTGACGATGACTACACGGTCACCTTCATCTTATATCACAGTCAGTAGAAGATTGGAGTGTCACGATGACTACACGGTCACCTTCATCTTATATCACAGTCAGTAGAAGATTGGAGTGTCACGATGACGACACTGTCACCTTCATCTTATAACACAACCAGTGGACGATTTGAGTGTGAAGTTTCCATGTCTACACTGTCACCTTCCTCTTATAACACAGCCAGTAGACGATTGGAGCGTGACGATGACTACGCGGTCACCTTCATCTTATAACACAGCCAGTAGACGATTTGAGTGTGAAGTTTCCATGTCTACACTGTCACCTTCATCTTATAACACAGCCAGTAGACGATTGGAGTGTGACGATGACTACGCGGTCACCTTCATCTTATAACACAGCCAGTAGACGATTTGAGTGTGAAGTTTCCATGTCTACACTGTCACCTTCATCTTATAACACAGCCAGTAGACGATTTGACTGTGAAGTTTCCACGTCTACACTGTCACCTTCATCTTATAACACAGCCAGTAGAAGATTAGAATGTGACGTTTCGATGACTACGTGGTCACCTTCATCTGAAAAATGACAAATGTGGAGCTTCTAGCACTGACGTACGTAGTGTACGGCTGTTATTGTATTGCAATCCTTTGTACACTAAGGTCGAAAAAGCTGTGACGAGATGGTGAACAGATTATAGAGGGCAACAACGTTCTGTTGACAATTCGGCTACTCATTTGTACACCATCTCGTACGCTACGTACGCGAGTGCTAGAGCGATCCACATTGGTCGTTTTTCTGATGAAGGTTACCATGTGGTCACCCGAAACGAGACAGTCTAATATTCTACTTGTTGTGTTATAAGAACTTTTATTCTATTGACATTACCAACCTGACGAAAATGTAAAAAAAAAACCTCACTTATTTCGCTTGGTCTAACTTGAGTAGGGAGCATTCTGGGTATAATGCCATATTGTTTCCGGAAGACGGAAGATACGTGTAGATAAAATATATGTAATTGCTTCTTGCATGAAAATACCGACAATAAACACCAAGAAACACATCATCATGAGACATGACGTCAGCAATATTGTTTTATTATTGTTATCATATTACATGACGCATACCAAAAGAAAAAGTAACCTTTACGTAAGATTCATAATAAGTATTTGATATTTGAACCCCTTTTATGAATTTTATGAACCTGGCGTTTACAGTGAATATTACCTGAAATGTAAATCGGTTCTTTTTCAAGACATCATTAGCAGCTAATTGCTTTTTGTGTTTTTAATATTACGCAATATTTATGAGTTTGTGCCATAACGTGACGCCAATTTACTGCGTAAGCGGAGTTCTGCGACAATATATCATTACTTCTGACTTTACATAGTAAAAAAACTGACATTTACATCAAAATACCAGTCATTGTTTCTATGCAATTATGAAACCTTTTTATGAAGCCGGACAACGCCATATTTAAAGACAAAAATCACGTTGTCAACACATCAATGAATCTATGATGTTCTTTCTTTCAAACGTTCAATATTACAGATATCGTTCTACCTGTATTGAAATTGACATTGCCAGCCCTGAAAGGTAAACCTATATGTTTTTTTCTGGGGTCAAGACGATGGATGGGCATATCAACGTAAGGTACTAGTTTATGAATGGAGGCCGCCATGTCTGTTTGCTATACGAGTGTCTACTTGGGACACCCATACTCTAATGTAACACTGACATTAAGCCTTCTCGGTGTTACGTTTCACAGGATCAATATCCCTACGATTGATTCTACATAAAGTATATAACATTGTCGGTCGCTCTGTCTAAACACTCTCATAACAGATAAGTATGTCGTGTGATGATACACTCCCAGATATATGTTGTAATTGGTTATAAAGCGATATCGTATATGCATTCAGAACTCCAATATATAAAGCGAAACTGGTACACTTGTGTTGTCATGTTGCATTGCATTCAAGCGTGCGATGTGATCGTGATCTTCCTACAAAGTAAGACTTTAAAGATTCATTAATGCCATGGATTGCAGAAGTTTAAAGCTGTAAATGAATGAATTGTTTATATCTATAATGTAAGGTCTTGTATCAGTAACTTAGTGGTGATAAATTCGTATTCATAAATATAGTATATAAAATGTGGCTTGACATGTCAAAATGATTGAAAAACATTAGATTACGTGTAAAGTGGATGTTTATGATAAATTTGTACAGGACAATAACTCACAACTCAAAAACACTTGATCTTCAATGAGACTACTGTTTAACATCCGTTGTTGCCATGGTACTCTTCGAATACGTTTGCCATATAACCTGTGGCAGTTGTAGATCTGTGCTGTCGTTGTTGTATCCTTGGACACGACACATTGCCTTAATTGCTGTGGACGGTATACGACAGGCCTCCCGTAAGTTGATCAGTGAGGTAGTCACCAGATTCCACCATTATACCCCGCCTCAAAATGATCTTGCTGTTCACGGAACTATAAAAACTGACAAAGAAACAAGCAAACCTCGTCATATAACGATAGCGAGCTGCAAGTACTCACCTAGCAGGATATGACGTCATTTGCTCAACACTCTAGAATACCAAACCAGCTACTAGTGATCAGGGAACTAAAAACCAAACTCACCGGATAAAAATAGACCTCACATAATGAAGAGTTACGCCCACGAATATTGTGCGCTTAACCAGTAATAAGTTCCTAAATAAGGACTTTTGGGGACTCATGAATCCATAACACTTACAGGATAAGGGATTTTAACTACGCATGAATCCAGTTCCTGACTTGATATAGAAATGCGAGGACTCACAAATCCAGTACCTGACAGGATATACATGACGAGGACTCACAGATCCAGGACTTGACCGGATATAGATGTACGAGGACTCCCAAATCCAGTTCCTGACCGAATAAAGATGTATGAGGATTTCCAAATCCAGAACATCTTATAGGATATAGAAATGGAAGGACTCACAGAACCAGTACCTGACCGAATAAAAATGAGCGAGAACTCACATATCCTGTACCTGACCGGATATAGATTTACGAAGACGAACATATTCAGAACACTTAACTGGATACAGAAGCACGAAGACTCACATGTGCAGTACACGTAACCGAATATTTGGAAAGACAAAGGCCATGAATACAGCATGCCTTATCGGATAAAAGATCGGATCGCGACAACTAGTCCAAAAAGAGATCAGTAAAAATAAGGAGACCGCTCAATCATTGTTATCTAATATAAATGTCGGAAAAATTCACAAACGCAATGGCTGTCCTTGGCTTCAGAGTTTGGCAATATTTCAGTGCACGAGTGTCGAAAACAGTGCTCGCATCATCAACAATACCGATGCAGAATATAACAGATTGGTATCCCGGCGCATTCGCAATGACAGTCTTAAAATCATCTTTTATTTTAGTTAATAAAAAAATTCCAAGAACAAATAACCTGAACCTTATAATAACTTCACTGGAGAAAGAAAGATATTTTAAAGGGATTTCAAAACTATTTTTTCATGTTTTTTTCCTTTAGTACCTAAGGTTAATATTAATATTTATGAACATGTGTCGTGTCATTTGTTGCAACACATTTTCGTGAAGTGAACTCTAAACCTGTTGAAACCGGTGGAATAGCGTCAATTACTGCATACGATCATATTTTAGGAAAATTCAATATATCTTTTCTTTGTTATAGGTGACATGAACTTATTATTGTATGCAAAATCGTGCCGCTTGTTTATTTTGATATCGTGTCTATCGGAGTGTGTCATCAGAGATAAATATAGGTCTGACGTTTGAAATACCACAATCACCGTCTTTGTTTGGAAACAACTGTCAGCGGTTCGTTTGTTCATTCATGGCTTCGCGAATAAACGGCATGATTTCTGCCGTTGGTGTGTACCACTGTGGATGATTGAAGCATCATTCGCATGCCTAGGCTGTCTCCTACTTGTTTTGTCAATATTCTGGCCGTAAGAACATTTTGCTCTGTGCAACGAAACCTCTTTGTTGTGTTTTAGCTCATTCAAATCTTTCCACGAGCCAGTTGCTATCTTCCAAACCCTAAACACATTTTAGCAAAAGCCTGCAGAGATATTACAAAAGATTCGTTTTCTTTCATTAATCACCTTTAAACCTTATTCATGCAATGTTAAACTATAAACACGGTCTAAACTGAATTTGGATTAGGCGGATCGTAGCCAATCTCCACTTCCTGAAGGTCGCGGTGTACTTTCCCGTGTTTTATCGCTATGTAGAGATATGGTATCATCCACCTCTTTATTTGATAAACATTAATATAAGGCAGAAAGTAAGCATGCAGCTTAGTGATAAAAACAACCACATTCAGACAAAACATGTTAGCTCTTCGATAAAGAGCAAGATTTTTAGTTATCTTTTAAAGTGTAAAAAAGTATTGACAACAATAGGATTAGAATATATAATGCCCTGCAGTGCACGCCAGTGAGTCACTCAGTGAACAGAAAGGTTCGGACAGGATGGATCCTCAAAGCTAGTTGACTTTTGGGATTTTGAAAAGCAGTTACGACAAAAAAAAAGTTACACAGAGAAATATATGCTTTAATGTATTCATCGTAATTTGCTGAAAATGTATTTTAAATCTGAATATTACTTTTATATACAATCTAAATATAGGCACTAAAGATAACTAGTGGGCTCATCATATATTAAAAAATTATGTATATCTTTTCATTTCAAGTCGATCGGGGAATCGAACCCCGGTCGCCTAGATAAAAGACAGTTGCGTTGCCATCCAGCAATCCATTATTCACACTAAGACTAAGTGAAAACTATGTTAATATATAACGCAGTTACTCAAATACCATCGAATCAGACATCATGCTTCTGACGACAAGACAGGAATTCATGCCATATGTGAATATGGAATATGTGAAGGAAACATGATGCTAAATGAGCAGGTTTAAAATTATATTGGCTTGTTTGTTTATTTCTTATTCTCTCAAAATATGGTAATAAAGCGCTAATCCTTATAAAGATTATCAGAGAATAAATTGCCCCGAAAAAAGAAAAATTCGAAGGGTTATTCATACATAGACCAAAATAGTGATGATACCGTAAACCATTTTATAAGCTGTTGGCAATTAAAATGATAATTGTTGCTATAGGAAACGTTATTTACGTATCTTACATACTAACTGTATATTTACTATGAGCGAGACATACGACATATTGAAACTCTTCAAGACTGTAAGTAAATTGATAAATGTCATTACATCATTTATATCAATCATTTGAACTGCCACCTAGTATTCAAATCTTCCTTAGTGTCACTCTTAATATGTACACAGTGCCGTACAAGGTGTATCGCTCTCTTATCTCGCCTTCAGTCATTGGACATTTAAATCGTGCTTGTTGTTGTAACGACATTTATCATGGTACTGCCACCTGGTGTCAATATTCGTAAGTACAACAAACATTCGATATTCAAAATAACTATCAATCAACGGTGCTAAAATACGAGGGTGATAACGCCGCCTGGCGGTAATTGTGGCAAAAGAGTTATCTTCCGAATGTGTTTAAAACCAACAGTCTCCCGCTCATCTCATGTAACAGGTATAGAACCTGTATCATTGCCTACAAACAATCCAATTGTCCGATCATTTTACATGTCGTTCCTATGCTATTTCCACTAAAAAAGAAATTAATTCTTTCTGATGTCCCTCACTCCCGCCTAATTTGCTACTTTTGCATTACTTTATAAGGTGCGCGTATTTTTATCAGATTATATCGAGCTTCACAATTCCATTAGGCTCTGTTTGCACGACTGTCCCAATGGTTTGTTGTCATAGTGCTCGCCCAACAATATCGCCTAGCTGTCTGTCTTCAAGTCAGGTTCGGACTGGTAAAGTACATCATAGATTGTTCAGAATCTCAATTTTGGTTTGTACCATGAAAGTCCGTCTCACAAAGATATGGCGATCTTGACAGTTCCGGATTACTCTAGACGTAAGGGGAGGGTTTGTTCACGAGGCGCTTACACGTAAAACTACTCGTTTGCCACACCAAAAGAAACATGACGCATTCTTTTTTTCCATGAAATACAATTACGGAACAGACAACTGTAAATGAAATTTCTTTGACAGATTCACGTTTGTAATTATAAACTTTCCGTAAAGGAGCACTGTGATCGCGGAATCCATTATAATTGCTGTTTCAATAACAAAAGTATATTGTAATTAGCGCAAATATATTTTAGCGTCATATTTTCAGTCAGAAAAGCATTAAAATAAGATAACTATTAAAAGATATACATTTAGAATTATGGAAAGCAAAAGCAATACATTTTTTGAAAATAATCAACAAAGAAGACAAACAGACATGCCAACAGAATGTTAATTAAAACTAGAAGTTGATTAAATGAAAGGAAAGCGAGGAAAAAAGAAAAATCGTCAAAAAAGTATAACGAAAATGAAATCATGTAAACCATACGTTCCAGAATGGTTAGCGTCTTTTGCTTTATCGAAAAAAAATTGTTTTAAAAAAAGTCTTGGTTAATCCAAATAAGTAATGTCATGTTCCCAAAAGAAAACAAGGTTAATCACCAAGCGTACCAATGTCTTACTTACTTTTGCAAAAACAAAATCGAATACTTCCAACTAAAATCATTGCGACGGTCATAAAGACCCGTGATCTTCATCAATTGCACCTTTCAAAGTTTTTATAGTATCGGCTGTCGACATCTACGAAATTCTGAGATAAGTAAGTGAACAGGGAACACAGCGCCATTTTATTGCTTCCTGTATATTTTCCTTCCAAGTGACACGATTTCAAAGAATTAGTGCAAAAATATCGTGGGAGCTGTACCGAAAATACTGAATCTTTGATATTGCAAGTGGTAGGCAATTCTTGTGGTCTTTTAATCCACAAGGTTTTCCGTATACAACATGTATATGTTCTTGATATACATGTGTTTGATGCTTTTCAGAAATATATGTGACAATTACAAAATCAATAGAATCATGTGGATGGTGAACCTGTACATCTATATATTGACATTTCTTTCGATCGATTCTGATTTTCCTCAGATGTCGCCAAGCCATAGAAGGACGAAACAGCCGTACATGTATCATGCAAATTAATTCAGTTTTGACCTGACTTTACCTTATTCTGAATTTATATTGAAAGGTTTTATTCACTTGTGTGTCTTCAGATTGTAAATGCTATATCAATATTCGAAATAAAGTGAATATGTTAGTACTTGACATGTGTCTGTGTACGTGTAATTTCTATTTGCGTGTGCTTTGCTCGTTTTAAACCATTGTCAGAATTTTCGCTTTCGCACGTCAGATAAAAATTTGAAACAAACATACACTGTATTACACAACGGGAGTAACTATAAAAACAATCAATCAGTGTCCTTTTCATTTATTCTACAAGGTTTAGATACATGGTAACAAATTTCTCTCCACATCGTTATTCCCCGAACCAAGATATTTTTTTATCGCTGAAATATGCAGGATCTCTCCATCCGCTGGAAAGTATGCTGATGCAGTAGATTACACGGAGTTGCCTTCGTAGCTCTTTGGCGCTGTCTAAAACAACATATGCCATTTTGTCAACTAGGTAGGCTTAGTTTTACAGCCGTCGGCACTTCCTTGCCTGCATGGTTAATCTTTTTACGTAATCCTGACCGCTGTATCATGTCGTTTTATAGCGAGACATCACCGAAACCGGCACACACAAACTAAATTATCCCCAAAGGTGAAATTGTTCTTTTAAATTCGCCAATTAAAAGATACAACAGGAGAAGGGAGCTCCTATGAGGGAAAGTTCTAGCAAATATCAAAGTGCCGTTAAATGGAGATGTCTGTTCTTCTCAGTTTCCTCCAGCTTAAGGCAAAATGACGTTAGGTTTTAAATTATTGCATTGACGCATTTCGGTAGTCTTTTAGGACGAGTTTCAAGTGTGTTTTTATATCTTGCTAGGAAAATGTTGGTGAGAGTTGTCACACCATATATGGATGAAAAAGAGATTAAGAAACCCTATAGTTTATTTATATCTGTAACGCCACAAGACCTGTCTACGTTCCTGACAAATTCATTTCCTTCACGAACCTTGGACATAACGTAATATACTGCATATAATTGATAAAAAAACTAAACTTTAATCATATTTCATGAATAATTTCTCAGCATTTTTGATATTGTATCGATTAAGTGAACCACAATTTTAACGCCAAATTGTGTTAGAAGAAGTCGATGTGTTGTAGCAGGATAATGGCCACATCGAAATGTCAGGTGGATTTTCTCACCACTACTGTCATTAGGTGCCAATTTCAGAGTCCGTAACCTTTACCGGCCACTGTCTCATTATACTTAAGATCGTTATGTTTTGAACTCGGCAGACGATACAAAGTGAACGTGTCTGTTTCATTGTATTTTTGTACTTTCCTATCCTTTCTCTCAAAAACAATTTTTATATCGCTTCAACATTTTGTATAACGTGTGTCGCCCACATATCTTCATCTATCAATCATTTTATTCAGAATGTATAATGTAATTTAATTACTTTTGAAATGATAAGATGTGTTTGTATTGGTAAATATATGTACAATTCGACACCAACACGCCCTAGTGATATTTGTACGCTAGTAAACACGTTTCTAGAACTAGGTACCCTTACGCTAGTAAACACGTTTCTAGAACTAGTTACCCGTACGCTTGTAAACACGTTTCTAGAACTAGTTACCCGTACGCTAGTAAATACGTTCCTAGAACTAGGTACCCGTACGCTAGTAAACACGTTCCTAGAACTAGTTACCCGTACGCTTGTAAACACGTTTCTAGAACTAGTTACCCGTACGCTTGTAAACACGTTTCTAGAACTAGGTACCCGTACGCTAGTAAATACGTTCCTAGAACTAGGTACCCGTACGCTAGTAAACACGTTCCTAGAACTAGGTACTTATTGTACAAGTAAAGCTACTTTATTTTTCCTAACATGTGATTCTGTTATATTCGATGTGATATTTCTGGTTGTAAAAAGTAGGAAGACTCTTGATTTGATTTCTTATCTGCATTTCATGTATATTTTTCAGTTGGTATCACTGGATCAGTAAGAGCTGACACATCCAAGGTTTATATGTCCAAAGAGAAACAGCTCATCAAGAAGCTGTTGGACCGATATGAAAGGTATGGACGAGTTGGAAGACCAGTGGTCAACACGAGCGATAGCATCCTTGTCCACTTTGGGATGTCCCTCATCCAGATCCTCAATGTAGATGAGAAGAACCAGGTGTTGGAGACAAATGTCTGGTTCACCTATGTAAGTAGTCCACTGGTCATTAATTTTGAATTTCTTTGTCTTTTTTTTTTTAATTTAAAGCGGTCACGTGATTATCACGTGTTATAAATTTTGTTATTAGATTGACCTTCTCTGTATTTGGTAAAACAACAGGAAGATACCAACATTTTAACATGATGATAATTTAAACTGAAATTAAATTAAACAAGTGAAAAATATGAACAAATGGAAAGTTTAAATTGAGAGTACCGAAAAAGTACAAGGATGGTAAGACCAGGTGTTCCGGTAAACTTAGCGTTTTCTGCTTTATTGACGTCGCCTGCCATGTAAAGCTTGGTCAATTCAAGTGAGTAAAACCACAATACGATGAGAACTAGGTATACAACAACGGCACCAGTAGGCAAACTAGTGAGCGTCCAAATTTTCAGCTTCATATCACACAAAGCGTAGTAACTTAATTAGAACTTGATAGTCACGTGATGTTCATGCGTAAGCTTTAAAAAGCCAAAGCCAGATTTTTTTTCTGAACTCCTAGATACGTAAAATGTTTTAGTCGTAGCTGATCATATTTAGTTTTTGAGACAGACACAAACAAAATATATACATAATTATCGCACATACATTTCACATGCGGCAGATTTTTTTTTAATATACATAAAACATTTCATATTTTAGTCGGCAATTTCCAATATGGCGGTATCTTTATCAATGATTTAAAGTAATCGGACGCCAACTAAGCTAGAACATATGTCATAAGTAGTATTTTAAAGCGTTCACTTTTAAGAATGAATTACAAGTACTTTAACGTCGAATATTTTCAAAGGGGGTGTAGAAACGGGGGAAGTGGTGCTGGTGGTGCGGGTTCATGATGTTTACTTTTGTTCGTTCTCCGATCCATTTCATTATCATTGTATGTAGAATTTGTGTTGCGATTATTTTCCTGCAACACATCATTGTATGTACATCTTATCAACATCATTCGCAAGTTATAAAATGATAGTTAATAATTCACTGACACAGTCGAACCTCGTTATTTCTAATGCGTATAACTCGAAGACCCCGTTTAATTCGAAGTATTTCGTCGGTTCCTGCTTAACTTTACATAACACTCTTACTTAACTCACTTAAATCGAATACTCCGTTATCTCGAAGTTTTCCCACGCTCCAGCCGGGTTCGAGATAACGAAGTTCGACTGCCAATCACATTTACGATGTTTGCACTCTTTAAGTGTAATTCATTTCGTCTTCTAAGCAAATCATTAGATATACCGCGCCTGGTAAAAAATCATCATTCGATTAGTGTGTCTATATACCATACACATATCAAGACAGGAATATCTTATATGTCAGTCTCTTTCTGGTCAGAACCAGAAGCTTGTTTGCTTCCGTCCTCCATTAAATCTGACTTTAATAAAAAAAAAAAAAAAAAAAATAGCAAAGTATAGAATTGTTGTTGAAATATTTATTCATTAATGAGATAAGTATTTAAACACAAGTACACACTTTTGTTCACAAAAGGGTATAAATTACTTTTCACCAAAATCCATCTTGGATGTGGAAAAGCGGCAAGTTCGGATAAATTATTGGCATGTCAGGATGAAAAAACTGAGAAAAAACTCGGGAAGATCTGGATAAAATCTCATGAAAACTTGTGATTCAAAACTGAAAAATGGCAAGAATGAAGATTTAACTGGTCGCCCCCCTTCCCCCCTCCCCCGCCTTTTTTTATATAAGGGAATGACAATGTCTTTCCTCATTTTTTCTTTTTTTTTTAAATGATAGGTAAATACATAATTTTAAAATCTTTTTGAACTTTTGAGTGAGTTCATACACAACTTGAAATATGTAAGTTACGATTGAAATTCAAACATACACCTAAAATACGTGTTCTTAGCACACAAATTAATAAAAGTATAATAAATATAGATAGAAGTTTAATTAAAAATCATCACTACTGACGCTTTTCCTAAACTGAATTAAACTTAATACGAATGTGCCAAATGTAGTTCCAATATACTGTTATATATTTGAGTGGATTTTTACATTCTCAAAGTTGAGGCTTTCTCTGTGCCATGTTAAACGTGTTTATAGTGCGATAACCATGATATGGTAGAATGACACCCTAATTGACCGCAATAAACAGAAAACTGAGCTACCCAAATCTTATGGTTATCTCATTTGGTTGAACCATGTGTTGGTGACAAAATTAAGTCACAAAAAAGAGTATTAACTACCAATTCCATCCACGTTGGCGAGTTTCAATCATGAATTATAGTCCATAACCTTACTCGCCTACATGTAAATGAACTTTCAATAGAGTAAAAGACGAGTTTTCGCTGCGGGAGATAGATTTCAATTTTAGTTACCTCTTACGATCATGTAATGGGGAAAGCAGGTACAGTGCATTCCGGATCCGGGAGCAAAAAAAAGGATGCTTACGTGGAGTTTGTAAATATTGTCTAGGTTCTTCAGTTTCTACGGCTGGCTTAGTGGAAACAATATCGGCATTGATGTACACGTTAGTTTTGAAACTACCATCCGAGCTATGCTTGCAATATGTTTTGTGGCAGAAAGTTGCCGAGTCCTCGATTAAGCGGTTTTACTTTGGTATTTGCTGACATTTTGATTACCCTGACGATTGATGGTATGAATGACGAGATTGTTTACATGTCCCATTGGTTGTGACAACACAAAAACCGATATGATGGAGGACTGGGAGAAAACCGTTCACGACTACATTGTAGGACAACCGCGCTATGTCACCGTTGGTTCCTTTCATCGAAAGGGACGCTGCTATTCTCGGTAAATCAAATCGTCATTACTTAAAAACACTTATGCAATAGGATTTATAGCATAACATCTCAGATAACCTTCTTGCCTCACTATTGTCCGATCACTATCTCTAGCATTGCACGTTTGATAAGTGGAAAGCTGTTTACGGACACCAGACCACTATCGCTTAGAAATGAAATTGAATGTGTTGTTTTTGTTTTGGTAATGTATTTTCTTACGATCAATAGAAATTCCATTAGATACACGGTGGTGATGTCTTTGCCTGAAATACGTGCTGCCCCAAAGCGGCAGGTCGTAGGGAGATGTTAGGCCAACCCGGAGACTCGCCACGCCTGTCAGATAACCTGCATCCGACTCCGCCTAGATAAGCCTGCTATCGTCCCGCCCAACATGAAGCTGTTCTCATGGTAGAACTGTTATTACGGACATACCTGGTCTAGCTATACATTGATTTATAACCAATGGACTCGCCATCGTGCCTCACATGATAAAATAAAGTCTTACAATAAGGGCGAGAGAAACACCATAGTCAGTGTAGTGACATAATGGGCTATTTCCAAGTCTGCTACACTCTCCCATGGGCGCTCTCAACTTGTTTTTCCCCTCGCAATCTTTAAAATGTCCATCCATCACTTACACACGAAAATGTGTTTATGTTGCAGAAATATTCTCTGGGGAATGTGCACGTTTGCTAACACTCTCCAGAAAACCTGTCCCGAAGAAAAACGGCTTTATTCACTTTACAATTATCCTTTAACTTTTATTGTTAAAAACCAAAATGCTGTTCTCAATATGTGTAATAGCGTTTAGGATATGGATACTCAATGTGAAATCACTAGACGGACGAGGTGTATGCTAATCGCACGAAATATGAAAGAAACAGACTTGGCAATGGTACTAGATCTCAGTATCATATTTAAACCTATTAAATCAAGAAATCAGAATAGATTCATAGCGACGGAAGCATGCGTCCTGTCCTATATCGAATTTGCTTCAATTTGATAAATGCGTTTCCGATATGACCTCGGTGACTCTCCAAGGACGGTATGCTTGGGTGCTTAACAAGGCTGTACATGTATAACTTATTGATACGTTTCACGATGGTATACGTGTTTATTGCAGACCGCTTTCTCATGTCAAAGTGTCACTCCCACAAAATTACGTCTATAATTCACAAATCTCTCTAACATTGTCTCTAAATGAATGACCTTGACCTTACGAAGTCCAATTTCGTAAAATGGATTGTTACCTATCCTTTATGTGCGTTAACTTGTTCAGAAAGGATTTTATTACTTGATGGCTTGGGAAATCAAGAAAGCAAATGTGATAAAGATTAATCTGACAACAACTATCATTGTCATTCTAAAATATGCAGTTCACAAGGAATGCTGCCTGAAGACATCGTGAGAGCAATTTCTCTGCCACGGGAATACAGAAAGGCTCTCCTGCTTATATTGATGCTTCCTGTAATAGTAAACGTGTTATTTGTACACGTTTTAAGAAGGTTGATTTTTTTCGTTTAAATATGAAAATTCGACAAAAATGTGAAATAGAAGAAGCACCACGGGAAAAACACCTACAAATCATCTATTTTGAACAGTTTAGTGAAACTTATTAAAACAAATTATCTGGAACTACTGATAAATCGAAACATTATTCCATATACCACGAATCATAGCGAGAAACCAAAACATACATATAGGCGCTTTAACCTACTATGTTTATCTATAATATCCTGTTTAGCATAATTTCTTCCCTAAGTAAAACATGTATATCAATTTATCTCTCCTGCTAATGGTAGTGCAGTTGTCGGAATATACCTGCCACATATATTTTGCTGTATTTGGCAGTGACGAAAAACAGCTGTATTTTAGCACATGCGTTAATTCGATAAAATTACTCTCAGAATTAACTTAAATATTATGTTTAGAATTATAAATAGTTGCCGAAATAAGTAATTTTACATATTGTAATGAAGAAATTGATTAATGAAAAATCTTAAAATCGATGTTATATTAGATGAAGTTTGGAACTATGTTTCCTTGTGGAGCAGTTATTTTGGCGTCCGTCATGAGACAAAATTCAATGTAGCGTCAATGTCAGGTAAACACAGATTGAACACCAAAACTGTTTAAGTTTCAATAGTCTGATTATGAATGAATGCTGCAGGATAAATAAAATACATGCTCAGTGCATTTTAAACTGTATTTTTGCTATGGGACAAAAGGACAAAAGTGGCTCTCGAGAGGCTCATCACTTTTGTCTTTCTTCACCCTCGCCTAAATACAGCTTATATTTTAAGACACTGACTATGTATTCTCAATGCACACTAACCAAATACTTAAGGCAAGCAACGTAAATAAATAGTCCTTTTCTTTACCCGTTTACTTACTTACTTACATTTTATAGCATTGCGGTGTAATTTGGAACAATTTCCTAAAAAAAAAAATACGAAAATAAAGTTAGAGATTAGTTTTAATGTCGTGTTGCTGAATAAACTGTCTTAGTTAATTTTAGTGCACATTTCCTCAGTTACCACTTAAAGTTAGTTAAAATATTTATGTCGCATTAGCTGCCGCCATGTTACTGTCGGTCATAAAGTAGGATAAAAATAGTCGCCATTACGATCTCCCAGCACCCGCGACACAGTGCAGGCGATGATGGCAGGGAGAGGGAAGGCTCTCGGTAGGGTCATTACTGCAAGAAAGCAGTCGGTCTGATGGAGTATTCCAGCATAATATTAACACATTAATTGTCGAAAGGATAACAAAGGGATTAGCGACGAGTCATAAAATGGCTTCCATAAAGGGTTTGTAATCCAAAGGGACCTCACGAAAGGAAAAATATTCTGACTGCTACCTATGCGGGAGTTCGGTATTGCAGCAGGATACAAACGTGCAAGAACTACTATGATAAATAGAACTATGTACATAAAATGGAATCCGTCCATGTAAAAACAGACTGAACTGGAGGAAGACTCGACATGATAGACGGAAAATAAAAGAAAATACATTCATAAAAGAGTATAAAAGGATAACAATAAGGATGCATTTAGACTGACAATTTAAATTACAAGAAATAAAAATTATATAAAAAAAATTCAAGTGAAATTCATTTTAACTCACAATAAATGTCCCTTTAGTAAGATGTCAATAGTGGTGAAGGAGAATTCTGAAATTTTGTTTCTTTTGTAATGGTAATCAATTCTTATCCAGATATTTTGAAATGAAATATATTCATAAAAATGGTGAGACTGTGATAGTTTCTACAATTCATGCCTTGGAGACATTTCATTGAATCGTATTTAATATCAGCATGATATAAAAGGTTTGAACAACTGTCGCCGCAAAACATAAAAGTTATTATTTCTCCTGTCTGCTTAAGTCAGTACACAAATTAAGAACACATTATCCTATTTTTCGAAATCTAAGATATTAAGTACATGTAACATTTTCTTTGTGTGTTTTGTGCGTTCAAAATACTGGTCAATAAATTAAGTACGGACCTACCTTGTTTGTATTGGATTCCTAAATTTGATGAAATAAACCCAAACAAGCAAACAAACAACCCGTCTGACTTCAACTTTTACACCGATCGAATCAGATCTTCGGCCGTTCGTCAGACATTTTCCATAAATATACTATTTCCTTGTCGTTAGTTAGAACCAAATTGTACGTTCCCAGTTTTAGAATGTCGATTTCTGACACACACATTCACACACACACACACACACACACACCTTTAACATGGTTTCGAAATAAGAGTTTCAAAGAATATGGATTTTCAGTCTTCATAATTCCAATCAGAAATTGTTTTATTTTCAACTAGTCCTTATCAACATAACGATTAAAACTTGAAAATAGATCATCACGCTTTGATAGACCTTGATTTTGTAAGCTCTTAAACTGCTAGTAAAATGATCTTAATGAAAATAACATATCTTAATATAACTGCACTCGTTTTAACATTTTTTTGTTAAGCAATATCGCGGATATCCAAACATACAAGAATCAGTGCATGTAACTGTAACTCGAAAAAAATTAGTTTGTTTCAGAATCTGCAGAGGCAGACGCACGAGATATATGTTCTATCTTTGTGTATTAACTTGTCAGGACCGAAATGGTGATTTGATTACAATGAGCATTAATCTTTGATGACGGTTCAAGGTGGAACAAGGAATGTGTCTGATCATTTTGCATTTAAATGGCAAATCCGTCGTAATGGGAAAACACTAATCAAATGCCTCATGCTTCAAAAGGATTAGAATTGATCTCATATCGTTCCTGTCTTCCATGTTTTTACCCCATTGGCTTTGTTTTTCCGTGATTGTCTCTTCTTATTTCATGTATGTATCGACAATTGCTCCGTTGGGAGCTAACCTCGGCTCAAGGGTCTGGCAAATATTCGTATTGCCGGTCGTGGGTGATTCAGTGCGAATTTTGTTTTGTGGTGTCAATACATGTACCATGCCCACAATTAGGTTGCGATGTACGAATTCCTCCTTGCTACTGCATATTTCATTCACGCTACCGAAACAGGGATTGCCTTTTCTTCATGTGTGCGTTCTGTGAGACGACTTTCCAAATCACAATGCACAGTTTCGGTAGATTTTTGATTGCTCCCTAAACTTGCGGTCGTATGTGTCTTGCATTACTGTCTTCGATTTGACTTTTTTTGACATCAGACAAGATTTGATACCTTATGGCATGCTTTTTTGTTGTTTTCCACGCGTAATTCAAAGTGCATAGCCTAGCTCTAACTTTCGAAAATCCATTCGCTATTAAATATTTCACCGAATTTTTATTTCCCGGTTTTTTTTTATTTAATGAATGGTGCCATCACATTAAAAATTGATCAACAAGATTTCTTTCAAATTGATATATAAATATATAAATGTATTAAAAACTTCAAGTTCTACGAAAAAGTGGATTTTAAGAATAATGTTCGAGAAGTTATCTTCATCATATACGCTTTCCTGTAAAGTCGTCGACAAGTATAGAGGTAGATACGAGAAGCTTAACTCGAAAAGGATAAAAGAACTTAATGCGATTTTCGTACTTGATGTTTAAAAAAGTAATATACCGACATGCCATAAGGATAAAACAATGAAATCAATTGACGTTTAATAATTAATCTGGATTGAACAGTGAAATTTTCATGAAAGACAATTGAGAGGCAGAGAAAAATTCTTCTAAAGGAGAGAGCAAAAAGGAAAGAAAAACTACATAATCTTCATTATGTAAGCCAACAATAAAACCTGAGAATTTTTGTTTTGTTTCAAAGTTAGCTGTATATATTGACATTGCACATACGTGGTAATAATTAAGAATTAATATTTGTTAAACGGATCACTTATCTTGATAGACATGCAACATTTACGTGAGATATTCGATTCGTAAATAAAGACATCCCCGATATGGTTCAAAGTGAGTTTTCATTTCTATTGTGGCATTTTTGCCCCACTCTTACAATCTATGGGTTACGTATGATTTTATAATATGTCGGCTCATATATACATCATCTGTTAATATGTCGACATAGATTACAAATAATTTTCATTCTTCTCGATTTTACTTTGCGTCTGGTATACCAAAGGGAACATTTTTGCCGGTGTCAAATCTCTGAATGTCATTTTGCTTCAATAATACAATAGTATTTTTTTCTATACTATAATTTCTCGTGTGATTTAAAGCTGAATAGAAAAATCAATTTTTGGTCGTAGAATGCGGGAGCATATGGAATTGTTTTGACGTTTAATGCAAGGTACATCAACATAAGTTAAAATTTAACGATGCTTGCCCTAAAGTTAAATGAAAACGTTATGAAAGTCAAGATCAGAGTTCTAACCTTTCGGGGCAGACCTTTATCGTGTTTATCGTTTCCATGGATAGAACTGATCCGCATCTTTTGGACGCTTGCTCTAACTTGTGTTTATTATGTAAAAAATAACGGCACCCACCCATTCAAGAAATATCTTTTTGACATGCGCCGTATCCTGTATTAATGATTAAATACTCCATATTTTTCCAACCTGCTATAGGCACAATAACGATTGCGTCATCTAAATAATACATGTAGGTCAGCATGCAGGCAGTTTTTTCTGTTACGAGTAATCTTTACTTAATATCCATCAGTACCAAAAACTAGTGCATGTCCTAATCTAATCAGTGGGGGATCGCAATCGATCAGGGAACCATTTCCATTTTTCCTTAAATACCAAATTCCTACGATATGGTCCTCATACAAAATGCCAGTCGAAATGCTGATTCTGTATTTAAAACAAAATCAGTCAGAAATAACCGGAAGTAGAAAAAAAATTTCACATGAAAGACAGATTCTTAACCATGGGCGCCTTCAACAATCATGGTTCTATAATATACATTTGCAATAGAAATTTCAGTTCCTTGTGCAGAATGAAGTTTTTTGTTATTCTCTATCAATGAGCATTTTATGGTTCCATTGTCTATCTCCGATATCATCCTAAGCAGTTGAAATAAAGGGAATTCTAAATCAATGAAAAATAAAGGTGATGCGAAACAAAGATTTTGAAATCTTAACTCGTACAAGATATCGCAGTTTTCGTATGTCTTGGACAATGAAGAATATCGTTTCGATTCGATATTACTATGAATAAGAAATGAGATTTGAACTGATTCAAACACGAAATATGTCTTGGTCGGTCAGCAGTAGATGTATATAGAAGTTAAAAGAAAATGCTGATATTATATATGAAGCTTAGAATGGCTTGTTAACAATTAAATTTACAAATGTACTTTTTCGAACAGAATCGTATGACGTGATTAATTTCATTTTTGATAAAATTAAACGGAAAATGAAAATCAGAATTAGCTTTTCGCTTTTTGTATTGATTTTGAAGAACTGAAGAACAGGCAAATGTGAACGCCGAGAAACGTTTTCTAATATAGATTTACGAATAAAGTAATGCGAAACATAACTTTCTTTAAACGTTCCGAAAACAGTTCGTCGAGGTAGTGTTTGACATTTAATTTGTTACCTTCTGTTTTATTTCCGGAGAACTGTGTTAACACAAGCAGTGTAACCATATAGGTCTCAGTGACCCATCCTTAATTCTCGTGTCAGATTAATACAACGGGTGTCTGCCTCGCGTGGCAATCACTGCCTGTATCTCTCTAACATCCGACCTTATCAACCTATTTAATAGTATTCTTCCGCCACCAGAATACCTGCGTCCGACGTTATTTTAGGTGTTTATGGGTTCTTTAACCTTTTCGACCAGTTCATCCAACAATTGTGCAATAGAGAAGTGATTTGGAGTATAAAGTAGTCAATCAAGAGCTGAGAAGTTATTGCTGGCCTGTATTGTCAATACCTCTGCGAAGCCTTATCCAGCTTATATCTACCACCAACAGGTTATGTGACAAGCATCAGCAAAATAATTATCCACATTACATTTTCTTTACAAACAGAAACGAGATTTGTCCCAAAGAATTACAAGTGAGTAACACCGTTTAATAACAAAATGTAGTGAAAAGATATAGTAGAGCCAAACATTGAGACATTGGTTAAACCTGCATCATGCAGCTGTTTCGTCCCCCTTCGAGTCCTCACTTGTGCTAAGGACCTGGAGTTGAAGTCTTGGAGGCGACTGACAAAATATAAAGCCAAATTCTAGATGGGAAGATGGACAAGTCCCATAACTCAATAAATTTCTTAATCTATGTATATCTTATCATTTTGAATAAGGCCAAACACTAGCTAGAGCTGCATGATAGATATGTATAAACTACAATTAATGTCTTAGAGAAAAAACACATCATAGGAAACTGCATGGTGCCTGATGGCAACAACTGATTACATATCAATATTGAAATGTAGGTTTTGTATCCCTGTGGTCATAATGCAAAATGATCATTGTGTTAACTGATAGTATATAAAGACGTATTTCCGAAGCAGAAGGAATACATTTAAATGAGTCATCATGAAAGCTTTCAAATTACGTTTTTATTATAACATTATTTTTCAGTATAAAGCGATCTTTTCTTGATTAATCAAATCAACTTTTACAGTGTAGATGATTTATCTTGTCCTCATATCCACCAATCACCAGGAAACACCGTCAACTGGCCCACGGAGAATAAGGTAGACTCGAGAGAATGAAAACCATACCCTTTTAAGCTATATAATTCAATATGTTACAGTGAAACTTCCGCAAAGATAACTAAAGACCACATGGAAATCTAAATCTACCCTTGCATGTTCAAAAAATTGTTCAATTTTATTTTTTTAGTACTTTTCCATAGAGACTGTAATATAATGGATTCTCCAGTAACAACTTTTGTTCCACGCCACATTTTTCTCTCGACATTACATCTGATTAGATTAGGTACCAGGGAGATTCACACCGTGTCCCGAATTCACGTTAAACATCGACCTATTTCGCAGACACTTTCATATTCGTCCCAACAGAGATACATCTATATCACGTTTAAAGCAGATGATCTGCAATGCAATCCTAATGTGCTTAAAATATAAAAGCATTTGATCCCTGTCTAAAACGATCCCAAACCGCCTGCGAACTTTCGTGAAACCTCAATTTCTTTGAAATTAACATTTTTATTCTAACTCCAACTGGCATAAACATTGTCAACGAGTCATACATTTTCTGTGCCTTTCGAACACGCATCTTTTTTAGTGTCAAAAGACCACTTCCAATTCAATTATATCTGATTAATTGTTTAGTTCACGAGATCATTTCATGGTTTGACTGCACTGTTTTGGCAAAGGGGAATATTCTGAAGAAAATATATCGGGTTTGTAATATTCTGCTTTTACACATGTGAAAACAATGTAGGTAAGATCCTATTCATAAGGGAGTCTTGTTAATGCTTGTTCCTGGTGCAGCCAATATACATGCATCTGAACACTAGCTACACTTTAACGTTTATGTATTACCTTCCTCTTCATGTCTTCACTTAGGTGTTACGAGTGACAGAGCTATATTGATTTCATATTTTCGTCTCTGAAAATGAATTGCAAGTTTAATCTTGGATGACTGGTGTCATTCTTATGGACGATGAATAACAGCCCGATTTGTCTTGTAAACTTTCATAAAGGCAGGGCAAAGAATTGGTGACGATATATCAATCTCGTTACTAGGATAACGGGTCAAAATCAGGAAAAAATCCTGCTGATGGCTTATGTATTTCTTAAGAAGGCCATACATTTTATGAAAAGCATGTGACGCTGTCAGCTTCAGTATTTCATTAATGCTTTATTGTGTGTCACAGTTATGTAAAGTAATCTAGTATCATTTTAGCACTAACTAGTTAATCTCATCGTTTGAAATTTTATTCCTTTTTTATCTGATAGTGGAATTGAAATATCAATGCTTGGTTTGTGGTCTTCAGCTTTTGATTTATACATCTAATAGCTCAACGTACAAGTAAGGTGCGCACAATATATGAGGATAATGGGGACGTCACTTTTACATGCGTATTGCTTCATAATGAAGTGGCAAAGCCTTGATGTGGTAGAGATTCACCCTCATGGTCACTGTATACTAAAATATTTAAAGTTAAGATTTATTCTAAGTTGAATACATTATATGTTCAAGAATTTATATTTTGTGCAAATAACTGAAGCGAAAAGTTTCACAGAGGCTGTCAAAGAACAAGTCTCTCCCTCACCTTTTCTAACCGTCATAGACATGTGCTTATGACTGACATAACAGGGTGAAACATTATTACATTTAGAACGAAAAATATTAGCCAAAATGACTTGTTATGAATATATTTACGTGTTTTAATACAATGACCAAAAGTTGTACAACTAAACTAAAACATGATACAAATCATATTCTGCCAGAATTGATGATCATACTCAATTGCATGTATCGTGTATTGAACTATATTTATAGGTATTTGGGTCATCTTAGATATCGTGTATCAGGGTAGGATGAAATATAAAAATGGAAAATGACATAAAAGGGCACGTGGGGTAACCAATCGGTCTCTGTCTGATATTGAGTACATAATCTACACCGCTAAAGGCCAAATCGAGTCTATAACCTTCAACACTAACGCCAAAATCGAAACACTAACGACGACAAAATTATGTATCTAGTCACTTTTTGCAAAAGAACAACAGGTGCGGTATACACAAGCATACGACTTAGCCAGTTTAGCTTTTCAAAAGCAGATTTACCGACAATTCAATTCGATGTTAATCTCCAGGATTTTGTTATATGCGCTTCCTAGCTGCTAACGCGAATGACAAAAGATAACAGACGATTTTCATATTTTTCGAAACAAATTAATATGCTGCAAGCATATATGTTTTTGCGGTATTCTTATTTAGCACTTATAGCGGTGGGAGAATAAAAATATGATTACGCTAATTGTACTTCTGTATATTGGTGATATTGCAATTACTGTGGATGTATTGCGTTCATTTTTTTATAGAGTGACAATGCGCCAAATTTTCTTGGCGACATATAAAGTGCTTTTCCTTAAATGTGACTTTTTAATAAAGAAAAAATATAGCAAAATTAGTTTCTGAAGATTATTGCGTGATCCAAATGGTAATATTAATTTTGAACAAAATACACGAACTTGTTATAGTAACATAACGGTCATAAAACTTTTGTTAAATTTGAAATAAAGCTTTTATTATTAATATTCGGTTGTTTTATTAATAAAGCTTCAGGCTTATACGAAACGTTATGTAGCGAAAGGGATAAACAATGTAACTGAATCCTATGAAACCCTGAATTTATATTAGATTAATAGGATTATGACCTAATGTGTTCTTTAAGCTTCAGTAAAATCCAACTACAAGTACAAATATAATCTAGTCGTACTCATTATATTGGCATTTGATGAAATGAAGTGATGTTTCAGAAGTACAATCTAAGGCAGAATGCGGAATTCTAATGGTGAGATATGGTAGATATTTGCTAAACGTACAGCCGAACAGTGCCACAGGCATTAACTCTTTCTAACAGCCGTTAATCAAACTTAAAACCATCACATAAAATGATTCATTCTTTTTCTAGCTTTAGATGTTTTTGTCTCATTTTCAAACATCCGTGCTTCAATCAAGAACAGTACAGAACATAAATAAGTCTTTGGAGCGAGATTAAATATCTTGGACGATATAAAGTTCGATGTGTTTGGTGCTCATTAGAAGGCATTGTGGTTCTCTTGTTGTTTATCTTGTTTTCACTTGGGACACTTGGTAAAGTGATACATGGTTGAAGTAAAAAACGCAAACCCTTTCGCATACCTTGTCTTATTGAACTGTTCATACTCTCAACTAGCTTCAACGAGTTTGAGATTGAATATCGTTAACTTGTTGGTATTTTCTTTACATTTTTTGTTTCTAAGAACTTGTGTAGTTTTTTGTGTAAGTAATTTTATGTGCAGTATTGTGCTGGTTTAAAAACAAGAAAACATTTTCAAATATTTTTTTCAGACATGGAAAGACGTTATGCTGACTTGGAACGCATCGGAACATGAAAATATCCAAACAGTACATGTTCCTCACGACCGTGTATGGTTACCGGATATAGTTCTTTATAACTTGTGAGTAGAAGTCTCGGAAACACCATATTAACGTCTGGAGTATATATCAATAAAAAGCTTCGCTTCTACCAATTAAGGCTATTAATCATTTCAAGAAAATCCCACATAGTTCATTTATCCCTTATTTTCCCTATAAAAACGTTCCAAACTTCAATCGTTCAAATTTTAGATATCCATATATTATATGTGGTTTGCGTATAGTTACCTAGGAAATATTGCCATCTTTCTTCCACTAACAATATACAATGGATCCTTATTATAAGATAATTTTTCAACTGATTTCTTTGTCAAATTTCTTACGAACGTTCGACAATGGCATCGGTGTAGATCCTTTTTCATACTTTGTTTTACATCATTACCTTACCAAACAATGTTGCTTTGTCTAACAACGTCTCTCAATACACCTTGGCAATTTCTGACAATTCGTTACGGAAGCCATTCCATTCTATCATTGTAGTGCCGACCCTCGGCTGAAGGAGCAAAGGGAAGCGCTAGTTGTGGTGGAGTCCACAGGAGACGTACTGTGGATGCCCCAGGCAATCTTAAGGAGCTCGTGTCAATTTGATACGACATATTTCCCTTTCGACGAACAGAAGTGTATTCTCAAATTTGGCTCATGGACGTATGATGGCAAGAAATTAGGTTTGCAGTTCCAAGACAATCTGAAAAAATTCTCACTAGCTGATTATATGAAGGGAACAGAATGGACCATAACAGAAAATTATGCGGTCCGGAGCGAGAAATTTTACGAGTGTTGCCCTGATACACCATATCCTGATTTGACGTTCAAATTAAGCATCAAGCGAAAGGTGGCTTTTTACAGCTTCATCCTCATACTTCCATGTGCTCTGCTCTCAACTTTAACGCTGGTTATTTTCTGGGTCCCTCCGGAGTCCCCGGCCAAACTAGTTTTAGGTAAGTTAAATCTAGTCACATTTGGTAAGTATAAAAATGGCTGGTTTGACCCCTAATGTATTTGCCGGTTTCCAAGAAAAGTTGATACCACTGTGTTCAATCAATCATTTTATGTGCGATGAATTATTAGTAAAAATTAGTAAAATAATCTATCAGTGTGTACATATAACAAGGACATAAGGTTAAGTATGAATTAGGCTAACCACATTACTCATTACCCAATTCACTCATTGATTTCCAATACATCGATATGTGAGATCACGACAGCTGTGTCTAAGTTTATTTTGCAACCTGAGATGAAGATGTGCAGTTTGATTGCATTCTTGGTTATTTTGTGTTACCCATGAAGCTTACCTTTTGGGCGGCTGTCCTGAGTTGTTATGACTTTGTCCTTAGCAAGACACTCAAACCCAACTGGCATATAGCGGGCCTCTCGCATGCGATTCATTGAGGTAGTCAGCAGGTTACTACAATGACAACTGTTTCAAATTAACCACCTACTCACAGGCCGATTAATCAAACAAATAAACAAAAGTTAATATGAGAGACCTAAGACCCGATGGCTTAAATGGTTCGCATGAACACGCTATTGATTGAATAGTATTGTATCCTATCACATCGACTGCTATATATCTTATCTTAAAGTACAATGCCGCAATAGAAAGAAAATCCTACACAAAAGAAAAATAAAAAAAACCATGGAAACAACAAACTGTTTAGAGCAAATATTTGTAAGGTAGAGACAGACGTTATGTAAAACCGTTCCATAAAACAGACAGGTAAATTTAATACAATCAATCATCGGTACAATGATATGTTACGCAAGATTGATTACAGAGCATAAGTCAAACGTTGTTAACCTGTCTTTTGTTGATCTTTATCATGCGATGTGCGATTTGAAGCAAGTTTTACCAATACTGAAATGGTTATTGTGAAAATAGAGGTAGACATTTGTATTTTTGATAGATAGGGATAAAAGTATAATGTATAGTCTGTTATTTTCGCGGTGATGGTATTTTCGCTATTCGCGGCACAGTAACGCAATCGCGTAAAAAGTACCAGTAATTGAAATGCTGACGCATTTGCAAGTTGTAAATATTACAAATATTCCATAAACTTATGTTCATATGATTTTTGTATGAGGTCATGCAACATGTCTTATTGTCGTTAGAATCGTGACTAAAGCTACTGGATGACATTGAACGATTTCTAATGGTAGGATAGAAAAAGCATATATACGGACACGTTGTCATGGTGATTCTCTCAGCATGACATGAAACAACTTTAAAGCGTGTCGTTCCACCAGGAGAGTGCGCTTATCCTCTTCAGTCTGTGAAGGGAATATGATTTCAATTTGACCTTGGTTGTATCGATGAAGGACAGGGACTGATAAGCTTCATATCAACTACACTTACTTTAATGTATAGAATATAGAACCGGGATAGGTGTATCAATTTCCACGGCCATTAATGAATCGTAATATGTGAATATGAAAGTCCGTTATGCAGCGGTTTTACCAAATAGTCGGATATCGACCATGTTATCATTGAACACCAAGTGCATGTTGTGACTGAGATATACACGTAGGGTGATACGGCTAGATTTCTCCCATCAGAAAGTTTCCACTGCAGTCTGGGTTAACCGTAGGCAGGTAATTATCGTTATTTGGACAAGAAAATAGCCAGTTTGTGTGACCTGTGATACACCAATTGTGAGAGGAATGAGTAGGGCATGTTCGTCTGACGTTAAAAATCTCCAAAATCAATTAAAATACCGTCATATACTAAATAAACTTCTCCCACCTGGTTTGGACTTGAATATGCAATACTATACAAATATAGAAATAAATGATGTAAAGTCTAATCATGAACTAGGCTGCAAACTGGAGATGTTTCACCTATGTAGGATTCGTAAGTGATGTTACCTGAATTGTTGAAATATAGGAACCATTTGACTTAAGAACTTCATGCTTCAAAACAAATCGTCGTTTACTTTGTCATTGTTCTACTCTTCATGCACTCATCAATTCCTTTTGTAGTATGAAAGGATCAAGACTAAATAGAGTCCCTGACAGAAACGGTTATATAAACCACATCAAATGCTTCAGAAGTCTAGTTTTTACAACTATTCAATGATTTATAAATCTAGTTTTTACAATTCAATGCTTTAGAAGTCCAGATTTTACAGCGATTCAATGCTTTAGAAGTCTAGTTTTTACAACAATTCAACGCTTTAGAAGTCTAGTTTTTATAGCGATTCAACGCTTTAGAAGTCTAGTTTTTACAACGATTCAATGATTTATAAATCTAGTTTTTACAATTCAATGCTTTAGAAGTCTAGTTTTTTACAATGCTTTAGAAGTCTAGTTTTTACAACTATTCAATGCTTTAGAAGTTTCTAGTTTTTACAGTCCCCGATTCAATGCTTTAGAAGTCGCTTTAGAAGTCTAGTTTTTATGCTTTAGAAGTCTAGTTTTTACAGGAATTCAACGCTTTAGAAGTCTAGTTTTTACAATTCAATGCTTTAGAAGTCCAGATTTTACAACGATTCAATGCTTTAGAAGTCTAGTTTTTACAACGATTCAACGCTTTAGAAGTCCCCTTTTTACAACGATTCAATGATTTATAAATCTAGTTTTTATAGCGACTCAATGCTTAAGAAGTCTAGTTTTTACCGCGATCCAATTATTTAGAGGTCTTGTTTTTACAGGGATTCAATGCTTTAGAAGTCTAGGTTGTGAAGCGATTCAATGCTTTAGAAGTCTAGATTTTACAGCGATTCAATGCTTTAGAAGTCTAGTTTTTACAGCGATTCAATGCTTTAGAAGTCTAGTTTTTACAACGATTCAACGCTTTAGAAATCTAGTTTTTACAACGATTCAATGATTTATAAATCAAGTTTTTACAATTCAATGCTTTAGAAGTCTAGTTTTTACAACGATTCAACGCTTTAGAAGTCTAGTTTTTACAACGATTCAAAGCTTTAGAAGTCCCCTTTTTACAACGATTCAATGATTTATAAATCTAGTTTTTACAATTCAATGCTTTAGAAGTCTAGTTTTTACAACGATTCAACGCTTTAGAAGTCCCCTTTTTACAACGATTCAATGATTTATAAATCTAGTTTTTACAATTCAATGCTTTAGAAGTCTAGTTTTTACAACGATTCAATGCTTTAGAAGTCTAGTTTTTACAACGATTCAACGCTTTAGAAGTCTAGTTTTTACAGCGATTCAACGCTTTAGAAGTCTAGTTTTTACAGGAATTCAATGCTTTAGAAGTCTAGTTTTTCAACGCTTTAGAAGTCTAGTTTTTACAGGAATTCAATGCTTTAGAAGTCTAGTT
Organism: Ylistrum balloti; assembly: GCF_031769215.1. Lineage (NCBI taxonomy): Eukaryota > Metazoa > Mollusca > Bivalvia > Pectinida > Pectinidae > Ylistrum > Ylistrum balloti. Next base: position 172,531 of record NW_026782239.1, read on the forward strand.
TTTACAGCGATTCAATGATTTAGAAGCCTAGTTTTAATAGCGACTCAATGCTTTAGAAGTCTAGTTTTTACAGCGATTCAATGATTTAGAAGCCTAGTTTTAATAGCGACTCAATGCTTTAGAAGTCTAGTTTTTACAGCGATTCAATGCTTTAGAAGTCTAGTTTTTACAACGATTCAACGCTTTAGAAGTCTAGTTTTTACAACGATTCAATGATTTATAAATCTAGTTTTTATAGCGACTCAATGCTTAAGAAGTCTAGTTTTTACCGCGATCCAATTATTTAGAGGTCTTGTTTTTACAGAGATTCAATGCTTTAGAAGTCTAGGTTGTGAAGCGATTCAATGCTTTAGAAGTCTAGATTTTACAGCGATTCAATGCTTTAGAAGTCTAGTTTTTACAGCGATTCAATGCTTTAGAAGTCTAGTTTTTACAACGATTCAACGCTTTAGAAATCTAGTTTTTACAACGATTCAATGATTTATAAATCTAGTTTTTACAATTCAATGCTTTAGAAGTCTAGTTTTTACAACGATTCAACGCTTTAGAAGTCTCCTTTTTACAGCGATTCAATGCTTTAGAAGTCTAGTTTTTACAATTCAATGCTTTAGAAGTCTAGTTTTTACAACGATTCAACGCTTTAGAAATCTAGTTTTTACAACGATTCAACGCTTTAGAAGTCCCCTTTTTACAACGATTCAATTATTTATAAATCTAGTTTTTACAATTCAATGCTTTAGAAGTCTAGTTTTTACAACGATTCAACGCTTTAGAAGTCCCCTTTTTACAACGATTCAATGATTTATAAATCTAGTTTTTACAACGATTCAATGCTTTAGAAGTCTAGTTTTTATAGCGACTCAATGCTTTAGAAGTCTAGTTTTTACAGCGATTCAATGATTTATAAATCTAGTTTTTATAGCGATTCAATGCTTTAGAAGTCTAGTTTTTACAGGAATTCAACGCTTTAGAAGTCTAGTTTTTACAGGAATTCAACGCTTTAGAAGTCTAGTTTTTACAACGATTCAATGATTTAGAAATCTAGTTTTTATAGCGACTCAATGCTTAAGAAGGCTAGTTTTTACCGCGATCCAATTATTTAGAGGTCTTGTTTTTACAGCAATTCAATGCTTTAGAAATCTAGTTTTTACAGGAATTCAACGCTTTAGAAGTCTAGTTTTTACAACGATTCAACGCTTTAGAAATCTAGTTTTTATAGCGACTCAATGATTTATAAATCTAGTTTTTATAGCGAATCAGTGCTTAAGAAGTCTAGTTTTTACCGCGATCCAATTATTTAGAGGTCTTGTTTTTACAGCAATTCAATGCTTTAGAAGTCTAGGTTGTGCAGCGATTCAATGCTTTAGAAGTCTAGTTTTTATAACGATGCAATGATTTAGAAGTCCCGTTTTTACAACGATTCAATGAGTTATAAATCTAGTTTTTATAGCGATTCAACGCTTTAGAAGTCTAGTTTTTACAGCGATTCAATGCTTTAGAAGTCTAGTTTATACAGCGATTCAATGCTTTAGAAGTCTAGTTTTTACAACGATTCAACGCTTTAGAAGTCCCCTTTTCACAACGATTCAATGATTTATAAATCTAGTTTTTACAATTCAATGCTTTAGAAGTCTAGTTTTTCAATGCTTTAGAAGTCTAGTTTTTACAGCGATTCAATGCTTTAGAAGTCTAGTTTTTACAACGATTCAACGCTTTAGAAATCTAGTTTTTATAGCGACTCAGTGATTTAGAAGTCTAGTTTTTACAACGATTCAATGATTTATAAATCTAGTTTTTACAATTCAATGCTTTAGAAGTCTAGTTTTTACAACGATTCAACGCTTTAGAAGTCTCCTTTTTACAGCGATTCAATGCTTTAGAAGTCCCCTTTTTACAACGATTCAATGCTTTAGAAGTCTAGTTTTTATAGCGACTCAACGCTTTAGAAGTCTAGTTTTTATAGCGATTCAATGATTTATAAATCTAGTTTTTATAGCGACTCAATGCTTAAGAAGTCTAGTTTTTACAGGAATTCAACGCTTTAGAAGTCTAGTTTTTACAGGAATTCAACGCTTTAGAAGTCCCCTTTTTACAACAATTCAATGATTTATAAATCTAGTTTTTATAACGATTCAATGCTTTAGAAGTCTAGTTTTTACAGGAATTCAACGCTTTAGAAGTCTAGTTTTTACAGGAATTCAACGCTTTAGAAGTCTAGTTTTTACAACGATTCAACGCTTTAGAAATCTAGTTTTTATAGCGACTCAATGATTTATAAATCTAGTTTTTATAGCGATTCAATGCTTTAGAAGTCTAGTTTTTACAGCAATTCAATGCTTTAGAAATCTAGTTTTTATAGCGAATCAGTGCTTAAGAAGTCTAGTTTTTACCGCGATCCAATTATTTAGAGGTCTTGTTTTTACAGAGATTCAATGCTTTAGAAGTCCAGATTTTACAGCAATTCAATGCTTTAGAAATCTAGTTTTTATAGCGACTCAATGCTTAAAAAGTCTAGTTTTTACCGCGATCCAATTATTCAGAGGTCTTGTTTTTACAGAGATTCAATGCTTTAGAAGTCTAGGTTGTGCAGCGATTCAATGCTTTAGAAGTCTAATTTTTATAACGATGCAATGATTTAGAAGTCTAGTTTTTACAGGAATTCAACGCTTTAGAAGTCTAGTTTTTACAGGAATTCAACGCTTTAGAAGTCTAGTTTTTACAACGATTCAATGATTTATAAATCTAGTTTTTATAGCGACTCAATGCTTAAGAAGTCTAGTTTTTACCGCGATCCAATTATTTAGAGGTCTTGTTTTTACAGAGATTCAATGCTTTAGAAGTCTAGGTTGTGAAGCGATTCAATGCTTTAGAAGTCCCCTTTTTACAACAATTCAATGATTTATAAATCTAGTTTTTATAACGACTCAATGCTTAAGAAGTCTAGTTTTTACCGCGATCCAATTATTTAGAGGTCTTGTTTTTACAGAGATTCAATGCTTTAGAAGTCTAGGTTGTGAAGCGATTCAATGCTTTAGAAGTCTAGTTTTTATAACGATTCAATGATTTAGAAGTCCCGTTTTTAGAACGATTCAATGATTTATAAATCTAGTTTTTACAATTCAATGCTTTAGAAGTCTAGTTTTTACAGGAATTCAACGCTTTAGAAGTCTAGTTTTTACAACGATTTAACGCTTTAGAAATCTAGTTTTTATAGCGATTCAATGCTTTAGAAGTCTAGTTTTTACAGCAATTCAATGCTTTAGAAATCTAGTTTTTATAGCGAATCAGTGCTTAAGAAGTCTAGTTTTTACCGCGATCCAATTATTTAGAGGTCTTTTTTTACAGAGATTCAATGCTTTAGAAGTTACAGGATTTGTGCAGCAGCAATTCAATGCTTTAGAAGTCTAGTTTTTATAACGATGCAATGATTTAGAAGTCCCGTTTTTACAACGATTCAATGAGTTATAAATCTAGTTTTTATAGCGACTCAGTGCTTAAGAAGTCTAGTTTTTACAGCGATTCAATGCTTTAGAAGTCTAGTTTTTACAGCGATTCAATGCTTTAGAAGTCTAGTTTTTACAGCAATTCAATGCTTTAGAAATCTAGTTTTTATAGCGACTCAGTGCTTAAGAAGTCTAGTTTTTACCGCGATCCAATTATTTAGAGGTCTTGTTTTTACAGAGATTCAATGCTTTAGAAATCTAGTTTTTACAACGATTCAACGCTTTAGAAGTCTAGTTTTAATAACGACTCAATGTTTTAGAAGTCTAGTTTTTATAACGACTCAATGCTTTAGAAGTCTAGTTTTTATAACGAATCAATGCTTTAGAAGTCTAGTTTTCACAACGACCCAAATAATTTGACTATACGTAAAAGAGAACGAGAGATATTATGCCTGATTTCACAAAATTATTCGATACAGTTAACACAAAGCTTTTTAAAAAAACAATGAGATTCACTTCCGGTTTTTAAAATTTTTACGGTGTCTGTAACCATCCTCTATGTATCTTTTCTCCTTTGCTTTCTTTACCATAAACATTTACGCTAAGTTAATGCAATTCGTAATGACCTCATTTCACAATATAGACCAAAGAAGCAAAATAACTCAATTTACCTTATCAATATTTAGGGAACTAATTAGTTCCTAGTTCAAATGGTGTACATTTTTGCCTTCGGTGGTAGTTTTGTCATTTAAAAGTAACTCCCAAAGGCTTGCTATCTTCACGTGAAATCTCCCAGGATACATGCTATGGTAATTACTACAGATGATTGGGAATATTCTAATGAAACATACACATTTGAACACGTGTAATGTATATGAACAATAGAAGATAACAAAATGTATATTAGAAAATGCAAATGGGATCAAGATTGTTATGCAAAGCTTCAAATAAAAACCTGACAGCCTCCCTACTAATGTGTTTCATCAATGTTTTATTGGTGCGTTAGCGTGGTTGGTTCTGATACAATGGTTTTCTGTTTGTGTTCTTTTTCCTGTTCGCTGTCAGAAGGGAAAACAGGGGTCTCCAATTGTACAGATAATCGTTATACGATATTACAATCAAACAAGTAAGAACAAATTATGAACAACTGAAATGTGTACAAGGAAATTCTTGAAAATTCATCGGACGGGGTATTTTATTGCCAATACTCATATACACCTAGACAGAATCCAACAAATGCAACGTTGTCGAAGAGAAGATCGAGACAAGATCATGCAAACAATATGGCCGTCCTGACTCTATTTTTATTTTTCTTTTTTGTTCAGAAAGGACAGCCCTTAAACTTCCTCTTTCAAAACTCAGTTCCAACAATGACAACCCCTTCACAATGTCTTGGTTGAATTCTAAACCGAACAATAATTTCGATTAAATTAGAGTAATGATTCAGGCTTATATTATTATCGTTAATATACTAGTATTTCATTGTCGTACCCGATACTGAATGATGACAAGAAATCTAGGCATTGTCTTATATTCGGCACAAATAGTTATTATTCTTCTCAAGTATATGTACAGCATTTTTGATAATTCAATTATCCGTAATAAACTAGTGTGGTACTTTCATGGCCTTCGGTTTCTGATGCTGAAGAACACTACTGAATATGGATTTGTCCCTAGAATATTACATTTTGGCTGATTTCGTGTGCACGATGCGCGTCTCAAACATCGAATTCACATAAAACGTCCATTTCAAATGTCATCTTCTACAACTGCAAAGCTTCAACTTTAACCACGATACTCGTGTACAGAAATTTGTCTACAATTATATGCAAATTCCACTCATGCTTACCATGTAGTTCTTCCTTAACTTAATCACAGCCAACAGGAAACAGCGACTAATTGTTGACAAAATTCCGTGAAAATATTTCGGAATTAGATCAAAGAAGAATTCATCGAAAGGTTTTTGCGTCGACCCTAATTTGAATCCGATCGAGAGATGCATACTTCGTAAATCAAGTTACTTGGGAAATCACGCAACATGCACATTACTGCAGGTGTAATTAAAGCCACTTCAGCCAACAGAGAGCGTTTCTCTTACGTCATTGATTTCCATATGACCAAGCTGGGCTATGTCATATATCTTTCGCGTTTGCGGTAACGGAATTATCGTTAAAGACCATTTTTAAAATTTTTAATCCAATCCACCATTCTTTAACTATGCTTTACGCCAAACATTAAAAATATGTGGGTTGCGTATGGGGACCTCGCAACACCATTATTTTACCATTTAAATATCAATAACCAGCTGTACGATGAGTTTGACAATTCTATATATCAAAGCACGCACAATATTTTTTACGGACCAACAGATCATTAATGTATACTGGTATTTCACATTGTTATTCTTGGTCGTGCATTAACTTTTTTTGTGGTTACAATGTGCGGAAATGTAAGTCATAAAATCATGATACGAAATACTGTCTTTTGACCTGTCTAAATACACAACGGTAAAGTTAAACGACATAGCAGCGTGTATCGCAATAAACATCGTAAGCCATGATGCGTGCTCACGTGCAATTCGAAAATGTCCTAAAATTTAAATTGGGATAGTTATTACTAGTTCTAACTTTTAAATTGCACATAAAACGCAATTTATAGAAAGTGCTTTGGATTTATTGCTTCGGTTAAAAGAAATACTAATTTACTTAGTCCGACGGAATTACTGTTCATTTTATCATTCTGTCTCAAGTGTGTGAAATATCTTGAATTAAGAATTGTAGCTTCAAACAAAACACAGATGTATAGGCTATCTGCATATGCACGTCATGAACTGGCTTTTCTAGAAGAGTAAACGTCTACCGCTTCATCGCCGAGACCCGCAATATAAATCTTGGTCAATCCAAGCAAGTGATGTCACGTTCCCCAAATGAGAACAAGGGAAAGGTATACAACGGAACCAACAGGCAAACTAACGAACATTAAAGGCGTCTAGCTGTATATCACGCAGAGACATAGAGTATTTCATAATGAGACCACTATAACGTCTCCATGATTTTCATTTCGAAACCCTGTTTTATTATTGGTTTTCTCAGTTGTCGATATCTTTCACGAAAATGGTGATGTTGGAAACAGTCCCTTGAATATCAAATAAACACCGACATGCAAACAACATTGGTTTGGAAGGCAAAGTTGTTGCTCTACAGAAATGGAAAATTCACTCAAGGAAAATTAAAGCCATCATGCTTATTATGCAGCCTGGTGGAAAGCTGTCCAGGTCGGTTTAAGCGGCTGATGTAGAATAGTATGTCGCATCCTTTATTTCCAATTCTGGTGGATATATACCATGGACGTTGTAAAGAAATTTCTTAATATTTAACGGCAAGACGTTATTAATACATTTGAAAGTGAAATTAAAGGTCTTTGCGAAAATCTTTGAAAGATCTGTTTTGATAAGTTCTTTGTTTAATTCAGCTTCATGCAAGGACAAATAGTCAACTTAACATAGGTGAGACGGGTGCAGTGTATATATACCCTTGAACAATATAAGGTGTAATCAGGCATTGGTAGCAGGGATCATAATACGCATTCGATATACAATATACATTTGTTGTATAGGCATCAACGGAAGCGACGCATTTTACGAGTTCCATGTACGATTGATATAGAAGATAAAATGTATAGATATCGATGCTGATAAATAGCTGCCCTCGTCGATTCCCCCTCCCTTAATTGTATTCTTTTAATGTCCGAAACTGTCCTGTAATTTCCATAGAGGATACTTTCATAAACAGTGGAATTAATGTTGGAACACGGCCTTTACTTTGAACGTTAGTGAAATGTTTATAGCCAAATTTTGTTAATTATTTTTTAACAAAAAATCTCACTTTATTTGACAGCCTCATCAGAGATATGATAAAAAAACTAATTTTTTCTTAATTTGCTGCTACATTCGATTTAATTATGGTTTTATTTTTACATACATACATATTTTGTTGACAGGAATGAACGTATTTGTTGCCTTTTTCGTGCTGCTGTTGTTGCTTGCTGACTCCACCCCAAAGGCTGCTGACTCCATCCCCCTCATAGGTACGTATTACCTGGACGCACTGCATCAATTCACACAGAACTTTACAAATGAAGACAAGTCGTCAACTTTTATTCTTTGAAGATGCTCAAATGCGGTAACTTTTGTTAATCACAAGTGCTGGTCTTGAAAGAGTATCATTAAAACAATCTCGGGTCCATATCGTCAGGCAAGTAACCCCATTTGTTCCTATGTCCGACTCGGAAGTCAAACTCGGATTTTGTCAGTGACTAATACTTTATCAACTCTGTCTGAGCGCGACCTGACATCACACACGTTAATGAAACATCGCCTCTCTTTACAAGTTGACGTAACATAAGGACAAGCAACTTTATCATATATCTGTTCACTCATGAGTGGCATTGTTGAAGAGCAATTTATCCTGTTCATTCGGGTAATTTGATAACATTGTGAATCTAAGCCATTTTTTTCTTGCAAATAATGTAGGTAAAATCGTGGAGTTATTTCAAGCCGTTTCCAGCAGTATACATAGTATCTGACGCTCGATAAGTACTTTATCGGTAACATGTCGCAGGTTGTCAGCCCAACCCGTAGTCCCATGCTGACAATATACACAGAACTCACACACACTTCAATTATTTGTTGTTTTCCTTCCACATCTTTTTTATCAATTACGTTCCATCTCTAACAGACACCGGCGTTCACTATCCCTCTGGTCTCTCTTCCCTGAGAATTATCTGAAAATATGTCTTAAAATCAATAGCTAGTTGTCTCTCTACCTATTATACGAAAATACCACTTCTTAAATGACGATGAACTTTAGCTATAATTAGACAAAGAGTGCGTTTGTTTTGGTAAACCCGCACACCATCGCCATCGCCACCACCACAGGGACACCCTCTATCGTCCTATATATAGTAAAATACATGGTACTGCACTTCTAATGAATGATCACGGGGATTCAATGCACTCTGACTATCAGTGCAATCCAACGATGACATGACGTATTGCATAGACTGAGTGTTACACAATGAAACAGAGGTGTGGTGCACTTATATTCTGTGTAAAATGTCTGCCGGTGAAACCGTGTTGTAGGTTTATTTCGTCTCAAATTTGAAATATACAGATATACGTGTTTTGATAGTTTTGATGGTTTTACGCAATCTAGCCTCAGTTTTATCGCATTCCCTAATGTACCACCTTGACTCCATGTTACGATGTAAGATTAAAGACAGTAAAATATATTACGCCTCGTTACTAAACTAACATATTTCGTTCTACTGAGATATCAGGAACTGCACATTTTATTATATTACAACGAACGTGAATCATAAGGTCATGCACAGTGGAATATATGAAATCCTTTCCCTTGTTACTGACTGACAAGGCGCGCAATTCTGGTATTGAACACGACTGCGATTGTTAAGCAAACTCCATTCTGTAAATAGGCTGTCTAGAGGACCTGTAAATCATACGTCGAGGGCGTTTTTGATGGGGAATTGATCAGCAATATTCCTTATTAAGTACTATTCACTTCCGTAAGTGATATTACTGGAGAACTGACCGGACGTCTGATGAGTTCAGTGCTTGGTGATACGTCAGATGGAAAGATCGCTTGTGTGCCCGACATATATATCGCCGCACTTTCGTACATTGTTACCGTGTATCGTTATTTTTTTTATATAGTCGCCCTTTCGTACATTATTTCCCTGTATTGTTGTTTTCTTTATTGAACCAAAACCTTTGATAGACGAACGTCATACCAGAGGGAATAAGACATGGGAAAAGATGATAAGAAATAGGAGTCTATGGATTGACGGTTATGAAGAATGTAGAATATGTGTTATACAAGGGTGTGCATATCATAGCTCGTGAAATGAAAGAACAGAGCTAATATTTAAACTGGTCAATATATACACTCGAATTACTATAATGTCAAGCAGGATAGAGAGACGAGCAATGATCGAGGACAAAATGGCAGATAATGCAACAGCATGTAAGGATTTGTTGTCTGGGTGAAAAACAGGAAACAAATATAATGTTATTGATCCATGCTTTTGGGTGTCTACGATATATGCCGAGATTAAGCGAAAAGCAACTGCCAGCATTACTTAAGATAACCCGTAACACTACAGCATTGCGACTATAGGCGTGTCACCAGACAACTGGTGTGCATGCACAGGGGTTAATGTGTAAATATAAGCAAGGCTGTCGTGTAATATCGGTAAAAGTACGCCAACAGAATTACGACAGCTCAGCTAACGATTCATTCTTATAGGTCAATAATGGATACGGAACACATTGCATAGCACTGTACGTGTATACAGGCTGTTGTATATGTCTGTAGGAGGAATCGTCTCTGTATATGCTCATAACAATCGAGGACCATAGAAACTAACCCTTGATAAGGGCTGTATGGTCAAGTGGTCTATACCAACTGCTGGCTGTATAAACCAATATTTTGGTCGTACAATGTACAAACGGACCATCTTTCATACGAACTACTTGTGTAAGCCTATGGTTAAGTGGCAAACAATTTTTTCAACACGACCACACGTTCGGGCTGGAAAGCATAGGTTGTAAAAAGTACGAAATACTGCATAGAAGGCACGAAATAACCCATACTACATCAGGAGCGAAAACACACATTCTGGGACTTCAAATAACTGTGGGCAATGAGGGAGGTCGTAGTAGGATATTTCTGACTTTTACGGTTCTGTTGTATATGTACACACCGGCCCGTAGGAAGTAACAAACTATAATCTAGACAGATTACCAGACAATACCTCCGAGCCCTCATGCTTCAATCATATAGAACAATTTCATGACTACACCTAATATGCGTCCAAATAGCCGTAACACGTAAACTCCAAGGCTACCAAAAGTCTATGAAGGAAAAAATTGCAGCAAAGTAATTTTACTCTTTCTGGACACTGTCGACAGCTCTGGTGCATAGGAAAGCACAGTTCATTGACATATAAGTGTTGTAACACAGCTGATTATTAAACTTCTTTTAGTAGAAATTGGTTCAAAATATTTCAGACGTAACATGACAGGAAATGTTTTACTAATTTTCCTACCATCCTGCTTTCTCAACTTCGCAATTTGTGTATATAACTGTTTGACCGTTATAATTACAACCTCTTCATTGAAGTGATAAGACAGTTAGAAATATGTACATCTAGTTTTCTTTCTAAGATTATAAACCCAGATTGTATATTTAAATCGTGCAATTGCCATCAGTTACGGTCTACTTTCAGAAATCAGATGTCGCGCTTTTTTGGTTTTTGTATTTCTTTTTTTTCTCCATTAAAACAATTATCACCAAACAACTAGTTTCCCCGGACATATAATTTCTTTGATCGACTCAAGAAACAAATTAATAACAGTTTATTTATTGGAGGAATTATGAAAAAGGGGATTCAAAGTAACATCGATAAAGACAAAACCCCACGGAAATGAATTATTCATAGTATGCGCAATCAATGAATTTAGGGACTCAGATCTTTGAGTCCTGGGATCATGCTTTTCCTGTGGGACTCACTCAAATTGTGAGGATCAACCATCTCTCTCAAACCGTTTGAAATGGATTTCTGAATTTGCCTGAAAAAATCTTGCACAACATATTGACATCTCTTAGAATCGCAAAGTTGACATTTAAAGATTACTGTAACCCGTTTATGATGATAATTGATAAAGATATATCTACATGTTTTGGTGATGCAGGTGCATATTTATACCTTAGTTTAATAATAACAAAGATAACCTAATGTTATTTGTGTATGTTACAGGTGTATAATTGAACCTTAGTATAGTAATAACGAAGATATGCTAATATTATTTGTTTATGTTACAGGTGCATATTTCTGCTTGAGTATGGTGATGATTACGATGTCCACTGTGCTCTCTACAATTGTGGCAAATATGTTTTTCCGTGGTGTGAGGATAAACAGGGCTCCCGCCTGGCTAAGAAAGGTTAGTATACACAATATAACATCAGGTTTGTCATGTAACTTACCAATATAAAAATAACTGGCGTACACGGAGGAAAAATCAAATATCAAATCGAGATTTGATTTGATTTTCAAAAGACGATTGTTATAAAATAGATAAAGGAAGGTCAAATGAACATCTCCATTATCATGTTATCACATATCTCCAATATAAAGTCGAAACTCAGGATAAAATAGATTTCAGGAGAAAAATACTTTAAAAATGTTATATAGGTCCAGGCGTCATAGGTTTGATTGTAATTCCGACATGCATCTTTCAAGACTGCAAATTGCAAATGCTCAAAACAAGTATGTTTTTGTCTTAGTTTTGTATTACTACCAATGGTACAAAGGATATATTGACAATGAGTTGACACACTTGGTATGTTTGAATCTATACCAACGGAGGCAGATATTACATTTTGTAATTGAAAGTTGCTGAATTTATCTGTCTTAATATTTTTTAACATTTTGCTCTCCACATTCACAATACATAATTATATACGTCAGATAGCAAAAACATTGTTACAACCGGCACGTAACTCTTTGACATTGCTTTGTACAATGTTTCTTAACTCTGTCGACTCTCCCAGCATACTTCTGGATTTCCCTAGACATTTTGTCAGTTAATACAGAACACCACATATACAAATATATACGTCGAAACCCTCACTACCCACATATTTACTGAAATCAAACTTAAGAATCATCTCCCTAGCCTGAAAAGCAACACAACTTGTACTTTCACGACAACAGGGTAAGATCAATACATAAAATGTGGTGCGTTATCTCACTTTCCACTTTTTATAACATGACGAGTTCGTGTATTCTTTCTATTATGTTTTAAACTTTAGATACATGAATCACGTTCAGGGGAAAATCTTACAGAGATTAAAAAAAACTATACACACAATTCTTCTATTTGAATTCTTGTTCGTTACATCGTGGTAGTTTATATGTTGGTTCCATGATTTTATACCCTGTTCTCATTTGAGAACGTGACATTACTTACAAGGCCTGACCACGATTGACATTGCGAGTGACGTGGTCGTTGATGGAGCAAAGACGCTTCCACTTCTGGAACACCTGGTCTTGTACATTTTTATGAGTTTACGACTAAAATCTTTCTTTTGTTAATAGTTTGCCCTAGTTTTAATGAACATGGGTTTGAATGATGTATATGTTCTTGTTTTGTCTACCATGAAAAAATATTTCTTCAGAGGTCACGTGTAAATTTCCATATGATAGTGTTCTGATTATATACGGCTTCGTTTTACGTAATTCGTTTATTAAATATCAAAAAGTTTCTCCTAACTTTTACCAATGACACTTCAAGTGTAAACGCCTCCTCAAATATTTTGATCTACCCTACACACAATGTTTTACTAAATTTTGATATAACTTACGGGTAATCTCCCTTGCTTGGAACGCAGCAGCGTAGGTCAATCAACGTATTATTCCCAACAACACTTATTACAAGTTTGAACAAATGCCGTATCCTGTTCTGTACATGGATCACGCGATCGATTTCCCAATTAGGGAATCAGGTAGTGTATATAGTCATATTTAATGTTTTCCAATGAAATTCAATTTCATTCCAATGCAGATAATTTGTGCATGTTGTAAACCAATCGTGAGTCCAAAGTCCCAAATGAGTTACAGTATTTATTGAAACGATGCAGAAAAACGTGTGATATACATATTAACCTTGAGTTTTTTATATGTAAAAAATACTGACCACAGTAGGCATCACTTTAGCATATACACGAGCATCATCTAGACCATCTTCGATACTCCAGGGGTTACAATCACGGTAGTTATTTGCACCTCTGGAACATATCATGGCAAAATTAAAGGTTCCGTGTGTGACACCTTTTGAACAAGACGAAAAGACTAATTTTGACCTTTGATATGCATTAAACGAATCTTGAGATCGCATAACGGTACATTGTAATGGATTTGAAGTTGTAATCTTCAAAAGGAACGTAGCAGCTTGTGATTGGTCAGTTTTTTTTTCTTCTGTAAGCAATCAAATCACTTAGCTTGTGCCTTCAATTTTGCCCTGACATGGTTAAGGGGTGCAGAGAGCGAAAGTGATCGTAACCCCTGCAGTACCGAGGATGAATCTAACCATTATAGATTTACGTTCCTGGCCAATTTTAATGGTGCTAGTTGACTAAATAACACCATTAAACGAAGAAGAGAATTGTCATTAAAACCATAGATACAGATCATGAAGTGATACTGTCTCATTCTATTTTGCCTTGATTTTCTCGCCTTTAGGAGTTTGTTGCTAATCACTTCAGCGTATCGAACACCTCTCTTCAACCCGTTTTCCACACCTCTCCCCCGCTTAATCGCCAGCGAGCTTGTGCAAGAAGCCTGTACTGGTACACGTCACAGCGCGAGCTGCCAGGACGTGACGAGACGTCACCTATACCGTGCCATGGGAGGTGTCACCGTACCTTACACCGTCTAATTACTTAACACTCTGCCCTAGTTTTTTTTCTTTCTTTCTTCAAGAACTGAGAATTTAAATGTAATTAGTTCACGTGTTACTTGATTTCTACTACATAGCTGGCTGTGGTTAGCAACTATGTTTTTTTCCTCTGTAGTAGTAATGATAACGATTCCTGGAAAAGCTTGGTTCGCAGCGACCTGCCGTTGAATGTATCTGATTCGTCTATCGAATGATTATTGTGCCATTCACTTGTGTGTCTTTTGTGCAATCCTTTGATCATGTTGCGTTCCCCAGATTTCGGATTCTTGTTTTATGACGTTATCCAACTATTATGGGATGCGATCGTCGGGGCCGTGTGTCTAGACAATGCCATGTGGTTAATACTGTAGCCAGTGGTGAAGTGTAGCATGCCTCGCCACGATATGCCAATACACACATCAATTTTCACGATCTTACATAGTAATTTGGTGTGTGTGTTGCGAAGCAGTGTCAGAATACCAATATACACTGGTATATTGGGTTATATAAACTCAGCGACGCACATTGATGTTTCCTACTTGCGTGATATATATGTGAATTTCTTACTTTATATCAGATTCTGATATTTTATGGAAAACATATTGTAAATATTGTGAAAATACGACTGTTTTGGTTATGATAAATAATAATTTATTGGTTATATGATCTCCTAGTTACATTCACCCACCGTGTTGATTCGAAACCTCTTTGTTACATCAATTGGATATAACTTTTCTTAGAAATATAGAATTCCTCAATATTTCAAGTACTTTGTATGCATTAGAGTACTGTCATCATATAGTTTTACTCATTGACGAAGAAAAATTGGAATTTATCTTGAAAACAATAGAAATATGGGCATTTTCCTCTCAACTGGTAATCATTTTAAAAAATATTTCTCATGAAAAAATCTTATTGTGATATGTTTCTATATGTAAACACGAAACTACTTCCTACACAAATCGTTCTATTTCCGGTGCGTTGACCTCACGGATATGAAATTGGTCATATGTCTTTATCTCATACACAATGGAAAGTTGTAAATTCATACATTTTCGTGGAGCTCAAATTTCACGGTTTATCAATCCTAATTTTTTTTTCTTAGACACCTTATTTCGCGGACACTTCATTTTGTGGGTAATTATAGTAAAATCAATCTACTTATATGAATGATTGAGAGTACCCACGAAAGCAACGAAAATACAACCCACCACGAAAATTAAAAATTGTACAGTACATTATCTCCTTAGTATTGTAGTAAAGAAAATTACCGATCTGATATCGCCTGTTCAGTCTTGTGTTATTTTAAAGTGTATTTTTATTATCATTTTTTATATAAGCATATTTTATTGAACAATTTCAACTAATATCAAGCCCTTTCCCTATAAATTTTGACAAGACCAAACGACATGTTTAAATACAAAATTACACGGAGAGAGAGAGAGAGAGAGAGAGAGAGAGAGAGAGAGAGAGAGAGAGAGAGAGAGAGAGAGAGATTTTTACAATTTATTTTTAATTGTAAAACAGTCTCTCCTAAAGCGGACAGCACTAATATTAGTTACACTATACACTTTTCAATAAAGACTGTTTTTGTTTTGTTCTGCACACCTTGTGTAATCATGTCCGTCCTTATCATAGTAATCTTTTTAGCACTGCCTAGTAATGTCTTTCTTCAAATGATGCCAGTATAACACCATTTTTGCAATATCAAAAAGATTTTTAAAATCTAGTGATTTTTTTTTTTTTTTTTTTTTGTCTTTTTTATCAAATTATATATTCTTCTGACATATGAATTATGCTGAATCTGTTTACTCTTAATATTAAAAGAATCGAAATGCGTTTTCACGACACCAATACCTCCAAATGATTTATTTTAACACAAAAGTTATCAGGCAAGTGCATGTCTTCAGTCTCAAAACCGTTGACCAATTTATCTTTTCACGTAGTATTTGTTTATTATCGAATCTCCATTTGTTAAAGCTGAAATTCGCATTACAAAGTCATGCGTTTATAGAAACAACTATGTTTGTAACTAACGACTTCATAATAATATTATCTGGGTATGAAAAGTATTGTATCAATGATATTTTCACATTACTTGTGAGCTAATGACATTTGCTGCCACCCATCAACGTTGTATGGCTTTTGTGACCAAGCTAATGTGTTTTGTCCCTTGTAAACATCAGTTCTGCTTGGTAACTGCTAGCACGTCGAAACACACCAAACACTGTTTAGATTACGCTTCAAGACAACTGTACGTTAGAAAGACATTACTGGTAAAAAGTGCCGTTATGTTTTGGTGTAAGGGCCAAAATGATACGTCTTTTTCCGAGAAAAATTGCCACATAACTTCGCCATTTACTGAGTTACAACCAGCTGGAATATTTACGGGGTCCCACAGGCAGCCTTAGGAGTATACAAGACGGCGTAACTCTGGAATATAGAAATCACATCTTCATTTCTGTGTACGAGATGTGATCATCGATTTTCAAACAGCGGAGTCTTTATGGTATAATAGTAATTTACTGCTTAAAAACATATTCATAAACGTAAAGTACCTAAGTATTTGTACATTTAATAGAGAAATAGAGAGAAGAGGGGAAAAGGAGAAAGATAGAGCGAGGGAAAGAGAGAAATATGGACGGTGGAACACCGCTATTCTGTATTCCAAAACGCTCCCTTTATGTCTGGTAAAAAAACACCAGCATCTTTAATTCTAGGGGCTCGTATTTGATTAAAAGGGCTGCACAGTATTGCTGGTACTGTGCCAATCTACTGCCTGCACGGGCGGTGTTTTCGATTCCCACTAACGCATTGATGTACACTGTGGCTTCGGCCTTGAGCAGGCCATTTTATCGTCGTAACCATTGTTCACATTCGCAGAACGTTGTTTGATATGGCCAAATATATTTTGAGTCGACAATACGAGCTGTTCAAGATACACTTTATAAGCCAGACACCTCTAGAACCCCAAGATATGGTCATGAATACCAGTTGACTAAAAGGCGATGATACCGGGAGATGTGCTTGTATAAGACAGTTAAACCTACATATATATATCTATATTTTTTAATCGCTGTTCTTGTGGACCCACGTGGTCCTTTTAAAATGCAAAAATCATATTTAAAAAATCAAAATAGCAATATAGACCAGAAACGTGTGTAAATCATCCGATATTTACTCAAATGTATAAAAACTACTTATCATACGATCGACCATTTTTACATCAATGTAAGATTTTTATGCATAGGTCACCATTGTTATATATCCTCGAGCGTATATCATTGTTTGCGCCTGTCATAGTTGAAACGGATGCCACAAAATGTCTGCCTCCTTTTGACATTATAAACGACAGTTTTGATTAAAAGACCTGTCAAACTAGATTTCTGGAGTAATGTGATAAAAAAGTATATGGTGTTATTTTCATATTGTATAGGATTTTATGATATTGGTCTTGGAGTTTGAGATTTGGTCGCAAAGTCTCGCAAATTGCTTTTTTAAAAAAAGTGATATAGAGCTAATGAAATATGAAATTTTGTTTTTAAAAATGAAACTAGGACAAAAGTTATCATCGGGTCTTGTGTACTTGTGATTTTGTTTATACGTAAGAAAATGCTCTTTGTGTCAATACGATCAAGACTCCTTAAGGACGTACAATGACTTGCATGTGATGCGATAAAAAAACCAACTCAATTCGGAAATATATGAAAAACAAACACGTCTTGCCTTATCGGGATGTGTTTACTTATTATATTTATTGTTTTATTTTTTTTTGTTGCAGCCACCCGGATGTTTTGTACTGCTACAATTCCCTTGAAAGAGGAATTCAGTGCCTTTTTTTCCTCTCAGAATAAACATCAATTAGTAACGTTAATATCAATATGTATATATAACCTATATGTTTTGTTTATTTTTTTCAGTTCATGATTGACATTGTCGCCAGAGCATTCATGATCCGAGACAAACTGATCGAAAAGCAAGCGGAACCACCACAAAAGAACAGCTGGAACATTAAGTACACGGGTGGCGCCACGTCTAAACTTCCGGAAACGGAAATGAAATTCGCCAAAGTAAGATTACTGGACGAAGGAAAAGAAGACGGTTATGAACAAAACAACAAAGATTGTAATATAGAGAGACTTAATATCATTCGCTCAAGTCTCTCCGAGGATATCAGGATCATTCGGGAGATTCTCGAAGCCTACCGAGACAAGAAGGCCAAAGCAGAACAGAAAGAGAAATTCATCCGCGAGTGGAAGGTCATCTGTTGTATAACTGACCGCTTGTTCTTTTTGATGTACTTGGTCGTCAATGTTATTGGTATCGTTATAATTTTCTTCGGTAAGTAAATGGACGCGCTGTGGTCAAGGAATTACAGTGATGCTAGGAGACATTTTTATATAATTTGGTCTATTGGTTCGGACAGACGGGACGAGACGGCGAAGTCTCTTTTTTCTATCTATTAACATGTTTATTCTACTTCCTTCCGATAGTTTCTAACAGTCTCTACGATCCTTATAGACGGCTAGTAACATTAGAAATTAATTTGGTAAGGTCGTACCATAAATACGTTTCGCGAACATTGTAAACCGTAAAACATCCTTAATCTTATATAGTGGAATGGTAACACGCATGCCAGAAAATTAACACAAACTAAATTTAGTATGGTTGCGCGACGTTGCTTTATGATTGCAAAAACAACTTTCGTACCGTAAACTAGCAATTCGGTACTTTCTTATACTGGGTATTTTAACAGCATTATTATCTGTCTCGCCATGTCACAGAAACACGATCTTGCGGGTCAATTTACTAATACGTCTATATCATATCACATTTGATCTGCGTTATTTATCTCTCTATGTGATCATCTTGGTTTTTTTTACCGTAAATCATACACTGAACTACTATATCTTATCGAAACCATACATACGAACCAGAATGTTACAAGTCTTCCCGAACCAAAGTTAGGTACTTCACGAATATGGACCGTCAGAAATGTATTTTGGGCCGAAATCTGATGTATCATATGCATAGCTTTTGTGTGGAGAAACAGAGACGTAACACATATTCCTGGACAATTATCACTGAGGGTGAGATAGTCACAAATATGTCTGGACTAAAATGAAATCCGTCACAGCTCTGTATGGAACATTTTCAGGGAGAATCCGATAGTTACTTTTTTTCTGGACTGAATCAAAAACCGTCAAAAATTTGTATGGATCATTATCACCGAGCGGCAGAGAGCCACAAATCTGTCTGGACTTAAGAAAATAACCGTCACAAATCTGATACCGCAATAGATGCGTCATAAGTCTGTCTTGTTAAACCACATGCAGATATGTCACATCTCTTTCTGGACAGAAACTAAATTTCTCATGAAGCTGACTGAACTAAAACTAGATACGTCACAAGCGTGACTAACTACCTGGTTGGATCAAGATCATCACCGCGAACCAGATAGACACCAATCTATGTGGATCATCACCGCGAACTAGATAGACACCAATCTATGTGGATCATCACCGCGAAGCAGATAGACACCAATCTATATGGATCATCACCGCGAACCAGATAGACACCAATCTATGTGGATCATCACCGCGAACCAGATAGACACCAATCTATGTGGATCATCACCGCGAACCAGATAGACACCAATCTATATGGATCATCACCGCGAACCAGATAGACACCAATCTATATGGATCATCACCGCGAACCAGATGGGTCACAATTTATGTGGAGCAAGAACCGGATATCATCAGTTATCTGGATCATCACCATAAACATATCCGGACACTAACCTGAGAACTTAACATATCAAAAGCTTGTCAGCAACAAATTCTGGCATTGCATATGTTCGTCGTCTTGTTAAAACTAATAAATACGCATACGTTTTTTTCCCTTCTGGTTTCAGGTTAAACAAAACTAGACAATCGTCACCAATCTCACTAAAGCTCTTTCGAAGTTAAGTTGGTGTATGTTCTACTAGTACTAGCAGACATGTCTGACGCTTAAATTTCTTTGTGTAGCCTTTTGGTTGTTGTATACGCGATACCATTTACTTGTATTTTTAAGATATATATATGTAAGTACATATATATATATACAAAGACTTAAATCATTCTTACCCTATGTTTTGTGTGTGTATATATTATAACATCCGTGTACTAACTACGGAAACGCACGTTCAAACATTTTGTTAACAGACGAAGCTTGGAATGAAGTTTAGATTGGATTCAAAAACAAATAACAATCGTGATTCTTTCAAAAGTGAAACATGGATCAGAGTAATGTATCTTGCTTTTGTCCCCGCCCTGCATGTGCGTGACTATGTAACATTCTATGTCCATAATGTGATAGCAAACGCTAGCGCTATAGAAAATGTTAGGAGAGCACTGGAAGGCTGCTGGAACCTTTGTATAACCAATATTATTGCTGCTCTCAGTGGCCTTCTCTTTGCTTAGCATTGCAGAAAAGCTTGGCTGACTCTCAAAATTGAGGACTTTGGCTAGAAATGTTACATAGCAATATGTCTTTTTGCTCTCCAGAGAGCAAAGAGCGTTTCCTTTGGGAGGTTATCGCGCAATTGTTTCATTATATTCGAAAAGGACTTGGCAGTGGAATGTGATGACTGATGGCTTAGCACCCAAGTTGGAAAGCAGTAGAATCAAGGCTGTCGCCCTTCTCCCTCGATACCTTCATCCACTCCATATTTCAACATATTGCATAACAAATTAAGCGAATGCTTGTCTCTCACGGTTTACGTACTAATTCGTTGTTGTTTTTCTGCCATCCGGGGATGGCTTTTTTTCGTTGGAAAGGACTTGTAGCCATGCAAATGTTGGACCCTGAGAACCAGTGAAGACTTGTTGTGCCCTTGCAACGCATACCGCACGCGAACACTTCCATGAACGTTAAGCTGCTGACGTCATGATATCGAATAAGTCTTCCTGCTGAGACGTCATCAGATATGCTCACGTGCAGGCTCGTACCGACGAAACATTTTTTTGTTTTTATAAAAATTTCTTTTCTGTTGATTTTAAGACTCCAGCGGCGGATCAAAATAGATATTTCTATTTCACAAGAAACCTTCAATCCATCTAGAGTTCGTTTGAATCTGAAATATTCCAAATCTTGTCCCGTTAAGAATTTTTGCCATTCATAAAAGAATCGGACACCGACCTCAATTTTGTCTATGGATCCGCCACTGGACTCTAAGCATGCTGAATAATGCTACATTTCTAATCACAATAGAGAATGAGTAGTGTTTTCTTCTACTGACATGAGGGTTTGCCGTCTGCGTAGATGAACGGTGGTTCTTTATATCTTAATTTGTATTAACATTTAACTTAAACGTGACAGTGAAATAGAAATTTTATCATTATATTGTATCCGTATACTTGTATGCGAATCAAAGTTTTGTATGTATTTATAAAAGAATATTGTTAGGTATTAGTATTTTCAAATATAATTTCAACGTCATTTTCTTCATTGTAAATAATCATTGGCATGCACAATCATTTAGAAACCTCCTATTTATTTTAAAGGCATTGTTGATTAACGATAGTTTTTTGTCACGTCGTTCATGATGCATCATACACATGTTTTCTTGTCCCGACCAATTCCCTGGTTAGTCTTTAAGAATCTCAACTTTCTCCTTTATGATATTCTTCCAATTAATTTTCAATTCTGAAGGGTTGTTTAAATCTTTTAATGTTTTGCTTGCACCCAGAGTTAAATCCGAGGTGATTTTCATATTACGGTATTCTAGCGACACTTGTTGTGTATGTATAGATGTTATTTATATGTATGTCCGTTTGTTCCAGCGTCCGACCTGTACATACCTGAAAAGACCTCGCCAACACAACGGTGAAGTAAATAACGAGGACGCTTCTGATTGGATGAATCAGGAAAATAATCACGAATGTCATTGTCATTGATTTCGAGCAGAAAAAAAAATATATGTAATCATTACAAATTTAATTCACATGTGTGATAATTGATCGCTAAACAGCTGCCAAAAGTCCATTTTGAATTTAAAGGAAATAGATGTTTACAACGTTTCCATGGAAACAACACTTCTATGAATATCCCAGACAGCCATTGACAAAGATGAATGGTTTCCTTCGAGATAACCGAGATAACCATAATACGAGATATCAATCATATAGATGTCATCTGTCCACAGCTTGGAGGAGTCGTCCATAAGTTCATATCGAAGAGATGGCGTTCACAAAAACATGAACTGCAACTTCTGGGATATTATAAAGAGGATTTCTCGTCACGGAGAGTAAACTATTCAAAGATATATATATATATATACATCTATATAAATATACATACATACATATATAATACGTACATAAAATAATGTTGTAATGTATTTTAGATATATATTCTTTTACTTTGCTGCTGATAAAAAGTCCGTTGTATCTTAGTGATGTAGGTAAGTAGATGTAACAAAGGGAAGTTAAGATGCTTTTAGATGCACATTGCCCTGAAATAATGTTATATAAGGAAGCGCACAGAAGGCGCCAAAGTTAACACGTAAGGCGCATGATAGGCGCCCGGATTATACTGACCGCTGCAGGAGGAGGCAGTATAGTATCCATGACAACGAATACCTATGTTAGAGCGAGCTACAAAGTGTAGGTTGAGGTCATAAGTACCCGGGTTTCCGATCCCACAACATACACTTTTACACCTATATATGTGTATACCCAAATACAACAGATACCCGTCTACCCCTTAAGTCAAATAATACACTATTATGAGAATTAAATATTTGTGGATTGGTGTCAGATGCTTTCTAATGAAATCTAACGATCTTTTCTAAATTCGGTAAAACCTATGATTAAAAATCCATATAAATGTTGTGAAATGTACTGGCTGAATATTTTCAATTTATATTCCAAACAATTGATATGACAGCTTCTAACCAGAACCGACGTACAGTTACATAATACCAGCGTCACTTGTATGTCTTTTAAGTACAAACGGCTAATCATTGTTTTGAACACAAGTTGTTTTTTTGTACATAGGCACCCAAGCAAATAACTAAAAAAAAAAAGCTACTTATAAAATGAAAACAATTTAGCAGCACTTTTAATATCATGTATACAGTTAGAAGTTGCCGAACAGCATAACTATTAGAATTTCTTTATCATCGGTAACTAGGGCATCAGCCGAAATTGAGATGCTTGAAGAAAATATCACTTTACTCTATGCAGATGTCATAACCCTGTATGTTATTTTCTGTGCAGGTATTTTTTACCGTTTTTGATCCGCTAGTACATGCACCGCTCTCTGTCTGTTACGTCATTCCCTTGTAATGCAGTAGCCACCGTATCATACCATATAAGGAATCAACGAATAAACACAATTCACTGTTTGTTGTTCTGAGTCATTTTTATTTGTGTTCGTCTGTCTTTGATCGTAAAGAAATATTATATAGATTTTGCACAACTTTGTTGTGAACTGTTTGATCAAAACTGGTCACTTTGTTGGTTAGACCGACAATCAGTGCATTTCGCACCAGATCGATATTTTTTTGACGGATACTGTTTTGACGATTTACCAGGAGTTTCGACTGTATTCGTCTTGACAGATATGCCAGGGTACAAGTATTTTTCTCACTGAACCAGGATATCTACCTTTGGTCATCATTGGGATCGTCATACAAATTAAGGTGAGATAATTAAACTGTCGATGGCGACAATACTTGAATGTGTATATGCATACTTTATAGTGCAATGTTTGTGTCATCACAACTTTTGTTAACATCTTGTCTTCCATGTATATCTAATATTAATCATAGAGGTAGTCATTTAATTTATTTCAATATCAAATATTGAAGCTCCGATATCCTTAACAAACTAAACATTTACATGACAGGTACAATTTTATGGCTAAGGTTGAATAGGTACAGGTAACATATTCATTATTAGTTTCTAATATTAGCATATTATCATAACCATCTTATTTCACGAATGACTGAATTCATATTTGATCTTTCTGGAACATTTACGCATCGCTGTCATACTTGTATTTCATAGTTGGTCTTACTTCCTGTAAGAGCGGTTTTGGGTTCTGTCCGTAATAGACACACAAGAGCTTTACAAATAGGAGATGATATTTTAAGTTTAAAAGACACTTATCATATCCCTATATCTGCCGACAGTCCAGATTTTATTATTTCCCTCGAAAAGATTTAGAAATGTAGTGCGACATTTAAAACAGTCACATAATGTGTGACCCTTAATACACTTAATACTGAAAGATGTAGATTTTAGAACAGGGCCCTTTCATTACTTTATATTTACCATAGATATAGATGTGAGAACAGTGTCCTTTCATTTGTTGTATCTACCATAGATATAGATGTGAGAACAGGGCCCTTTCATTACTTTATATTTACCATAGATATAGATGTGAGAACAGGGTCCTTTCATTTGTTGTATATAACATAGATATAGATGTGAGAACAGGGCCCTTTCTTTATATTTACATAGATATTTATATTTACCATAGATATAGATGTGAGAACAGGGCCCTTTCATTTGTTGTATCTAAGATAGATATAGATGTGAGAACAGAGTCCTTTCATTTGTTGTATATACCATAGATATAGATGTGAGAACAGGGCCCTTTCATTTTTTGTATCTACCATAGATATAGATGTGAGAACAGGGCCCTTTCATTTTTGTATATACCATAGATATAGATGTGAGAACAGGGCCCTTTCATTTGTTGTATCTAAGATAGATATAGATGTGAGAACAGGGCCCTTTCATTACTTTATATTTACCATAGATATAGATGTGAGAACAGTGCCCTTTCATTTGTTGTATCTACCATAGATATAGATCTGAGAACAGGGCCCTTTCATTTGTTGTATCTACCATAGATATAGATGTGAGAACAGGGCCCTTTCATTACTTTATATTTACCATAGATATAGATGTGAGAACAGGGCCCTTTCATTTGTTGTATCTACCATAGATATAGATGTGCGAACAGGGCCCTTTCATTACTTTATATTTACCATAGATATAGATGTGAGAACAGTGCCCTTTCATTTGTTGTATCTACCATAGATATAGATGTGAGAACAGGGCCCTTTCATTTGTTGTATCTACCATAGATATAGATGTTCGAACAGGGCCCTTTCATTACTTTATATTTACCATAGATATAGATGTGAGAACAGGGTCCTTTCATTTGTTGTATCTACCATATATATAGATGTGAGAACAGGGTCCTTTCATTTGTTGTTTCTACCATAGATATAGATGTGAGAACAGGGTCCTTTCATTTGTTGTTTCTACCATAGATATTGATCTGAGAACAGGGCCCTTTCATTTTTTGTATCTACCATAGATATAGATGTGAGAACAGGGTCCTTTCATTTGTTGTATCTGCCATAGATATAGATGTGAGAACAGGGCCCTTTCATTTGTTGTATCTACCATAGATATAGATGTGAGAACAGGGTCCTTTCATTTGTTGTATCTACCATAGATATAGATGTGAGAACAGGGCCCTTTCATTTTTTGTATCTACCATAGATATAGATGTGAGAACAGGGTCCTTTCATTTGTTGTATCTACCATAGATATAGATGTGAGAACAGGGTCCTTTCATTTTTTGTATCTACCATAGATATAGATGTGAGAACAGGGTCCTTTCATTTGTTGTATCTACCATAGATATAGATGTGAGAACAGGGTCCTTTCATTTTTTGTATCTACCATAGATATAGATGTGAGAACAGGGTCCTTTCATTGTTGTATCTACCATAGATATAGATGTGAGAACAGGGTCCTTTCATTGTTGTATCTACCATAGATATAGATGTGAGAACAGGGCCCTTTCATTTGTTGTATCTACCATAGATATAGATGTGAGAACAGGGCCCTTTCATTTGTTGTATCTACCATAGATATAGATGTGAGAACAGGGCCCTTTCATTTTTTGTATATACCATAGATATTGATCTGAGAACAGGGCCCTTTCATTTGTTGTATCTACCATAGATATGGCCATCATGCATCGGTATTCAAATGTTCGTTATCATTTCTTCTGTATTTAGAATTATGTATCAGTAATTCTAAATCAATATACAAATAATTAAGATAAACTAACGATCATTTCGAATGAGTTATACACAATTGTCATTATTCATCTGATACCTATAATCATTTTACATATCCCTTAAATTTTTTTTTATTTATTTATTTATTTTTTTTTTTTTTTTATCTTTTTTTTTATTATTATTATTTTCTTTCTAAATGGAAAGCAACATAAGTAATGTTATGCCAAATCGAGTAAAAAAAGAAAATTTCTAGAAGAAAGAAGAAGAAAAAAATTACTGAGAAAGAAATAGATACACGGACTATAGCATTGTTAATATTCAAATGTTGGACGGATTTTCCCAGGACAGGCGAAACGCGGAAACGTTATCGTCGGAGACAGGTCTAGCTGGACAAGATTCCATCAGCGATCTCGGGGGACTTCACACTTGCTCTTTATTTGTCTGCAGTCAATTGTCAAATGTCATAGTTTAAACAGAGGGAAAATATCAGGATGGTTTCAGGATTACATTTAAAACACACACGTTATTATTCAATGCATTCCCTAGGGAATACTTAAAACCGAATATTTTTACCAATTCCAATTTCTTAGAATGAATAAACAAATACATTATAAACACAAGCGATATCGAAATATCCTTTGTTCTAAGAATACATATGTAGATAACAGTTAAGAAAATGCATTATATCAATTGTTAGTATGACGATATATGTGACATAGCATTCAAACTTCAAAATAAATATAAACATCTGTTTGTGTTAAAAATATGTCTCTCCTTCATAAGCATATATGTAAATATAATAAGATAAAAAAAACCCACCAGAATACAGACCAGCAAACCAAATGTCTACATAAAGAGGCTAACTGTACGAAAAACTCTTGTAGTCTCACAATACACAGAAGTTAAGCCTGCATATTGTTTTACCACTTGCACACAATTTGAACAGAAAAACATATTTATTTATTTGATATTATGGTGCCCTACATCTGCTTGTAACATGCCCTCAGACGATAATAATGGACATACATTAAGTCTATTACACAGTGACTATACATGTTAAATAGTACAACATTACGCAGACATAAGATTTATTTGAGTGAGTACATGTATGAAGATAAATCTTGTCACTGAATGAAGCTGCCAGTCTGCCGAGCTGCAATTCTCTCTGAACTCTAGAAATAACATTTATCTTCGGAACACCAAATACCGGTGAAGCCAGTAGTGAGATGGCACGTCATGGGCTCGAACGCACTAAACAACAGAATCCCTTGGGCTCCATACTTTTGGAATAAACACATCCTTTATCGAGAACATATACGTGTATTTACAATGTTCCACCATAAATATTGAGGGGGTAGGTCTAACAATGATTGATGATGATGTACCAACAAATAACAATCACAGAATGCACGCAACAACATTTGCATTTCGGCAACATGCAATTCTACAACGTTGTCTTGAATGGAATGAAATAGCATAATTTATAAAAAAAAAAAGATCTCAGTATATATATGGATATTTGTATTTAGTTAATATCGGACTATAGCATTCCTTTATCTTGATATATTGGTTTTAATTTGTCTTTATTTGTTTTACAATTGGATTTTAATATATCAATATATATAAATTCAGGCCAAGACAAACGGTAAGATCACACATATAACACACCACAATGACGGTAAGATCACACATATAACACCCCACAATGATGGTAAGATCTCAAATATAACACTCCACAATGACGGTGAGATCACACATATAACACTCCACAATGACGGTAAGATCACACATATAACACTCCACAATGACGGTAAGATCACACATATAACACTCCACAATGACGGTAAGATCACACATATAACACTCCACAATGACGGTAAGATCACACATATAACACTCCACAATGACGGGAAGATCACACATATAACACTCCACAATGACGGGAAGATCACACATATAACACTCCACAATGACGGTAAGATCACACATATAACACTCCACAATGACGGTAAGATCACACATATAACACTCCACAATGACGGGAAGATCACACATATAACACTCCACAATGACGGGAAGATCACACACATAACACTCCACAATGACGGGAAGATCATACATATAACACTCCACAATGACGGTAAGATCACACATATAACACTCCACAATGACGGTAAGATCACACATATAACACTCCAAAATGACGGTAAGATCATGCATATAGCACTCCACAACGAGGGTAAGATAATACATATAACACTCCACAATGACGGTAAAATCACACATATAACATTCCACAATAACGGTAAAATCACACATATAACACTCCACAATGACGGTAAGATCACACATATAACACTCCACAATGACGGTAAGATCATACATATAACACCCCACAATGACTGTAAGATCACACATATAACACTCTACAATGACGGTAAGATCACACATATAACACTCCACAATGACGGTAAGATCACACATATAACACTCCACAATGACGGTAAGATCACACATATAACACTCCACAATGACGGTAAGATCATACATATAACACTCCACAATGACGGTAACATCACACATATAACACTCCAACGTGACGGTAAGATTGCACATACAACACTCCACAATGACGGTGAGATCACACATATAACACTCCACAATGACGGTAAGATCATACATATAACACTCCACAATGACGGTAAGATCACACATATAACACTCCACAATGACGGTAAGATCACACATATAACACTCCACAATGACGGTAAGATCACACATATAACACTCCACAATGACGGTAAGATCACACATATAACACTCCACAATGACGGTGAGATCATAAGATCATACATACATATAACACTCCACAATGACGGTAAGATCACACATATAACACTCCACTATGACGGTAAGATCATACATACAACATATAACATTCATATAACATTTCACAATGACGGTGAGATCACACATATAACACTCCACAATGACGGTAAGATCACACATACAACACTCCACAATGACGGTAAGATCACACATACAACACTCCACGATGACGGTAAGATCATACATATAACACTCCACAATGACGGTAAGATCACACATATAACACTCCACAATGACGGTAAGATCATACATATAACACTCCACAATGACGGTAAGATCATACATATAACACACCACAATGACGGTAAGATCACACATATAACACTCCACAATGACGGTAAGATCACACATATAACACTCGGTAAGATCACACATATAACACTCCACACAATGACATGTAAGATCATACATATAACACTCCACAATGACGGTAAGATCACACATACAACACTCCACAATGACGGTAAGATCACACATATAACACTCCACAATGACGGTAAGATCACACATATAACACTCCACAATGACGGTAAGATCACACATATAACACTCCACAATGACGGTAAGATCACACATATAACACTCCACAATGACGGTAAGATCACACATATAACACTCCACAATGACGGTAACATCACACATATAACACCCCACAATGACGGTAACATCACACATATAACACTCCACAATGACGGTAAGATCACACATATAACACTCCACAATGACGGTAAGATCACACATATAACACTCCACAATGACGGTAAGATCACACATATAACACTCCACAATGACGGTAAGATCACACATATAACACTCCACAATGACGGTAAGATCACACATATAACACTCCACAATGACGGTAAGATCACACATATAACACTCCACAATGACGGTAAGATCACACATATAACACTCCACAATGACGGTAAGATCACACATATAACACACCACAATGACGGTAAGATCACACATATAACACTCCACAATGACGGTAAGATCACACATATAACACTCCACAATGACGGTAAGATCACACATATAACACTCCACAATGACGGGAAGATCACACATATAACACTCCACAATGACGGTAAGATCACACATATAACACTCCACAATGACGGTAAGATCACACATATAACACTCCACAATGACGGTAAGATCACACATATAACACTCCACAATGACGGTAAGATCACACATATAACACTCCACAATGACGGTAAGATCACACATATAACACTCCACAATGACGGTAAGATCACACATATAACACTCCACAATGACGGTAAGATCATACATATAACACTCCACAATGACGGTAAGATCATACATATAACACTCCACAATGACGGTAAGATCACACATATAACACCCCACAATGACGGTAAGATCACACACATAACACTCCACAATGACGGAAAGATCACACATATAACACCCCACAATGACGGGAAGATCACACATATAACACTCCACAATGACGGTAAGATCACACATATAACACTCCACAATGACGGTAAGATCACACATATAACACACCACAATGACGAGATCACACATATAACACTCCACAATGAGATCACACATATAACACTCCACAATGACGGTAACATCACACTTATAACACTCCACAATGACGGTAAGATCACACATATAACACTCCACAATGACGGTAAGATCACACATATAACACTCCACAATGACGGTAAGATCACACATATAACACTCCACAATGACGGTAAAATCACACATATAACACTCCACAATGACGGTAAAATCACACATATAACATTCCACAATAACGGTAAAATCACACATATAACATTCCACAATGACCGTTAGATCACACATATAACACTCCACAATGACGGTAAGATCACACATATAACACTCCACAATGACGGTAAGATCACACATATAACACACCACAATGACGGTAAGATCACACATATAACACACCACAATGACGGTAAGATCACACATATAACACTCCACAATGACGGTAAGATCACACATATAACACTCCACAATGACGGTAAGATCACACATATAACACCTCACAATGACGGGAAGATAGCATATACAACGCGGTAATAATACACGAATAACATACATGTAATAATATAAGAAAAGAACAATAAATGTTTAGCATACAATGATGTTTTATTGTAATTAACATAATATTTGTCAACTTAAACGATACCTTTGATCAATGAATTGTCACCAGATTGCAGTTAATATTAGATACAGAATATCATATATTACAATCTGGTATGTTAATAGTTAAATATATCACAGAATCCAAATACAATTTTAAAAATGAGATTATAAACATAAACGTTATGAAACTATAGCAGACCATCAAAGAGATGGAGGGTTCGTTCTTGTAATATAAATTTTCTCCTAACACTTTTGATTTCGCACGATATACAAGAAACACACTGCGATGTAGTTATATACACCTTTACTTCACGGCGGATCGAATGCTGTTTTCAGAATAACACAAACAACTCAGTGATTAAGGCTACATTTTGTATTCGTTTTATCAATGAATCATTAAGTATCCGACAGAGAGGGTGTCATACACCGCTACCTCTCTACGTACAGAACCATACACTGTTGGAATAAATGCTGTCGATGAATTGATTATTTACATATCTAATACTTGCGAGCTTTCTCTGTCTATTTTCCGTCAGCAATTGCACATTTTCATTGATTAGTCTGTGTTATTTTGCCTTTTCAAACAAATGTGTCTGTGTATGAAGAAAAGTTATGTGGGTAATGGCGACATTGAATTTCATCGGCATTGTCGATTTGTCCATTTCGTTTCCTATTTGAATAACATCATCTGGATGTTTGTTATTTAAGCTGAGTAGAACAAATTGATACATTTACACCTGGGATGATGATATCCGCCAGGCAATGCTTTATTTCAACATTTTTCTCCCATTTGGTGATATCTCAGATTCATGAAAAAAGTGATAATTATTTGACCGATCACTGTCGATATTCCAGGAATTACAATCAGTTTCGCTATCTGTACCCTGGACCATGTCGTGGCAAAATTGCAGGCACAAGCGAAGTAATTTGAATGGTCCCAGAAGAAAAAAAAATACCAATCATAGGCTGTTCCGCTCTTTTTGAAGATTACAAAGGAGCGACAGCCAACTTCTAAGTCATTACAATATACCGTTCTCCGACCATCAAATGATCAAACTAGTCTTGTCCACAAGGTGTCGTACATGGAACCTTCAATTTTGCCATGACATGTTCCAGGAGTGCAGCGAGCGAAAGTGATCGTAACCCCTGGAGTATCGAGGATATTTACAGATGACGTCATAAGTAATATTTGATTACATAGATTTTTTTTAAATGGTAAAAGTTATTGAAACAAATAAGCCTTTAAATTTCATTTAATGACGGCACATCCCTATTGAAATGAGTCTTTTGAAATGTAAACTTATTAAACTATGTGATAAAATATGATCCACGGTATCTTGTTTAAAAGACAGAAGTATCTCTTAGCTCGTACTAACATTATAATACAATATGTTCCCATCTAATTACCCCTTGGGATTATTTTGTAGGCACATTCACCGACCAAAGCCTTCAAAATTATTTCTGTAACTTCATAATAAGAGCTTCAGAATAACTCCGGTTTTTACCATCGCAATACATGCTGCATGACGTTATTGTAGCGATGTAAACAAGCTGCCCCTTGGGAAATTACATCGCTGAAGCATATACGTAATTATTTTCTTTTTTTTTTCGAAAGTCCTGAAAGAAGTATAATAAAAAAATCTTACAACACAGTACCCACATCCCAGAAGAAGTAATTTCCCTAAAGAGATTAGATTAACAATTTTGTCCAAGTAAAATATGGATTTGCAGATTTCTGTTGTTCGGTTACAGTTTTGCAGGAGAGATATTTTTTCCCAAATAGATAACGCACCAGTGTTGAAAATAGAACAAATCGGCACATAGCTACCACCGGTGGTGTTTGAGGACTGGTATTTACTATTAAGCAAAAAGCGCACTTTTACGTCATGTTAACATAATTTAATTTACCGAATATATAATTGAAAAGGATAACGGACAATAGGCGTTATGCTACCGTGCTTGTAATAAAATCGATGTCGATATTTTCTTCAAACGTAAGCAAATTTAGGTTTACCTATACAATAAAACCGCAAGCTTATTTTCGGAATGGGCTTTTGTTTTGGAATATTTGTGTCTTAGGCTATAAAGCTTAAAGGATATATTTAATTAAATAATTTCGCAATATGAAATATTCAAAAAATTTTCTTTTGTGATGTGAGAAGAAATTTGAAGATGGTGTTAATTGCACCTAACAAACGTAATAGGCAACTGCATATTAAGATATTCAAGGTTAAAACGCTTCGCAATAGATGAGGTCGTACGATGACAGTTATCTAGGAGAATACCTTGAAAGGTGAAGAACAATACTAAAACGGGTACAACTGGCGAATCTTCATGGTTCCAAAGTCACTAAAACAGATGACAGTGTAGAAGGTAATGAGTTAGGCAGTAAACATTTACTATTAGAAACAGCAAATCTATTCTTTACATCTATCCAGCTTTTCATTTACATATAAATGATATTCCACTAATAATTTTTCTCTTGCTCAAATTTTCGCGAATGGTTTTTCGATGGAAGTTGAGAAACGAAAAATAGTTCTTTTTCCTTTTTTCTTCCGCGATATTAATCCACCCCGAAAATGCGAAAAACAAAACACATCGAAAATAACACCCTTTGCAGTAACATCATACTCGCTACTCCAGGGGCCACGTAGAGAACGAAAGTGATTACAACCCCTGGAGTATCAAGGATGGTATAATATAAAGCCAACTCATGTTTTAAAGAAATGGAATATTAGGATGTATTCTCTGTAGGAAGGGAGATAACTCAAAGAAAATACTGTTCTACCAACATTTTGTGCGTGTCTAGCCTGTCTAACCACATTTATATGTGGTGGACTTTAAATCATACATATCAAAGGACAAGCATAAACAATATTAGGTTTATCAATAATTCTGAAGACAAATTCCCGCCACTTTTGTTACCTGCTGAATCCAGAATACCGGGATATTTACAAAACCAACATGGCTGAATAGATGATTTTATATAATTTCATTCGGTTGAACAGAAATCAAACCCCACTCATCCTGGGGAAAGGTTATAGTGTTACACACAGCGTCATCCGACAAAAAAATGATGCAAATTGTAGGTAAAACACGAACGTTGTTCAATGAAAGGAAATGCTGACGCAGTCTGCCCTAAGCAATATATTCTACATTTCCTTTTCAAAGACGGAATCAGTATTTTATATAGCCCTGTTTTAGCATTATTTGAGTTCTTCATCTCTTGTCCTTTGAGATTCCGAAAACATGTCTTGATTCATTTATTTCTATACGAGATCGTTTATACCAGAGATAATCCGATTTGGGAGTTTTTATCTTGTCTATCCACTGTTGATAAAAATAAGTCCCGGATCTATGTCACGTGACTACCATTTTGGTGAAAAGATAAACGATCATGATGGATTCGAGGCTTTGCTTTAAGTACACATGGACGCGGAAGATGTTTGTCATCCGTGCAGAAGTGCTGAGGGTCGAGCATGGAGTTTATTAGAGTGTAATGATACTCGTAACTCCAGAACATTCACTGCATGAAGTTCTAACCTGTTCACAACAGATAAGGTCCTAGGTATGTCACAAAGATATATATCACCTTCCACACAAAATATATTTTCGCTTGCAGGTCTGTCTACAATACAATACAGGTACATTTATGCGTCAATCCTCCCACCCCCTTTCTCCGGCCGGAATTCTAACCTGTTGACAAATATACATTTATAGGTATCACAAAAACACATCCGAACTTTTAGGAAAACATATTTCTTCGTTCTTTAGAGTACATGAGTTAGCGTCACCCTTGCACTTTAGCATAGCAGTATCGATGTTAGAAATATACACATTGAGAGAGAATATATGATGTGATCCACATGAGATCTTTCAAATTATCTCAAATATTTTATTTCACCCTTTTCATTTTTATAAAGATATAAAAACAAATATCAAAATATAGAAAACACATCCTCAAACGAATTTCCTTTCATTATTAGCTGAAAATATTTTTAAACATGATTTTTTTAAATTAATCGTCATCGTCAATTCAATGTTTAAGGTCGAAAGGTCGAAAGATATATCCTATCCTGTTACATTGTTAAAACATGTCGAAAATTCTTACCATCTCTGCTGGTGAATGTCTTGTTTATAAATTACAACCTGGCATCCATTTCGCCTGTCTATATATATATAAATTCACCGTTTTATCGGTAGGTGTGCTGATCTATCATCCCTAAAATATTCGGAACAAAACCTGATTATTCAATTAATATTTCTTATATAAATTCATCATTGATCCCCCATCCGTTGGGCAACCATACAGGTGAAACCCTTTGTATAGAAGGTACTGTTGTGATTGGTCGGACTGATTTTTATCAGGAGTAAACCCAGATTTAGAAGTTGGTAAAACATGTTGATGGGCAATTTGCTGTTTCAGGATTAAAATGCAATCTTCATTTTACTGGACAGCATGCAATCGTCATTGATTCAGTATGCATAATTAACGTTCCTAGCATCATCGGGAAAAAAACCCTAAAGACGAATCAGCTGTATGATGTAATGTACTTCCTTGTTCCTTTCACAAATACCGTTATTGCTTTGTAAATAGGATAATTTTAGGTGTTCCAACGATCGCATGAAATCACACGTACGAAAACAAAAACAAAAAAACTTTATCCGTTTAAGCATGGCAATGCGTGGATACGTCAATACTTTCTTTTCCGCATCATTCTTCAGGTGTTTTCATTCCTAGGTAGAACTGTTTATGGTATCACGTAATTTAAAAAGGTTCAACAATTCGGTCAAAATTATCTGGCACATCCCTTTATTCAAATTTGTAATCATTCGTGTAAATATGTCCGTAGGACAAACATACCGAACGTTTGTCAAAAAGATACTATTTTTTCTCTGCATGCATGCTAAAGCCATTCGCAAAACCAGATGGTAATTAGTCAAAAACAAAGCATGTTGTGTATACAGTATTATTAGAATGTATAGACAATATCTGTCTCTTTAAACATTGTATTTATTTGAATTAATAACTTGTTTGTAATCAACAGTAAAAAGCATTTTTGTGAAAATTCATTGATGTAACATGAAAATGAGGAAACAAGTGTATTTTAAAACAATTCTTTTCTGAGTTATATAATACTGATATTATTGCCATTCGTGTCCTTTACAGCCATATATATTCATTGCAATATAATAATAAAGTTTTATTTTCCCAGTAATACAGGATACTGAAATAAAAAAGATATTTGTCGCAACGTATTCTTTCATTCATTGACATCTCACCGACACAGGAATTTTTATCATAAATAAAGAATATTTACAATTGATTATTCGTACAGAAAGTGCTTATACACAATTCTGTTTATTTTTTTCTTTCTACTTATAGTCGTATTTCAAATATTTCAAAAAAACAATCTGTAATATTTTTAACGGTCAAACGTTGAATCGACGTGAATAAGTTTGACCAAAATCAAAATGGAAAGTCAAAAACAAGATATTTCTACATGGATGACTCTCGGACGATATGAGGTAGAAGACATGCCATCACACATATTGTGTGAAACAGACTTCAAGCGTTTTTAAACAATGTTTTTTATTTAATAATTGGCGGCTTAATGAACATGTGCAGATCCTTCAATACAACTGTGTCATCTCCCACGTGTTCAAGTAGTGACATTGTTGATATTTGTCAAACAGTTTCTCCCTAAATATTTCTGAATCTTTAGATGACGATAGACAGAAATCCACTTCTGGCTTACAATGTGAGTACACGTGTATTAGTTAAGGGACGTACGCTTTCGTTTTTAGATTGTGAAGCCGATCTATTACATTGTATTTAAAAGATTTAAGATTCACCATAGTTTTAAGTCTTAATTATTTTTCATTTGTAAAATAAGGAATTTTAAGTCAACATCACGTTATAACTGTCTATGTTTTATTGATTTCAGATCCGTTATCCGAAACATAATGGAATTAATTCAGTTGATTTTTTAAGTAAAGGGAAACTACTCTTATATAGTTAGTAAGAATCTTTCCTATTCTCTCTGGGAATCTTAAATAGAACATATATAACATTATATAAATATTATATTATATTATATTATATTATATTATATTATATTATATTATATTATATGAATATAAATAAAAGATGATTGATGAGATAACCGGCTGTCGGTTTGATTGGATAACATACAATACAGACACACAATCACACAAACTCGTAATGGACATACTCACAATTTATATTACGATGACTGTAGACAAAACATTTTTAATATCTTTATATAATAAAAACACATCTATATGTTAAATGTATTTCCTGGCAATTTTCAACATTTCTGTTGTCGGATTATTATTTTTCGTCAGTTACCTCCTTGGTTTCAACTCATTCGTGACCCTTAGCGTCACTGCCTTTGATGTCGTCTGCTCAGCAGAGATCCATATTGTTTTAAATAGATTCGAAAACCAGAAGAGGAGATGAACTAATCCCGAAATTCAACACATTTCATAATTTTCAGTATTGAATATTAACGGACATATAAGACAATAATAAGCGACTTCGCTGTATTTTCTCTCTTGTGTCATTTTTATGTCATCATTAAATGTTCATACCACAAATCACCCCTGTTTGCAGACAATCAGCTGTTCTTGAAATGAAACTGATGTTGTTGTAGACAATATATTTCGCCTGGAAAGGGTATACATTTTTCTATTTCGGAGAGTGTTTTTTCCTACTTCTTTCGGTTCTTTTCCTAGTTTACATGTGACAATGGAATGTTTCCAATTATTCCTAATTCTCATTTTAGACCTACAGTATGCGAGAAAACTTACTTCATAGTTCATAAGAAACAACTCGTTAGCTGACGTTAGAATAAAGATATGCGTGTATATTATCATATTGTTGGTTTTTTTCTTTTTTGTTTTTTGTTTGTTTGTTTTGTTTGTTTGTTGTTTTTTTCTTTTTCTTTTTTTTTTAGCCTTTAACCGAAGTTAACATCAAACAAAGATTAGCAGTTTTATATTGGTAGGAAAAATCCTGACTTATACGATCATGTAGTTGACTTAGTGAGAATATCGTTAAAAATGTTAAGGACATTAGATTCTTCACGCGTGTATTTAAATACAACTAAAAGACTGAGATGTTTTATGTATTGCATAATTTTCATTAGGATTAAAGAATTAAACATTTATTAAAGAAAGTATGGAAATCCGGCAAGAGTACAATATGTTTCCAGCGGTTAGCTCCCCTGTCGCACAGACTGCATTCATTCTATAAAAATAATTTCTTGACCGTCAGTGAGCACGCGCGTATGGAGGCACGTGGATGAGAACAAGCATGTTTAAACATTACGAGCTGTAAAATGTGTGTTCTTGGGGGGAAAAGTGCATTTCTCTCATGGAAACCGTCCCACAGATGTTTAATTAAAACTTATTTATAAATTGTCAAGAGTGATAGTTACGTTCGTGAAGATGGAAAATCCAGAATAACCACAAACATACTTCATGTAACATTTATTTAAGACAAAATGTATATTGTCATATCTGATTTGGAATCATATAAGGTACATGTCATTTTAAACATCCGTCTAATTGATTAACGTAAACAGTATGGGGAGATGCTGGCGATTAAAAATGTAAGTTTCGAGACGAGGTTAACCCTTTGAGAACCTTAATTTGAAAAGTAAACTCTACATCAAACAAGGAAGGCGTAGGATATTTCTTTATCAGGAAATGTCTGATATCAGACTAAGCTATGAATGTGATCCTGCAAATAAGCCTTGTTTGAAATATATATAGTGAAGCACTGCTTTAAAATCAAGACTTATGCTGGACAGACATTTTCGATATTGCTTGAAAAACAATAAGAAAATACCAACGTGTCAACATAATCTTAATCCATATTAAGATTCAGTAAAACGATGGTAATATATGAAAAGAAGAAAGATTGACACGTAGACTCCTGCAAAAGGACCAGGAGAATAAGACCAGTTACTCCGGAAAAGTTAGCGTCTTCTGCTTCTTCGACGTCAACCGCCATGTAAATCTTGGTCCATCCAAATATAAGTAATGTCACGTTCTCAAACGGAAAGAAAGCATACAACAACCGAACCGAGAAGCAAGCTAACGAACAGCAAACACGTCAAGCTTTATATTAATGACATCACTATGACGACATGAAACTTTGTCATTTTAATCAACCTGCACTGATGGTGGATTTTGAGTCCCCGAGGTTTGCCGTAACCTGCATGCCATGTTTTTATTCATTCGAATAGTGGCCCCGTTTAGAATTTACAAATGTACTCTGTTCTAAAATTATCTGATATATGAAAATTACAAAATTTATTGAATTATTGGGCTGCGGCACCGCCCCGTCTAGATTTAGAATTCCGATCGCTTTGAATTTTCCTAAGTTGCCTCCTACGCTTCAACATTTAGGCCCTTAGCATCACTGAAGAGTCATTACTGACGAGTCCTTGAAGGGACGGAACAGCTGTTTCATGCAGTTTGGCTCTACCATATTTAACTCTAAATTATTAAAAGGTGCTACTCACCTGTATGACGTTTGTAGAACCTTTTGAAACTTTGTGTTAAAAATTGACGACTTCTTAAACAACAATCGTGATAATGGGAACGGTCTTTTATCGAATCAACTGCAAAATGTAATAGCTATATGCTGGGGATGAAGGTATGCTATCAAGAAATGGAATGTTCCCAACAGGGAAATTAAACTCATCAAGCTGGTCAT
This sequence comes from Ylistrum balloti, assembly GCF_031769215.1. NCBI lineage: Eukaryota > Metazoa > Mollusca > Bivalvia > Pectinida > Pectinidae > Ylistrum > Ylistrum balloti. Next base: position 212,388 of record NW_026782239.1, read on the forward strand.
ACAGCTTGGTGGGAACTTGTCAATGTTGGTTTCGCTGTTGGAAAAGATCGAGATAAGCGGCAGATGTAAAAGAGCCTGCAGTGTCCTTGATTTTCAAATCTGGTCGGTATATATGATGATCATGGTTAATAACTCTCTTGTTATTTAAAGACAAGACGTTATCAATATATCTTCAAGTGAAATTAAATGACTTTTCAAGGTCTTTGTGACCTGTTTTCATGAGCTTTTCCATAAATTTAGCCTCGTATGAAAACGAAAAACAAGACAGCCATCAGAAAGGCATAGTTAGTTCCCATAGATATGCCAAGAGTCTGTTTGAAGTTATTGCAACCAAACTCGACGAAGATGTTGTCAACCAGAAATTCGATCATTTTTATGATTTCGTCCTTCAGATATTTCATCTTTGATTTGAACGAATACAACAGGAAATGCACTCCGGTATAGTTCACAACCTTATATGTGTCCCACCTATTCTTTTTCTTGGAAATCAAAACAAGAGAAAGAAGGAAATTCGTAGCGTACGAAGTGGAGAAAAATCAAATCTATTTTAGAAGAAATGTTTTAGAAGAGGTTGTTGAAGATTGATCAAAAGCTCTTTGGTGTTTTTAAAAATCCACATAATACTAATTCAATTTCTTGGGAAACATGATCACAATAAGACTATAACCCAGGTTTGATACTAATTGGAATGGTAGTAAGTAGTTTGGACAAATGTTTGGTTCAACAGGTAGACGAGCCAGCAATAAAACGCTGTTTGTATGGATTCTTGTGAAGTTTAGAAATCCAGTATAAACGGAGGAGGTCCGTATCTTTAGCATTAATAGGCAATTTAATGATTGTAACAATGGATCGTTTTTGTATTTAAACTTTAAAAAGCTTGCATAATGTATAAGTCAGGGTCTCTTTCTCACAATCTTAAGTTATTGTTTCAAAAAGTCATTATGGTTGTGCGATCAAATTCCTTGAATGCTCTGATTCAGTTAGTTATATGCCTTTTGTACATTTAACGTACTGTACACAATATTTCGTTAAGATATTCATACATTTATAAGACAAACACATTAAGTGCACAATTCAAGTCTTTTTCCTAAGATATAAAAAAGCAAAAATACTGACATTTCAACAAAATCTTCGTTCAAACACATATTTGATTAAACTAGGCCAACATATTTACATGTAGACTCCTGAAAAAGTACATGAAGAATGTTCATGTTCAGTAAGGAAAAGCGTCTTCAGCTTTACCGTGGATACTCGTTATGTAAACATTGGTCAATGCAACTAAGGCTTCACATCGTACAAAGTAATATAATTTCAATGAGATCAATATGACGACCGTATAACTTCCAAATAATCTTCATTAACCATCATCTCTCGAAACCTTGTGTTGTCAGTTTGTCTGTCGGTTGCCGACATCTTGCACGAAAATCGTGATATTTCCAACAGACATTGAATCAACTGTTTTGATCTTTGCCGATATGGATTTTTTGTTGTATTTCCAAATGTGACAGTTTCGGTCCATTTTTCATTTTAATTCAAAGACACTTAAGAGACTGACATCATAGTTTTAAAAAAAATTGGTTGTCACTCATTCAAACAGGGTTAAAATGAAGGGCAGATATTTGTGAATTGCCAGTTATAGCTACAATGACGAATTCATTAAGCCACAAAATATTTTTTATGCAATTTTAATTTCCAAAGCATACTAGTAACAAATATGATCGTCAGTAATAAAAAAATCACATACCCCGCAACTGTATGTTTCTCTATGGCACTCATACCTACACTAACTACCTAGGTGGGTGTGTGTTTCTCTCTGGCACTCATACCTACCTTAGCTTTCTAGGCCACTGTGTGTTGCACTATGGCACTCATACCTACCCTGGTTTTCTAGGTGACTGTGTGTCTCTGTGGCACTCATACCTACCCTAGCTTTCTAGGTCACTGTGTCTCTATGTCATTCATACCTACCCTAGCTTACTAGGTGACTGTCTGTCTCTATGTCACTCATACCTACCCTAGCTTTCTAGGTCACTGTGTCTCTATAGCATTCATACCTACCCTAGCTTTCTAGCTGGTTATGTGTCTCAATGGCATTCATAACTACCCTAGCTTTCTAGGTCACTGTGTCTCTATGGCACTCATACCTACCCTAGCTTTCTAGGTGACTGTGTGTCTCTATGGCACTCATACCTACCCTAGCTTTCTAGGTGACTGTCTGTCTCTATGACACTCATACCTACCCTAACTTTCTAGGTCACTGTGTCTCTATAGCATTCATACCTACCCTAGCTTTCTAGCTGGTTATGTGTCTCAGAGGCATTCATACCTACCCTAGCTTTCTAGGTGACTGTGTGTTTCGCTATGGCTCTCATACCTACCCTAGCTTTTTAGATCACTGTGTGTCTCTATGGCACTCATACCTAAACTAGTTTTCTAGGTGACTGTGTGTCTCTATGGCACTCATACCTACCCTAGCTTTCTAGGTGACTGTCTGTCTCTATGCCACTCATACCTACCCTAGTTTTCTAGGTGACTGTGTGTCTCAATGGCACTCATACCTACCCTAGCTTTCTAGGTGACTTTGTTTCTCTATGACATTCATACCTACCCTAGCTTTCTAGGTGACTGTGTGTCTCAATGACACTCATACCTTCCCTAGCTTTCTAGGTGACTGTGTGTCTCAATGACACTCATACCTACCCTAGATTTCTAGGTGACTGTATGTGGCTCTGTGGCATTCATACCTTCTCTAGCTTTCTAGGTGACTGACTGTCTCTTTGACATTCATACCTACCCTAGCTTTCTAGGTGACTGTCTGTATCTATGGCACTCATACCTACCCTAGCTTTCTAGGTGACTGTCTGTATCTATGGCACTCATACCTACCCTAGCTTTCTAGGTGACTTTGTTTCTCTATGACATTCATACCTACCCTAGCTTTCTAGATGACAGTGTGTCTCTATGGCATTCATACCTATCCTAGTTATCTAGGTGACTTTCTGTATCTATAGCACTCATACCTACCTTAGCTTTCTAGGTCACTGTGTCTCTATGGCACTCATACCTACCCTAGCTTTCTAGGTCACTATGTCTCTATAGCATTCATACCTACCCTAGCTTTCTAGCTGGTTATGTGTCTCAATGGCATTCATACCTACCCTAGCTTTCTAGGTGACTGTGTGTTTCTCTCTGGCACTCATACCTACCCTGGCTTTCTAGGTGACTGTGTGTCTCTGTGGCACTCATACCTACCCTAGCTTTCTAGGTGACTGTGTGTTTCGCTATGGCACTCATACCTACCCTATCTTTCTAGGTGACTGTGTGTCTCTATGACACTCATACCTACCCTAGCTTTCTAGGTCACTGTGTCTCTATAGCATTCATACCTACCCTAGCTTTCTAGCTGGTTATGTGTCTCAATGGCATTCATACCTACCCTAGCTTTCTAGGTGACTTTGTCTCTATGCCACTCATACCTACCCTAGTTTTCTAGGTGACTGTGTATCTCGATGGAATTCATACCTACTCTAGCTTTCTAGGTGACTGTGCGTCTCAATGACACTCATACCTTCCCTAGCTTTCTAGGTGACTGTCTGTATCTATGGCACTCATACCTACCCTAGCTTTCTAGGTGACTGTATGTGGCTCTATGGCTTTCATACCTACCCTAGCTTTCTAGGTGACTGTATGTGGCTCTATGGCATTCATACCTTCTCTAGCTTTCTAGGTCACTGTGTCTCTATGTCATTCATACCTACCCTAGCTTACTAGGTGACTGTCTGTCTCTATGTCACTCATACCTACCCTAGCTTTCTAGGTGACTTTGTTTCTCTATGACATCCATACCTACCCTAGCTTTCTAGGTGACTGTATGTGGCTCTATGGCTTTCATACCTACCCTAGCTTTCTAGGTGACTGTATGTGGTTCTATGGCATTCATACCTTCTCTAGCTTTCTAGGTGACTGACTGTCTCTATGGCACTCATGCCTACCCTAGCTTTCTAGGTGACTGTCTGTATCTATGGCACTCATACCTACCCTAGCTTTCTAGGTGACTTTGTTTCTCTATGACATCCATACCTACCCTAGCTTTCTAGATGACAGTGTGTCTCTATGGCATTCATACCTATCCTAGTTATCTAGGTGACTTTCTGTATCTATAGCACTCATACCTACCTTAGCTTTCTAGGTTACTGTGTGTCTCTATGGACTTCATGCCTACCCTAGCTTTCTAGGTGACTGTCTGTCTCTATGGCATTCATACCTACCCTAGCTTTCTAGGTGACTGTGTGTGGCTCTATGGCACTCATACCTACTCTATCTTTCTAGGTGACTGTCTGTCTCTATGGCATTCATACCTACTGTAGCTTTCTAGGTGACTGTGTGTCTCTATGGCACTCATACCTACCCTAGCTTTCTAGCCATTCTACCATGTCAGCATCTTGTCATTCCTGTGGGATAAAACTGTAAAATAGTTCTCGGGAGAGTCCGTCATGAATGAATCCAACTTACTTACACTGATATTCTGAACTAATAAACTAACTCACAGCAAAGCTTTATCAAGTCCCACTGACTACAGTGTCTAGCAAAATTTCACGAAGTATTCGTGATGTTTAGCATCCGTCATACAGTGTACATATCGTGTACAGTTTATTAATCAGAGACTGAAAGCAACAGCTGAAGCCTCTAAGCAACGTCGTCTAAAAATGACGTTGTGAGGCCATAGACTCTTAATGCATATTGAAAAGAAAATATCTGTAGACTTCGGGCGGTATCAGTCCTACATACAGACTCACAAGAGAAACTAATAATAATAAAATTGTATCATGTGCATGTTTTTTATGGGAAAATCGTTTAGATGGATAACATCTAGTGCTGAAATAGTGCGATTTCTGTCGGACATTGACCTAAATATTACAACTAGTCAACACAATTACAACAAAGATAGCCCGACCTTGTTCATTGTGTTGACGTATATTGTCGGGTTTGCTCTTTGCCAACAATATAAAAATAGAAAAATATAGTTATCTCCCAAACATCAACATAAAAGCAACATTTTTATTATCTTTTTTTGCGTTGTGGTTTTGAGGGAATAGTTATGGTCTATATTTATCATTCTCAGATGAAGACAAACGGCTTTAGCATCAAACATTATGTCTAACTTACGCATTTAATACTTTAGGCGTTGACGATCTGATTACATATGTACTTTAACTTGCCATAGTCAAGTTCAAGGAAACTTTGATATATGTCATGGTTTTAGATTTCTGACACTTACAGGTTTTGAAATTTTGCTCGTGGTTCTTGTTTCATATAGAACGTCGCACTTCTTTGATTTGGCATAAAACTGTTCGTATCATGTAATTACTTAACATGTGTGTTTTTGTGGGGTTCATCGCCCGAGTAACAACCACAGTCATATTAAGAGAGGGCCTCCTTGTAGTGCTGAGCTGATTAAAACTAATTCCTTTTTTATCAAATATTGCGATTTCAATTTATTTTCACTTTTTACGAAGACATTTTAGAAACCGATCTCTCCATTATTCTTTATGAATTTGTTCTCACACTTTCAAATGACACTAACGCATGGGAAGTGGTTTATTAACTTCCAGTAAGAGCAACAATGACTCATAAATTTTGTTTTTAATCAAATCTTTCTTTATGCAGACTTCTTTCCCCAAGCATACCGATATTGAATACAGTCTTCACCGCCCAAACATACCGATATCAAATACAGTCTTCACCGCCCAAACATACCAATATCAAATACAGTCTTCACCGTCCAACCATACCAATATCAAATATAGTCTTCACCATCCAAACATACCGATATCAAATATAGTCTTCACCGCCCAAACATACCAATATCAATTACAGTCTTCACCGCCCAAAAGTACAGTCTTCACCGCCCAAGCATACCGATATCAAATATAGTCTTCACCGCCCAAACATACCAATATCAAATACAGTCTTCACCGCCCAAGCATACCAATATCAAATATAGTCTTCACCGCCCAAACATACCAATATCAAATATAGTCTTCACCGCTCAAATATACCAATATCAAATATAGTCTTCACCGTCCAACCATACCAATATCAATTACAGTCTTCACCGCCCAAACATACCAATATCAAATGCAGCCTTCACCGTCCAAACATACCAATATCAAATACAGTCTTCACCGCCCAAACATACCAATATCAAATACAGTCTTCACCGTCCAACCATACCAATATCAAATACAGTCACTACCGCCCAAACATACCAATACCAAATACAGTCTTCACCGCCCAACCATACAAATACCAAATACAGTCTTCACCGCCCAAACATACCAATATCAAATGCAGCCTTCACCGTCCAAACATACCAATATCAAATACAGTCTTCACCGCCCAAACATACCAATATCAAATACAGTCTTCACCGCCCAAACATACCAATATCCAATACAGTCTTCACCGCCCAAACATACCAATATCAAATACAGTCTTCACCGCCCAAACATACCAATATCAAATACAGTCTTCACCGTCCAAACATACCAATATCAAATACAGTCTTCACCGCCCAAACATACCAATATCAAATATAGTCTTCACCGCCCAACCATACCAATATCAAATATAGTCTTCACCATCCAAACATACCGATATCAAATACAGTCTTCACCGTCCAAACATACCAATATCAAATACAGTCTTCACCGCCCAAACATACCAATATCAAATATAGTCTTCACCGCCCAAACATACCAATATCAAATACAGTCTTCACCGCCCAAACATACCAATATCAAATATAGTCTTCACCGCCCAAACATACCAATATCAAATAGTCTTCACCATCTAAACATACCAATATCAAACTCAGTCTTCACCGCCTAAACATACCAATATCAAATACAGTCTTCACCGCCCAAACATACCAATATCAATTACAGTCTTCACCGCCCAAACATACCAATATCAATTACAGTCTTCACCGCCCAAACATACCAATATCAAATACAGTCTTCACCGCCCAAACATACCAATATCAAATAGTCTTCACCGTCCAAACATACCAATATCAAATATAGTCTTCACCGCCCAAACATACCAATATCAAATACAGTCTTCACCGCCCAAACATACCAATATCAAATACAGTCTTCACCGCCCAAACATACCAATATCCAATACAGTCTTCACCGCCCAAACATACCAATATCCAATACAGTCTTCACCGTCCAAACATACCAATATCCAATACAGTCTTCACCGCCCAAACATACCAATATCAAATACAGTCTTCACCGTCCAAACATACCAATATCAAATATAGTCTTCACCATCCAAACATACCGATATCAAATACAGTCTTCACCGCCCAAACATACCAATATCAAATACAGTCTTCACCGCCCAAACATACCAATATCAAATACAGTCTTCACCGTCCAACCATACCAATATCAAATACAGTCTTCACCGTCTAAACATACCAATATCAAATATAGTCTTCACCGCCTAAACATACCAATATCAAATATAGTCTTCACCGCCCAAACATACCAATATCAAATAAACATACCAATATCAAATATAGTCTTCACCGCCCAACCATACCAATATCAAATACAGTCTTCATCGCCCAACCATACAAATACCAAATACAGTCTTCACCGTCCAAACATACCAATATCAAATAGTCTTCACCGTCCAAACATACCAATATCAAATACAGTCTTCACCGTCCAACCATACCAATATCAAATACAGTCACTACCGCCCAAACATACCAATACCAAATACAGTCTTCACCGCCCAACCATACAAATACCAAATACAGTCTTCACCGCCCAAACATACCAATATCAAATGCAGCCTTCACCGTCCAAACATACCTATATCAAATACAGTCTTCACCGCCCAAACATACCGATATCAAATACAGTCTTCACCGCTCAAACATACCAATATCACATACCGTCTTCACCGCCCAAACATACCAATATCAAATACAGTCTTCACCGCCCAAACATACCAATATCAAATGCAGCCTTCACCGTCCAAACATACCAATATCAAATACAGTCTTCACCGCCCAAACATACCAATATCAAATATAGTCTTCACCGCCCAACCATACCAATATCAAATATAGTCTTCACCATCCAAACATACCGATATCAAATATAGTCTTCACCGCCCAAACATACCAATATCAATTACAGTCTTCACCGCCCAAAAGTACAGTCTTCACCAATATCAATTACATAGCCCAAACATACCAATATCAAATACAGTCTTCACCGCCCAACCATACAAATACCAAATACAGTCTTCACCGCCCAAACATACCAATATCAAATGCAGCCTTCACCGTCCAAACATACCTATATCAAATACAGTCTTCACCGCCCAAACATACCGATATCAAATACAGTCTTCACCGCTCAAACATACCAATATCAAATACAGTCTTCACCGCCCAAACATACCAATATCAAATACAGTCTTCACCGCCCAAACATACCAATATCAAATGCAGCCTTCACCGTCCAAACATACCAATATCAAATACAGTCTTCACCGCCCAAACATACCAATATCAAATACAGTCTTCACCATCCAAACATACCAATATCAAATACAGTCTTCACCCCCCCAAACATACCGATATCAAATACAGTCTTCACCGCCCAAACATACCAATATCAAATGCAGCCTTCACCGTCCAAACATACCGATATCAAATACAGTCTTCACCGCTCAAACATACCAATATCACATACCGTCTTCACCGCCCAAACATACCTATATCAAATACAGTCTTCACCCCCCCATACATACCGATATCAAATACAGTCTTCACCGCCCAAACATACCAATATCAAATGCAGCCTTCACCGTCCAAACATACCAATATCAAATACAGTCTTCACCGCCGAAACATACCAATATCAAATACAGTCTTCACCGTCCAAACATACCAATATCAAATACAGTCTTCATCGCCCAAGCATACCAATATTAAGTACAGTCTTCACCGCCCAAACATACCAATATCAAATACAGTCTTCACCGCCCAACCATACAAATACCAAATACCGTCTTCACCGCCCAAACATACCAATATCAAATAGTCTTCACCGTCCAAACATACCGATATCAAATAGTCTTCACCGTCCAAACATACCAATATCCAATACAGTCTTCATCGCCCAAGCATACCAATATTAAGTACAGTGTTCACCGCTCAAACATACCAATATCAAATATAGTCTTCACCATCCAAACATACCAATATCAAATACAGTCTTCACCATCTAAACATACCAATATCAAATACAGTCTTCACCGTCCAAACATACCAATATCAAATACAGTCTTCACCATCTAAACATACCAATATCAAATATAGTCTTCACCGCCCAAACATACCAATATCCAATACTGTCTTCATCGCCCAAACATACCAATATCCAATACTGTTCACCATCCAAACATACCAATATCAAATACAGTCTTCACCATCCAAACATACCAATATCAAATACCGTCTTCACCATCCAAACATACCAATATCAAATATAGTCTTCACCATCCAACCATACCAATATCAAATACAGTCTTCACCATCTAAACATACCAATATCAAACTCAGTCTTCACCATCCAAACATACCAATATCAAATACCGTCTTCATCGCCCAAGCATACCAATATCCAATATAGTCTTCACCATCCAAACATACCAATATCAAATACAGTCTTCATCGCCCAAACATACCAATATCAAATACAGTCTTCACCATCCAAACATACCAATATCAAATACCGTCTTCACCATCCAAACATACCAATATCAAATATAGTCTTCACCGTCCAAACATACCAATATCAAATATAGTCTTCACCATCCAAACATACCAATATCAAATAGTCTTCACCGTCCAAACATACCAATATTAAGTACAGTGTTCACCGCTCAAACATACCAATATCAAATATAGTCTTCACCGCCCAAACATATCAATATCAAATACAGTCTTCATTGCCCAAGCATACCAATATTAAGTACAGTCTTCACCGCCCAAACATACCAATATCAAATACAGTCTTCACCGCCCAAACATACCAATATCAAATACAGTCTTCACCATCCAAACATACCAATATCAAATACAGTCTTCACCGTCCAAACATACCAATATCCAATACAGTCTTCACCGTCCAAACATACCAATATCAAATACAGTCTTCACCGTCCAACCATACCAATATCAAATATAGTCTTCACCGTCCAACCATACCAATATCAAATATAGTCTTCACCATCCAAACATACCAATATCAAATACAGTCTTCACCGTCCAACCATACCAATATCAAATATAGTCTTCACCGCCCAAACATACCAATACCACATACCGTCTTCACCGCCCAAACATACCAATATCAAATACAGTCTTCACCGCTCAAACATACCAATATCAAATACAGTCTTCACCGCCCAAACATACCAATATCAAATACAGTCTTCACCGCCCAAACATACCAATATCAAATATAGTCTTCACCGCCCAACCATACAAATACCAAATACAGTCTTCACCGTCCAACCATACCAATATCAAATACAGTCTTCACCGCCCAAACATACCAATATCAAATACAGTCTTCACCGTCCAACCATACCAATATCAAATACAGTCTTCACCGCTCAAACATACCAATATCAAATACAGTCTTCACCGTCCAAACATACCAATATCAAATACAGTCTTCACCGCCCAAACATACCAATATCAAATACAGTCTTCACCGTCCAAACATACCAATATCAAATACAGTCTTCACCGTCCAAACATACCAATATCACATACCGTCTTCACCGTCCAAACATACCAATATCAAATATAGTCTTCACCGCCCAAACATACCAATATTACATACCGTCTTCACAGCCCAAGCATACCATCATCAAATACCGTCTTCACCATCCAAACATACCAATATCAAATACAGTCTTCACCGCCCAACCATACCAATATTAAGTACAGTCTTCACCGCCCAACCATACCAATATCAAATACAGTCTTCACCGCCCAAACATACCAATATTACATACCGTCTTCACCGTCCAAACATACCAATATCAAATATAGTCTTCACCATCCAAACATACCGATATCAAATACAGTCTTCACCGCCCAAACATACCAATATCAAATATAGTCTTCACCATCCAAACATACCAATATCAAATACAGTCTTCACCGTCCAACCATACCAATATCAAATACAGTCTTCACCATCCAAACATACCAATATCAAATACAGTCTTCACCGCTCAAACATACCAATATCAAATACAGTCTTCACCGTCCAACCATACCAATATCAAATATAGTCTTCACCGCCCAAACATACCAATATCAAATACAGTCTTCACCGCCCAAACATACCAATATCACATACCGTCTTCACCGTCCAAACATACCAATATCAAATATAGTCTTCACCGCCCAAACATACCAATATCAAATATTCTTCACCGTCCAAACATACCAATATCAAATATTCTTCACCGTCCAAACATACCAATATCAAATACAGTCTTCACCATCCAAACATACCGATATCAAATATAGTCTTCACCGTCCAACCATACCAATATCAAATATAGTCTTCACCATCCAAACATACCAATATCAAATATTCTTCACCGTCCAAACATACCAATATCAAATACAGTCTTCACCATCCAAACATACCGATATCAAATATAGTCTTCACCATCCAAACATACCGATATCAAATATAGTCTTCACCGTCCAACCATACCAATATCAAATATAGTCTTCACCATCCAAACATACCAATATCAAATATAGTCTTCACCATCCAAACATACCGATATCAAATATAGTCTTCACCGCCCAAACATACCAATATCAAATATAGTCTTCACCGCCCAAACATACCAATATCAAATATAGTCTTCACCGCCCAACCATACCAATATCAAATATAGTCTTCACCGTCCAACCATACCAATATCAAATATAGTCTTCACCATCCAAACATACCGATATCAAATAGTCTTCACCGTCCAAACATACCAATATTAAGTACAATCTTCACCGCTCAAACATACCAATATCAAATACAGTCTTCACCGTCCAAACATACCAATATCAAATACAGTCTTCACCATCCAAACATACCGATATCAAATAGTCTTCACCGTCCAAACATACCAATATTAAGTACAATCTTCACCGCTCAAACATACCAATATCAAATACAGTCTTCACCGCCCAAACATACCAATATCAAATACAGTCTTCACCGTCCAAACATACCAATATCAAATATAGTCTTCACCGCCCAAACATACCAATACCACATACCGTCTTCACTGCCCAAACATACCAATATCAAATACAGTCTTCACCGCCCAAACATACCAATATCAAATGCAGCCTTCACCGTCCAAACATACCAATATCAAATACAGTCACTACCGCCCAAACATACCAATATCAAATACAGTCTTCACCGCCCAAACATACCAATATCAAATACAGTCACTACCGCCCAAACATACCAATATCAAATACAGTCTTCACCGCCCAAGCATACCATCATCAAATACAGTCTTCACCGCCGAAACATACCAATATCAAATACAGTCTTCACCGCCCAAACATACCAATATCAAATATAGTCTTCACCGCCCAACCATACCAATATCAAATACAGTCTTCACCATCCAAACATACCAATATCAAATACAGTCTTCACCGTCCAAGCATACCAATATCAAACAATAACAGAATATATATTAAACCGATATTTGGAGACTTTTATCATCGTTTTTTCTAGTTAAACATATTGTTCTGTCGTTTGTACATTTCGAATTAAAGTCGGCATGTTAGTGAGCCCCGTTAGTAAACTAGATGAGTAAACATGCAAATTGAATGGATGCTATCTTTTGTTGAATCGACACATCTTATAAAAAAACTAAATCCTAAATGTTTACATGGCCTTTGTCAGCATCCAATTTCATTCTCCTGCACTTTTTCAACTGTTTCTTTTGTTCATACTTTGCCCTCGTTTCTTTAGATTTTGAAATGACATCGAAATATTCCTAGATTTATTGTCCATTACTAAGGAGCCAAACTAAGTGCATACTTAATGCTACAGTTTTAATTTACAGATAATTTACTTTTCCGTATCAAGTCTAAATTAAATTCCCCTTTTTGTTCTTTCTATGCTATCAGTATAAATCATTAAATATATATTAGATATGATTTATTGTCAAATTTTTTTTTTTCTTTTTTTTTCGGTCAGACTTCATGCAGGGTTAATTCCGTGATGCAGCAAGTTTTTGTTTGGACTATGTTTTATTTGATCGGTGAAGGTCAAAGTTACCTTTTGTATTTTCTACAAATTTGTCTGTTTAATTGTTCAGTGCGTACGTTTTTTTCCCGGTAAGTACAATGTATTCCTACGCCACTTAAACATGGTTAGTTATAGGCATCAAATCAACAATATAACATTAATTCTGTAAATTACATGTGTTCATTACCTTTATATTTCTCAAAAGACCTAACAAATTCGATTAGTCTTGTTAAATACCAAAAACAGCGGAGAGAAATCAAATCATAGTGAAGGCAAATGATTGAATTGTGATTGTAACACTACAGGCAATGAGAACAACGCGATAGCCATAAATTTGGTCGTTATTGGTACCCCGTGGAGACTGGCTTCAGAGACTGACGGAGAAAAAGTTTATGAAGGACATGAAATCTGTTCTCCCAGGAACCGTTATCGGTACCATTATACTGTTCTCGTACAGAGGTTATCCAATAGACTGGAGATAGCACAAATTGCCCGGTTGATTCGAGGATACTGGGAGACCGGCCATACAGGAAGCCGTGTGGCGCCACCTACCGCCCACCGACTCTGTCATATCAGCATTAATACTGTTTATTAGAAACAAGAATAAAATCACGTTGATGCTGAGAGTTATAAATGACCCAATGTAATTGTACTTTAAATTTAAATTCATGAAAACATAAATCAGTATTTGAACTAGAAATATCTATCATTATTCCGCGATTTAACGTCGCCAAAGAACTGAGGGTAGATAAAAAATATGATGTCGATGAAAATATCAGTAATGCATTTCTCTGTTTTGCGTTTTGCATGCCACATCAACTGAATTTTTTTCGGTAATCATAATTGATTTCAATTTTTATATAAAGATAATTTAAAATTCTAGATTTCACGAGTTCTTTCATTTTGTTTCTTTATTAGTTTATTTACAATCGATTTGCTTAAATTAAAATGTCTTGTGATAGAAGTACTGCATCTCGAAAACACGCTCCCCATATGCCAATTCATTCATTTCAAGTACATGTCCTATTAATTTCAACAGCCATGCATGATCACGCTTTTCACTCGCGAATTTCCTCTACGCGCTTGCCGGACGAAAAAAAAGTATGCCCATTGGCACGTTTGCCTTCGGCCTAGTTTCTTACTCTAGTTTCCTCGCGCGTGTTTCACAGAAAAAAAACATTCATATTGATACCTCCCCGAACCCCCATCCCCTGACACCATCATTACACTTGGGTTTTAGCATACTTTTACCACGGTTTTTGTGTACGGTACGCATTACAAAGTTTATTCTTGACATGAAAACAATCTAGATTCATCACATACTTATTCCGGAACTTAACACGTTACAGATGACATGTTGTCTATCATTAGGGTTTTCGGACACGCCAATTGAACAGCTGAATTCACTTGGGATTTTATAAAAATTCCTTACGCATCTCAAAATGTTCATTAAACAAAGTGCTACGAATTATTTTTTTATAAAATCGGGCGAACACGTCATCTGCAATACTTTGTCTTTATATCGTTTACGCAAACCGTGTGGTATCTGTGCAGCCTGCGGTATGCAACAGTTGTGTCTAAAACACCGCCTAAGACTATACCTGTGCTGAGCCTCAATTTTCCATCCAAGCAAACTGCAATATTTACGTAAACCATAAACAATGAAGAATGTGCCGAATTCGTTTGTTTTATATTTCCCAGAGGTTTGTTTTGTTTTGAGGGATGTTATATTCCCTGGCATGATATTGATTCCGTTCTGAAGCATGACGTTTACCTACAGCGAGGTGAACGTACTGTAGACTGCAATATAAACCATTGATACATGTACAGCTCCCAATATTTTGAATGTCTTGAACTTCGTCTAAATAAACTGGTTATGAATTCAATATAGCTTCAAAACTCATTCCCATGTGACAAATAACCTTTTTTAAAATCTGCAATCATTGCAAACTAATAAGTAAAATAGACGAGACTATGCAAATCATACTAATATCCTGCAACTGGCTCTGCCATTGTCGGAATACACCTGCCACATATACTTTGATGTATTCGGCAGTGATGGAAAACGGTTGTATTTTAGCACGTGCGGTAATTCGACAGAATTGCTTTTTAAATTAACTTTAAAAGTACGTTTAATAATAATATAAATAACTGTTGAAATAAGTTATATTATATGCTGTAATGAACAAGTTTATTTACAAATATTGATAAAATCAATGTCATTATCCGTTTGGAACTACATTTCTTCGCAAAGCAATTATTTTTGGCGTACTTCTTCAGGTCAGATTCAGCGTAACGTCAACAAAGATTGAACAACAAAACTGTTGAAGTTTTGATGGTTTGGTCTAATTTTCAATCAATGCAGGTTAAATTCAATACATGGTCGGTGTCTTTAAATATTAGCTGCATTTTTACTCGGAACAGAAATCTTCACCATCGCCAGAATACAGCTGATATTTTAAGACGCGGACCAGGTATTCTGTTTAATATCATAAGCTTTAGAATTAAAATGACGGAAGGACGGTTAAAATGTTACCTCGGAGAATTTTTTTCTTATGACCGTAGTACAAGGGTCGCGAATATGGGATCGAAAGTGTTGCCTCTGGTTTTCAGTCACAAAGGTCTACTTACAAAAACCTTACGTTCCAAATTCATGTCCTCAAAATATGTCTTACTAAATATCAACCTAATAAAAAAAAATAAAAAAACTCCTGTCTTTTATAAATTCACATAACTAGAAAAACAGTAAGAATATCCAAACATGTCAACATAATCTTATTACAAACTCAAATTCAATAAAACAAGGGCAAAATGTAAACAAAAGAAAGATTTCATTTGAGACTCTTGAAAAAGTCCGGAAGAGAAAGCGTCTTCTGCTTCATCGAGGATTCCTGCCATGTAAACCTTAGTAAATCCAAGTAGGTAATGGCACGTTCCCAAATGAGAACAGTGTTTTCAACAACGGAGCCAACCGGCAGACTATTGAGGATCAAACACAATCAATCGTTAATATTTTTATCGTTACGAATTGGCTTAGTGTTGTAGTAGTCAAATAACAATTCGACAAGTTTTACAGTTGCTAATTAACTGAGAAATAAAGCGTGTGGAGATATCAATAACGATTTTCCTGGAGTGGGAATTACGAGAGTCGTTTATAAACTTAATGTCATTTTATCAATTTTAGAACTCACATAATGCGACATCTTTATTCTCTTTTAAATTTAATTGATATTTGCCCGGCTAGAAACTTAAAGGTATGACAGCCGAGTCAGGAAAGAGAGAATCTTCTACGAGCAATCAATCTTTTTATCTTGGGGAGTTGACATTTTAATTTTTTATTTCCTTAATTATTTTGATTTTTTTCCAGATATCTAAAAGAAAATTTTAAAGGAGAATTATTGATTATAGTCACTGCTCTTCATTTTGTCTTCAATAGCTTTGTGGTTGAACAGGAAGTTCATACTTTTGAATATTCAATCTTGAGCAACGTTTTTGGAAACTGAATTAAACCTTGAACTTATATTTGCCCAAAGTTTCCAAATTGATATTGCTTTAACAAATTGTTAAGACCTAAATTCTTCGTGAATTAATCCAACAGTGTAAAAACTTCTTTATATTCCTTTCACAAACGACAAATTACATTGAAAGAATAAGTGCTGAGTCTTAAGGGCGCATATTTCGGCGAATAAGATAGGAATTGAAACGAAGGTGTTCTTTACAATCCCGTGTATTAATTTAAATGCCTGTTACATTATTGATCCAAAAAGTTACTTTACAATCTGAGTTGAATATAACACAATTGATATTGAGTAGAACGGTTCTCGTGCGGGAGAACGAATGACGTCATGTCGCTTTTCCATATATTCATAAAGAGTCGTAGCGAGTCAAACAAATCCGGATTTACTGCATATGATGTTAGTTTGTTCTCAGAAGATGGCAACTGACTCCCCCTTCGTTCTGGCCAGGGGGTAGGCACGAGGCGGTCGACAAACTCACTTCGGAACATCATAAAACGTAGGATAATCAATTTGCGCGCGCGGACCTATGACAGGTTTATGGTATATCGGCAGTGTGAAAATCTCCGATGTCAGGTTTGGCGTCGTAAGTTACTGCCACAAGGCTCTCTCGCTGTACCACGCTAGACCTCAGATGCTGTGTTTCTGCAATAACTTGCCGATTTATTCATTCTTGATATGAAAATGCGTCCAATGAATATTGGCTGAACACAGAATGAATCAACCGAAGAGTTGTGGAGAAAGGTGTGGTAGTTATTACCGGGGAGAATTACACACCCATTGGTCAAATGGAAATGTAAACATGTGCAGGGGCTAATAGTGCCATAATAGGTTGATGGTCATGCAATAAATCGATATATATGTGAGAAAATGGTAAATATTTAGAGTAATGTCAACACCTCCTCTCTTACCCGACATCAATCGCAAACAAAAATTGGCGATTGTTGTCCAAGGTTGCTTTGTCTATCGCCCTCCCAGACTAATTCCCTCTGCAGTTTCCGTAAACGTAACATATAATCACGGAAATGAACGAACATCCCAGATTATATGTGGTGGGGTGGCTTTCGCTAATGATTGGATAAAATGAGCTTTCCTTATCTACGGACACTGTAACTGGACTCTTAATTTTTTTTAATGTATATGAAATCCTATTAGTAACAACACATCTGAATTGCAGGATTTCGTAATAATGTTTAGCAAGATTATGTGTCGCTAATTGTACACGGATTGTGGACAGTAATCACAGCTTCTATTAATCATCAATACTGATATAGTGTTAAAGTATTATTAGTGAGTTCGTATGTTGCCCGTTTCTCATAATTAATGAGTAAGGCCCTATTAGAATATTCCGTTATGTGTTTTTTTTTCAAGAGAAAATAGAAGGAAGAGACGTGAATATAGCTAACAATTTTTGTCACACGTGAAAAAAGTCAATAATACCGAGTGGAAAAAATATAGTGTATGTTATGAATAATTTAAGCACTGTCTTCCGGCAGGTAATGCAAGGCCTTATAGCTAGTGTTCGCTCTATAATATCAGCAATATTGCGACAAGTTTCTAAAGAGGATTTGCTACTGCAAAATTTCTTATTTTTAGGGTGATCTATTTTCGCGGATTTTTATTAGGGTACAATAATATCGCGAACACTGATACATAGAAAATAAAAAAAAAAACTAACAGATAATGCCATACACTGTTTGATGAATTCCATTCAAAAATGCATTATTTTACAGCAATCGTTTGGTAAAACCGCATGGGAATAAATGAACTATAGAGAAAAATTTAACAGCATCTTGGCGATATTAACGTGACTACGGATTTCCAATAAAGACATTTCATATGGGCATATCATCATTAAGTGCTTCTAATAAGGCTTTCGTATGCAGGCAATATCATCACATGCATGTTGATAAGGATTTGTTATGATACAGTACGTTGGCGTGTGTTTTTTGTGAGAGGAGACAATATTGGCATGTTTGCCCTGCTTTTCCACAAGGTTTAGTTGAATAATTATCATTTGCTTCTAAGAAAGAGTAGCTTTAGTCAGTAATACTGACTTTTGCACCGATCAACGAGACACCATGTATGTTCATTTCGCAGGATACTAGCTAACACAGGAACTGTGTGAAGTTAGTGAGAGAGACAACTGGTTGAAGTCAAGAATTTGTCATGTCGGATAGACAAAAGAGAAACAAGCTTTCCATTTTGATTGGTAGGAACAGAATCACGTGACCCTTACAAAGCCTATGAAATTATCATTATAGCACATTATCGTAATGTAATGTAATCTTGATTCTTAAGGCTTTGATCAAGACTGCGTCATCAATATATTCATATCACGTGCTTTACCTCATGACCGTATGAGTATTGTGACAAAATTCGGTTCAGTGAAGCACGAACTCACATCTGAACTGTAGAAGTATTCAACTACATTTATGTACAAGAATCATTTTCTCACACAAGATTGTATTTATATATTAAACTATTCTTTTATATATTTATCTAATGGGTTCTGGGCTCAATGTAATGACCTTTCAATAGACGAGAAAAAGAAGGAAAATGAGAAAATGGGTCAAAAGAGTGAAAGTAGCTAGTGAGGGATGGAGGATGAGACAGACACGGAGTCGACTGTTCCCGTGTTCCTGTATTTGAGACGTCGACTCCATAGCCTGGTATTGTCATGTCTTACCTCTGACCACAGGCATCTAGCTACAACTAGATGACATACTCGCATGAGAAAAAGGGACGATTCAATTGTTTCTTTGAACCTGTCTTAATTCCAACATACGTTAACCTGGCCTCTGTGCCGGCGTGAACACGCCTTCTCATCATCAGCATTACTCAAACGGACCATTATCGTGCGAGTTGGACATAACTACACGGGACACCATTTTAAGTCCCGTCTGACGGACTGAATATTATTGATTAGAGTGATCGTGCTATGATTGATCATTTTGGCGTACATATGTTAATCAGCACCCAATAGCTGTCTGCCGCTATGTGAACTCTCGTATGAGTTTGATGAAATGTCATTTTCAACAGAAAGTTGGTGATATTACAAGGACGACGAACTCCAAAGATGGAACATAAAGTGATGAAGAACACATTTTAGAGATATTCCGGAAGCTAGTCGCCAGTTAGGTTTTATTGTGAATATGGCGATGAATTTACAGGGAATAGTGAATTGACCAAAATAAATTGACCAGTTAGATATTTAGATCGTAATTACAGACGCCGTGTGCTTGACAGAACTGTTGGATATCTAATGGGTCATGGTCAGTAATTAGCTATCATTTTAGAGATGTGGGGTTGCTGTTGTTAATGTATCATAATTGATGTATTTTTATCAAGGATTTATCGATTATAGAACAAGACTAGTTGACGCCCAAACAAGCGGAAGTACTACAAGCACTAATCTACACTTGATAGTATTTTTTTAACAATTACTTAAGATGGAATTTGATAATAATGATATCCATTGTTTATAGACTATTGGTTATTTATCAGGAGATAAAAAAATTAGAAAACATGACGTAAGAGTCCAAAAGGAGGCGATCGTCAACAATGGGTTCATAGATTAGGAAATCAAAGGGACAAGGATTCAACATGGGCATTAAAGATCAGGAGTATCATACATATTAGTGCACGAGATCAGAAAGTCCACTCGGTAGAATTATAAGAGATTAAAGCGTACAGGTGATCAGAGATTCCAGTCAGTAGAGGTATGAGAGATCAAAGCGTACAAGTAATCAGAGATTCCAGTCAGTAGAGGTATGAGAGATCAAAGCGTACAAGTAATCAGAGATTCCAGTCAGTACAGGTATGAGAGATCAAAGCGTACAAGTGATCAGAGATTCCAGTCAGTACAGGTTTGAGAGATCAGATTAAAGCGTACAGGTGAACAGGGAGTCCAATTAGTACAGGTATGAGAGATTAAAGCGTACAGGTGAACAGAGTTTCTAATCAGTAGAGGTGTAAGAAATCAAAGCGTACAGGTGAACAGAGATTCCAGTCAGTAGAGGTATGAGAGATCAAAGCGTACAAGTGATCAGAGATTCCAGTCAGCAGAGGTATGAGAGATCAAAGCGCACAACTGATCAGAGATTCCAGTCAGTACAGGTATGAGAGATCAAAGCGTACAGGTGATCAGAGATTCCAATCAGTAGAGGTATGAGAGATCAAAGCGTACAAGTAATCAGAGATTCCAGTCAGCAGAGATTTGAGAGATCAAAGCGTACAAGAGATCAGATATTCCAGTCAGTACAGGTTTGAGAGATCAGATTAAAGCGTACAGGTGAACAGGGAGTCCATTCAGTACAGGTATGAGAGATTAAAGCGTGCAGGTGAACAGGGAGTCCAATCAGTACAGGTATGAGAGATTAAAGCGTACAGGTGACAAGAGAGTCCAATCAGTAGAGGTGTAAGAAATTAAAGCGTACAGGTGAACAGAGATTCCAGTCAGTAGAGGTATGAGAGATCAAAGCGTACAAGTAATCAGAGATTCCAGTCAGTACAGGTATGAGAGATCAAAGCGTACAAGTGATCAGAGATTCCAGTCAGTGCAGGTTTGAGAGATCAGATTAAAGCGTACAGGTGATCAGAGATTCCAATCAGTAGAGGTATGAGAGATCAAAACGTACAGGTGAATAGAGATTACAGTCAGTAGAGGTATGAGAGATCAAAGCGTACAAGTGATCAGAGATTCCAGTCAGCAGAGGTATGAGAGATCAAAGCGCACAACTGATCAGAGATTCCAGTCAGTACAGGTATGAGAGATCAAAGCGTACAGGTGATCAGAGATTCCAATCAGTAGAGGTATGAGAGATCAAAGCGTACAAGTAATCAGAGATTCCAGTCAGCAGAGATTTGAGAGATCAAAGCGTACAAGAGATCAGATATTCCAGTCAGTACAGGTTTGAGAGATCAGATTAAAGCGTACAGGTGAACAGGGAGTCCATTCAGTACAGGTATGAGAGATTAAAGCGTGCAGGTGAACAGGGAGTCCAATCAGTACAGGTATGAGAGATTAAAGCGTACAGGTGACAAGAGAGTCCAATCAGTAGAGGTATGAGAGATCAAAGCGTACAGGTGAACAGAGATTCCAGTCAGTAGAGGTATGAGAGATCAAAGCGTACAAGTAATCAGAGATTCCAGTCAGTACAGGTATGAGAGATCAAAGCGTACAAGTGATCAGAGATTCCAGTCAGTGCAGGTTTGAGAGATCAGATTAAAGCGTACAGGTGATCAGAGATTCCAATCAGTAGAGGTATGAGAGATCAAAACGTACAGGTGAATAGAGATTACAGTCAGTAGAGGTATGAGAGATCAAAGCGTACAAGTGATCAGAGATTCCAGTCAGCAGAGGTATGAGAGATCAAACCGTACAAGTAATCAGAGATTCCAGTCAGTACAGGTATGAGAGATCAAAGCGTACAGGTGATCAGAGATTCCAATCAGTAGAGGTATGAGAGATCAAAGCGTACAAGTAATCAGAGATTCCAGTCAGTACAGGTATGAGAGAGCAAAGCGTACAGGTGATCAGATATTCCAGTCAGTAGAGGTATGAGAGATCAAAGCGTACAGGTGATCAGAGATTCCAGTCAGTAGAGGTATGAGAGATCAAAGCGTACAAGTGACCAGAGATTCCAATCAGTAGAGGTATGAGAGATCAAAGTGAAAAAGTGATCAGAGTCCATGAATTAGAGGCACCAATTGTGAGAAATTTCACAAATTAGAGGGAGTGATTTCAGAGTTCACATATCACATAGCGTTAGTAATCAGTTGTTTGAGAAATCACATAACAGAGGGCGGTAGTGGTCAGAGAGGAACGACAGTTATTTGAGAAATCACATAACAGAGGGCGGTAGTGATCAGAGAGGAACGACAGTTATCGGAGATATTACATAACAGAGAGCGGTAATTATACGTGAAAAAATATAAAGGACAGTGATCGGAGATTTCAACTATCGAAGGATTGTTGTGATCAAAGTGGAATGATTAAGGTCGAAAAATTTACAGATAAAAGAGCGGTAGTGATCAATAAGAACGATAGAGGTCGGAGGGTTTACATATTAGAGAACGGCAGTGACCAGACAGTACGATAGAGGTCGGAGGGTTTACATATTAGAGAACGGCAGTGATCAGACAGTACGATAGAGGTCGGAGGGTTTACATATTAGAGAACGGTAGTGATCAGACAGTACGATAGCGGTCGGAGGATTTACATATTAGAGAACGGCAGTGATCAGACAGTACGATAGAGGTCGGAGGGTTTACATATTAGAGAACGGTAGTGATCAGACAGTGCGATAGAGGTCGGAGGGTTTACATATTAGAGAACGGCAGTGATCAGACAGTACGATAGAGGTCGGAGGGTTTACATATTAGAGAACGGCAGTGATCAGACAGTACGATAGAGGTCGGAGAGTTTACATATTAGAGAACGGTAGTGATCAGACAGTGCGATAGAGGTCGGAGGGTTTACATATTAGAGAACGGTAGTGATCAGACAGTGCGATAGAGGTCGGAGGGTTTACATATTAGAGAACGGCAGTGATCAGACAGTACGATAGAGGTCGGAGGGTTTACATATTAGAGAACGGCAGTGATCAGACAGTACGATAGAGGTCGGAGGGTTTACATATTAGAGAACGGCAGTGATCAGACAGTACGATAGAGGTCGGAGGGTTTACATATTAAAGAACGGTAGTGATCAGATAGTACGATAGAGGTCGGAGGGTTTACATATTAGAGAACGGCAGTGATCAGACAATACGATATACATTGAATACTTCGTGAATAAATCAGAGGGTGATAATAAACGGAATGTTTAAAATTAGGCGGGAATAGTGACGTGTGGGTCATTATGGTAGGAGGGGGTGGAACGCATTTGAAAGTTCACATACAAAAATATAAAAGAGTGAATGAAATTATCAGTCTACATATATGTATGGAATAAAAAACAGGAAAAGATATATTGTGGAGTTAAAAATATCCAAGGGTAAGAGAGAACGTAGTGCCCATATATTTAGATTTAGGACGATCGTGAACAAAAATATTAACTAGATGTATGCTGTTATTTATACAACCTGGCCGAACAGTTTTTTTTTTTTTTTTTTTTCTTCTTTTTCTTCTTTCTTCTTCTTTTTTCCTTTTTTGTGCTGGTTTTGTTTTTTATTTTGATTTTAGTTTGTTTGTTTGCTTGTTTGCATGTTTGTTTGTTTCTTTTTCTAATCTGTTACAGAAGTATGAAATAAAATTTTAGTTTAGCTAAGCTGCACTATCACAAGCCGTTGGTTAAGAAAGTCTCGTACAGCCAAGTTCCTTGTTGAAGTTAGATTGCGTGGTAACCTGGATTACGCACCATAACATGTTGTACATCGAACGCGCTGAAATGATGTATCGGAACATTCGAGCCCTCCGTCATTTTGTATAACGTAATAATAGTCGATTCACAAATCGATGCCGAGGCCCTGAGATTTCTTCATCCTCTTTAAGTCTACGCGCTTGTTTGACACATGACTGTATAATTTTTGTTCTGATTTCAAATCTACTCCGCGTTCGTTGAACCAGTGATGGAAACTCTATACACAAACTTCAACGGGATGCGACGTAATGCTAACTCTACCGAAACGTTGCGTTCGATATTAAGAAATATAGAGCAAGCTTATTTCTCAGCCTTGTACATATATACACACAAACTTACACATATACGTTGTCTGTATAAAGGTCTGTCTTCTGAAAATTCTGCCTCTCCGGTGTCCCATCCTGGGGATTCATAAATATCCGATAACTTAGTAATCGACTGCTTGTTCCTATCTCGTCCATACTTGGCTGATTCCGATATCGTTTTTCCATGGTTTCCATGTCACTGAATTGCACCAAAAGCATTGGAATGGAATCAGAAAAGATATATATATATACATACACAATCTCGTTATATATATATATAAAGGCAAGCCACAGGGTCGGGTTCTCGTCGTACAGCGTTCGAGTGTCAAATAATTTGGACAAGATTATCAAATTGAACTTGGTACCAAGAGAATAACTGATTATAGGAAATTTTATTAAGCTGTAACACCAAGGATCAATGTCGTGAAATGATATCACATGAGCAGTATATAGAGTAAATAAGCACACAAACAAGGGACTTATGTTGAAACAGAGCTCTTTGTTTTTATTACACAAACCCCGAGGACATGACAGAACGACCGGGAGTTTAGTATGGGTTCTACCTCAAATTGAACCCATTGTTTCATATAATTAGCCTGTACATAGTTTACTAATACTTGTTTCGCCTCCCCATATTCTCCTGGAAGCATCCGCGATGTAGCACGGACCTTAGCTGTAGATTTCCCCACGGGGCCGTGGCTACGACACTTGTCAGGAAATGATGGCGATGCGAAAGCTCCAATGTAGCAAATATTAACATTTCTCGCATAAATAATTTACCATCCTCTGTCGTACAATTGTCAAAGTTGAGTCGCGTGCCACAGAGCAGAGGGACACAACTGTCGGGGTGGCACGGGAGAAAGCAGTTACACGGTGCGTTCGTGTGATACTCCCGACTTTTCTCTTTTTTTTAACATCCGCGGTAATTTTGCACCAATTAGCACAATAATCCACTATGGATTTCGTTGTTCACCTATCTCACAAGTGCGCGAATTCATCAAATTCTATGTGAGAATGGAATTAAGGTTTTAACGATATCACTGTCACTGATCGTAAGCCGAGATCATCATACGTGATATTTCAATGGTTTACTTTTTAAGAAGAGATGGAAATCGGTTTAACGGTTTCCTGCTCAGATGTTTAATTTTCAAAAAATTATTCATGAACTTATCATAAAGACAGCTTAAATTGAAACGCGTCGCACATGCAATTAATATTAGATGAGGACGAATGCTTTGTGGAATTATAAACAGATACAGGTTAGTTGTGAGTATACGTCTAGGTTCCATCGATATAACAACATTGCTGATATCTGTCCACTGCACTGTGCCCTGTAACTCACGGGAAATGGTGATCAAAAAACTTAAGTTAAGATGTTTTGTTTTTAATTAATACCCGCGCAGTGATATTCGCTTTGTCGGGAGAACAAAGCTTTAACAGGACAGAACACGGCGGCTGGAGCGGGCCAAGTCACAACGAGGAAACCCATGTAATACCGAGCGAAAGTTAGATGTTTGAAATTCTGGGATGGTATCGATTTGGAGGCATTTTGTTTTGCTTGGATTTAGACCTGAACCATGCGAAGAGGAAGGTGCGACTTTGTAGAGAATATTGACAAAGTTTTAATATCTTAACGGCACAGACTCCAGGTATGAACGTGCACAGGTAACGATCGGAGATGGTACCAGGTGTCATTCGGAATGGGATCGGAATTAGCGTTAGATACTGAGGATAATTAACAGCAAAGGTAGGATTACATGCGCGAATGTGCTACAACGTGTGAGTACAGGTGCAACTGTTGATGATGGTGTCAGTTTGAAATGTCATATGATACTCGATGTTGGGACCCATTTACCTGCATAGGTAATACAATCGGGAATGGTACAAATTTGCAATTATAGTAGCTTGATTTTTGCAGGTAATGTTACGGTACTGTTAATAGTTTCCATGACAACAGATTACTGGGAATATCGAGGATTTAATGCGACAAGTTTAAATATAAGTTTATATGGAGCAAATAACACAGAACTGATGCGTCCGGCGGATACCAATTCATATATGGAGCTTTGGTACAAACGAAAGTATGTTTATAAAACGATGGCTCATTATCACAACGAGACTTTGTATGAACCTCCAATATTTGCCAGGAATTTTTTCCACAAACATCCCCATGACCAGAAAAATCATACGGAAGAGAAGTCGGTCTCCCGGAGTTCCTGGAGATCTGGGGATATCCATGAGCACATGAAAGCTGGAGTCGTTATATTGTTTCAACAATACGGAAATCTGTTCCGGGATTGTGACGCACTAGAAGGTAATGTTCTTACTTCTCACTTTGACATGAAATCAATATAACAAATTAAAAGTTCGTAGTCAGGGCCATAAACTACAGGAAGAAGTAGACCATTTTGTTTTCTATTTGCATATAATTGAAGGGAATGCTCCCGGTAAGCATTATAGAAAATGTGTACTATTGTTTGATTTTCTACTCGAGGTAGTCCCTAGGCGTGTCTTAGACAATAACGCACTGATAGAAGGTGGTCGAATAATTGATCTGTGTATATGTACGGACGATTCCGCCGTAGTTGGTCTTGCCGAGGTGTTGCCCTCTTCCCCCCGGGTCATACCTCACAGCCTCAGCGCACTGACACTTTGTTAACCAATTGCCGTGTCCAGCATGGCCCTAGACAATTCACTTTCCCGTCAATACCCTATTGCAGACTAAATATATATATATCTATTGTAATTGTAGGCTACCAAAATGACCAGCTGCTATCGTACAATCTATTTTTTTATTGATAGAACACAGAAATGGAAAGACATGGATGAAAAAAGAAAGAAATAGATTTTCCGTTGTATTATAACGTTGCTAAACCAGTACGAGTTGTTTATGAGCTTCTGATGGCTTGTCACGTTATCATTAGCAATTCATTCTCGTGGGATTCAGTAATATAAAGATGACACAACATTTCATCACCTTAAGAACTTCCATAGAATTTGACTTGACAATAACTAAAGTATTTGCCATTTCGCTGCTTGCTTGAGAGCACGATGTTGATGTCTACTCCACCGTTCTCCTTGAGATCGGTTTTATAAAGATCGATAACGTCATGTGTCACCGCATATCAATTCTGGTTCACGTATAGCGGTACTAAATTCGGTAAATAATCACCATAAAATCTACATCTTAGAAACGTTTGACGTTTACGTATATTTAAAAAGATCAATTCAAACACTCAGACTGTACTTATTTATGATCTCTTAAAATGTCCTAAATATAGAACACGCTCGTGTTAAAGATACTTTAAAGAAAAATACATCTTACTCTACTTTTATGTGATTACTTTGTTTCAAATCTAATAACAAACAAGAAACAATCATTTTTAAGGATGAGAAAAAATTTAATTTGAAGTCTCACTGCGCAAATCTTGTTTTATGAGAAATGTGTTTTACAATTTATGAGATTAATGGGACCTCTGGATAAAAATATTCGTTGAGTTTACTTTGTTAAATCTCTGTTTGCTATGTTTTATTCTAAAAACAGTTTTAATCTCCAAAAAGAATCGCGCAACTAATTGATTGATTGATCATCGTTTTTTGACATCCAAACTACAAATTTTGATATATTGAGATCAAAACTAGATATTTCATGTAAAAGGTTCGACCGAGAGGATTTTACATAACTTTGCATTTACATGATATTGAGAAAATGAATCTTCGAATTTTTAGGTGAGGAAAAATGGAAAAATGATGATGAGTTTGATAAATTTCATAGACGTGAAATCGAATATGAGATTCTCTTCATCACACAACTAAGAATATTTTGCTAACGTGCATGCAAACAGCATTTTATCAAACTCATATTCTTATTTCTTATCGTTGATGACGTTGCAATGCGCATGGCACCATGGAAGTACTGGTGACGTCACACTTGAAAATTGGGGAAAAAACCACTCTCGCCCATCGCAATTCCATAAAGTCATGCTTCACATGTCCAAGCAAAAATGCAAGAGATAAAGTGATGATTTGATTTTCTGTATAATGATGGTGACATATGAAACTGCTACATGATCAATATTTTGCCAATCGAAGTGTTGGCTTTTTTGCAGAAAATGTAACAAAGAGCAGGTAACCCAACTACTTCCTTGCCACCAAATCCAATTTCTTACCTCCACGTTGACTAACCGACAAAATATGATATGTGTATGATAAATATTTAAAATATTGTCTCCAGTTCTGTGTTAAAACTCCTCGACGGAGAAATAATCAGTCGGAACATGTATATTTGTAAATTTGATCGGATCTACAAACGTATGAAACTGCTACAGACTGGCAGACAGAATTACCGTCCATTCTTGAATCATCAAATAAAATACTAATTACAGATTAAAGCAGTGTTGGCTTAAAAATCAAATAAAACAGACACTCTAAAAATGACGCAAAGTGATATTCACACAACTTTCTTTAAAACATGAAAAATTCTATAAGGGATACAAATTACCAAAATCCGAATGATGTATTGTTTTCACATATCAATTATTCTGTCGTTAATTGTTGATAATTTGTTACTAATTATGTCCCATAACAAAAAAAAAACATTAAATTCATTCGGATCCTTTCTTTTTTATTGATACAAGTACTGTACGTATTTCGTGTTGAGGCGTTACTGGAGAACAGTTATCCTCTTGACTTAATCAACATGTAAAGTCTACACGGCTGAAAACAGGCACATTGAACGTGTATTGATGTGTAAAACAGAATTAAATCAATGTATCATTTGTTTGAAAAGAAAATGGTAAATCTCAGGAACGAAAATATCCATTGATTCGGCAACTAAGACAAATAAAATCCAAATAAGATGTAGACTATAGCTTTGTTTGTACATGTATTCCCAATCGTAATTCATTTAACGATTCGTTGACATGAACTTGGTCTCCAAGAATCTCTATCGCAATATTAAGGCATTGGTAGCGTATTAGATCAACGGTTCGTTTTCTTTTTTTTTCCCCTTTTAGCAAATCAAATTCTAATTTAGGCACCTCCTTTCGTTTTGCCAACATAAACGCTTTTTCTTAAACGGAACTAGGATCTGGTTTCCAGTTCCGTTTAAGAAAAAATGAACTGGGAACTGGTTCCTGGTTCCGTCCCAACCTGGACGTAAAAAGATGTCTTATGCACACGTGACTCGTTATTTCGAGGTTTCGATTTTCACGTTAAAGTACTGCGAAAAAGCAAAATTTTACATCTCCGCGAAAATAGCCGGCTATACAGCAACTGTGGATATTAACAGCAGAGACTACCATCTGCTTTTTTCAAACACGAACAAAACAAAAGAAATTGAATTATTAACGTTAAATTTTAAATAATCCCTCGAATATACGTTTCGCCATAAATGTACGAAGACTCTGCTAAATAAGTGACACCAAATGGGTCTGTAGGTGTATACTGCCGCTGTTTATTGAAGAGGACTTTTGAAGACTCGGTGTGCGATTACCAACACTATAGTCGCTATGGGACAAGGCCTCGTTGTGGCATATAAACGATGGCATTCATCAACAAATGGGGACACGATATTCAATAATTGCATTGCTCCCATAGGGGATGCTGGATCGGAATGACTGATTACTGGACATGTGCTTTAGTTATGGGTACACACAGAAGTATCGACACTGATAAGTGCGTGTCCGTGAACGCAAACATCCCGAAAGATACCATTGGCTCGTATAAATCACGTGATTTAACACCGGAAGTACATTCGAGTCATCAAAGAATGATTTTCCTCTGACACCCATGTTAACTTCAAGGAATTCAAACTGAATTGATAACTGACTTGTAGCTATATCTATCCGGTTGATAAAATCAACTATCATTAATGATATTTTAAATATATAATCCTGGGTGGTGAGTCAATTGTGCATCTACGTGCTCTTAGCCGCCTGATAAATATGACTATTGGGTCT
This sequence comes from Ylistrum balloti, assembly GCF_031769215.1. Lineage (NCBI taxonomy): Eukaryota > Metazoa > Mollusca > Bivalvia > Pectinida > Pectinidae > Ylistrum > Ylistrum balloti. Next base: position 242,934 of record NW_026782239.1, read on the forward strand.
AAAAAAAAAAAGAATTTTCAAATTCCTTTCATCAAAATATCGTTTCCTAGATAAAAACAGATATCTATACAGTATGTACCGTCAAAGCATAAAAGACACCGATTTTGCTTTTATGACGGGTGTCACAGAATTATACCAAGTACGACAACTCATTGAAGATTGTACAACAAGACACATAAGAAAAAAATAACACCTTTTCATAATTTAGAGTGAGATACAGTAGAGTCAAACAATGTATTAAACTGCATCATACAGCTGTTTCGTCCTTCTTGGACTCTTCTGTGATGCTCAGTGCCTAATTGAAGTCTTAAAAAGTACATCGTGAGTAGCAGATTAATAATGGTTTCATTTCCCTTGCACCCATTCGGTGAAACGTCTTAACCTGTTGTCAGGTCTATAAAGGTAGTAGAGATTTCATAGGTTAAACATTCAAATAATTTAACCTTTCGTAACTTCATTGGCTTAGATCCTTTTATTTATATACAAGTTTATGAACCTTAACACTGCATGTACGCAAAACACGAAACCTACAAATACACAAAATTATATGGTATGCAAATGATATGTAAATGGAAGAGCCGTTAAGAGAATGGGAGACATAACAGCACTATTTTGCGAGTTGCGCGACCGTCTTAAGAGGTTTTATAGAGTGCCTGCTATGATTATGAAGTGCATCTCGTCCTTTGTGAAAATTACTTTTGGTGATATTTGCCATGTATTTAGACCAATTCAAAGCATTAGAATGGGCTCTCGACAGACATACTTCTTATTCAGAAGCTGCCAAACGGAAAGTTTCAGCTGATAAAATCTACGTGTAGTGGGACCATTTGTAAATGAAGACAAAAGCTGAAATATTTCTAAAATATTTTTAAAACACTTAATTGAACATCCCATGATTAGAAATTTTGGAAAACGATTGAAAATTTATGAAATGAAATATTTTCTGTCTCCAAGCTTTGTTCAAAAATATCAAAGTTCGATTTTTGAAAAGACAATTTGCTGAATGAAAGTTGCTGCTAATTTCGTTATTTTCTTGATTTAATTTTCAAATCAACAATGCAAACTTTTTTTCTTTTCTTTAGAAAACTGAGTAATTTTACTTTACCTGTGACCTTTGACCTCTGACATTATTCAAGAACACTGTAACTCAAATTTGCTTAATCATTCATTTCGAAGCAAAACTAACATATTTCAGGTTTTTAAGTTAATCGGATTAAGTCTATGGCTGGACTTGTTTTGTTTTTAAGTTTCTGAATCATTTCGACATCTCCAACAAAATCAATATTTCAGCTCGATATTTACTTCTCAAAATAAAATCTTACTTGAGAAATGTTTTCTATGACCAGTGATTTTTATCATAACAAATCGATTTAAAAGATAAGTGTTTTATTCTGATTTCTCAGAGTTACCGCCCTTCATTTCACTTTGTCAGTACGTGGAATTGCGTTAAGTTTGACAATCGATGGGGGCCGAGAATGTTAATGTTTTCGCTTTCTTGGAAAAAAACGCACAAAGAAGAAATCCATGAAGGGAGGCACACACGTAAAACACAACCAAGAAAAACCACAGAGAACACAACAACTAACTGAATATAAACTTCAAACACAAACCAGAACAGTCCCTGTACTTCAACCATAGTCTCCACTACTTTGAGACTTATCAAATGTGACACCTGAATACTCCGACAGTTTGTAAAATCTAAAGCCGAGATATGTTCCAACATCAATGGAAAAGTTAGTTATATTTCTTATCACTCTACCAAAACGTTTATTATTCGAGAGTCTGTCTTTTCAAATATAGATTTATAATTCTATTTCTTGTGAAGCTACGTAAAAGACTTATTAGCGACACTATCTTCTGATAGATTTTTATAACAAGGATTGTCATGTTCTCTACTATATGATAATAACCGAAAAAAACGAAAGTTCAGTATAATCACTGTATTTGGACAGTGTCTTTAAAACGATAACTTGTCATTTGAATGGTTTTCATATAGGGTCATAATCACCAGTTATTACCACAAATAATCATCATTATTAGGAACACAATCTTCTGGTAGAGTTTATAACAAGGATTGTCATGTTCTCTACTATATGATAATAACCGAAAAAAACGAAAGTTCACTATAATCATTGTGTTTGGACAGTGTCTTTAAAACGATAACCTGACATTTGAATGGTTTTCATATCGGGCCATTATCACCATCGGTATATGCATCTCTTATCATAAAAGACTATATTTTAAATCATAACTCTCTGTCATGAAAATTGTGTGTGGTTTTTGGCAATAAGTTCCGGTATACATCAATTACCGTATAATATCAGAAATGTTATGAAATTTGGATCCCTTGTCTAGGTTGCCGGAGAAATTCTGATGAAAAAAAATCAATTTTACATCGCGTGCGAATAATATGAAGAATATTATTAAAGGAAAAGAGATAACAGTTTGTCTTTAATAGCTCTTCCGGGACGTGGTTTCAACATGAATTAATGTACAAGTTTCAAATTAACAGCTTCAATTATTCATTTCCTCTGGTGATATTTGCTTTAAGTGAAACGGTATCTTTTCTCCTCAATTTCGTATGTTTGAACCTGTCTGTCATTGTGGTTACAACAGCGTTCAATAAAATCACCTGATGCAAAGAAAAGGGGGAAGAAAGAAAGAATGAAAGAAAGAAAGAAAACGTTTCGCTCCGCTCCATTGCAAAATATAAACGTGGTATTTCGGACCATGTCGATTATGTTTATTCATCGTCAGGATACCAGGTATGTTTCGATAACGTCGATATGTGAAATTAATTAAAAACTTATATTTTGTTAGTTTGTAGAAACAATTGTCCTTTCAAGTATCGTAAAATGTATCTATTATTTTCTCCTATCATTGGATCCCCTTCCTTAGTCTTCAGTATTAGATCCCCTTTCTTAGTCTTCAGTATCGGGTTCCCTTCCTTAGTCCTCAGTATTGGATCCCCTTCCTTAGTCTTCAGTATTAGATCCCCTTCCTTAATCTTCAGTATTAGATCCCCTTCCTTAGTCTTCAGTATTAGATCCCCTTCCTTAGTCTTCAGTATTAGATCCCCTTCCTTAGTCTCCAGTATTAGATCCCATTAATTAGTCTCCAGTATTAGATCCCATTCATTAGTCTCCAGTATTAGATCCCCTTCCTTAGTCTTCAGTATTAGATCCCCTTCCTTAGTCTTCAGTATTAGATCCCCTTCCTTAGTCTTCAGTATTAGATCCCCTTCCTTAGTCTTCAGTATTAGATCCCCTTCCTTAGTCTTCAGTATTAGATCCCCTTCCTTAGTCTCCAGTATTAGATCCCCTTCCTTAGTCTCCAGTATTAGATCCCCTTCCTTAGTCTTCAGTATTAGATCCCCTTCCTTAGTCTCCAGTATTAGATCCCCTTCCTTAGTCTTCAGTATTAGATCCCCTTCCTTAGTCTTCAGTATTAGATCCCCTTCCTTAGTCTTCAGTATTAGATCCCCTTCCTTAGTCTTCAGTATTAGATCCCCTTCCTTAGTCTCTTCAGTATTAGATCCCCTTCCTTAGTCTTCAGTATTAGATCCCCTTCCTTAGTCTTCAGTATTAGATCCCCTTCCTTAGTCTTCAGTATTAGATCCCCTTCCTTAGTCTTCAGTATTAGATCCCCTTCCTTAGTCACAGTATTTGATCCCCTTCCTTAGTCTTCAGTATTAGATCCCCTTCCTTAATCTTCAGTATTAGATCCCCTTCCTTAGTCTTCAGTATTAGATCCCTTCCTTAGTCTTCAGTATTATATCCCCTTCCTTAGTCTTCAGTATTAGATCCCCTTCCTTAGTCTTCAGTATTAGATCCCCTTCCTTAGTCTTCAGTATTAGATCCCCTTCCTTAGTCTTCAGCATTAGATTCCCTTCCTTAGTCTTCAGTATTAGATCCCCTTCCTTAGTCCTTCAGTATTAGATCCCTTCCTTAGTCTTCAGTATTAGATCCCCTTCCCCTTCCTTAGTCTTCAGTATTAGATCCCCTTCCTTAGGTCTTCAGTATTAGATCCCCTTCCTTAGTCTTCAGTATTAGATCCCCTTCCTTAGTCTTCAGTATTAGATCTCCTTCCTTAGTCTTCAGTATTAGACTCCCTTCTTGAGTCTTCAGTATTAGACTCCCTTTCCTTAGTCTTCAGTATTAGATCCCCTTCCTTAGTCTTCAGTATTAGATCCCCTTCCTTAGTCTTCAGTATTAGATCCCCTTCCTTAGTTTTCAGTATTAGATCCCCTTCCTTAGTCTTCAGTATTAGATCCCCTTCCTTAGTCTTCAGTATTAGATCCCCTTCCTTAGTCTTCAGTATTAGATCCCCTTCCTTAGTCTTCAGTATTAGATCCCCTTCCTTAGTCTTCAGTATTAGATCCCCTTCCTTAGTCTTCAGTATTAGATCCCCTTCCTTAGTCTTCAGTATTAGATCCCCTTCCGTAGTCTTCAGTATTAGATCCCCTTCCTTAGTCTTCAGTATTAGATCCCCTTCCTTAGTCTTCAGTATTAGATCCCCTTCCTTAGTCTTCAGTATTAGATCTCCTTCCTTAGTCTTCAGTATTAGATCCCCTTCCTTAGTCTTCAGTATTAGACTCCCTTCCTTAGTCTTCAGTATTGGACTCCCTTCCTTAATCTTCAGTATTGGACTCCCTCCCTTAGTCTCCAGTATTAGATCCCCTTCCTTAGTCTTCAGTATTAGATCCCCTTCCTTAGTCTTCAGTATTAGATCCCCTTCCTTAGTCTTCAGTATTAGACTCCCTTCCTTAGTCTTCAGTATTAGATCCCCTTCCTTAGTCTTCAGTATTAGATCCCTTCCTTAGTCTTCAGTATTATATCCCCTTCCTTAGTCTTCAGTATTAGATCCCCTTCCTTAGTCTTCAGTATTAGACTCCCTTCCTTAGTCTTCAGTATTAGATCCCCTTCCTTAGTCTTCAGTATTAGATCCCTTCCTTAGTCTTCAGTATTAGATCCCCTTCCTTAGTCTTCAGTATTAGACTCCCTTCTTGAGTCTTCAGTATTAGATCCCCTTCCTTAGTCTTCAGTATTAGATCCCTTCCTTAGTCTTCAGTATTAGATCCCCTTCCTTAGTCTTCAGTGTTAGATCCCCATCGTTAGTCTTCAGTATTAGATCCCCTTCCTTAGTCTTCAGTATTAGATCTCCTTCCTTAGTCTTCAGTATTAGATCCCCTTCCTTAGTCTTCAGTATTAGATCCCCTTCCTTAGTCTTCAGTATTAGATCCCCTTCCTTAGTCTTCAGTATTAGATCCCCTTCCTTAGTCTTCAGTATTACATCCCCTTCCTTAGTCTTCAGTATTAGATCCCCTTCCTTAGTCTTCAGTATTAGATCCCCTTCCTTAGTCTTCAGTATTAGATCCCCTTCCTTAGTCTTCAGTATTAGATCCCCTTCCTTAGTTTCCAGTATTAGATCCCCTTCCTTATTCTTCAGTATTAGGTTCCCTTCCTTAGTCTTCAATATTAGATCCCCTTCCTTAGTCTTCAGTATTAGATCCCCTTCCTTAGTCTTCAGTATTAGATCCCCTTCCTTAGTCTTCAGTATTAGATCCCCTTCCTTAGTCTTCAGTATTAGATTCTCTTCCTTAGTTTTCAGTATTAGATCCCCTTCCTTAGTCTTCAGTATTAGATCTCCTTCCTTAGTCTTCAGTATTAGATCCCTTCCTTAGTCTTCAGTATTAGATCCCTTCCTTAGTCTTCAGTATTAGATCCCCTTCCTTAGTCTTCAGTATTAGATCCCCTTCCTTAGTCTTCAGTATTGGCTTTCTTCCTTAGACTTCAGTATTAGATCCCCTTCCTTAGTCTTCAGTATTAGATCCCCTTCCTTAGTCTTCAGTATTAGATCCCCTTCCTTAGTCTTCAGTATTAGATCCCCTTCCTTAGTCTTCAGTATTAGATCTCCTTCCTTAGTCTTCAGTATTAGATCCCCTTCCTTAGTCTTCAGTATTAGATCCCCTTCTTAGTCTTCAGTATTAGATCTCCTTCCTTAGTCTTCAGTATTAGATCTCCTTCCTTAGTCTTCAGTATTAGACTCCCTTCCTTAGTCTTCAGTATTAGATCCCCTTCCTTAGTCTTCAGTATTAGATCCCCTTCCTTAGTCTTCAGTATTAGATCCCCTTCCTTAGTCTTCAGTATTAGATCCCCTTCCTTAGTCTTCAGTATTAGATCCCCTTCCTTAGTCTTCAGTATTAGATTCCCTTCCTTAGTCTTCAGTATTAGATCCCCTTCCTTAGTCTTCAGTATTAGATCCCCTTCCTTAGTCTTCAGTATTAGATCCCCTTCCTTAGTCTTCAGTATTAGATCCCCTTCCTTAGTCTCCAGTATTAGATCCCCTTCCTTAGTTCACAGTATTAGATCCCCTTCCTTAGTCTTCAGTATTAGATCCCCTTCCTTATTCTTCAGTATTAGATCCCCTTCCTTAGTCTTCAGTATTAGATCTCCTTCCTTAGTCTTCAGTATTAGATCCCCTTCCTTAGTCTTCAGTATTAGATCCCCTTCCTTAGTCTTCAGTATTAGATCCCCTTCCTTAGTCTTCAGTATTAGATCCCCTTCCTTCCCCTTCCTTAGTCTTCAGTATTAGATCCCCTTCCTTAGTCTTCAGTATTAGATCCCCTTCCTTAGTCTTCAGTATTAGATTCCCTTCCTTAGTCTTCAGTATTAGATCCCCTTCCTTAGTCTTCAGTATTAGATCCCCTTCCTTAGTCTTCAGTATTAGATCCCCTTCCTTAGTCTTCAGTATTAGACTCCCTTCCTTAGTCTTCAGTATTAGATCCCCTTCCTTATTCTTCAGTATTAGATCCCCTTCCTTAGTCTTCAGTATTAGACTCCCTTTCCTTAGTCTTCAGTATTAGATCCCCTTCCTTAGTCTTCAGTATTAGATCCCCTTCCTTAGATTCCCTTCCTTAGTCTTCAGTATTACATCCCCTTCCTTAGTTCACAGTATTAGATCCCCTTCCTTAGTCTTCAGTATTAGATCCCCTTCCTTAGTCTTCAGTATTAGATCCCCTTCCTTAGTCTTCAGTATTAGATCCCCTTCCTTAGTCTTCAGTATTGGCTCCCTTCCTTAGTCTCCAGTATTAGATCCCCTTCCTTAGTCTTCAGTATTAGATCCCCTTCCTTAGTCTTCAGTATTAGATCCCCTTCCTTAGTCTTCAGTATTAGATCCCCTTCCTTAGTCTTCAGTATTAGATCCCCTTCCTTAGTCTTCAGTATTAGATCCCCTTCCTTAGTCTTCAGTATTAGATCCCCTTCCTTAGTCTTCAGTATTAGATCCCCTTCCTTAGTCTTCAGTATTAGATCCCCTTCCTTAGTCTTCAGTATTAGATCCCCTTCCTTAGTCTTCAATATTAGATCCCCTTCCTTAGTCTTCAGTATTAGATCCCCTTCCTTAGTCTTCAGTATTAGATCCCCTTCCTTAGTCTTCAGTATTAGATCCCTTCCTTAGTCTTCAGTATTAGATCCCCTTCCGTAGTCTTCAGTATTAGATCCCCTTCCTTAGTCTTCAGTATTAGATCCCCTTCCTTAGTCTTCAGTATTAGTTTCCCTTCCTTAGTCTTCAGTATTAGATCCCCTTCCTTTGTCTTCAGTATTAGATCCCCTTCCTTAGTCTTCAGTATTAGATCCCCTTCCTTAGTCTTCAGTATTAGATCCCCTTCCTTAGTATTCAGTATTAGATCCCCTTCCTTAGTCTTCAGTATTAGATCCCCTTCCTTAGTCTTCAGTATTAGATCCCCTTCCTTAGTCTTCAGTATTAGATCCCCTTCCTTAGTCTTCAGTATTAGATCCCCTTCCTTAGTCTTCAGTATTAGATCCCCTTCCTTAGTCTTCAGTATTAGATCCCCTTCCTTAGTCTTCAGTATTAGATCCCCTTCCTTAGTCTTCAGTATTAGATCCCCTTCCTTAGTCTTCAGTATTAGATCCCCTTCCTTAGTCTTCAGTATTAGATCCCCTTCCTTAGTCTTCAGTATTAGATCCCCTTCCTTAGTCTTCAGTATTAGATCCCCTTCCTTAGTCTTCAGTATTAGATCCCCTTCCTTAGTCTTCAGTATTAGATCCCCTTCCTTAGTCTTCAGTATTAGATCCCCTTCCTTAGTCTTCAGTATTAGATCCCCTTCCTTAGTCTTCAGTATTAGATCCCCTTCCTTAGTCTTCAGTATTAGATCCCCTTCCTTAGTCTTCAGTATTAGATCCCCTTCCTTAGTCTTCAGTATTAGATCCCCTTCCTTAGTCTTCAGTATTAGATCCCCTTCCTTAGTTCACAGTATTAGATCCCCTTCCTTAGTCTTCAGTATTAGATCCCCTTCCTTAATCTTCAGTATTAGATCCCCTTCCTTAGTCTTCAGTATTAGATCCCCTTCCTTAGTCTTCAGTATTAGATCCCCTTCCTTAGTCTTCAGTATTAGATCCCCTTCCTTAGTCTTCAGTATTAGATCCCCTTCCTTAGTCTTCAGTATTAGATCCCCTTCCTTAGTCTTCAGTATTAGATCCCCTTCCTTAGTCTTCAGTATTAGATCCCCTTCCTTAGTCTTCAGTATTAGATCCCCTTCCTTAGTCTTCAGTATTAGATCCCCTTCCTTAGTCTTCAGTATTAGATCCCCTTCCTTAGTCTTCAGTATTAGATCCCCTTCCTTAGTCTCCAGTATTAGATCCCCTTCCTTAGTCTCCAGTATTAGATCCCCTTCCTTAGTCTTCAGTATTAGATCCCCTTCCTTAGTCTTCAGTATTAGATCCCCTTCCTTAGTCTTCAGTATTAGATCCCTTTCCTTAGTCTTCAGTATTAGACTCCCTTTCCTTAGTCTTCAGTATTAGATCCCCTTCCTTAGTCTTCAGTATTAGATCCCCTTCTTTAGTCTTCAGTATTTGATCCCCCTCCTTAGTCTTCATTTTCCTAATTTTTTGTTGTTTGGAATTCACAAATAATAATGTGTATTATTAACACCTAATTGTTTTTACTGGTATGTTTGTTTTGTGGGGTTTTTCATCCTCTGAATAGCCATTGTCATTTTGAAGCGGTATCTCCTGGTATAAAGTTCGTGGCCCCCTCAGTAAACAATATACGGGAGGCCCGGCTCAAGGTATCCAGATAAAAAAGGTTAAGTATCTCTCCCAATGACAAAACATCGTCAGCGAGGACCGAACCGTTTCTCAACTTAACGAGAAACACTGACCACCACCGACTCGGAGCGTCAAACTTATCCCCTCAGATCTTCACCATATGTTACGAAGGTCAACACACTACCGACTGAGCCAACGCTGTGCCTGTCATTTTTGCATTGTATCTATGTTTGACGCATTTGCATTGTCAGATGACAAACAGAATATTTAATTAATTATGGTATTTCAGTGAGATTACACTACCATTCTACCTTAGTATATTACAGTGAGTAGGAACGACAACTCTCGATATTACTTTATGGAACATCTATGGTAGGACAGTAATATCATGTTGAACAATTATCCAATATTCCGATGCAAGCAAATTTACATCAGTCGTTCTATACAACTAGCAATTCATCTTCGTTGTCGACGTCTTTTTATATGCGTTCTTCGGAACCTTTTGTTGGGACACGCAGCGATAGAATGACATCGCCGTGCCGGGTGATGACCTATAACCCTTGAATAACCTTTGACCCTTGAGTGACCCCAGCATCCGTTGACATTGATTTCCTTCAACCTTCGCTATTTGCGTGATTATAAACCCATGATAATCACAAAATTTATTCTGACAAGTAATGCCTATATTGGTTTTAATTTACACTGTATTTTCGTTAAGTGTTATTAGAATACCATGCCAAGCCGTTTTCAGTATGACGTAGCTTTTGAGACTAAGTATGGGCCGAACATACTATATTTACGTTCTACAACATATTTGTATACATAAATATATATATTGCGCTTCCGTTACGATTAAGATGTCTATATACAGCCTTACAAATCATTGGATGAGTTGATGCTTTGTAGGGAAATTTCGACAGGTTTGATAATTATTATCTAGCAGAATAACTCCATAAAAAGACATTAAGTAAACATGCTCGCACGTCCCTGATGAGTTGCCGTATATAGTCATTATTGTCAAATGACTTTTATATTTCTGAAGATGAAATTTAATAAATCAGAGAGTTAGAAATGTTTATGGCATTTATCGTACATCATAGTCAATACTTCATCGCATTTTGTTTATCTTTGTCGTATTTGTTTGTATTGGTTTGATCAGATTTATTATACATTCATCAACGTCAGAAGTTTGTCATTTATTTTCACATCCTTCAGTGAAATGTGATTTGCGTGATATTAAAAACATATAAATACTGACCATCTTTTAAGTCTTCGCTTAATTAAGGGACGAATAAAAATGTGTTTTGAAAGCGTTAACTTCGAACATAAAACGAACGAAATAATCAAATCGTAAAACATTCACTTTGCTGTTCTAATGTCCTAATTACAAAAGTTTGTATAATTTGACTAGTCATTTACATAGGGATATTTTTCGTGATTTCTCCCCGTAAAATAATCCCATGAGCATGAGATTATAGCAGAATTTTAAAAAAAACGTACACATTCCTTGAGAAATGGCTTTATCCGCATAGACATGTTAAACACGTGCAAAATACGTGACCTCAAACAAATCGATAGTAGCCCATAGACGGTCACCCGGGTGTAAAGACATCTAAGGCACGAGATATCCGAGTTCTCTCAACTTCAGTCACAGAACAAACCGATTATTGGTCAATATGGAATCTAAAAAAGACGTTACAGCGCCACGTTTCAATGCACTTGGACACATAAAGCCGAGGCGATATCCAAATATGGATATATGCATGCGAGAAACGTTTTGATTTTTTGAGCATCAATCTATTAGAGACATTCTTGGAGTTTCAACGTTGATGTCATCGAATTCCTACACAGGTTTAAAATTTAAGATCAACAGATGCAAGGTCGGCAATGATGGGAAATTCAGTTTTAAATTAATTAATCGTAATGGAAACATTTCATACGGAGTCGGTCTTTTTTATGTTCAATACAAAAATGCTGCTGCCTATTAAAACGTTAAAGTTCATCGAGTAATTCTATTAGGTGTTGACTGTCATGGTTTAAAAAAATTCCAAATGAGTTGGCTGTGGTAACAGCTACTAGAGTTCGCCATTACACCATTCATCATTCAGTAGACAAACTACCGTAGTCAGAAATAACGTTGTAATATGGTGAGGTTCTGCGAGCAGCCAACTGTCGACCTTTTAATACTATTTGTAGTTTTTAGAAGTGCAGGTCGTATTTGACAACAGAGTGTGTTGGTAATGGAGTTAGGTTGTGTGAAATATTAATAATAATGTGGGTCCATTCGGAGAATAGCGATAGTTGACGCATATTACATCTAATTAAAACGGTCTTGTGGGAATTCTTATGGCCACAGTATTTGTAGTTATAATGAAAAATGTCTTTGCTTGATTAAAATCTCATTAAAATTCCACCTGATTTCTTTCTCGTTATTCATATACTAATTATTGTACTATTATTATTATTCTCTCTTCTGTTTCTCGATTTGTTGTCCACAGACAGCTCCTTAACCTGTATTCTGATTTCTCTATATACTGTTACCAAATCTCGATATACTGTCCACAGATATCTCCCTAACATGTCTTCTGATTTCTCGATATACTGTCCACAGATATCTCCCTAACCTGTCCTCTGATTTCTCGATATACTGTCCACAGATATCTCCCTAACCTGTCTTCTGATTTCTCTATATACTGTCACCAAATCTCGATATACTGTCCACAGACAGCTCCCTAACCTGTCTTCTAATTTCTCGATATACTGTCCACATATATCTCCCTAACCTGTCCTCTGATTTCTCGATATACTGTCCACATATATCTCCCTAACCTGTCTTCTGATTTCTCTATATACTGTCACCAAATCTCGATATACTGTCCACAGACAGCTCCCTAACCTGTCTTCTAATTTCTCGATATACTGTCCACAGATATCTCCCTAACCTGTCTTCTGATTTCTCTATATACTGTCACCAAATCTCGATATACTGTCCACAGACAGCTCCCTAACCTGTCTTCTAATTTCTCGATATACTGTCCACAGATATCTCCCTAACCTGTCTTCTGATTTCTCTATATACTGTCACCAAATCTCGATATACTGTCCACAGACAGCTCCCTAACCTGTCTTCTAATTTCTCGATATACTGTCCACAGATATCTCCATAACCTGTCTTCTGATTTCCCTATATACTGTCACCAAATCTCGATATACTGTCCACAGATATCTCCCTAACCTGTCTTCTGATTTCTCTATATACTGTCACCAAATCTCGATATACTGTCCACAGACAGCTCCCACCTGTCTTCTAATTTCTCGATATACTGTCCACAGATATCTCCCTAACCTGTCTTCTGATTTCCCTATATACTGTCACCAAATCTCGATATACTGTCCACAGACAGCTCCCTAACCTGTCTTCTAATTTCTCGATATACTGTCCACAGATATCTCCCTAACCTGTCTTCTGATTTCCCTATATACTGTCACCAAATCTCGATATACTGTCCACAGACAGCTCCCTAACCTGTCTTCTAATTTCTCGATATACTGTCCACATATATCTCCCTAACCTGTCTTCTGATTTCTCTATATACTGTCACCAAATCTCGATATACTGTCCACAGACAGCTCCCTAACCTGTCTTCTAATTTCTCGATATACTGTCCACATATATCTCCCTAACCTGTCTTCTGATTTCTCTATATACTGTCACCAAATCTCGATATACTGTCCACAGACAGCTCCCTAACCTGTCTTCTAATTTCTCGATATACTGTCCACATATATCTCCCTAACCTGTCTTCTGATTTCCCTATATACTGTCACCAAATCTCGATATACTGTCCACAGACAGCTCCCTAACCTGTCTTCTAATTTCTCGATATACTGTCCACAGATATCTCCCTAACCTGTCTTCTGATTTCTCTATATACTGTCACCAAATCTCGATATACTGTCCACAGACAGCTCCCTAACCTGTCTTCTAATTTCTCGATATACTGTCCACAGATATCTCCCTAACCTGTCTTCTGATTTCCCTATATACTGTCACCAAATCTCGATATACTGTCCACAGATATCTCCCTAACCTGTCTTCTGATTTCTCTATATACTGTCACCAAATCTCGATATACTGTCCACAGACAGCTCCCTAACCTGTCTTCTAATTTCTCGATATACTGTCCACAGATATCTCCCTAACCTGTCTTCTGATTTCCCTATATACTGTCACCAAATCTCGATATACTGTCCACAGACAGCTCCCTAACCTGTCTTCTAATTTCTCGATATACTGTCCACAGATATCTCCCTAACCTGTCTTCTGATTTCCCTATATACTGTCACCAAATCTGTCCACAGACAGCTCCCTAACCTGTCTTCTAATTTCTCGATATACTGTCCACATATATCTCCCTAACCTGTCTTCTGATTTCTCTATATACTGTCACCAAATCTCGATATACTGTCCACAGACAGCTCCCTAACCTGTCTTCTAATTTCTCGATATACTGTCCACATATATCTCCCTAACCTGTCTTCTGATTTCTCTATATACTGTCACCAAATCTCGATATACTGTCCACAGACAGCTCCCTAACCTGTCTTCTAATTTCTCGATATACTGTCCACATATATCTCCCTAACCTGTCTTCTGATTTCCCTATATACTGTCACCAAATCTCGATATACTGTCCACAGACAGCTCCCTAACCTGTCTTCTAATTTCTCGATATACTGTCCACATATATCTCCCTAACCTGTCTTCTGATTTCTCTATATACTGTCACCTAATCTCGATATACTGTCCACAGACAGCTCCTTAACCTGTCTTCTGATTTCTCGTTATACTGTCCACAAATCCTGCGAGATCTATTGTTCAGAAATAACTCCCTAGCCTTCCTTATGATTTCTCGGCATACTGTTCAAAACATTCGACATACTCTCCACAAATTTTCCCTAGTCTTCTGATTTCTCGATTTCCTGTCCCCAAATCTCGATATACTGTCCAAAGACAGCTCCCTAGCCCGTCTTATGATTTCTCGTTAAACTGTCGTTACACTTTATTCTGATGTCTCGTTATACTGTACACAAACACCCTGTTTTACTGCCTCCTTTCATCTCTAATTTCTCATCATAATCGCCTTTGTATTCTTCATAGATGTCTCATTACACTGCCTTCGGATATCTCGTGTTGCTGTAAACAAAAGTCTTGTTATTCGCTCCAATTCTCGTTATATTGCCATTTTATTTCTTTTTTTAATGTAAAATATTTCCAACATACTGACAATGCAATTGGCATTGTATGCGAAACCATGCAATACATTTGAAAGGGAATGTTTTTAAAGAAATATTTTGACTACTATAAGCGAGATGGTGTTCATGAAGGGCGTTATATCGAGGATTTCCTGTAATTGTACTGATAGCCTGATATTTTTATTTGTTTTATACAAGTAACGCACGTGACTTTTATTTTAAATTCTCCAATATTAATTTCATTCATTTTCTAAAAACAAATATGATCATTTCCCATCCGTAATAAAACTATTTTATCATAAAACTAGTTTCAATCTTGATGAATGTCGTCGATAAAACCATAAAATAAACACTTTGTGAACAGTGTCGATATTGTTTCTAACGTATAATATACACGCCATGTTCAACACTTGTAGAAGTTTATAGACTATCACCTGCTTTGCCGTGGTGTGCTTGCATGATGAATGCCAAAATAAAATAAGACATAGCCAAGATAATAGCTTTGTTATGTAATTTCTATCATACACATATCTACCCACAAAAGATTGATGCTTCCTTTCCATGATTCTTACGTGTGTGGGCTGCTTCGGCAAGACGGTTCACTGTAGGACGGTGAGCGAGAGAGCGAGGGAGGAGGCGGAATGAGTTTGTCTGTCGGTTTTCAAAAACGACTGTAAATTATTTCAACAGCCAAATTGCATGTCCAAAGTTATTTGTGTTCTTAGGAGATGTTTCTCTTCAGTTTGGTAGAAAGACATTTTCAGACATGTCAAATTATCCTTCACGGTTGGTCCCTTGTTTCCACTCCATTACATTACTAGATTGTCGAGTAATGAATAGCGGTGCGTTCGCCCCTTACGTAATTGTAGAGAGGAGTACAATCGAACGCGCCTACCGGGTTCCGACAGTCTGCGTCAGTCTTTCTATGGACCAATAACATATCACATTCTGCCAACCTACCACTCACTCAGCAATCAAGCATACTACAGAATATCTAGTCTCTCAGGAGACAAATTTCGACTAAAATTTATTTCAAATTTAACCAGTTATTGAAATACTTCAAATCTGACTGAATCTGTTTAGCAATATGGTCTATAAATCACCTATTCCAATCTCTTTTTGTGATGTTTTTCTCTTATCTTTTTTTATTTCATTGTTTCAACAGAATTTCAATCTAAACACAATTCTCTTTCAGATATTATCTAAAAATACGTTCATATATTCACGACATGACGGCATTGATGTTTTCTGACATGACCGTTTGGTTAAACAGGCTACACCTATCATCCTTCTATCATCACACATGTGTACCACCTTGGTACATTTCTCGCTGTATCTGTCACTTGGTAAGAAAGAAATAATGTGGTCCAAGCTACCATCCGAAGCATTTTAAATATTGATAATTTGATCTTTATCAGTTAATTAATTTAAAATGGTTTCAAAATTGTTAACAAGATCTCATCCCAGGTGAGATTTGCCTTCATGCTCTATGGATATAAATTAGGACGGAAAACTTGGTCATGGATATAGAATTGGTGTACTTTTCACTTTTAAACGGGCTTGGTTATTTGTTTTGTTTTCTCAATTTTCTGTGTCAGGACAGTATAAGAGTTTCATAACACGATCTCGCATTAAAGAAGTTTCTTATTAAAAGCTTCTTGATACAGATATAGATTAACTCCAAGGACGTTTTATTTTATGCAAAAAAATAAAAATCGGAAGACAAATTATCATAATTTTGATAGAATATGCATGTAATGGAATTATAGCGGTGTTACAAGAAATTAAGACCCTCATAAAGTTGTTTCTGAATGTTGTTTTTGAATTCACAAAATTAGGCTAACGTGTAATACACGAAGAGTGTAACGTAAACATAGTTTTAACGTTTTCATTTAGTCTGACAAAGCCGCGATGGCGAGTGTTAAAGGAGTCTGACCGCCTTTATCGCTAGTCCTCTACCTCTGGGTCGCGGGTTCGATACCTACGCGGGATAGTCGCCATGTACTGGCTGCACGCCGAATCCCGGCATTCCTCCGCAAATCAAACCTGGCACGTCCTAAAATGACCCAGACTGTTGATAGGAAGTAGTACAACAATAATAATTTTTTACAAAGAACAAATAAATATATACAAACTAAGGATTTAGTGTCTCTAAGTAACATCGATATACTTTCCGGATGTATTATAAAACATTTAACTGATAAATCATTCTGAAACCGCGACGTTACGCAGATTTTTTTAACTGAATGTCTGGCAGCACTTGGTGATGTTTGATACTGGCTGTTGTCCCATACTATACGGGACGCCTTGCCTTCATCTCCGCATCGTTAGGTTTAAAAGCACCCGATCACATAAATAAATGATCACTTTATCTCAATATAGCATAACACCCCCTTGGGGATTTCTGTTTGGAAGCTTTTCTCAACTTCTCCGCCTTAAACATTTATGGACTGGGCTGACAATATTCCTATGGTACATTTTGTAAATTACGTAGTTTATAAAACAATCCAGGCATTGCTTTGTTTCTATCACAGATATTTCCGGAGATTCCTCGCAGGTCCTTCCACTAGCTTTAAAATACATTAGCATCCCTTGGGGATTACGGTCTTTGTTGCCTGATGTTATACAGTAGTAAGACCCGTTAAAGTGTATCGCATCATTGTCATGTGGTTCTTGTTCTGTCGCCATCAGTTCGTATTTTTACGACGGGTCAGACAAATATGTATAAATACGATATTTGGTACTTAAAGGGTATGGCATACAATACATGATGAAATATTGAATTTTTAGTAAGCCGACACTTCCGATATTCATCCTAATATCATACAGTAAATCTCGGTGTTTGTATGTAAAACCTTGTATTTCCTGCCATTATTGTCTGGCATTGTAATGGGGTTTGACGATTATAAATCTATGGAGGGTTATAAAGGAAAGAGAAGATAAGACCGTGTTGTAATGCAATTTCAGTAAAAAGGGGTGTGTGTGACAGTATATCGAATTCCTTATGATTATATGCTATATATAAAACTTGAAACATTCTCTACGAACATTTCACTTTAGTAAATGAATTGCATCAAATTGGTTGAATCTTTTTTTAAAATGTTGATTGACATAAGACGAAATGTTGGTTTAGGTGAGGGGCAGTACATCGAAGTCGTAAGACCATATATTATACCTGGATATTATTATATACGCTATTTTAATTTTGGTATAATTTGTCCATTGTGTTGACGCAGCAGAGTAATTGTCCGGTGTTGATGCGGTAGCACACCGCGTCCAGTGTGTTAATGCGGTAGTACACAGCGTCCAGTGTGTTGATGAAATAGTATACCGCATCCAGTGTGTTGATGATGTAGTATACCGCATCCAGTGTGTTGATGATGTAGTATACCGCATCCAGAATGTTGATGATGTAGTATACCGCATCCAGAATGTTGATGATGTAGTATACCGCGCCCAGTGTGTTGATGCGGTAGTATACCGCGTCCAGTGTGTTGATGATGTAGTATACCGCGTCCAGTGTGTTGATGCGATAGTATACCGCGTCCAGTGTGTTGATGATGTAGTATACCGCGTCCAGTGTGTTGATGCAGTAGTACACCGCGTCCAGTGTGTTGATGATGTAGTATACCGCATCCAGTGTATTGATGATGTAGTATACCGCATCCAGAATGTTGATGATGTAGTATACCGCGTACAGTGTGTTGATGCGGAAGTATACCGCGTCCAGTGTGTTGATGCTAAAGTATACCGCGTCTAGTGTGTTGATGCGATAGTATACCGCGTCCAGTGTGTTGATGCGATAGTATACCGCTTTCAGTGTGTTGATGCGGTAGTATACCGCGTACAGTGTGTTGATGCGATAGTATACCGCGTCCAGTGTGTTGATGATGTAGTACACCGCGTCCAGTGTGTTGATGATGTAGTATACCGCATCCAGTGTATTGATGATGTAGTATACCGCATCCAGAATGTTGTTGATGTAGTATACCGCATCCAGTGTGTTGATGCGATAGTATACCGCGTCCAGTGTGTTGATGCGATAGTATATCGCATCCAGTGTGTTGATGATATAGTATACCGCGTCCACTGTGTTGATGCGATAGTATACCGCTTTCAGTGTGTTGATGCGATAGTATACCGCGTCCAGTGTGTTGATGATGTAGTATACCGCGTCCAGTGTGTTGATGCTGTAGTACACCGCGTCCAGTGTGTTGATGCAGTAGTACACCACGTCCAGTGTGTTGATGATGTAGTATACCGCGTCCAGTGTGTTGATGATGTAGTATACCGCGTTCAGTGTGTTAATGCGGTAGTACACCGCGTCCAGTATGTTGATGCGGTAGTATATTATGTCCAATAGGTTTACACTGTGGTATAATTTGTCAAGTTTGTTGAAACTGAAGTATAATTTGTTCCTTTGTGTTCAATCTGTGGTGTATGTCCTTTTGTGCTAACGCTACACAGCAGTACACATTCTGCACTGTATTGGCGCCGTACTTTAGTTACTATGTCTAATGTGTAGACGTTGTGGTATTGAAATTTAAAAATATCATCCGATAAATTCATCCGCCATCGGTTTTTGGATTTTCAACTGAAATGAAAAAAAGCAAAGAAATTCTTGGATCTTAAACGGATTGTAAAACACTGTAACATTCCTATAGCTGTAAAGATTCACATTTATTTCTAGAAATCCCTTATCAAAAATATATTTTCACAAAGTCGCCTTGATCGAAATCTATCGAATAGCCATTACAGGTGATAAGCTATCAGTAATTTATCGTATAACAAATAGAGACAATTTTTTAAGTACTGCTCCGAACTACCAAAATTGTCATGAATGTGTTTGGAACTGGTGTGGATATTTTTTTTTAAAGAACCTGATCTTACCAGTTTATATCTGTAAGCTTTACACATTTCATTCCTCAAAAATCACGGCAAATACCATTTCATATAACTGGTTTAAAACATACCGTTTACTTTATTACAGAGGGCGTTCGTCTGCGACTGAACCTAATGCAGGAGCGGAAGACAAAATGTGAATACCTGAGCGGTCGCGATGGACTGACTGCGCTGGATACTACACAACTGTACGCCGTACCGCGTAAGTCCTCGCAAGCCCTTTTGCAATTTCTAACATACACAAGTAAAAACAGGGAGCATGTTACCATTTTCTTTGAAATGTTGATCTTGTCAGAGGTTCATGCCGTTTTAACCGCCGAGTCTGATTCTGATTTTCTATAGCCACATGGTCATATGTCCACTACGTATATAATGGCCTTCATGATGTCATGATTGCCATTACGTCACATATGTCCTGTACATGCACGTTCACGATGACCTCGATGCTCTGTACGTCCAAAACGAATACCAAGTCACATGGCTTCGAAATCGGTGATAAGTACGAATATCAAGTCACATGACCTTTAAATCAATGACAAGAAGGCTATGTGTTCTGTATGTTTACGATGAATATTAAGTCACGTGATTTTGAAATCATTGATAAAATGTCCAACAACCTCCAAATCACACATCTTCTTGTTAATCTTTACGATATGCAATGTTTTCATCGCCACGTGATCTATACGTAATGAAAAACATCGTGTCACGTGACATGTGCTTATTTCTTTGAATGACTTTGCGATTCAGTGTTTAAAATTCAATAATGACTGGCAACTTGTCATGATTACTTCGTGGTTCAATGAATAGCAGACTGAAAATCATTCATATTGTTTCTACTCTGAAATATAAGCACGCTCCACGGTAATTAGTATAACAAATAAGTTTGGCATCATTGAAATGTATATCTATATATGCTTTATATTATGAATAAACAAATACGCCATCATAATGAGCCTGGTTGCCAGAGCTTTTTACAAGACTTTTTCAACGTGACTTTGTAGTAATCATTTGGCCCTAATGACCTTTTATGTGTTGACGGGTCGTTAAGACTAATGATAATAAAGTGATAACCAGGAATTAATATCGTGATATGTAATTTGTTGCTACAGATCTGGAGAGAGCTGCCAGTGCTTTTGCGTTGCTATGCATGTTGTCCATGGTAACGGGCCTTGTGACGGGGGGATACGGGTTATTAGGACGACAGACCCGGGTGCTCGTGCTTGCCTCGTGCTGCTCCCTTGTCGCCGGTGAGTTGTTGAGTTTGACATCATGTACGGGATCGGGTGATGTTAATGTCAGTGGGTCAGCAGTATTACAGTATTACCCGGGACATGCTTTTGTGAAAATGCGCTTCATTTGTTGTCGCTGTAGTGTATAACAAAAGTGGGCTCGAAGTACACCTCAGATTCCAGAACGTCCTTATAGTATCAAGCTAGATAGATTTGTATGCAAAAAATGACATCAATAAGTCCCTTGTGATAGTTCTTAAAAAGCTGGTCGGGATGTTCTGGGTTTCAATGGTCGGTGCAGTCGTATCGTGATGACACAGATTTTATCAGAGTGACGATGTATAGCCTCGTTTTCAACTACAGATAACAGGAGACCAGCTACTTTCTACTTTTAATAAAACTTTTATAATTTCATTCCAACGACAGAAGTGAAATACCAGCGTATTTTATTTAAGTTTATACCTTAATTCACAATAAACACGGCGATTATACAGGAAAACACATATATGATGTTTAAAGGTTGTCTGTATGTGTTGGTATTTGGATATTCCTCCGCTTCTTTATCGACTTCACATACAAGGAAGGTATATAAGTCACGTGACATGGTAGATAATACTTGTGGACCAATATGGGGATTCCCCTCCCGACATGTGTCATATTAAGTTGAAATATGATCAGAAAAGTGGTTCGTAGAGTAAATGAAAGATTTTTTTGTGGATGTTTGCGTGTGTAACGTCGTCTATAACGTTTTTACAAATTGTTGTCTGGCTGGAGCAAGGCCAGTTTTTTTTTTTCGTCTCGACCAAAGCGGCTTCATTCGCTGGCTTTCTACCTCACGCCGGCTTTGCCAATGTTGATTCGGATTCTTTTTGTCGCTCACTAACGTACGTTTTGCATTCGTAAAAAATGTGAACAACAACAACTTGATTACATATACTCGTATTCCAACTTCTCGACAATTTTAATCTTCATAGTTCCTGTCGAATTGAAAATTTCAAATGTTTTAAAAATTCATGAATATTTAGGAATATCTGTGAACTCAGACCTCCATTTCAGTGAAAAGTTAACATCTTTCATTGGCGAAGAAAAAATACACTTCTTATGAAGTTTTTTTTTTAGATTTAAAAATGTTTTAACGACTTAATAATCCTTTCAACTTCTAATCCTTTATGCTGCTATGAATAACAAAATATGCGAAGAATTTCAACACGATTATCATGAAAAGACTTTGTTTAATTTATACATAGTAAAATAAATCTGCAGAGTGATATTACTATGTAAGATACTTCAATAAACAGTTTTAAAAGTAATATTTAAAAAATAGATAAGTTGTTTTGCCTGATCTCTATACTTTGTATATTGGTGAGTAAAATGTTTCTTGTAATATCTAAAATGGACTGCTAACTTAAGTTAACAGCTAGATAAATTGTACTACTAAACTGATAAAGTAAATCACAAACTGCTAGAGAGAGCACTACCAAATACAGATAAATTGGTGAATAGATTTCTTTGCTAATAAATACTCAAACTGCTAGAGAGTTAACACTGCTAGATAAAGGTCAACTGCTAAACAGAATATCTGTGTTGACAATAAAATAAACTAACTGCTAGAGAGTTAACACTGCTAGATAAAGGTCAACTGCTAAATAGAATATCTGTGTCGATAATAAAATAAACTTAATGCTAGAGAGTTAACACTGCTAGTTAACGGTAAAAAGCTAAAGTACACATACACACACACGCGCGCGCGCACACAACCCCCCCCCCCCCACACACACACATATATATATATATATATAGAGAGAGAGAGAGAGAGAGAGAGAGAGAGAGAGAGACAGACAGACAGACAGACAGACAGACAGACAGACAGACAGACAGACAGATAGATAGAGCGTATATACCCATTGTACTATATAGAACACTGATGATAATGCTTGAGATACTTATAAAAAGTTACATTGAGTTAGATACGAATACTTTATATCGGAAGACCCTCCATAATCCGGACAACTTCGTTTCCGTCCAAAATCGTCCGGATAACGAGTTTTCCGGACTACTGGCGTCTGGATTATCGTGGGCCCACTGTACATGTATAAATATGCGTATGGTACTGTTACAGCAGGTATTGAAAGAAAAGATCGACCTTTAAGCGAGTAAAGTTATCCAAAGCATTGCACAAAGGAAACGAAGGGATGAAATATTCTATTCTTTTCCTTTGTATACAAATGTATGTATCCTAATATCACAGAAAGTCGTTAGAACATTGGATATTGTTCCCTATTCAGATGACTTCAATAACCATTGTTGTTCCCATCCAAGTGTCTGCACCAGGCAGATAGTTTAGGTCTGACATATCATGTACAGTCTCCAAGTCATACATAATTCATTCGCTTGGCACATACACCGCGTTTCCGGAATTTCAAAATGACGCATTTAGAATTCAGAATTACAATGCAGTCGATATCTGTTACTTGTTAATCAAAGAGAATTTAGAAAGAAGATTAAAAACAAAAAAATAGCATACATGAGTGACTAGGTGTCGCGCTAATTTCAGTCATAGTGACATCTGCTTCCGTCACTAAGTTACACGCAGAGACGACCCCTGCCAAGAACTCTTGCATGAAAAATCGTTTTGAAACATTCCCTTGTGTAATATGTTTAACCGTTGTCCAAAACATTGTACAATGAAGAAAATGTCGATCTGTTGCGAACACTTTTTGTCAAGAAAAGCTGATATGCATTCGTAATTGGTGAGACACTTCGATCTGAAGTCAGTGTGGTTTGTTTCAACAGTTCAACATCTGTCAGTCTGGCTGTTCTTTTAATTATATATCCGACAAGATACGCGCTAAATAAACCATTTCCAAACATGTACGTTACTAAGAAATTGTTTACATCGGTGTAGTTTTGAAAGTATCCCATATATGACTATAGTTGTTGTGTTGAAGCAGAACACAACAGACCTTTACAATATCGCGTTTATGGGCGTAACCTTCACTCCACGTTTTTTAATTTGAATAGCGGTAGATATATCAGAGACACGAAAAAAATTATTGAATTAACAGGCCAATGTACCTCCCCATCGAGGTTTTGACATTTTTTTCTATTCAATTTGGTTTTCCTCAGTAGACAGATGTACATTGCAGTTTACCACGTAATATGACTCTACCAGGAACGTTTAGTAAGTCCATGGTTCTCTTGTATCTAATTCTGAATTTATATTGAAAGCTGGTCTTCACTCGTTTAATAATGACTTGTCTTTTGGGAGTCTTATTTATCTTCTGTCTCCATATTTGTTATTCTATGTCAAAATACAAATACAAAAACCTTATTCTTTTTGTTCTTCATTAACACCATGGTAACCATTGTTAGTACTAATGCACTCTAGATCTAAAGATAACTGTCACGCCTACACACTATCAGTCATGTGTACCGAGTGAAGTGTGTACTAATTAAAGTTTATATATGGCAGATAAATTTACCTTAAATAGTCAGTGTTTTTGGCCTTGATCGATATTGTAACATACTCTGATAACCAAACAGTTAACGACGACAGACTGTGGTTGGCTATGTCAAGCGTAAAATTTACGCATTCCTACTGGCAACCTTGGGCAAGCATATACATGTGTAAGATCAGAGAGTTGGTTTGCTGATATCGTTTTTTGTTTTGTTTTGTTTTTGTTTTTGTTCTTTGTTTGTTTTTAGTTTAGTGACCATATCAATATTTTAAAAATCATATTCGTAAAATTGACCTTCGACTATTTTTAATATAAACTGCTTTTTTACGGTAACACAAATAGATGATAAAATCACGTTTGCTGGGATTAACAACAGAACCTAAACAAATTTTAATGCCGTGAGCCATTTCAGAATACAAAGGAAGTGGATATACACACTTGTTTAAGCTGTAATGTTTAAACAATGATAAATAGCCAATACTATACTACCACTTATTTGTTTTGTGACACTCAAACATTCGTGGAATTCTACATCAATAATGTTGCTCTTAATCAATCCATCGTCATCAATTTCGTTGCCCATTCGTTAGTTTCTGCCTCCTGGTATCTTATTTTTGTTTGCATGACTACAAAGTAAGCGGAAGTCATCCATAATCACGAGTCCGACATGATTTTGAAAATGTTCCTAAAACTATTTTCAATTTCTTAAACGGCCTTAATTATTGACAAGATTTTGTGTAAAGTCATATATATGTTACCTTCACATAGTTTTCGTGGTATCTGTATTTATATGTGTAAATGTATGACATGCAGAGGTCATTGTTGCAAAAATAACTTCATCCCATACATAAAGAACTGATATATCAGTATTTACAAAATACAAACTTGTTTCCACTATTTCTTAATGGGAAACGCCTCTGAATGACAGTACAGCTGGGCAAAGCTTTATTTCAACTGGAATATGGTGAAGTGGATTATACAAAAGAAAAGCAGCTACATTAGAGATCCGGTATTGTATAGTGACATTACCGTTCCCGGAATTAATGATACAGTGAAGACGAAAGGCAGCAAGGGACAAGGGTGCTGCTTACATAACAACCTTGCTCAACACTTTATCAAGCTGAATACCAACTAAGGCTCTATTTACATAAATGTGACTCATTTTAATCGTCTGCAAGTATATCTTACTCTCGGCCGTAATAATGTCAAATTATGTGAACAGGCAAGTTTGACTGAAACTATCAACAAGCGCAGTGGTGAATGAAGCTATCAAGCATATCCGAGAGAGATTCAGGGAAAGTGGGTTTCAACAATGCACTCTGCAGGTCATATCTAGAACTTTTGAAACTGATCTTCATTGCTAATTACTACTGGCTAAAATATGATGATGCTATTGTCTTCTACAGGTTTGCTGCTGACATTGGCAATAGCCCTGTTCCATGGTAAATGTCACATCCTTCGTCGGACAGAAATTCTGGCTGGCTACCTCATACCACACAAAAAAGTCATCAACGATTCGCGGACTTACAGCTTCGGCTGGTCATTTGGGCTCGCCTGGATTTGTGTATTTCTGTGTTTTACGTCATCATTTGTGTGGTTGTACAAAGCACAAGATCCACGGCATTCGCGTAGCCCAGGATCAAATTACGTCAGACATAGAACCTACACGAGTCCTGATTACGTCACGTATATGGACGAAAATGATATTTTTGAATGAAAGGTGTACTTTAAGGGTTTTTTTAAATTGCATTTTTTAATTTTTTTCTATAAATACCGAATTAATTTAACGGATGTGCAATGGGTGAGTTATTTAATAAACATAAAATGCAGTACATTCCTCTTATCACGCTTTGCACTATCACAAACGAAAATAATGAAGTAGCACTTCGGATTTTTTTTTCTCCTATGTATAGATATCTGTATTCACTTACTGGCGCATATATATTGTGTCTAATTTGCAATACCTATATAACAGTTTGTGTATAACAGCAATATTAAATCTCCATGTCCAATAATGATATTCACATTATTGAAAATGTAACACTTCACCTATATGAATAAAATTTTTCATCATATTCTATGTAAATATTATTAGATGTTGTGAAAATATTTGAAAAAAAAATACATCTATGTCCATGTCTATTTTGTAAAGCGTTTCATATGATTGAATTAAGCATAATCAAACAAGCATTCTGCATAACGTTGTATAAAGACATTTTTGTGTTTGTATGAAAAGTTACGATGCTTCGTGTAAGTTGCTCGCCGGCGTTGCTACGGTTGCGAGACTACTGTCTTATCAGGTAAGCATGTGTAGTTGAAGCAATAACTTCCGAATCAAAACATTCTAACTCTTACTGTAAATGTGTTTCAGCATTTTATCTTTCCTTTATCGTAGCTTTCACTCCTTTATTTTGCTCTGTAATTGTGACAAGTAATTGAATTTAGCTCGCTTTAAAAAATTCCTTTAATCTGACAACACAATGGCCGGGGATGTTTACCATATATCTTTTCTTCCAGACCATATTGCGTCGTTTCGAAACGAGAAAAAGCACCACCTATTGGAGGGGAATAAAACAAATGCGACCCATCAAGAAACTAATGATATTTACAGTCCTGTCCTTGGTACGCTAAGGAATAAAAGTTGTCATTTAAAACAGCTCAACCCCCAACCCCTACCCCACCATTTGGTTTTTTTTTTAATTCTGAAAAAGTTTTATATGTATATTAGAACTTGGAGTATATCACGAACAGCTACTTATACTAATCAAAGTTAGCAAATATAGTTTCGTATTTTTGTTTACCGGAAGTGAGCGAGAGAAGTAAATGCTTCCCATGATATGTTCTGTTCTCATTGTAGTTTGCAATTTTCGTATCAACGAGTACATATGTTTACTCAATTCTTACCTGTGTAGACAGTAAGAAGATATACCTTTTTTTCTGATATGGTTAACTTTTTATTTAAAAAAAAAAAATAATTAAATGTTTTTTCAGCTTATCATAAGGCAATGGAGTAATGCAAATATTGTATGTTAAGAAGCATTGAACGAGGAATATTCTATATGTCCTTGAAAAGGTCATGATTACCCATGACAATAACGAATGATGATACATTGCTGTTTTCCCTACAATCCCCTCCCCCACCTTTTGTTTTTAATTTTTTTCATTGTCTTCCACTAAAATATGCTAATAACATGTTGTTTATCTCGAATTTAGCGATATCTATCACAGTAAACACGGATCTTATAATCAGCTTGCTAGCATTGACAACAACCTTGTTTATGTATACAAGATGTTGTTTTGCTATGATTCCAGGATAATGTGTCGATAAACTCTATATTTTCTATGTACCTTGACCTTTTATGTCGTATGTTTAGTTCCTATTGTTTCTTCATGTCTATAACAATGGACCTAACACTTTTTTGTTATCGTAACTCTGCCGCCGGGTAATAGGAGTCCTACATGCTGTACACGTGCACGGTACTTATATCAGGTATACAACTGAGTAGCTGTATCCATGGTACCGGGCCGCTTTCTAAACGTGTCCCTGCTTGAGTTATATGCAGTCATGTACTTCTGTCATGTGAATTCATATGCATGGTACCGGACTGAAGTATCACTCTGTACCTGGTAGCGAGCTGTACTTCCGTCATATTGTAGCCATGTCCATGGTACCGGACCGCAGTATTACCCTATACCTGGTAGAAAGCTCTACTTTCTTCATGTGCAGCCATGTCCTGGTACCGGACCGCAGTATCACTTTGTACCATGTAGCGATCTGTACTTCCGTCACGTGTAGCCATGTCCATGGTACTGGACCGCAGTATCAACCTATACCTGGTAGCGAGCTGTACTTCCCTAATGTGTAACCATGTCCATGGTACCGGACCGCGGTATTACACTATACCCGGTAGCGAGCTGTACTTCCATCACATGTAGATATGTCCATTGTACCGGACCGCAGTAGCACCCTATACCCGGTAGCGAGCTGTACTTCCCTTATGTGCAGCCGTGTCACCATGGTACCGGACCGCAGTATTACTCTGTACCTGGTAGCGAGCTGTACTTCCGTCATATGTAGCCATGTCCATGGTACCGGACCGCAGTATCACCCTATACCTGGTAGCGAGCTGTACTTCCGTCATATGTAGCGATGTCCATGGTACCGGACTGCAGTATTACTCTGTACCCGGTAGCGAGCTGTACTTCCATCACATGTAGCTATGTCCATGGTACCGGACCGCAGTATCAGCCTATACCTGGTAGCGAGCTGTACTTCCGTCATATGTAGCGATGTCCATGGTACCGGGCCGCAGTATTACTCTATGCCCGGTAGCGAGCTGTACTTCCGTCATATGTAGCGATGTACCGGGCTGCAGTATTACTCTATACCCGGTAGCGAGCTGTACTTCCGTCATATGTAGCGATGTCCATGGTACCGGACCCCAGTATCACCCTATACCTTGTAGCGAGCTGTACTTCTGTCATATGTAGCCATGTCCACGGTACCGGGCCGTAGACCACTTTAATTATTTAAGTTATTTGTGTTTAAACTTTCCACAACATACCAGTTCGAGTATCTCTGATAGTAGTTTAGTTCAATCATACATCAACTTTCAAAGCTATGCATTCATTCAAGTTACGTGTATATGTACGAGAGGGAGAGAGAGGGGGGCAGATATCACATGCAACAATTAACGGTAAGAGAAAGCAGAGCGTATACCATGGCATTATTAAGAAAAGGGAAGAAATGTTTATCGTAGTAGGTAGCGATGAAGTTAGTGTGAGAATGGCCAGTTGCTCAATTCTTCCAATGATTACACATGGAATTTCTTTTTTGATTTTTATATGATTGTTACGATTACGAATGTCATTAAAACTAAAGAAAAAGGCAACACCAAGTTCTGTTGTTTATACAATGTATAGTTTAATTTCAGTTTTTATTATGGTCAAATAAAAAATCTATTTAGGACACAACTGGAAAGGACAAAGAAAAAAAAACCATGTAATTTCATTTCATATTTGTATATCAACATTTTACAACTTGATAAATATTTACATAATGTACATATATTTTTTATGCACAAAAATCAAATGCTGTTACGGCATTTCATGTAAAGTATTGAATCAATGAATTTCACCTGCCCAATCTGATCTTCATGCTGTGTTTATAGAGGCATCAGATTAGGTAGGTTTCTTTATATCCAATCCCTAGGGGTTGTGTGGCATAACTCATAAGTTGTTACACATGTGCTAATCTTATTCAGAAATCTTCATTCGAATATAAACTTTATGGTACTATCTTTCCATAATTGATGAAAATTAGAGCTAATTCTGTACATGCATGCTACACGTTTGTCTACTATGTAAATTTGATTTCGTTTTTGGATACCTTCATGTTAAATGTATTATTACGACAATCCTAGATATGTGCAAAAATAAAATCAACCCAATGTGTTTGTCGATCCCAAAGTAAATATACATCATGATATTGACACAAAAATAACGATAAACATCAGTCCTGATGGCGTCTGGCTTGATTAATAATTTATGAAGTTTACTTCAAATGTTTACACTGTACTGCGCACAACAATACTGACATCTGTTAATGAATATCCCCATGATTACCCTTCTGTATTCTGCCAAGGGACATATAGCTAATTTAAATATGCACGATTTATTTATTTTTGTTTTAATAACGGAACTTCAGACGATAATTCCGACAGTCAACGCATCCATACGAGACTGACCTTATATCATGACAAGACGTGGGACAAATCAGTGATCAAATTGACGAAACGTTTTAACACGCCTTACTGCTTAGGTGGATGCTGTAAAATATTAAATTGTCGCGAGGTTATTATTTTCCCTTATTCAAATAAAAATAATTGATTTATCACCTTGCTGACAATTTTGGATTTGAGAGTATCAAATCTTTACTGGCCCCTATCATACCTTGTTTCTTGTTGTTTTGTTTGTACTTTAACAAAAAAACAATATCATCGCGAAAATAACGTGTCTGTATAAAACAATACATAAAATAATGAAAATGTAATAATGTGGATACATTTACATGGCATTTACAGTAAATATTAATGACACAGCTTAGCATAAAAAGTATAATTATGACATTCATATCAATCATAATTGGCAGTATTCATATTTTTTTGCAATGTTAAACGATATGGTATGCAATATAGGTAGGTAATCTTTCATCCGGATTTTTTCTATGGGTCATTAAAAAATGTAAGACACCGATTTTTATTCCTTCGATTACCCTCCACAAATCTGTTTTGATCCTATGTTTTCCTGGTATTGAACAGTTCTTCAACAATAGCTCTCTTTCTTTTCTACCACCCCACATGAATTTTAACCTAATTGTTTGACAATTGCTCTCTGCTTTTGTTCCAAATCTTACCTCATCTATTCAACAATTGTTCCTCGTAATTCAACTTGAACTGTTCTTAGAATTGAAAACAACCTAACTATTGCTTTTATCTTCCATAAGTGCCTATCTAACTATTTGACTACTATCCTCATTCCTTTTGACCAAGTATTTACCATCACGTTGGCTGCTTTTCCACAACTGCTATATATAGTTGCTTGCATTTGCCTTATCCCAGCCGTAGGTAACGTTGGCAAGTCCGACAACACACCTTTCTGTAACTCGCGTAGGCACACTTGGACCTTGAGGCTCGTCGCCGACATAAGCGTATTCGATCCTGTACACACCGTGGACCTGCAATGACATCATCAATAACATTCTAGCTATAATTAGACCTCTAATTTACATGACCTTTCTCGTTCAGTTCCATGAAAAATAACATGTTGGTGGTGGTTATGGTGGAAGCGGAGGTGGGCTAGGTCTGTGTAATTAGTGATAACAAAAGACCCTGTAAGATATGTTGTCATTATTTACTGTTGAACCCAAATACAAAGTGAACATGTAACTGTGTATTGTTAATTTCCTAAATCTATTTTTGAGTAATTATTACGCTTATTGCACTTTCGGTTAGGTTTTATAAAGATTCTTTTATAATCTCCTTATTCACTTTGAAAGATATACCATTATATATTTAACTCCTGATCATGCAGATCCCTTTTTCCACAGTGACTTGGTTTAATCGTTTAGAGTTTTTGAGTCGACTACCATTGGATAAAAATCTACAAAGGACCATTACTCTTCATTATCTTAAGAATTCGGTAGGAAAAAAATACAACACACATATCACATGACAATATCATCGATATCGTATAAAATACATGTTATCAAGGACAAAATTATCTAGTCTAGAAAACATGCGTAGTCGCAAGACTTTATGATAGGAATATTTCACCTATTTCCCACTGTATATTAGATGTGATAAATAGAATATTGCACTTGTGGTCACATGATATTGAATTTCTTCCACTAGAATAGTTTGATATGACAACATCTTGTGCCTTAACTTAATGAATCTGATTAACAGAATCAATTTGATACGGGCTCTAATGCTGTATGATGCACAGACAATAACGAGATTTCCCAGGAAGCTCGCAAAGGAGCAGCACAACGGTATGTGACAAGGTATGCAGGCAATAATCGCAGGCAAAGTAGGAGACAAGAGTATTAATCGGGATTACCGTTTGGGAACACAGTAATTAAAAACATGATTAACAAGAAAACTTTAATGGTAATTTTGAATTATTTATCTCTCCCGATAGAAACAAGGACGTCAATAGCATAATTTACTGTAAAATGAACATTACTTTGCTATAGTTGTTTAGTCGCATATACACTTTGGGAACTTTAAGAGTGTTACCTTTTAACAACACAGATCAATTATCGGCCCAAAGAAACAAGCAACCTCCCAGCATGGTCTAGTATAAAGTCCTGTCTTTTTTATGTTCCCTTCGGTAATACAATTAAGAATGCTTTTGTTTCGAACATTCCATGAAACAAATATCAACAACATATTGTTTTTATCAAAATCAACAAGAATTTAGATTTCTTTCTTCATTTTGGCAGAGACTTCAAGTTGTTCCTCTGACCTGACATCCGATAAATTATTATAATTGGTGTATGTTTATCTTTATGAATAAATCAATAATTGAAATAGCACCGAAATCATATGCAAGATACAAAAACAGCATTCAAGGAAAAAGTTTAACGCTTTGTTTAGATATTCTTCAAACTCATCGCTGATTTAAATAAATGTATCAACAATAGCGACAGTATGGTGCCCTTGACCTCAAACTCATTAATCAACACATGTTGAAAATGCGTCACATCGCGATGTTCCTGAAGATATCAGATATGGGCATATTTAATAGATGGAGGTCTGTTCCAAACATACTTGTCGAACTTATTTAACAATATTACGGCGAGGTGACATAACTCATAGTAAGTAATACAACGAAAGTGTAAAGTTCACATTTTATTCCATTAAGTTATGTTTCGCTCTACGTTCAATTACTCGAAAACGTTTGTAAATACCGAAAACGAATGGATAAAGACCAAACATCTGGTTATAAAGGACATGGATCATATCATAGAACGCTGAATCATATATTCCAAAAGATTAACTCAAATGAAACTCGTCATTCATACAAAATGTGGAAAAGTGCGTAGAATTCAGTACTATAGAAAAAAGGTTCCAGCCTCCAAAAGTTTATAGTATTATTAGGTAAGCGATTGTTAACATGGTCACCAGAAGATGCGACACAACATAGATGATGAAACCTCACCTCTAGAACATGGTTTAGGGTTACAGTTCTCTTCACTATTCGGGCGATCTGTTGGACATTTGCTAACATCATCTTTCTCAGGTTCCGGGTGTGTGCAAAACACATTTCGAGTTCGTTTACCTTTACCGCACGAGACAGAACACTGTAATAGAACAGGTGATAAATAATATTGACATAGGTCATGTACAAAATGCACCATATGCTTATGTTGTAGAAGATGTTAATTTCCTGCATTATGATTGTCTGAGACATGCTTTGTTGTTAACTCGTTAAAGCCAAATTATCACATATTATGACAATCTCACCTTTCATAAAGCAGTATATCTAAAGAATAATTCGTTAACTTCCAGAAAACATTCAATATTCCCCGGACTCTATTCTTGGAAGTTTTATTACATAGCACTGGCTGTTGCTCAATTAAGGGACCACAAGAAAACCACCAGAAAATAAAACGTAAATGATAAAATCATTTATTTTCGTGGGATTCAGTTTTCTTGAGTTTCCTAAAGAATCACAAATTCGCGGACACTTTATTTCGTGGTTAAGTATAGCTTAATCAGTCTATGATACTAATTTTAACGATTAGTTGACATATGAATTCATGGATTAAGAGAACCATTGAAAGCAGCGAAAATAATTCCCCTGAAATAATTAATGATTAAACGGTATTGTATTGTCCTTTAATCAAAGACTTAGACGAAAAGAATATTTCTTATACCTGGAATTTTTTATATTTAAAGATTATTATTGGTTTAATGACGAAAATTAAGTTTAAAAACTAAGGAAACATTTATTTCTCATCCTTATACACTGGGCATGACAAAGTATTTTCGTTAATCGGAATCAACAGGGATAAGGTCGGTAACTATTGAAAAAATTGGTGTTTACTGCTGCATTCCGCATTATGCCAAAATTACTTTCTACTGGAAAGTACATTATTTACATTAGTTTTCACTGTTGATACGCTATCGTTGCTTTAAATGACGTTCAAGTTTACAATAAAATTTGAAAATTCAGTCTCACATTGTATCATGATCACCAGTTGTCAATCTGAATAAAAATTATCGATCGAAAAACAAAGCATGCATCCAACAGGTTTAAAACCATTGTGGACAGTGTGATATTATAAAAGTTGACCATACATTCCTACGTAAAACGTACCTGTGACCATTCACTGGACTGCCATTTCTGAAGACATGGAACTCTATTGCATTCTAATGACGCCGGTGGTGACGTCACAGGTCCACAAAACATATGGTCGACTTCTTCAGCGTCTGATGTTTGACAGCTAAGTATAGGGATTTGAACGCCCTCGGATCCACAAGTGTGAGAACAGGGCGACCAATCAAATGTTTTCCATGTGTATGTTGGTGCTGGACACGGAAATCTGTTACAGGCCATTTCTACCTCGGGTCTCTCTTTATCAGAACACATTTCACTTTCAGCATATTCTAAGAACGTACCATTTCCATGGATTTTCTGACAGGTGTAAACCGTATCCAGAATTCCATCCTCACCACAACTCTCACTGCATTCAGTGCTATTTACTACCCACTGATGGGTGTAACATGGAATTCGGTTACATGTTTTTGTAGATTTAGGTCTTGGAATGTCACTGCAGAATTTATTATTAACGGTAATTGTTACACTTTCATTATCAGGTGATACTTGTTCGCATACAAACATTACTTCAAGTATACCGTTATCACCACAAGTGGTGCTACATTCACTCCACTGATATGCTGTCCACCGGTATTGATAGCATGGATTCAATGTGCATGCCCGAGTGGAGTTTGGACTTGGCAGATTATCACATAATTTGCCAGACACAGCCTCAAATGCACCTTCTGACTCTCTCTCACACACATACCACACCCTCTCTACTCCCTCTCCACAGGTAGCACTACAACCACTCCAGTCTGACAAAACCCATTGATATGTATATTCAATGCAAGGCTCTTGAGGACAAGATTTTGAACTGTTGGGTTCCAATTCATTAAAACAAAAGCTATCATCAACTTCTTCAGTATAATTATCTGAGCGTATTCTAATACATTCGACAGTAGCCACCTGCACGCCATCGTCACCACATGTGGTGCTACATTCACTCCAATTGTAAACAATCCACTTATAGATATCTGGAACTGTTTCAGTAACACATGGTATCCGGTTACACTCCCGCGTGAATTTCGGGTGTGGTAGACCGCTACACATAGACATATCTACCTCATCTCCGGTCCCGTTAGAGTTACGCTTCTCACACATGTACCGCTGTGTCTGTGTTCCATTGTCACCACAGGTAGCAGAACACTCAGTCCACTCCACGGACATCGTCCAGTAATACCTGTTAATCAGAGACAAATCAGAACAGATCACCAACACATCTTAGAACATCGCCAATAAGTCAACGAAAGTCAGTGAATTGAAATTGAAACAGCATGTCAATTCGAAACTCATCAAACAAACAAATCATTTTATGAACCAACTAAAGGCAGTCAACAGCCAAACCAGTCTCTGACCGAATGCTCAAAGGAAGAATGTACAAAAAGACTCACAAGTGGGCAACATCTTTTAATATAAATTTAAATAAGATATTGTAGAGCCAAAATGAAAATTGAGAATAAAAGGTCTTTTAACAGAAATCATGAAGGCGTGCAATTTGCCTGAAAATTGGAATGAATTACTGCATTCCAGTGCCATCTAGAGAAAGCAACAAGGAATGTCAGTAACATTTATTCAATTTCATTGTCATCGTGCGTTAGTGTCAACAGCGATATCAAATACAAAAATAAAAGAAAGAATTTCAGTGTAGACATCGTTATTGAAATGTAGTTCCTACGAAGAAACTCTATCTGGGAGAAATCCCATCTGCATTGTCATTTAGAACCTTAACACATAATTGTACAAAAAAGTCACAGAAAAAGCACACTACTCTGACGATGTCGTCTAGTTGTACGTCGGTTGTACAGTCGCTATGGTGATCTTATTGAGAAATATTCTCTCTCTTTGTGCGATATGAAGCTGGACGCGTTTGGTGCTTTTGTTTGCCTGTTGGTTTCTTTGTTTTATACCTTGTTCGCATTTGAGAACGTGACATTACTTAATATTAACCAAGGTTTACATGGCTGGTGTTGTTGGTGAAGCCGTGAACGCTTACCCTTCCGGAACACCTGATATTATTCTCCTTGTACTTTTATCGGAAGTCTCCGTGTAAATCTTTCTCCCTGGTAGTCTTCTCCATTTTCTTTACTAGCACAATGTTATCAGCGTATACGATTCACAACCAACCCTTAACCTAAGATTTGTCAAAGGACAAGAGGAGGAGTTCTGACACTCTTTGATATAATTCCCTTAATATAGTTTCGGACTGAAGATCTTAAATAACACATATAACAGTTTAGGCTTGGCAGATAAATTACCATTGTATAATCAATTCTCAAAACGTTGTACGATCATAAAGAGTTGCTTATATGATCTAAATCATATTAACTAAAATTTTTAATTCTTTTGTGTTTCTTATTCACTAGACAATGCTTTTATTACTTAAATATATAAAGACTTCTTAAGAACATTAGAGTCATGACCTTTCATTTGACAATAATGTCAAAGGATTTCTGACAGTTTGTCAGAAAATTTATGTGGGATGTTTCGACGACTACTTTACAGTCACATGGTTGTGTCTGATATATGGAACATTACTAAAATCAACAGGAATCTGTGACAATATCGTAATCATTATGGACACTGAGCTAGAGCAAGATGGCAATAAAGCCTTAGCGAACAAAGGTCGGAAACATTCTATACATTAAATTGTAACAATGTACCTTAAAATATAACCGAAAAGTCCCGGAGCTGGAGTTCTGGAGCTGTGGGAGATAGCTGTTGAAGTTGAGGTGATACCTATTTCCCTACTAAAAAATATCTTTTACGTACACTTGTTTCTGCCTCGGAAATATTTGCGAACCAAAAATCTAAACTGCTTTTTCGTTATATGTTTTGCTGCTCCTTTTTGCACTATGTCTCGCTTTCCTATCCCATCTTCATTTGATAACAGCTGTTCCGTCAATAAATCTTCCTTAGCTCTGAACCAGCATAAACCATTAAGCAGTAAATGATTTACAAGTCATTCTCCATGTTTAATGTGCTAAACAGTTTCACTAAGTTAGACATAAACTGTAAGAAAATGGGGGCCACATCAAAATTGCAGATTGAATAAAGAATTATTTTAATTGCGCTTTTCATGTTCCATATTACTGTATTCTATTGCTTTATCGTTTTATATCAACACTTACGTGAAAGCACTGCATTGTAACCTTTCACATTTAACAGGTTCGTTTTCTTTTTCTTCCAAGTATTGACAATGATGGTCTTCAACCTTGGTTCCATTATCTTTACTATAACAGCCGTAAATCAGACTCTGCACACCTGCAACAAATATTTTTATAGTACTTATGTGTATTATTTTTGTGACATGAATGTGTTACAAATACATGTTTTAGAGTGTTCGGGTGACTCATGGGTTTTTCTCGGGCATTTTACTTTCCACCCAAAGCGAGTTTCAAGAAAAATTGTCAATATAGCTTTTTCACGATTGTTTTTAAAACAGTTTAAAGTTAAAGTTTAGATGTAAAAAGGTCTCAGTATCATGATTCTGTATCAAAACACAAATACAAAAAGCATGTGACAACCAGAATCCCCTCTACTGCTGCATTACCTGTATGTTACATCGTTATACAAATCCGTAATATTTACATATCTTGTGTCATTAAGTATTATAAGATAATATATCATGCATGTGTTTAAATGTTATTCCTCCCTTTCATAAATAGATTTACTACCTTATTTCCTTCTAATTTATATATATATGTAAATTGTATTGTTTTTCTTTTAAGTATAATTTTAAGATAGAAAACCTATCACAAAGAAATGACACGAGAAAAATCATTTTATAGACTCTGATAATAATATTTGAAAGACTAAAATGTATTGAATTGTGAGGTTATTATTTAGCTTTTGACCTTACGTGACATTACCTATACCGCAGGTAACACTACAGTCGGTCCAGCCTTCATAGCTTTTGACCTTACGTGACCTTACCTGTACCGCAGGTAACACTACAGTCAGTCCAGCCTTCATAGCTTTTGACCTTACGTGACCTTACCTGTACCGCAGGTAACACTACAGTCAGTCCAGCCTTCATAGCTTTTAACCTTACGTGACATTACCTGTACCGCAGGTAACACTACAGTCGGTCCAGCCTTCATAGCTTTTAACCTTACGTGACATTACCTGTACCGCAGGTAACACTACAGTCAGTCCAGCCTTCGTACTTCCATTCGACTAGGTTCATCTCATACGTAAAGTCATCTTTCGTCACTGTGTATGAATACTCGATATTTGCCTCCTCGTTGGCATTTTGTGGATAAACCTATAAATAAAGATATGCATTGTTTTTCACCCATATCGTTCTTTCACTTTCATATTAAAGGTTTTTTTCTCTCCAACCTAGCCTCTGGAAAATTTTATAAATCAAATATAAATGATCATGAATTATGAAAATATTACAAAAATAGAACAAAATGTCATAATTGAAATTATATTAGCTCTACAACAATGACCCCCATGTATGATCTCACTGCCACTGGAGGGTCTTATTTGTATGGTCTCACCGTCATTGGAAGGTGTTATTTGTATGGTCTCACCGTCATTGGAAGGTGTTATTTGTATGGTCTCACCGTCATTGGAAGGTGTTATTTGTATGATATCACCGTCCTTGGAAGGTGTTATTTGTATGGTCTCACCGTCCTTGGAAGGTGTTATTTGTATGGTCTCACCGTCATTGGAAGGTGTTATTTGTATTACATCACCGTCATTGGAAGGTGTTATTTGTATGGTCTCACCGTCATTGGAAGGTGTTATTTGTATGATATCACCGTCCTTGGAAGGTGTTATTTGTATGGTCTCACCGTCCTTGGAAGGTGTTATTTGTATGGTCTCACCGTCCTTGGAAGGTGTTATTTGTATGGTCTCACCGTCCTTGGAAGGTGTTATTTGTATTACATCACCGTCATTGGAAGGTGTTATTTGTATGGTCTCACCGTCATTGGAAGGTGTTATTTGTATTACATCACCGTCATTGGAAGGTGTTATTTGTATGGTCTCACCGTCATTGGAAGGTGTTATTTGTATGGTCTCACCGTCCTTGGAAGGTGTTATTTGTATTACATCACCGTCATTGGAAGGTGTTATTTGTATGGTCTCACCGTCCTTGGAAGGTGTTATTTGTATTACATCACCGTCATTGGAAGGTGTTATTTGTATGGTCTCACCGTCCTTGGAAGGTGTTATTTGTATTACATCACCGTCATTGGAAGGTGTTATTTGTATGGTCTCACCGTCATTGGAAGGTGTTATTTGTATTACATCACCGTCATTGGAAGGTGTTATTTGTATTACATCACCGTCATTGGAAGGTGTTATTTGTATGGTCTCACCGTCATTGGAAGGTGTTATTTGTATTACATCACCGTCATTGGAAGGTGTTATTTGTATGGTCTCACCGTCATTGGAAGGTGTTATTTGTATGGTCTCACCGTCCTTGGAAGGTGTTATTTGTATTACATCACCGTCATTGGAAGGTGTTATTTGTATGGTCTCACCGTCCTTGGAAGGTGTTATTTGTATTACATCACCGTCATTGGAAGGTGTTATTTGTATGGTCTCACCGTCCTTGGAAGGTGTTATTTGTATTACATCACCGTCATTGGAAGGTGTTATTTGTATGGTCTCACCGTCCTTGGAAGGTGTTATTTGTATTACATCACCGTCATTGGAAGGTGTTATTTGTATGGTCTCACCGTCATTGGAAGGTGTTATTTGTATTACATCACCGTCATTGGAAGGTGTTATTTGTATTACATCACCGTCATTGGAAGGTGTTATTTGTATGGTCTCACCGTCATTGGAAGGTGTTATTTGTATGGTCTCACCGTCATTGGAAGGTGTTATTTGTATTACATCACCGTCATTGGAAGGTGTTATTTGTATTACATCACCGTCATTGGAAGGTGTTATTTGTATGGTCTCACCGTCATTGGAAGGTGTTATTTGTATGGTCTCACCGTCCTTGGAAGGTGTTATTTGTATTACATCACCGTCATTGGAAGGTGTTATTTGTATGGTCTCACCGTCATTGGAAGGTGTTATTTGTATTACATCACCGTCATTGGAAGGTGTTATTTGTATTACATCACCGTCATTGGAAGGTGTTATTGTATGTTTCATAAGATGTCGAATTATAGAGGCTCATTTTGTGGCATTAAAACTGTGATTACGAACAATATGAAAAGGTCTCACAAAGTATTTAATAGGAAAAACAAATATTGTCAAATATCACATCACATATCGATTTTCTTGATAAATATGATCCTTATACGATGACTTCACTTTAACGCATTGGATTCGTAAAGATATGGCGAAATTTATCGTTTTGAAGTTGTTGAATTGTAGAAAGTGTCGCATAATGTGTCAGATAGGATTTCTGTACAAGGTTATGTTTCGTTACTAATTTAAAAGATTTTGCCTGATCCAAGGTCGCTTCGCAACCCGCATACAAACAAGGTGAATACGGGTGCTAAAACCACAATTTATCAGACAAATATTTGGGTAGTATTCAGAGATTCTGTAATAAATCAAACGATACTCACAGGAAATGGGGAGGGGGTTCTTAGAGAGAAATAATGAAGTGGACAACATTGAAATGCTTTGATGACAGGAAAAGCAGTGGGTAAACCGCTTGGTTTCATAACAATATTCTGATTTGCTCATCACTTCAATCAATCTAAACAACGATTGAATTTTTATGTCACCTTCATGGAGATTCTGAATGATTTAGTCTTTGTGTTTTACTCCAACGGAAATATAGACAATTCTAGTGAATTGATTGAAGGACAACATTGCAGAAACCTATAAACTATATATTTAAACTGAATATTGCCAAGAATCAAATTTCATCTTTGCGTTATCGCTGTTCTCATGCATAAGGAGATTTATAAATGTATATTTAATAATCACATAAACCTTGCAAATGAACTTTGTGAATGTAAGAATGAAAAAATCTAAAGACCTCTTTATCTCAGGAAATATTGACATTGTAGAACATTAAAGCATCGTGAAGTGATATTTTGTTTCGGTTTGGTTACAATGTCGTTTACAGTTAACGTACTGAAATTGACGCAATCAAATTCTACTACATTGTAACGTTTTGGCATCCACAGTAATTGCTTTTAAACAATGATAAACCGCAATTAGCGCTGAATTAAGATTACTGCTAGAGCATTTAAAAAAAGAAAACAAAACAAAATAAAAAAAAAATAATGCTTTTTTTCTAGAATCTAAATTTTTATAATTTTGTTTTTGTTGAACATTTAAGAACTTTTTCTATATATTATTTAACTCTATTTATTTGGTTGCTTTATCAACTATCAGCAGCCACGGTCCTTTTAAAAAGTTCCCGGAGAAAAACAACGACCTTGGGCTATTACCAGGCGAATTCTTCATGTGAGCCAGAAGTGATAAAGACGGTCAGACGATTTAAACAACCACTCGATCACTGCGGCCCGTCTAAGTGATGGCGGATTCCTTAACACAATACAGTATGAATTTTAAAAGACATAATTGTCCCGGTCGGAAGTAATTTGTGATGGTTATTCTTGCTCAAAGCTAAAAAAAATATCGATAAAAAGACATTCAACACGAACATCGAAATGATATCCGTGCCGTTTTCAAAGACCACAAAGACAGCAAAATAATGTGTCCGCTAATAATACCAACGAAACAGTAACTGAAATATTAAGCAGCAAGTTGAACAAACCATCAAGTGAAGATCCTTTCGCAATGGGCCCATAGATTCCAACGACTCCAGGTTCCATTTGGATGTGTATATGAACCAGGCCCCATTAGCGACAAACTTTTTCGACCGGCCTGGCTTTCCATGTCCATTTAAAGGATATGATCCATAATATGGATCCTTCAAAGCTGTGAAAATAAATAATCTATAAAATACATGCCATCTATATAGGTCAGAGTGAATGGATTTTAACAGACAGTTAAGATAGTCTCTTGGGAGGATCGATTCCGCTAGCTGGGGATATACGTATCATATAAACACATATATCTATTGCTCCAATTGGTTACACAGTTTCAACGAAAGTTAATATACATTTAAGACAGTCAAGACTCGAGACGAGTTGAAATCTAAAACGATGTCAGTGAAACAGGTATTCTCCAATGTTTCCATTACAGTTTACAGATTGTTTGGAAAGACTAGAATTATTCAATATTTAATCACTGCATATCTACTGTTGTCGTTCTGTTGTATATGTACATCTCGTACGAAAACAGAGGTAGATAATGTGTATTCTATCATAACTATTATTTCTGAAACCCAATTCTTCCCTTGATTTAACGAGTTCGCCTTGTTTATACATCTACAGAAATAAAACTTCAACGACACGTGATGGTTGCTATGGTGATGACGTTGACTCTCACCGAGAAAGTGTGCGGATCGCTTTGATTCGGACACGTTGATCCCGCGAGATCCCTTTGGGAGAACTAGAATTTGCTGGTACACGTCATTTCCTGTAAATCAATGAAAATTCATTAAATAGTATAAATTATAATACGGGACCCAGTTTCACGAATCCTCTTTAACTTAAGAAAATATAAACTACCATAGAAGAGCAATACGTAAGTTAAGGAAAATTTAAAATTAAGGTAATTGCCTTAACTTATGTATTGCTTTGCTATGGGCAAATAAGAAAAAAATACATAAGTTAAGAAAGAACTATGAAACGGAAGCCAGGTACCACTAAAGCCTACGTGTATGGTAAGCATAATTAAAAAAAGAAAGTTCAGATTCATATCACCAATAATGACAAGAAAGATCAAAAGTTTTAAACGCATAGGTTAAGATAATCACTTTATCATACACTTCTTTCCCTCTTTCTTTCACTCTATAGTGACGCTAGGTAGTATGAAAATAGAGATATGGAAATCAGGTGCATTATCATTATCATTTTGTGCTACATTTGGCATCGTTTATTTCAATCTGTTCATCATTCCCTCTGTTTTTTTAACATGTTCGCCTGAAACAGTGATAAACTGATTGACTTCAACAATATGTATATTTGTATATTTTTAACAACACAATACAATGTACCAACATGTGGCCTACATCATTATTCGAAATCTTGGGCGAAATATGAAGAAAAAGGCTTTATAGGGAGACGCCTGAAAACGATTCATTGTGGCAATGCAATCATGCTATCACAAAAGAGGTCATTTTCTTATGAAACACAAGAGGAGGACAGAACCAGTATTAAATAAAATACTACGCTTCTTGAAAAGGCTTTACCATCAAACAACAATCAAGATACGTGTTGGAAAAGTGTGTAAAATGATTAATCTAGAGCAATGATTTTTTAATTACTAAATGAAAATCAAAGACGACTTTTTATACTTTAAAGAATAAGGAAAATGATGATAAAAATGATATTACATATTACTGAAAATGACACTAGAATTAGTGAGGAAACGATCAGTATTTAAAGATGTAAATAAAGTCACGATTCATCGTCAAAATTAATTCAAATTAAAAAGCTGATGATCTTATGCAACCCGTTCCTTGTTCTAAACACACATAAACACATTGTTGATATTTATTAGTAGTCACGTACGTCCCGCGTAGGCTAACTTCCGGTGGAAATGACCTTTGACCGTTTTACATTCAGATCCATTACCGCCACACACACCACACGCATCCTCAGATACGGTAGAGTTGATGACGCCATCACAGCCAACTGCCTGAAAAACAAATAACAATAACTCAAAACAGGAGTATTCAATTGAACACTATTGATTATATACAAAACAAATTTCATTTCCTTCAGCATATCAAATTAATATGGTGATTGATTGTATTGATTAGTCAATAACAAGGTCTCACATTAATTTCAAATGATTGAATTTCATGCTATGTCATACATAATGTGAATTCCATTTTCGAAAATATACAGACAAGATAAAATATTAAAACATATCTCAAGTAGATAGTTTTTTACGTAATGTAATTGCGTTTTATTTCATTTAAAACCTCGTGTACAATAGTCATTATATTGTGCACACACTGCAAAGCCAAACAGACTCTTACATGACGCTTGAATCAATAGCAGCTGTACTTGAAGGCAATTAATCACTACTGACTCAGAAACCTATATGAATGGCATGTGTTGTATATATTCTCTTACATAGAGAATAAGTCTAGCAGTCGAAGTGGCCTCCTACATGGACGATTTGACTTGTGAACAGTACAAGCTTTAAAACAAACACTTTACAGTATAAGATTTCTAATATTACTGCTATTCCTTTTAAGTCAGAGCAAAGAGCAAAACTATAACGAAAATAATTAAAACAAGACAATAAGTTGTAGTACAATGTGAAGCATATACCAACATCATAAAGTTAGCATAACTCTCGCATATATGATGGAATGGTGCGTATATGTTCGTACATTACAGGTTATGGTTTCAAGAGAAACAGTTTCATCCAAATACAAAAAACTCCAAAAGATGCACAAATTCAATTAAACTTCGACCGAATCAAAGGAAAAATCAAAAACACAACAAAAGACATTGATCGTATGGATTGTACTTCGTAAATATTGGTCAAAAACTAAAGTAAAATTAAAGCAGATACATTTCATGACCTAATATTGTAAAAGATTTGAATTGAATCGTCAAATCTACTTATTTTCAAGTTAGCGCAAATACAAACGAGGTACGAAATATATTAGCTACTTTCTGACATATGGAAACATTTTGTGGCATACAACGCACACTTTGTGACATACCACACATTTTCCATCCATACAGATCCCGTAAGGAGGGTCATATTTGCAGGGCGATCCGTTATCCATTGGGATGTCTTTAAATGTA
Organism: Ylistrum balloti; assembly: GCF_031769215.1. NCBI lineage: Eukaryota > Metazoa > Mollusca > Bivalvia > Pectinida > Pectinidae > Ylistrum > Ylistrum balloti. The sequence continues at coordinate 287,564 of NW_026782239.1, forward strand.
GCTACCTCGCCAGTAGTGTTAGATATGCAGGTCAGGGAACATAAAAGATCTTCTGTAACACACAAAGGTCATCAACAGAGACTAAAAATAGTACAAACGTTATTTTGTACAAAGACAAGTAGTAGTTTATAACCGCTCGGTGACTACACTGTCGTGAAACTACTTCATTAACTTGGTGTTTGAGCGTTTCAGGTACCTGTGCTTCATCTTGGCCTTACATCCATTACGCTGTTCTTTCTAAATTATTTTTTATTTACAATATGCTTTATTCGCACTGATGACTTCTGTACGTTTTAAAGACTCTCTTGAATTATTTTGTGAAATTTTCTGACGAGTTTTGTAGCGCTATAATCCAGGCATCGTCACATATTTAATTGACCTCTGGCCACAATATTGATAACAAGCAAATCAGTATATACATCCGAAACCTGATTTAATCTAGAGTAAGCCCGTCATCTATGTTACCAGTACTTAGAAAGTTTTTATACAATACTTATGTTTTCTGAACAATAAACAGATGGACACGCCGGAAATCAAATATTTCCCGTGAGGGACACGCGGTAGATCAGTTCCTACCTTTGTCTGACTGGTAGGGCAGCCATGTGTTCCGGGATGAGCGAACAGGGAGGGAATCTAATACAGTACACTGCAGTCCGCGGATATCGATGTAGGTTGTACAAACCTGTGGATAATATTTATAACCTTGAAAATTAGGGAACACATAACCATTAACAGATAAACCAGAGAATATTATATGGATACACCAAAACATAGACAAAGAAAACAAAACGATTCAACACAGTTTTTTCCGGAAACCAAGCATTTCCTTGAAACACATGGCGTGATGACATTTCTGGCAAAATTAAAAATTGATATTTCAAATCCACAAATACGTAAGTTACAGTTACAGGATTTTTAATCATAGAATACATTCTGAAATTCTAAAGTCATATAATGTAAACCATCCCCAGCGTATCTTGACACATCTCTGATAGAAAGCACTGTCTTCATAAAAATCGAAAGTACTTGAAAGCACTTTCTATTTAATGTATCAAATTTAACACATCTGTTTAGAAAGCTTCCATGAAAGTTATTTAAAGTTTCCAATCAGTAATAGAGATTTAGTTCAATATCCAGGGGGGCAACTGTGATTTAAAATTGAATTAGGATAAATAAAATGCACACATTTCAAAAGGTGAAAAGTCAAAAGAAACGGGCCTACGTCTGCTGCCAGTAGTACGCCAAATATCATCAAAACGCCTCGGATACTGGTTGGAATAGACTTATTTAGATATTTGATGGTGATTGGTCTGTAGGAACACTAAGAGGAAACTACCCTAGTCTAGCAGTGTATATCAGATTCATGTCTCTGACATCGGGGGTCACAACATCACATCGCAATATGTCTGCTTTCTTCAATGAGCTCCATTATTTACATCGAAATAATGTGAAATTCAGGCAGACATGTTTCTATTCAATTTGTTTTACAAGTAATATAACGTTATATTGTAAATTGCCCTATTCCGAAATTTGTCAATATTTCCCCCATCTACAAGAACATTGATACTGATATTGAAATGCGATCCTGATTCTCTTATCTCGCCAAAATGTCCATAATTAAAGGTAAAAACAAAATTTTAAAAACAACAAAATTATTACTCAACGATTATGTTTCATGCGAAACATCTTCTCATAGCATTTTATGACATAACGTCATGATGTGTGAGGTTACTCTTTACATTACAAAATATCGACTGTAAGCATGAAGCATTGTACCGAATTATCGATTGAAAACATGAAAAACTGCACCGACAGATCGACTGATATGAAAAACTGCACCGACAGATCGACTGATATGAAAAACTGCACTAAAAGATCGACAGATATGAAAAACTGCACCAAATGATCAGATTGAGGAGGATGCTTATCTAAACGCCTTTAAAACCCTAGGTATCAAAGCTTTCCATTGCCTGCACATATGGCGATACTCAGGAGGAATGAAAAGAGTATGTATGATTGCGTTTGAGAAATAAAATCTATAAAAAATAGTTTACCTCGCTAGTACAAGTTTCAATTTGTTCTTCCTCCCCAGTACAAAGACGGCCTCCAAATTTTGGTCTGTAAGCAGGTAATACATATAGATATAATAACTTAATCAAACTACACCTTATGTTGGCTATGATGTATTCCTGAACCATACATCGCAATGAACAGTCGTATACCAATCCAATCTGTTCCTAAAGTGACAATTAAACAGAAAATATAATTCATATCTGAAATACGGAATTATTTTCAATTAAAGAACATGCAAAAAACAATATCAAAAACATGACTTCAAATACTTTTGCAAATCACCTAAATGAAAAATCGTTCTTCAATTTCAAATGTTCTTCTATGCGTAATGAATCATGACTCTGGCATTTACACTGCAGTGTTATTTTTCCTTCAAATGGTTGTTTGGTAAATATTGCAGTAGACTTACACTGGTTTGTCACAGCTACGCGCTCTTTGCCTGAGTCCCACACCACATTCATTAGAACAAGAACCCCAGGCTGCCCATTGTCCCCAACCACCGTTGACAGGATCCTTCCGTCCATGATACGTACAAGCTCCTTTCTGACACGACTAAAAGCAGAATTTAGATATCTTTACATAATACCTGTGATTTATTTTACAAAGCAGGCGGGGATATAACTCTATCGTTTAATAGTTTTATATATATACATATATATATAAGTTAGATTGCAATAAACATATACATGCAGGGCGTTATATGGCATGACAAGGCTAGATCATCCGAAGCTTGATCTCAATTTCTGATGTTTTATGATAATATTTCAATATTTTCAAATTGATCATATATATACTCTCATTGTAATAACGCCCATTACATCAATATTTATTTTGACACTTTTCGGACCACCTGAGGGTGCCTTATGATTCCATTGTGATGACTCCAAAAAAGAGAGAGATTCAGCCAAAAATCGCAATTTAGAGTTAATATTAGTCTAGTGAAAGGCTGATAACTCTTCTTACATTTGTAAATATACAAAAGATATATGATAAGAATATAACAATATCCTTTCAAATGGGATTTATGAAACTTGTCGATTTATTGAGTTCATTCCATCTCGCCGGAGGTTCGGCTGCAAAAATATCTTAATTCAAACTCAATATCCACAATGCATACAATATATTATTTGATAAGCCTTTACCTGGTCGGCCCCACACGATGTTCCCTCTAGAGCTCTACCTCTTTTGGTTTTGCAAAGTCTGTGACCACTTCCATCGCTGCACCATAGCTGGGCGCAAAGATCGCCATAGTACTGATAGTTGGAAAGAACAGAAATCGGAACTAAAGTATTAAATAATCAATAAACAATATATTTTCTATTTTTGATTCAAATATAATTCAACTTCAGCTTCATAATGATTACGATTCTGTAAAGTCAGCTTTTTCCATTTCTTTTTTTTTTCATTTTCGATTGCTATAATAGATAGGTGTTAAAAATAATTCCTTAAAAATGCATCTTTTCGCGTAAAGTGTTTGGTAAAACCTTAAAACGTTGAATCCATTGATGAAGCATACTTCACAGTATAATGAACGTTTTACAGATAATGAAGGGTTTGTTTTAAGTGCATCGATTAGTGTTTTTTAACAGAGAAAGTCGAAGGACAAGTTGCCTGGTATGGCAGAACCAACATACGTTTATAGAACAGTGTGAAGCCAAATGGAGGAAATGAATGTTGACAGAAGAGCGGAATAGGTAAGGGAGGCAATCGGATTTAACAACAATGTAATTATATACCGATCTACAGGCAGAGTGTCTTCCGCCGAACTCGTACTGACACTGTTGATCAAATGACCATAGGTCACCTAAAGGGTCAGACACGTGCTTGGAAGTCTCCCGGGTCAGCGGGTTATTGTTAAGACATGTCAAGTGCCTGTAAGAAAATAAATCAAGCTCTTAAAAGGATGATAAAGCTTATATGGAATCTTGAATAAACTTAAAACATACAGATAACTTTGACAGTTCCATATATACTTTGCTTACCACAATACGATGACTAATTTCGGCACGAAAAGACACAAGCAATTTGACCACTGCTCGCTCTAATTTCTAATGTTTTCTGTTAGTTCTCAAAATTCAATTAGTCATTCGTTCAACCTTATTTCCACCAGGGTAACCAATCAGTTCAACATACGAAGAAACCCACGTCAGCTCCATCAAGTGAAGCTGGCGCTAAGCCTAGTTTTACTGTTTCAACCATTCAAACATATTAAAGAAAATTGATCCGAAATTAAACGCAGACAAACTGACAGCCAAGACATCTGATGTATTTTAAATGTTTACTGGCATTTTTTGTCCGATTGGTATCGATCACACAGCAACTAGAAAGGAAACTACTTCAGTGGAGGTCGGAGAGGTGGAGGCAGAAGATTCAGAATCGAATTAGGTTTCGAGTGTGTCCCTCTCACAAACGTCTGATCCAATTAGATACCGGGACCAGGCAGGTGTGCCACCAAGCACGCAGCGTATATTTGGTATATATGTACATCATATTGACTCTATACAACAATTTGTAACTGGAACACAATTCCGGCAAGGGACAAGATATTTTCGTTTCAAATAAATGACACCAATGTTTGTCTTCCTTTTATCTGGTTATTTTTGGAACGTGTAGGCAGGAATCCTGCTTGCTTGGCATGCGAAGTAATTGTAGTCTTGGGATCATTGCTAAATGGACTAGTACATGGTTCAACACACGGTTCGCCTCATGACTTTCAGTTCTATTGACGAATAAATTACAGTTCTACCCTATAATAATATTTTGAAACAATCATATTGCATTTTAATACACTTTTATTTTTTCCCTGACTCTCTTCTTTTTTTTCTTTATGCAATATACACAGTCAGTATTCAAATCACAAGACCTGTCAATTGAAGAATCCATAGAAATAGATATGGAAGTTTAAAGAGAAAATGTAAAAAGCATGTCCAAAAAATATTCTAGCATATATATTTTGCATTTTTTTTTTTTTTTTTAAATTTCAAAAAATTAAAAGAAATGTCAAAATCTAGATTGAAAGGTGCTTTAATAACTTCCGAAAGATGAATTACGATAAAAGCTGTATTTTTCGAAGTCTCACATTTTTGCAGTTTTACCGGAAATGCTAAACTAAATTGATATATATCAAAGGAATTCTATTATTCATGATTTTATCATAAAAATAGCAAAAAGAAAGAAGCAATTAAAACAACATGTTTTACACATTTGCCTAAAATTCGGGGACCGCATCTTCATTTGTGTTATACGAGTTGATGATTCAGTTACTAGTGGTTCTGTGTTTCGCTTTATTGATTGCTTGAATTTTTTTATGTTCCTCGAAGGGCGAACATATAGTCATAGCATTGTCCGTCCATCCGTCCGTCATAATTTTGTGACAAAAAACTGAAAGAGTTATCAATTTGAAACTTCATAGATAGATCGATCTCGATAAGGGGATGTGCCTGCCTCCAACCTGCATAAGTTTTCAGGTTCATCCATCCATTCTACCGATGTTTATAAATGGTCAGTAACCAAACAGGACTGGAATTCATGAAATCGATACAAAATATTAATAATCTTTTCAAACTATAAACGCTCGGATTCAAATTAGAAGTGACTGCTTAAATGATAATTATTCACTGCCTAGCTTAACGATGTGCTAATACTGGTAACAAACCATATATGCATCGAAAGTATGCCACACTTTCTTATCACTGGGGGAACGCGTTAAAATTAATCAGAATATCTTAAATTTTAGACCCATTTCAAACAATAGGCTGAATTTTATTTTTGTTATAAATTGAGAAATAAAACATATCAACACTATGGTCAAAGAATTTTGGAGGATATAGATATAGTGTGGCATATATGGAATTAAGTATTTACATCATTAATTAACATCATTCTCTGTGTCTTAAAATTCTTATATATATGGAAATTTGTGATGCACAAAGATTAAAACGTGGTTTCCGGGTGCAACGGATTAATCATGATGACCTAAGATACCCAATATTTCTCATTTAACCATCTACCGGTACAATCATTGATAAAGGTTGAAAATTGCATGTAATAAAATCATAGACCAAAATCACTTAATCGTTACATCACGTGTATTGGATTAATTTACTTACATCGACGACGCTTCTACATATGAACAAAATGTTGGTAACCTACTTACGGCAGCATTTGGTTCATACGGTCATTGCTGCACGTAGACCACCAGTAATGCTGAAGATTGGACTGTACCATTGGTGCCATGATAGCTGTGGCGTATTGCGCCCCATGACAGGTGTTTCCGTGTCCATCGTGATATAAACCAATGCTGTAACAAACGGAAGTTGCATGTAAACCAGGTAGCAACATTAATATTCATTAAATAGAGATTATTAAATGTGGCTATTAGCTATCAGAAGGAAGAGTTGTTAATACAAGAACGGTAACTCTTTGTTACTATCATTTTAACGAATCTGTAAACACTGCAAAATAATATAGAAATTTCAAAAATAATGTGATAGTTTTAAACATCTTAATCTTCACCTACTATGAACATCTACATGAAATTGGCAACGACAACCAAACAAAAACAGGACATGATAACCATATTCCAGATGGATATTTCGAAAGGAGATTTTGATTGCCTCTTTAACAATTGCAACTTTTTTACAACTTACACGTGAGCGACTTCGTGAGCGACGATAAAAGCGGAAGTAAACCCGTCGTCTTTGACAACTGCGCAGCTCCTGGAAGGGTTACACATACCCGTGATGGGCGCATAGCCTGCAACATGAAGCTGTCATTGGTATACCCAAAAAACGTCGAAAACAAGACGGGATTTATTTTCTTTTATAGTAAACATATACATATTTATTTTTATAAGAAACTGCAAGCTTTTATGTAGGAAAGGCTTTATTTGTGGTCGGTTTATTTTCGAGGTTCAGGGTATAACAGTTGCTGACATGTTTGATTTAGAATGTTTTGTATTGATAGAACACCAAAATGAAGTCATCGTTAGGGTAACATAATAACAAACTGCAACATCGTTTGTTTACGTGAGTGATTTATTTTCATTTCCTTTGTAAGTACTGTAAGTTAAACAACAGCCTCCTACCTGCCGGACCCATGACCGTTCGCGTGAGGAGAACAGCCACATCAAAGTTGATGCCACCGCCATAGTAACGGTTGTTGTAGGCTTGGACTGTTGTCCATCTACAGAAGTTGTCCACTGTTCGTCTGGCATCGGAAGCTCGTATCACCTTTTTCTCCTGTGGATGAGACACAGAAACTTGTAAAGTATCCGAGATGAGCATCTACTCCACGATTAAATGCTCATCTCAGATGCTAATAATATATGAAACAACTATTGCTATTATTGTGATGAAGTGATGGTCATTTCGTACAATGAACGTACGCCCTTTTCCCAATTGTCTAACTGGTAATTCAGGTGTATTTGTCAATTTTTCATATATTTTCTTATAAGAGTGGTTCATTTCCAACACTGTCCTGAGAAATAACTTTCAGACACAAATTTTAACGTAAGATTAATATATACATGCGTTTTGCTTGAAGTCTAGAATCCATGCCGTATATTTTTCAACAAATCAAATACTCCTGGAATGGCTATTTTTGTCAGCGTTGAAAAAAAAATTGAGGCAAAAATAACTTAATTTCATACAGTTATCAGTTAATAAACGTTAATTTTGCATATAAGGAAAACTTTATGCAACGTGAATTTATATCAAGGCCAAAGTGATTTGTCCCCAAATAAGATAAACAAAGTGGTTTGAAATATTACGTTATTCTACTAAATAATGATAAATATGTAGCTGAACCTACATCCTCCAAGGTTATCGTGTTAACAGGTTGAGTTATGTAGACAAACCTGCAATTTTCTCATAGATGACGATGTCAAAATATCAGATCTCTATTTTGTATCTGCAATAAATCAATCCATGTTATCATTTCCGCCTACGAAAAAAAATGACCTAAATCAACGACCATCAATCTCAATTTGTAAACATGAAAGCAATGACGTGATAGTTTCCAACATCAGCAAGGTGGTTTGTTTGCATGGGTAGTTTCCATGAAACGAAACTCTACCTCTTAAATTCATGTAAGTGGCAGTGTACACCCAACGGACAAACGTTGGTCCCATTTTCACTTAGACGTGAATAAATATCCATGTTCTCGTTAATTATGAAAAACGGCTCTTCATATCCTCTGGGAACATGGAAAAATCGCATCAGCGTCTCGATAAAACGGATCTTCTCAAACGAAATCAATATAATGCGAAAAATTGTAGAGAACGCTGACCCTTTATTGCTCCGTTCCTCTCTGGCTCCTTTTTCTTTCAGACAATTTTAAGTACCGAAATGTATATATATATATGTGAGCTATAAGTCGAAAAAGCTGTTATTGTTTGCCAGCTACTTTAATCATTTTTGTTATTCTAAACGACAGTGCAAATTCTATGTCAAAACATCAATATCTATTTGTCGGTTGGACGCCATATAGAATAAATGCAGTTGATATTTCGTATTTTCACAGAATAAAGCAATGCCAGACTGCTTGAAACAGAAGTAACAAGTACATACAAGTACTAACGTGAATATCACTTGCTGTCATAGGTTTTGACGTTGTCATGATGTCATCACCGATGACGTAAACGTGAATCTAATCAATAACAACATCTTGGACTGTTTGTTGCCGTATGGAAGAAAATGGATGGAAATCAGCAATGCGTTCATTTGGTTTTTGTTTTTGTTTTCTTTTGTTTTTTGGGGGTTTTTTTTCAATGCAAACTAATTAATCGGAGTAAACAAATGTGGAAAATGTTTCGGGAATTTTCGTCAGCGCAAAAATTCCGAACTTAACGGATGACGTCTTTAAACGGAAATGAAGTGAAAACAACCAGGAAATCAGACGTGCAATTATCCCACCTGCATGACCTGTTTGGAAACACCAAATTCAATTTCCCGGTTTTTTAAATTTTCCAGTTGCTCAAGAATTATCACATATGCTGAAGAAGTGTCGAACTCGATTTGTAAAGACAGTGCTATTTTTCGTAAGCAGTCAGGAATGAGAGCTTTGTTTTAAACCACTGATTATAGAGTCTTTTGATTCTCCAAGATACCTTTTTCGATTCCAACATGTCGTAAACAATAGAAAACAGACCATCCCGAATCTCATTTCTGTCAAACACATCTGATCAGCTGATTCGGCACTACTTTCAATTTACAAATAGCACCACAAAAAGTAGATACTACATTTATCTGGCAAAAACATAATTGTCACTGAAACTGGAGGTTATGAAAATGTGTATATTATTTGTGTTTTCTGTTTGTATTTTTGTAAAAAAAAAAAAAAAAAGTCCACATTTTTCGAAGTTCACGCTCGAGGTAAAAGCTAAAGTTCCTATGAAACAACGCATGCGTTTGTGCTGAGATAACAACAATATACATATATAGTTTATTGGGAAAATTCTGCCTGTTACTTAGGGGTATATTACCAAATGAACTGATTTACTTACCGTAGCTTTGTCCATCTTTATGATCTTAGATGTAATAATTTCGATGTCTGACGTCAGCGAATCATGTTGATACACCTTGTTGACCTGGGAAAAGAAAAATATATACATATATATATATAAGGAAACTGTTATTATCAAAATAAGGAATATGTCCTCCTCAATCCCTGTTTCCCATCTTCGTCATCCTCCCCCCACTCCCCCCCCCCCCCCTCTCTCTCTCTCTCTCTCTCTCTCTCTCTCCCCAATACTTCAATTGACATAACAAGCCTCCACTCGGAGGTAACGACCATCTACTACAATCGCCAAAACAGATGAGACATTACAAACGCAGATGAAGTATATAAAGATAAATTCACGGGAAGGCAAATGAAAAGAATATTTGATTATGCGCTAATGTCCTTAATAAATACCAAATTCACACTTATTAAAGGAGTTCTAGATCTCGTTATTCATCCACACTCTGTAATACGTCTATATTTTGGGATAAACTATTTTCTGTGGTGTCTAAGGTTTATTTCATGCAACTTACAATATTCATGATGGTGAGGACGTACGTCTTAACTGCCTCGTTGCTTACAAGGTCGACGGTCTTCGTGTCGGTAACGACGAGAACCTCCATGTACTTCCGGCCTCCAGGGGCGGCACGGCGCTTGCGCGATCTCTTTTCCTCTTGGCGTTTTGCATCTTATAGACATAATGAAATGTATTGCACTACCAACCGCATCAATATCGATGACCAAACGAACGAATAAAACAAATATAACTTTAATGTTCATTTGGTGAGCTTTGAAAAGGAAAAACATTCCTTAATCATACATACCTAAATCTTCGTTTGATTCTAAATTGAAAGATTTTATCATGAAACCGGCTCTTAATGTGGTAAGAAAGAGAGCGATAAAGAAATGTATTAGTGATATAAGTATACTCCAATTTTCGTGCCAGATTAAGTCGTAGTCAAAATTTTCCAGTTTCATTGTACAGCGATGATGAGTGTCACCTTAAAATCATTCATATCAAATATCAGCAATCGTCAGTATTTGACGGTTCTGCCAATCTTCTTATACGAAAGACCAAAACAAACATGTTAAGCAAAATTGTGATATAGTTTTCCCATTTCGACAGCACAGTTTAGATGCTTGACTCCAAAAGGGCTTTTATTTAAAATATCATCATCTTTCACTTACATTGAGTGTATGAGATACTCTTAAAATTCTTACCCAAAATGGGCGGACAGTTGTGGTATAACATTTCCCGCTCCGAAAGCCTCGTGACGGGGGCATACAAAGATAAAGTTGTATGTGTTTTTCCCCTCATAATTAAAACAACTTTGGTATAATATATATTTAGATATGAACACTTACCATTATCTATTTTGCATACAGTCAACATGTGGAGTGTGTCGTCTGCTCGTTTCTCGACCATGATTTCTTCTTCTTCTGTCGCAATGTAGCCGTTCTGGAGAGGAAAATTGACATTCAATCTAATGCACGCAATATTATCGTTCCAAGTAAAGATTTATAAATAAACACAATTTTTTAAACATTAACCTTTTTCATAAAATGTGCCAATGAAATAATTATATCTAACTATCCGTATGAATTACTTATTTTAAAGGTAAAATCGGTGGAAAAAACCACCAATCCATTTATTTCATCTAATCTTTTCCCCTCTGACAATCTTTGTGTCTAAAATGAAAATTACGTACCAAACCATCACAAAGTGATACCGCCACACTGCTGTCCGGACGTCCCACAACACTGCCCTGATAGAGACACTTTTCAGACAATTCCTCCGAGTAAGTTTCATTACCTTCTGTCCACAAAAGAGTTCCCGATTCAGGGTATATAACTCGTCTAGATATTTCTAAAACAGTTAGGTGTTGTTTCCTTGGTAACGTTATAAACAGATTATCTGAGTAATTGTCAGAGTGTACTAAAGCGCTTAAGAACTCTCCATCAGCGTCACTGAGATACGGTATCGCCTCTTCTAGCCGTGCGTTCGGACAAAATGAATTGACCCGTGCATCTGTCAAAAATAATTCGATGAACTATTATGAATCAAGATAAACGAAATGTGCTGACAAACTGGTATGAGAATCAGGTTGTCCAATACTCTTCATTTAAACACGACATGAGAAAGGAGATTGAAAGAAAGACAACTCCGACCAACATAGAATAGAGATCGTGCTATGCGGGCATGATACAGAGATAGACGGTCATTTATTTCTGTGAAATCGATACCAAGAATAGCTTTCAATCAATATCTACTAAACGATCAAGAATACTAATACTGACTTCCCCATATACACGAACATATCATGATACTGCATTGGGAAAACCGTGGTCATTTTGCATCAAAATATGTTTTACTTTGGTTTGAGTTGGGCACCTTCGACTTGTGAGTCCGGTAAATACACTAACTATTAGGAGCTAAATTCAGCCACAATGAGAGAGTATCATTAAATAGGTTCAGTCAATTTTTTAAACTTCTTTTCATATCATATGTGCATAATCATTTTTTTGTTTTATGTCTTCACTAATTGAATACGAATTATAATGATGTGATTACATTTTTCAAAGATCTACGTCATGATACCTCTTAATTCCATATTGACTTTTTAAATCGATACATGCTAACATTGTAAAGTTGGTAAAGGAATACTACTTTATTCTTTACAAATCATCGATTCCGTATTTTATATGATCGTAAAAATGAAATATCGATGTATAAAAATAAGTATTAAAATAAACAGGGTTAAGAGTGATCAAATCTAGATTATTCAACGTTAAGAACTCCTGATCAGAAACCGTATATTTTAATACTATCAATATGTCTTTGCATAGGAACATATTCCTGATTTCGTTACATTGTTACATTGGTCAACATCGATTATTAGTGTTTCCATCACAGATATCGATTGTCTCACCAAACCCAAAGTATGCAACAAATCCGATACCTGATACATCAAAGCTGAGAATTCTATAGTCATCTATTAATCTGTAGACATATTTCAAACAGTTCTTACAAGTCGCTTCAGAACAAAAAATACAGAAATCTCAGAGTAAGGAGAACTAAAGGTATTTGTTTTTAATTTGAATTGTACTTCTTGTTGATAATTTTTTAAATAAAATACCTTTCTACCTGTCAAATCTCATCCAGAACTATCCTAAAATGTACTGTCTTAGTGACATACATAAATGTCACCTAAATGTCAACTCAATACTGAGATACGGTCTGTAGACATCATGACATTGAAATTTCAGCCAGAACTACCCTACTGACATGTGGTCAGAAGTCACAGTGTCATCCAAATGTCACCTAGAACTAACCTAACGGAATACGGTGGGGAGTCAGTGACATCCAAATGTCACCTATGACTTACCTACCGGCATACGGTGGGAAGTCAGTGACATCCAAATGTCACCTAGAACTAACCTACCGGCATACGGTGGGGAGTCAGCGACATACAATGTCACCTAGAACTAACCTACCGGCATACGGTGGGGAGTCAGTGACATCCAAATGTCACCTAGAACGAACCTACCGGCATACGGTGGGAAGTCAGTGACATCCAATTTCACCTAGAACTAACCTACCGCCATAAGGTGGGGAGTCAGTGACATCCAATTTCACCTAGAACGAACCTACCGGCATGCGGTGTGAAGTCAGTGACATCCAATGTTACTTAGAACTTACCTATCGGTATACGGTGGGAAGTCAATGACATCCAATGTCACCTAGAACGAACCTACCGGCATGCGGTGAAAAAGTCAGTGACATCCAATGTCAACTAAAACTAACCTACCGGCATACGGTGGGATGTCATTGACATCCAATGTCACCAAGAACTAACCTACCGGCATACGGTGGGAAGTCAGTGACATCCAATGTTACTTAGAACTTACCTATCGGTATACGGTGGGAAGTCAGTGACATCCAATTTCACCTAGAACGAACCTACCGGCATACGGTGGGAAGTCAGCGACATACAATGCCACCTAGAACTTACATACCGGCATATGGTGAGTAGTCAGTGACATCCAATTTCACCTAGAACTAACCTACAGGCATACGGTGGGGAGTCAGCGACATCCAATGTCACCTAGAACTAACCAACCGGCATACGGTGGGGAGTCAGTGACATCCAATGTCACCTAGAACTAAACTACCGGAATACGGTGGGGAGTCAGCAACATCCAATGTCACCTAGAACTAACCTACCGGCACACGGTGGGGAGTCAGAGACATCCAATGTCACCTAGAACTAACCTACCGGCATACGGTGGGGAGTCAGTGTCATCCAATTATTTAGAACTAACCTAACGGCATACGGTGGGGAGTCAGTGACATCAAAATGTCACCTAGAACTAACCTCCCGGCATACTGTGGGGAGTAAGTGACATCCAAATGTCACCTAGAACGAACCTACCGGCATACTGTGGGGAGTTAGTGACATCCAATGTCACCTAGGTCTAACCTTCCGGCATACTGTGGGGAGTCAGTGACATCCAATTTCACCTAGAACGAACCTACCGGCATGCGTTGTGAAGTCAGTGACATCCAATGTTACTTAGAACTTACCTATCGGTATACGGTGGGAAGTCAGTGACATCCAATGTCACCTAGAACGAACCTACCGGCATGCGGTGAAAAAGTCATTGACATCCAATGTCAACTAAAACTAACCTACCGGCATACGGTGGGATGTCATTGACATCCAATGTCACCAAGAACTAACCTACCGGCATACGGTGGGAAGTCAGTGACATCCAATGTTACTTAGAACTTACCTATCGGTATACGGTGGGAAGTCAGTGACATCCAATTTCACCTAGAACGAACCTACCGGCATACGGTGGGAAGTCAGTGACATACAATGCCACCTAGAACTTACATACCGGCATATGGTGAATAGTCAGTGACATCCAATTTCACCTAGAACTAACCTACAGGCATACGGTGGGGAGTCAGCGACATCCAATGTCACCTAGAACTAACCAACCGGCATACGGTGGGGAGTCAGTGACATCCAATGTCACCTAGAACTAAACTACCGGAATACGGTGGGGAGTCAGCAACATCCAATGTCACCTAGAACTAACCTACCGGCACACGGTGGGGAGTCAGAGACATCCAATGTCACCTAGAACTAACCTACCGGCATACGGTGGGGAGTCAGTGTCATCCAATTATTTAGAACTAACCTAACGGCATACGGTGGGGAGTCAGTGACATCAAAATGTCACCTAGAACTAACCTCCCGGCATACTGTGGGGAGTAAGTGACATCCAAATGTCACCTAGAACGAACCTACCGGCATACTGTGGGGAGTTAGTGACATCCAATGTCACCTAGGTCTAACCTTCCGGCATACTGTGGGGAGTCAGTGACATCCAATGTCACCTAGGTCTAACCTACCGGCATACGGTGGGAAGTCAGTGACATCCAATGTCACCTAGAACTAACCTACCGGCATACGGTGGGGAGTCAGCGACATCCAATGTTACCAAGAACTAACCTACCGGCATACGGTGGGGAGTCAGTGACTTCAAATGTCACCTAGAACTAACCTATCGGCATACGGTGGGGAGTCAGTGACATCCAAATGTCACCTAGAACGAACCTACCGGCATACTGTGGGGAGTTAGTGACATCCAATGTCACCTAGGTCTAACCTTCCGGCATACTGTGGGGAGTCAGTGACATCCAATGTCACCTAGGTCTAACCTACCGGCATACGGTGGGAAGTCAGTGACATCCAATGTCACCTAGAACTAACCTACCGGCATACGGTGGGGAGTCAGCGACATCCAATGTTACCAAGAACTAACCTACCGGCATACGGTGGGGAGTCAGTGACTTCAAATGTCACCTAGAACTAACCTATCGGCATACGGTGGGGAGTCAGTGACATCCAATGTCACCTAGAACGAACCTACCGGCATATGGTGGGAAGTCAGTGACATCCAATTTCACCTAGAACTAACCTACTGGCATAAGGTGGGGAAGTCAGTGACATCCAATGTCACCTAGAACTAACCTACCGGAATACGGTGGGGAGTCAGTGACATCCAATTTCACCTAGAACGAACCTACCGGCATGCGGTGTGAAGTCAGTGACATCCAATTTCACCTAGAACTAACCTACCGGCATAAGGTGGGGAGTCAGTGACATCCAATTTCACCTAGAACGAACCTACCGGCATGCGGTGTGAAGTCAGTGACATCCAATGTTACTTAGAACTTACCTATCGGTATACGGTGGGAAGTCAGTGACATCCAATGTCAACTAGAACGAACCTACCGGCATACGGTGAAAAAGTCAGTGACATCCAATGTCAACTAAAACTAACCTACCGGCATACGGTGGGATGCCATTGACATCCAATGTCACCAAGAACTAACCTACCGGCATACGGTGGGAAGTCAGTGACATCCAATGTTACTTAGAACTTACCTATCGGTATACGGTGGGAAGTCAGTGACATCCAATTTCACCTAGAACGAACCTACCGGCATACGGTGGGAAGTCAGTGACATACAATGCCACCTAGAACTTACATACCGGCATATGGTGAGTAGTCAGTGACATCCAATTTCACCTAGAACTAACCTACAGGCATACGGTGGGGAGTCAGCGACATCCAATGTCACCAAGAACTAACCTACCGGCATACGGTGGGGAGTCAGTGACATCCAATTTCACCTAGAACTAAACTACCGGAATACGGTGGGGAGTCAGCAACATCCAATGTCACCTAGAACTAACCTACCGGCATACGGTGGGGAGTCAGAGACATCCAATGTCACCTAGAACTAACTTACCGGCATACGGTGGGGAGTCAGTGTCATCCAATTATTTAGAACTAACCTAACGGCATACGGTGGGGAGTCAGTGACATCCAATGTCACCTAGAACTAACCTACCGGCATACGGTGGGGAGTCAGTGTCATCCAATTATTTAGAACTAGCCTACCGGCATACGGTGGGAAGTCAGTGACATCCAATGAAACCTAGAACTAACTTACCGGCATACGGTGGGGAGTCAGCGACATCCAATGTAACCAAGAACTAACCTACCGGCATACGGTGGGGAGTCAGTGACTTCAAATGTCACCTAGAACGAACCTACCGGCCTACATTGGGAAGTCAGTGACATCCAATTTCACCTAGAACTAACCTACTGGCATACGGTGGGAAGTCAGTGACATCCAATGTCACCTAGAACTAACCTACCGGCATACGGTGGGGAGTCAGTGACGTCCAATGTCAACTAGAACGAACCTACCGGCATGCAGTGTGAAGTCAGTGACATCCAATTTCACCTAGAACTAACCTACCGGCATACGGTGGGAAGTCAGTGACATACAATGCCACCTAGAACTTACATACCGGCATATGGTGAGTAGTCAGTGACATCCAATTTCACCTAGAACTAACCTACAGGCATACGGTGGGGAGTCAGCGACATCCAATGTCACCTAGAACTAACCTACCGGCATACGGTGGGGAGTCAGTGACATCCAATTTCACCTAGAACTAAACTACCGGAATACGGTGGGGAGTCAGCGACATCCAATGTCACCTAGAACTAACCTACCGGCATACGGTGGGGAGTCAGTGACATCCAATTTCACCTAGAACTAAACCTACCGGCATACGGTGGGGAGTCAGTGACATCCAATGTCACCTAGCTCTAACCTACCGGCATACGGTGGGGAGTCAGAGTCAATGTCACCTAGAACTAACCTACCGGCATACGGTGGGGAGTCAGTGTCATCCAATTATTTAGAACTAACCTAACGGCATACGGTGGGGAGTCAGTGACATCCAATGTCACCTAGAACTAACCTACCGGCATACGGTGGGGAGTCAGTGTCATCCAATTATTTAGAACTAACCTAACGGCATACGGTGGGGAGTCAGCGACATCCAATGTCACCTAGAACTAGCCTACCGGCATACGGTGGGAAGTCAGTGACATCCAATGAAACCTAGAACTAACTTACCGGCATACGGTGGGGAGTCAGCGACATCCAATGTAACCAAGAACTAACCTACCGGCATACGGTGGGGAGTCAGTGACTTCAAATGTCACTTAGAACGAACCTACCGGCCTACATTGGGAAGTCAGTGACATCCAATTTCACCTAGAACTAACCTACTGGCATACGGTGGGAAGTCAGTGACATCCAATGTCACCTAGAACTAACCTACCGGCATACGGTGGGGAGTCACTGACGTCCAATGTCAACTAGAACGAACCTAGCGGCATGCGGTGTGAAGTCAGTGACATCCAATTTCACCTAGAACGAACCTACCGGCAAACGGTGGGGAGTCAGTGATATCCAATGTCACCTAGAACTAACCTACCGGCATACGCTGGGGAGTCAGTGTCATCCAATTATTTAGAACTAACCTACCGGCATACGGTGGGGAGTCAGTGTCATCCAAATGTCACCTAGAACTAACCTACCGGTATACGGTGGGAGTCAGCGACATCCAATGTCACCTAGAACTAACCTACCGGCATACGCTGGGGAGTCAGTGTCATCCAATTATTTAGAACTAACCTACCGGCATACGGTGGGGAGTCAGTGTCATCCAATTATTTAGAACTAACCTACCGGCATACGGTGGGGAGTCAGTGTCATCCAAATGTCACCTACAACTAACCTACCGGCATATGGTGGGGAGTAAGTGACATCCAATTTTCACCTAGAACGAACCTACCGGCATACTGTGGGGAGTCAGTGACATCCAATGTCACCCAGAACTTACCTACCGGCTTACTGCGGGGAGTCAGTGACATCCAAATGTCACCTAGAACGAACCTTCCGGCATACTGTGGGGAGTCAGTGACATCAAAATGTCACCTAGAACTAGCCTACCGGCATACTGTGGGGAGACAGTGACATCAAAATGTCACCTAGAACTTACCTACCGCCATACTGTGGGGAGTAAGTGACATCCAAATGTCACCTAGAACAAACCTACCGGCATACTGTGGGGAGTCAGTGACATCCAATGTCACCTAGAACTAGCCTACCGGCATACTGTGGGGAGTCAGTGACATCCAATGTCACCTAGGACTCACCTTCCGGCATACTGTGGGGAGTCAGTGACATCCAATGTCACCTAGGACTAACCTACTGAATACGGTGGGGAGTCAGTGTCATCCAATTGTCACCTAGGACTAACTTACCGACATACGGCGGTGAGTCAAAGTGACTTATGATCGAGAGACATCATGACATCTGAATGTCACAAAGAAACTTCCTAATGTCGTACGGAAGAGAGTCACTGTAACATCGCATTGTCACCAAGAATCTCAATGACATATGGTCGGAAGACACAGTGAAATCACTTTGTGATCCAGCATTTCCCGAAATGACATATGGTCAGGAGTCACAGTGACATCGTATTGTCATCCAGAATTAACCGAACTGATATATGGTCCTGAGAAAAAGTGAAATCGCCTTGTCACCCAGAATTTACTTAAATGACATATGATCAGGAGAGTAGAGACACAGTGAAATCACATAGTCACCCAGAATTTACCTAAATTACATATGGTCAGGAGACACTGAAATTACAATGCCACTTGGAATTTACCTAAATGACATATGGTCATGAGAAACAGTGAAATCGCATTGTCATGCAAATTGTACCTTACTGACATATTGTCGGGAGTCATTGTGAAATCACGTTGTGTCCCAGAATTTACCAAACTGACATATTGTCGGGAGTCATAGTGAAATCACATTGTCACCCACAATGTAACTAACTGACATATGGTCGGTGTAACCGCAATGTCACAGAGAACTACACTAGTAACATGCTGTGCGTGAGCCAGTTATACACGGTCCATATCGTAAAATTGTAAAACCTAACCCTTTGTCAGATAACACGTTTCCCGACGATAGATTGGCAGTTAGCTCGCTTTAAGTTTAAGTTCAAGTATAACATAACTGAACTATCAAACAATAATAATTATTGTGGTTTTATGGCGTCCCTGTACAGGTCCTAATGCAATGTTTCGCTGTGCAGCAAATGTGGCAGGATATTTACATGCGCGTGCAATAATTACTTACGTTTAGAAGACCGTACACTGTAGATTTTTTTTATCTACAGGTTTATATGTTTATATGTAAAGAGGATCCAATGCTAAATGATCATCATTTCTATATCACGCTACAAAGTAAACACCATGTGTGTGTGAATGTTCAAGTATTACCCAATACACTATGATTGGCAATAGAATTATGTCCCTGAAAAAAATCCGAGAAAAGGCTTATTTCTCAAATCAGCCATAAAAAGTAGGAAATACTGGATCTGGGGATTTATCCGCCTTCCATTCATTTCGACCTGTTCGGATATACACCTCGTTCGCCTCATAGGTTTCAACCATTTAGGCTCTAGCATCCCAGTTCGTAAAGATTATACAAAAGTTACACAAGTGAGTAACCCATCTTAATACAACTTAAGTGTTAGATACAGTACAGTCAAACACTCGTGAGTCACAGATGCTAATGGCCTATATTTTGAAGCCTATGAGGCGACAGAGAAAAATCCAAAGTGATCGAAAGAAAAGTCAAAATGTAGACTAGGATGTACACTTGTCCCATAATTAAAGGACGAAACAGCTGTATAGTGTGGTTTTCTTCATGTACTGAATTCTCTGTATCTAGTCCTTAATTTATACTGCAAGATGCTCTCCGCTTTAGTGCCATTTGCACAACTTTAATAATAGATATTTTGCAAGAACCTGAATTCAAATAATTTGAATGTGTTTTGTTATGGTAGCATTACTTTGGCATTCATAATCACTGTAAACGTCATACCAAGACAGCTCAACGAATATATTGGTATTGTCTACCATTTTTTGTCGTTTGTCATTTGTATATTTTAAATATTTCTAAAATTTGAGAGAAATATGAATTTGGAGATTATGCATTTTACGGTACGGTCATGTTGAATAGTAAATTGTAACCGCCTGAAACATTGAAATTTCGACGGTAACGCTGGCATTTACAGCTTATTGAATGCCACTTCAGACTTGAAGGTATAGTCTGGATGCGACCAGAAAATGTACACTATGCCCGTGAATTTTGTTTTTGTTTTTTTTTTTTTTTTTTGTTTTTTCAATTTTTTAATAATTTTGGAAGGGTTTCAGAATATCAAATGACATGCCTTAAAAGTCCTTACAGTGATATAATCACTGTTTATCAACAATTACATTATTATACTTACCTGAAGAAAAACACACATCAATATTTCATGTCATGTCTTTCAATTTAATTAAATCTTTCATACCTAATTGATATTTGTAAATACCTGGAATGATATCAAAAGCCAGCAGAAATCAATAAGGTGTTATTTCATTTAAAATGAAGTTTAAAATTGTTTCTTATTAAACTACCTTAAATATACGGCTTCACATGTACTCAAGTCACGTGTTATCTTTGGCGCGTGAGTTGTGACGTTGATATCAAACGAGATTCCACGAGATTAATGATATCGACAATACACCGAGCAACCTTGATTGGTATCAAATGCTTTCTTTAGGAAACAACTCCGCTTGGCTTTATGGTAAAGTTCTTGTTTACGATATGGACATGTTTATCGACTGCCGTTGTTTTTATTTACATCAATAGTTATGTGTAAATATGTGTGTACTGTCTGGCTCTTCTGACCTTTGACACTTTAATGTCTAGTTACACTGAAGTTTCGTGCATCTACCGTCATCAGTTTGGAAGTTTTTTTTATAAGTGTCTATAACATCACACGTGGATGATCATCAGAAACATTTTCTTAACGGAGTTAAGTATCCAGAAACACAAAGAGTAAGACATACTTACTGCCGGTATCTACCACAGCAGAAGCAGCGATCTGAAACAGACGGGAAAGTGAATTAACAAAAGAATTTTATCTTTTGTGTTTTGATAGAGAATGATGTGGAGGTGTACTGTTGAAGGCATGATTCGATGTGTGTGTTAGGGTTATGTGCGCTCGTGTTTTCTTCTTTTGATTGATTGATGGATGGATTATAATAGTCTTTACTATTTGGTTGACTAATTGATTGATTGATTGATTGATTGATTGATTGATTGATTGATTGATTGATTGATCGATCGATCGGTCGGTCGATCGGTCGGTCGGTCGGTCGGTGTATGGATGGATGGGTGGATGGATGGATGGGTGGGTGGGTGGGTGGGTAGGTTGGTTGGTTGGTTGATTTATTGATTTATTTATTTATTGATTAATTGATTTATTGATTGATTGATTCTAATACAGTTATCTATTTACTCGTTTTTTATAATTTATGTTTCATGAAAATCCCTTTTTAAGAGTAATGTCATGAAAGTACTCTTTGTAAGATGCTGCACAATAGGAAAACCTGTCTTCAATGGCAACATATACCGTCCAAACAGTACAAAGTAAATAATCAAACAAAAGACACAAAGGTCTTTTCTATCTTGGCATCAATATGATCTTGTCTATGATGTTGTCTAGGTAACCATCATTTGTTATATATACAGAAATATCAACGTTGTCACGTGTTTAGACCGCATTTTAATCGGGACGAAAATATCAGTGATGTTCATACCCGCGTAAAAATAACTATTTTGATAAACATACTATTTGTTGATTTACTCACAGATAGGTACATACACGTAAGTAATACTTTACCTACATCCGATTATAAGTCATAATTGTATTTTCTGTTACATATTCAACTGCTGGTAATCAATACAAAGGAAGATATCCACGGTACGCATATCATCTGCATGGTATGAAAATCTAGTTTGAAAATTTCGATTCCGGTATGAACGTCCTGATACGAATACCATTGACATTTTCGATCTGATAAGAATACACGTTTTATTTCTACATACACAATATAATGAACTGTCGTTGTTATTTATACCATTCCACATAAAATTTCACATGAAAACGCTCGTTTGATACAAAACTAAAAGCTTAAACATTCGAAATGTTCGTTACTGTCGCCATCTTGGTTTGTGCCTACCACATGGTGTGATCTTTATACGTACTACAGTATTTATATCTGTGTTAGAGTAGAATATTAAAGGCGAGTCTTTCAGCAGCTGAAACAAGTGTTAGACTATAAATTGGGAGTTACTACAACGTTATAATATGAAAGGTGCTATTACCCTGTGTGTCTTTTGTACATTCCATTTAAAAACTCTTTTTAAGTCGTATGAAACCCGAAAATGTCATTTAAAGCAAAAATGTATGATTCTGGATTATAATAAAATCTTTATATATAAATTCTAATTACCTTGTCGAAAAAGTCAATATTCTACATTTTCATACTTTTGTGGAAAAAAAACCTGTATTCGGAAAATTGCGCCATATGCTTTAGAATGCAAATTCACTGCATAAATGTAATGTACATTTTGTGTTTTGGTTTTTTGTATAAGAGAGTGTTATACGTGTGCGCGTGAAGAACGAGCTAATGCACGTAACATGACAAAGAAACAGAACAGATCTGCTTGGTGTGATTGTTCGATGTGTAGTGCGGGCATACAGTACATTTGGTAACCGTACACCTTCTAAACAGCCCAGATGTGTACTCGTGGCTTCTGGGAGGTCGTAAAACTGTACGGAACGTTTGCAATGAAGAGATAACAGAAAATGCAAACATTGACAATTTTTGAAATTCTGCTTAATCAAAATAAAAAAAACTCATGAGAAGAAATTGTATACGATAACAAAACATCGAAAAAAGTATTGATTTTCTTTACACAAACACAAAAATAAATTATCAAAGGATTTCCTGATAAAAACAATGGTTTGAATTTTTTTCCTGTTGGGAAATTTAAAAAGTCCTCAGTGATTATCGGTGTGTTATGGCTTGGTAAAAAACTGACAGAAATATTGATGTTTTATCTTTTTGGTAATTATAATGCATTTGCTTTGTACGAAGTTGTTCAATGCCTCTGGAGTTATCAAACAAGTATTAATTTTCATGTCAAAATCATAAAAAAAAGCGTTTAAAACATCACAATCAGATTTATAATGCATAAGTACCTTACCTGTAAACTCAGGCATAACGTCATGACAAGCTGAAGCAACTGGACATCGGCCTTTTGAAAGAAGACGGCAAGCTTCATAGACGGAAACATGACGTCTGTTGTATTTCGTTCCGATGTTGTTATCTAACGAAGGCCCAACGATGATTGTTGTGGAAGAGAAAAGCCAACCACATATATACCACGATAGGCTTCAGTTCTGACCAAAAACCATGTTGGAAACGGAAAACTGTACTTAAAGTAGGGGGCCTGCCTGTTACTGCCGAACCTCAATTGGGATACCGTGTGCGTAATTGCTTCATGCCGTCAAAATCCCATCAAAACACGTGGATGCTACATAACAATTAGACAAACATTTCAATACTAACCAAATTGTAAATCCACATTTTATTGGCCTCCGACCTCATGTATTTTACAAATCAACAAGACGTCATCATTTTTCCAATGCGTGTTATCAGTAACTTTGTCGAATGTATCGGCGAGTGTGCGGTTTTAATTTCACATGGTAAAAATTCATAACGTTGTAAGACAGCAATACAAACAACTTACTTTACCAGCTCTTTGTCCCATTAACTCCCTGTATTGTTCACACGCATATTGAGACCATATGGTCTAAAAACGAAACTTGGACATCTTGGTTTAATTAGAATATATGTGGAAAAAACCACATGATATGTCAAGCAGTTTAAAAATAAATATGAAATGCATCTCAAGTTTCTACGTGAAAACACTATGCATATGAGTTTGTCGTTGTAAACAACAGTGATGATTATTAATCCCCTAGTGCAAAAACACCCTATTACGGGCTTCCTTTTAACAGAATATTCGCGAGGAAGACAGAGTAGTATATGGAAGTTGATATCATCTTTGTCAGACATCACATATACCACATAACATGGTATGAGATACAAAAATACCACCGTGTCAAGATAATTTTACTTGTGCAAAACATAAACAAAAGAAAAGATTTACACGGAAACTTCTTCTTGAAGCTATACAAGAAGAACAGACTAGGGGTTTCAAAAGGGTAAGCGTCTTCTAATTCATCGACGACACCACCATGTAAATCTAGGTCAACACAACTAAGTAATGTCACATTCCCAGATCAGAACAGGTAAACAACAACGGAACCGCCAGATATACTAACCATTTAACGAACCCAGCTTCACTTCGAAAAAAAATATGTTCCCTCTTATCTTTAATATGACACCGATGTTTATTTTAAAACCCTGAATCCCTTTCTTCAGAAGTAACAAAGTTGTACCGATAAAGTTATATTCGCTCATTGATGTTGTATACATGTCACTAGTTAGCATACTACGGACGGAGGACATGATAGATACACGATCACAGTTTAGAGCCAAAATTACGCTTACTTTTTCCTTCCGACACTACGTTTTCACTGTTTACAATCGTTTAAAATGACATAGATGATGCTCTTTCTGAAGAAGGACGAGCGCTAGTCTAAGAAAATTTTATTTGAAAAGATTGTGCAAAAGACACACACGTGAATAGCAGTTTTAAATACAAATTTAGAGTAAGATAAAGTAGGGTAAAACGATTAATTCAACTGCATCATACAGCTGTTTCATCCTTTAAGGATTCGTCAGTGATGCTCAGTGCCAAAATTTTAAACCTAACGAACCCCAGGAGGAACAGCGTCCCTGTAAGCTGCACTATATGCGAGCTCTACTTCTCTATTGCGAGTTTTCCAACTTATCTACAGTAACAAACACTCTCCTACCCTTTCTCGCAGCTGATTCGATATCCGCGGGATTGTTACTAATATCATGCATTCATATCATAAAAAGATATCGACAGCTGGCAAAGATAACGGTTGAAGAAGAACATTGAAAGTTTTATGGTCGTCACCAGGCAATCGTCAGAAAATATTCTATTTCTTTGCGAGACATGAAGTATAATCGGTTGTTTCGTTGTTGTTAGTCGTGTCTAAATATACGAACATGACAGTACATACTTGAATACATACGGGCGGGTGTCGTCGATGAAGCAGGGGACGTTTACCCTTCCGGAACGCTTGGTATTTCTGTCCTTGTATTTGTCGTTGGTTTCCCGTATAACTCGTCCTTTCGTTCATGTTTTGCCCTTGATTGATCGATATTGAGTTTGGGGTACGGTTCTGTTAACTTTTTGGTATGTTTTTGTTGCTATTGAGAGTAATTTCAGAGAAAAAAAATATCACGTGTTGTAATTACTTTCAGTTTTCTACTTTGAAATCACATCGCTAATCAGTAATGGAACACAAACATTTAAAATCAGACTCTTTCAAATTGCATTTTTTTTGTAAATATTAATAAAGAAGGACTGTAAATATTTTGAAATATATATAAAAAAAGACATAACCGATTCTTATTAATCAGTATCTATAATATGTCTGCCGATAGTCCTTTATTGCTCTGTGCTGTTGTCAGAAGAAACCATGTTAATGAGGCATGCAACAGTCCAATCGTGTTGGCAATGTCCACAAAAAAAATCTCATCTAAAGTACCATAATCCTCTTTATTTCTGAATATGCTGGTTAGTTTTACGACATCGACCTTGGCATACAGTCAGTTTATAAACGTTTCCACCAGGGGGCGTTGCAGGAATTAAATCTCACGAGAGTTGGAACTCGTCCAGGACTTAGCCTCACTATTTCTCATTTAACCTACTCATAGACGTTGTTTGGTCGTTAAAATTGTCTAAGCGGTATCTTCATCCCTTCATATGAACGTAGTGACCTTTAAAACATTATACAATTTACATATCCTGACTCACAAGGTGGGATCCGCCTTGCGAAACTTGATCACGTGCATTTGATGCAGAATATTAATTTGGAGAGTGAATTAATCAGCTAATTACAATGCGAAACTTCTATAGCCAGTAGATACACATATTTGAGCCAACGGCGTGACCAGATGTGAGTTAATTGATTATTTCATCACGAAGAGATCGCCACTTAGGCGGGGTCAATCATCAGCAGGTTGTGTTTATGATACGTGCAAGTATTCAGGCAGTGATTATGATGAACCACCAAAGCAAAAAAAAAATATTCATAACATATATATATACGTTAGGGAAAATTAACAGTAGAAGTCCCTTATAAACTGCGTTTGTTCTTTATCATTTTGTCTTATGCTTTCGATACCCGATATTTTTGATAATTGTATTTGCATTCAGGTGTTTGTCAAACTTTGACTGTTTGCCATTATGCAAAATATTTGCTTTCTGGACCGTCTACAAAATTTTGATTTATTTATCTATTTTTTTTTCTGCTGGTCTTTGTTCATAGTGCTAATCTGTTGTTCTCTGTCCTCATTATATGTCTTTGTATACAATGTTTGTCTTTAGGGCTTAATCCATTTTTCTGTACTCGTGCTCAGGATTATATGTTGCGGGTCACTTGCATAGAGTTCAGCGAGGTAAATGACAAATACTCCCTCCGAACAAACAGACACACAGACAGACGGACAGACAGACGAACAAAAACACACAGACAGACATGTCTTTTGGTCAACCCAGGGTTGTTCAAATCTATTCTCTTTAAAAATACTTTTGTTTTTGTTTTTACTCAGAATATCTGTTCATAATTAGTCTATAGTGGCAGTTGTATGTAGTATTTGTTCTTTGGTTTGAACTGAACGCAAAAACTTTTTCTAGCCTTGTCCAAAATGCCATTTGCGGTCGGTCCATGATACTTGTCTTTACTTTTCGTCTCCTGAGTTTTATTCACGGTATCTCTATCTCCCTTCGTCATTGTCCAAGTATCTAATCTTTTGCCATGTATTTGTTGGAACTCTTCAGGTCTGTGTTACGGGACACCTTAATCAATACACTCTTTAAAAATGTATGCTATTGGGTAATATTTACTTGGGTCTCCTTGGTGACTTTACTCAAAGTAAAAGCTTGGATTGTGGATATTTCTCATATTTCGTCATTAGCTAATGCAACAATATTTATTTTATATATACTTGCAATTACTCAAAACGTGGGATACAAATACACAATGTATTTCATTACGTTTTTTTTCTATTTGTCTAATTGATCATTTATGCAAGAAACGAGCGTTTTGCAGTTTTATTGTTAAAAATGATGAAAAAATCACCTAAAGTAATATATTAACACGATGAAGCCATTTTCAGATTAATTTAAAAGTTCCATTCCACTTCAATCGATAGACTTCGAAGAAAGATAACGAGTTCGTGGGGAAGTGCTGAAACATGCCACAAAAACGCTACAATCAATGTCCAACCATGTAACACTAGGGCCATCCTGTTGATCTAATCGGAAAACAAACGAAAAACGAATTCTAATAATATTTTTACTCTAGATAAAATGTTCCATTGGTTTCCATATACTTGTACTTTCAGAATCTTGTTTTAAGAGCACGTGCATGTATACATGCATATCGTATTTCACATTTGCCTTCCGTCATTATTCCCTTTTGGCCCGAACCTGCCGTGTATAAACGACCTCGGTCTCTCCCTGGGCCAAGTCGGTTCTCACTTGCCGTGATGATGATCTAAAACAGCTTGGTCATCAACTTTTGTCTTGTTTGATAATTGTCGACAAACAGGCAATACTGTGTTCGTGATATGGCCCTTTTATAAGACTTGTAAATTTTAGGAAAATCGCTGTTCTTTTTACTTTACCAAGAGAGACAGTAAGAGAAACTTGAATGAAGTAAACAGACCCTTTATTTTTCCACAACATTGAGTCCATTTCTCCGATGATGTATAGGAACGTTAGTACGCGTCAGTTCTTGCTTAAAACGTGAAATGATCACTACGAGAAAAATAATAAGTATTGTAGTTTATTTCCTGACAAAATCAAATAAAAAATTTTTAATGGAAAACATTTATTTTGTTTGCAATCACTTGCATCATTCAAATGTATGTATTTCATGCCATACGAACTTTCATTGACAAAAGCATGAAAGGGTACACTGATCTACATCGTTCGCTGTATAGACCAAAACAGTTCTCAGGAACACATGTCTATCTTTTATTGTTAAACTCTTTTCAAAATATATCTTTATATGCCTATTTTACTGGAGTTTGTTCAAGGCTCTATCTTCTATTTTGGACACGACAACGTTTGTAGTTTATGTAGTCTTACAGCAGATCACCCATTGACGTATGAAAGAGTGTCAGCCAGCTACAGTTGTGTGTTGAGTTTATCGCCCTCTGAACAACCAGAGCCAGTTAGAGACGGAGACTCTTGTAATAGTGGAGGCTACCTTACTGAATAACATATGGGAGGCCCGTAAAAAAGCCGCCAAGGACAATTAATGTAAAGTGCCTTGCCAAAGAACTCAGCCACAGAAACATAGACTATTTCTCGAGAAACAAAAAACCGTTACGGGTATGGATCAACCACATACATACGTCGGATCTTCCCGGGGGGTTTCGCGGTCCATCACAGCTACACAATTTCCCTAGACCTGAACCTATCATGGCATTCTTTTAATAAAGTATTGCAAATGCGTTAATTTTACTTGACAAACTTAAGACCAATGCATCGAACGTCCTTCATATTTTCAGATTTTTAGATTCTACGAGGTCAGTTGAAATTTAACAGACCATTAAATATGTCTGAAACTGACAAGAAACAAATTTCCTTTGTAAAAGGCAAAGATCCCAGTATACTCGCAGAAAGAAATTTCAATTGGCTTTACGAGGTCTTGTGTGTTAAATGTTTGTTTAAAAATATTTCAATTTGTTCCTTTTGTAATGGAGTTTTAAGCCACATCAGTTACAATATAGAATCGAAATTTCCATTTTAAAAAAATCCCCATTTCGACGCTGTGACGTCATGCATTTCCTGTTTCACATTCCATTCCTCTGAATGACGACTCCAAAGAAAAGCGGATATAAATGCACGTAGACGTCGTTTGCACTATTGCAAGTGTGCAACTGTTGGACTGGAAACAGATGTTATGTAGCCCTGCAACAAACGACCGGAACCATAGGTGTCATATCCGTGAGACATTGAACAGGCACCCTACAGATACAAGGTATATATGTTGTGTTGTCACAAAGAGCTTGAAATTAATTAAAACATCCGGATTGCATCTATGACATCATATATTCACACTACCAGACAGACATTCAGCAGACAGGATTGGACAAGATCATTTTACGCGTATACAGAGACGGATACATGCAAGCAAGCTGGTTAACATTAAACCAACAGACGGAATGGGGCCAAACCATCCGATCAATAGAGGGATGTGAACAAGCTCCAAACATTCAACAGAAGGGATGGGACCGAACCATCCCATTAACAAAAGGGTGTGAACAAGCTCCAAACATTCAATAGAAGGGACCAAACCATCCTATCAACAGAGGGGTGTGAACAAGGTCCAAACATTCAATAGACGGGGTGTGGCCAAACCATCACATCAACAGAGGGATGTGAACAAGCTCCAAACATTCAATAGACGGGTAGGGGCCAAACCATCCCATCAACAGAGGGATGTGAACAAGCTCCAAACATTCAAAGGAAAGGACCAAACCATCATACCGACAGAGAGATGTAAACAAGCTCCAAACATTCAACAGAAGGGATGGGACCAAACCATCCCATCAACAGAGGGATGTGAACAAGCTCCAGACATTAAACAGAAGGGATGGGGCCAAACCATCCCATCAACAGAATGGTGTGAACAAGCTCCAAACATTCAACAGAAGGGATGTGGCCAAACCATCACATCAACAGAGGGATGTGAACAAGCTCCAAACATTCAAAGGAAAGGACCAAACCATCCTACCGACAGAGAGATGTAAACAAGCTCCAAACATTCAACAGAAGGGATGGGACCAAACCATCCCATCAACAGAGGGGTGTGAACAAGCTCCAGACATTCAACAGAAGGGACCAAACCATCCTATCAACAGAGGGGTGTGAACAAGCTCCAGACATTCAACAGAAGGGACCAAACTATCCTATCGACAGAGAGATGTAAACAAGCTCCAAACATTCAACAGAAGTGATGCGACCAACCATCCTATCAACAGAGGGATGTGAACAAGCTCCAGACATTAAACAGAAGGGATGGGGCCGAACCATCCCATCAACAGAGGGATGTGAACAAGCTCCAAACATTCAACAGAATGGATGGGGCCGAACCATCCTATCAACAGATAGATGTGAACAAGCTCCAGACATTCAACAGAAGGGATGGGGCCAAACCGTCCCATCAACAGAGGGATGTGAACAAGCTCCAAACATTCAAAGGAAAGGACCAAACCATCCTACCGACAGAGAGATGTAAACAAGCTCCAAACATTCAACAGAAGGGATGGGACCAAACCATCCCATCAACAGAGGGGTGTGAACAAGCTCCAGACATTCAACAGAAGGGACCAAACCATCCTATCAACAGAGAGATGTAAACAAGCTCCAAACATTCAACAGAAGTGATGCGACCAAACCATCCTATCAACAGAGGGATGTGAACAAGCTCCAGACATTAAACAGAAGGGATGGGGCCAAACCATCCCATCAACAGAGGGATGTGAACAAGCTCCAAACATTCAACAGAATGGATGGGGCCGAACCATCCTATCAACAGATAGATGTGAACAAGCTCCAGACATTCAATAGAAGTGATTGGGCCGAACCATCCCATCAACAGAGGGGTGTGAACAAATCCAAACATTCAACAGAAGGGATGGGGCCGAACCATCCCATCAACAGAGGGGTGTGAACAAGCTCCAAACATTCAACAGAAGGGATGGGGCCAAATCATCCTATTAACAGAGGGGTGTGAACAAGCTCCAGACATTTAACAGAAGGGGTGGGGCCGAACCATCCCATCAACAGAGGGATGTGAACAAGCTCCAAACATTCAACAGAAGGGATGTGGCCGTACCATACTATCAACAGATAAATGTGAACAAGCTCCAGACATTCAAAAGAAGGGATGTGGGCCATACAATGCAATACACTTAGGAATGTAAACAAGTTCAACCACCAGGATGGATAGAACCATATGATCCTATATATGTAGAGATGTGAACAAGCTCCAGACATCAAACCACCACAAGGGTTCGGACTAGAAAATCCAGCCAAAACAGAGATATGAACAAGCCGAGCCCCAGTGACATTCATCTCCGCAAACTGAGAGACATTCAACAGATGTACCAGAAGCAAACGGTCTTACTGGAAACAAGCCAAACATGTCCCGGACGATATGGAACACGTCACTGGGACCAGCCATCTTTACACAAAACGGACTAAGATACGGTACGTCAATGCTTCGCCATGCCATGACAGCCCGACGTTTGGAGAGAGATTGATGTAACTCTAACTGAGATCAATATCCTCAAAACAATGTGAGCCATTCAATCAGCTTTTCTTTAAACATCATTAAGTTGAATGCCAGACTGCTATGCCCTATGTAATTACGACCGTTAGTTTTTGTCAAAGACAAATACATACAGAAGCGTCCTTTGCTACTTCAAATGGTCCGATGTCAAATTAGGTTCATTGGGTTCCATGAGAGCGTCACATGACAGTCACATGACTGGATTAGCGAAACCACTTGGCGTAGTCGATGATATTGAGGCAGTCAGCGATGAACTGTGGTTGACCTCTGACTGATAACACACGAGGACATTTCACCAGACGTTCAATAGACAATAGAACAACTTACACATTAAGGATTATCATCCGTATATCAATGTCTTATATCTTATCAAGCACCTTTCAAAACCAGAACAAAAAAATATTTATGCATGCAAATGTATTAGTGTTTAAATTTTCTAATTGTGGATTTAAAGTTCAGTTAGTAATTAAATAAAATTTATTTTTCATTTCAAGAAATAAACAGTACATTTAATATTTTCAGTTGCAAAATGCGTTATAATTATTTCAAGTACCCTTCACATGGCCTCTCTTTTCAACATATATGTATCGAGAGAGTTCGGTATTTCTTTTATTTTCTCAGTATATTGAGTTATCGTAACATTTTCTAAAAGTTGGAAGTGTATATTCATTAAAATTAGAATTTTAACATCGCAGATATTCGTGACATTCGTAGTTTAATGGCTATTTACGGAGATAAACATTGGACAAATCTACGTCGCCTTCCGACCTTCCTATGAAGCTTTCTGCGGAGCGTCATGGGAAGACTGAAACCATGCTATGGCGTAATTCACACCGTTTTGAGAATCTCACCTCGGATGCAAGTCTCTTCCAAGAAAGAAACGAATCGGACCACATCAACCAGTTCTCATGTAGTCATGTACCTTCAATGGAAGACACTGCTATCGGGACAAGATGTTCCGAATGGAAAAATTAGACGAACGTAGAGAACATGTCGTGGTGTTCAAAATCATCACACCGTTTCTGTACATTTTCTTTTCTACTTCAAAATGCTGCGTGTCAACGAATTTTTAATGAAGGATTATAATATCCGACATAGAGTTCAATAAATTGTCTAACACCGGAAAGATTTTTACCATTCTCTGGATGTTACGCGTAACAATCACTTCACGATAGAAAAGTTAGGATTTAATCTACCGAAGTGAAATTCAATCCTTAATTGTTCCTCAGTGTCTTATCATTAGAAAATCAAGGTCATCGTTGTTTCGATTTTCAAATCATTCAATGCAAATTGCGATTAACTCGACGCATTAAAATATTAAACACTTTTATCTTGTTTCAGAAACGAAATAGGGAATAGTGTTATAGAAATGCTTGACACCGTGTTTTCTAAGTAGTTGTCTCGAAAAAATATGCATAGCAAATTTTCACGATGAAGACAGTAAATCTATAATTTTCACGAGTTCAAAGTGAAAAAAACATAGAGATTCTGTCATACTCATGAAATATATGATATAGAAATGACATTTCATGAAATTTTAAAAGGAATGACGAAAAAAAATTCAGTATGAAATAAAAAGGTGTTCTAAAACGTTCGGGAAATATTAGTGCGAACTTTAATGTGATATCATTTGGCGTTTTAATGTCACGTGATGGCTGAACTGTGAAGACCAGGGTTAAGGAGCGCGGTGAATTTTTCGCTAGAAGTGATATTTCTACATGTCTTTCGTTATTGTGAATAACCCAGTGTGTTAATATTGTACCCGGCAACATTTTGGTTGAACATATTTCGTCTCAGGAACTTTTGGAACATCTTATTGTGACATAATTTGTTGGTGATTGACTGTTCACTCTGTGCTATTTTTAGAACTTGTCACGGATTCGTGTGCAATATAGGGACGCAGGTCTACGCAAGAATATCCAGGTATGTCGATCACTATATCCAAGGAACAGGCCAGCATGTTCACTAACGCATTAAACCAAAGGGATGTTAAGAGGAAAGAACCTAGTAGCCCAATAACACCCGATAATATTGAGACAAAGCGAACCTCAAACTTTCCAACACCGCCCCCTGCATATTTGTTACCTACAAGCACTTATGATCAGTCGTCAGCCCCCGGGATATCATCTTCTTCATCCTCTGACTCGGTTATGACGCAAATGATGTTTGCTCCCGAATTTTTGGCAAAATTTTCCGAAATGTTGGCCCCCTCTCTGGCATCATTAGTTTCACAGCTATTAATTGATTCTATGAAACCCCTTATTGATCAGGCGGTCCACCAGACTGTGTCCAACAATCAAGTCATTAATGAGTTAATTGACTCTAAGGTCCGTGATACTACTGCATCGATGAAATTTGAATTAGGACGTCAAGCTTCGGAGATCGCCAAACTTCGTGAGTCTGTATCGTCACTCCAACTAGAACTTGACGAGCAACAGCAATACACCAGGTGAGGTGCATTGAAATTCCATAATGTTCCTATTGATAAGCCTATTTCTGAATTCGATACCTACCAGGCAGTGATTGACATCTGTAACAAATTGGGTGTACATCTTACCAAAGCTGATCTTTCGAGAACTCACACTATCGGGAGGGTCCGGAATAACAAGGTGACTATTATTACGAGGTTTGTCCGATACACTGATCGACAAGCTATCTTTATTTACCATTTGCATACTTGTATCCATTTTTTATCAGCGTGACAGTTCGCAAATCTTTAGTGGAGAGAACTGATGTTCTTTTTCTTTCATGTTGAAAAGGGAAAACAGATTATTCAATCATTTTTACCAAAAAGAGTTTGTTATTTTGTGAAGGAATTTAAGAAAGAAATAGTTGCTTTACACCGTTGAGCATTTGAATTAATGTAAAAATGCTAATTGTTATTAAAACATGAACTTTGAAAACTTTGAAAAGTATCTGGTAAAATCGCCCTGGGAATTGAGAGATTATGGCGCGTCTGTCATAGATTTCTTGTCGTGTAAACCTGTAACACTGAGTACTCCATCCAAAATACCGTAGTATGTGTGTACATTGTGGGTTATATGATATAACTCAAAGACTCTCAAAAAAAACAGTTTTTTTTTTAAGAATTTAGAGTTTGACCTCTTTGACCTTAAGAGTGGGTAATGGTAGTTAATATAACCAACCTGTAAGTCTTCTGGGCGTCTTGGGTATTGAGAACAAGTCATTTAAAGATTTGAATACATTTGAATTCTGTGACCCTGAAAGTAAGTCAAGGTTATCCTTTTGCAAAAGCCACACAGACTCGAACCACAACCCTGCACCTTTTAGTTACAAAGAAGTAGTGTAGAAGACACCCAATATCGGCCCCATCGGCTGTCAAGTTTATCGAAATGAAAAGAAATAAATGTTGTATATCATAATGGTTGACTCCGGACAAAGGACGGACGACGGACTTCGATCCATGGCATTTGAAGTTAATTTGACAGATAAGCTAAAAAAAATCTTTCTCTAAAATCCTTTCAACATACAGGAGAAATATTGATCAGGGTTCGAGTAAATCAAGTTTCATTAACATGAAAACAATATTTCGCCCATACGGACCACATCTGCGAGTTGTACTTTGTATATGATATGAGTGTTGTGTGTTATTGATCCTCCTGGTTATGAGACGATTCGTCACTTTCTTATCTCCCGGTATTGTCCGCTAGGTCCAATTCCAGTACTTTTACACCAGTGGGCTTATCTCGCCGTTAAAACACAATCTCGTATTCCATTGTACTGTTAGGGTCGTATTTGTGTCTCATCCGGAACGCATCGAACCTTTCTTTCTTTCTCCAGGCAATAGTTGACTTAAAAGTCCGATTTGTTCCGGATGAATTACAGCTCTGCGTTTGTAGATATATGACGGAAAGAATATCTGTAAGTATTGCAGAAAAAAATCTTTACATGCAAAGCTAGTTTTCTAGCTTGCAAAAATTCAAATATGAAGTATAAGAGTCTCAGGAATATTTTTTTTCCAAATGAAAAAAAAACAAAAACAAAAAACAAAAAAAAAAAAAAAAAAAAACAAAAACCAAAAAACAAAAAACAAAAACAAAAAAAAAACAAAAAACATCACTATAGAATATATCGATATACCAATTACTTCATGCCAACTTTTTATAACAACGAAAGTACACCTACGATCAATATCTAAATATATCTAAAATCACATTATTGCTATGTTGCCAGTATCTCCTAATGGGCTCAGGATTGATACTAATGTTCACGGCTGTGGTCGACTGCTAGTTTATATTTCAGCTATGACGTCATGATTTCATGATGTCACAGAATACTATTAATTGCACCGTTACGTCACGAGAGGAAAACGATGCATCCTCGATACTTCAGGGGTAAAGTTTACTTTCGCTCTCTACACCCCTGGAACATGTCATGGCAAAATTGAAGACTCGAGCGAATTAATTTGATTGGTTCCGGAAGAAAAAACTTACTAATCACAAGCTAATACGCTCCTTTAGAAGATTTCAAAAGAGCAACACCAAACTTCAAATCCATTACAATGTACCGTTTTACGGCCTCGAGATTCATTTGATGTACAGCAAAGGATCAAACCAGTCTTTTTGTCTCGTCCACAAGGTGCCACACATGGAACCTTCAATTTTGCCATGACATGTTCCAGGGGTGCAGAGAGTAAATGTGATCGTAACCCCTGGAGTATCGAGGATGGTAAGAAAGGGTTGTTCGAAATGTATTTGATATTATTAAAAAAATTCGCAACCTTTACTTTCAATTTCAAGGAAATGTTTGAAATTTTCCGATGATTTATTTTAGTCGGTTACCCTTTAACATGTTTCATAATGAACTTGTACGAACATAAGAGGATCACTTATCACAATCACTCGTCTGTCTAAATATATAAAAAAAAAATACATCTATTTCGTTTTGAAACCTATTGATTGCGATTGTGAAAGAACCCACAATTGAAGTTTAAGTACTTGAACGTGAATAATTCAACGCTTCAGTAACAGAATAAAGTTGTTTACTTTATGAATAATAAACAGTTACCGTTGACGTTTGAAACGAACAACAAACAATATATCTATTTGTCCTTTGATCAACTACGGAAGGAAGCCCAATCGGAAAGTTTTATTGTAAAATCTACTACATCCATTGTATTATAAGAGCTATAAAATCTCGAGGAAGGGCGAAATGTGTGTAAAATCAATAGACAATATTGCACAGATGTGTTGTGCTGCCCGAACTCGCCCCTGCCAGCCGTGCGACAACTCGGAGGCAGTGTGCCAGCCCACCTCAAACAACATCACACTCGCCCCGGCAAGTATCAAAATCACGATTTCACTCCCAATTACTAATTTTGCTTAATTTTCCGAAGCTGATGTGCGTTGATGTACAGATATAATCCAAGCCAACACGAAGCGTGCTTGGAGCGCCTAGCCACGAAACAGCCTGCGTGCTCCACATACTTACCGTTAAGGCTTTCGTAGGGAGTGATTGTGTGAACCAAGTCGTATCAGCTTTGATCCCATTGATTGTATGACGAAGAAACAATGTTATTGTTGAACCAAAAGCAGGCTGCACAGCTATAGAACGAGAGCATACTACAGCCTATCGCACGAGGACCGACATTTCGCTGTAAACGACTTTATAAAGTTTGAGGGAGAAGTGGATTGATCTGTTGACCACTCGCTGGTGCTTAGGACAGGAAGCCATTGTGGATTGTAGTAATGTTTAATTTGTAGCATCGAATGTCCGTTGGTCATATTTCTGGACAGCGCTGGCCATCTGACGGCTTGACTTATACGTAACAGTGATACAACACGACAGTGTCCGAAATGGATCGGGATGAACTCAAAGCACAAGTGGAAAGTCTAAAGTTCCACAGGGACGTGGAACGACTGAAGGTGTCGGAGGCTATCAGGCAGTAAGTATAGTGACGTCACCAGACCTATGTAGTAGGACATGACATCATAGAATAGGATATTGCAGTAAAAGGATATTTGCCAAAAAATGGCGTTTTGCAGCTTCAACCAGTTACGTTTTCAAGAGGCATTTCAAATGATAGAATCCTGTGGTTGCCGAATTATCTAAAAGCGGAAGATTTATTTTTCTTTCAGGTTGAGTTGTTAGTAATGTACGCGTGTTGAAATATATTGTATTGGATACTTCAAACATGAATACTTTGATTCCGAGGTTCCTGGCAGAAATTGGTTCGAACCTCTTTGGTGTAGGGTCTAAAAACATTGCATTATTTATTTTGTTAAAAAAAACTTGATAAATGGTAATTTTAAGGAAGACGTTACTTGGAATATTATTTTACTGAGTAATAATGACGTGTATTCGGTACTTAGTTCGTAACACAGGAATGTTTTTAAAGAACATTTTTTGTTGAGATATTGTTATGTCCTTCTATTGGAATAGAATCATTAACAGCGACGTCACTTTATAATTTAAGAACACGACGTCACTTTTTTTTCTAAAAAAATTAAATTGATAATGTGAAGTGAAACATGTTTGTATGAATGTTGTCAAAAGTTGATTTTTATTTGAAAGCAGGAAAATTGATAAAAGAGTCACATAATTGTGAGTAGAATTCTTCTTACATAATTATATCAGCGACGTGATAAGGTATTAGTATTTGGCATCTATAATTGTATTAAAACGGCGTCGCTGAAAAACTACCGATACCGAGAGCAGTCATTCATGTTTAGTTGTAAAAATAGACACATCAATGTGTGATCAATAATTCTGACGTCAATATTATCCTATTTTTAAACCAAAGAGATAATTAATATTTTGCACTTAAAAAAGCTGCTTATATCACCAGATGAACCCGATTAAAGCCGATAGGATAATTCATTTTGTAACTTAGACAAAAGCTTCTTTAGTTTTGCGTCACAGATGTCATTTTTAAAACGGAATGGCGCGTAAATACACTTCCCAGCTCTCTCTTTCTTTATTTTTTGCCCAGTTTTTTAATGTCACATGAGGACTAATGATGATGATGACTCGGATGGTGGAGTAAACCAATGAGGCTATTAAAGTGTCAACACATTGAAATGTCATAACAATATAGAGTAAACGTCACTTTCGGTCCACTACTATGACACTGGGATGGAATTATGCTCATGTAAGAAGCATAAAAAATCAGCCGAAAATTTATACTATTTACCCTTGTATTCCCGATTTCTCATAGCGTTTGCATAACCATTCCATCATCATCATCATCATCATCATCATCATCATCAACCCAGTCTCCAACCTGTCCGATTCCAACCCACCATTTTCTCTCTTGCGTGCACTACAAAGCAACGGGCCTGTGATGGTCGAGTCGTTAAGGCGTCCAACCGTCTTTATCATTTGTCCTACCCTTCTGGGTCGTGAGTTCGAGACCTACGTGGGATAGACGGTAGGTGCTTGCCGCGCTCAAGTGCTTTATCCGAGGGACCTTAGACCCTTCTACTCATATGCCCTTAGAACTAGGTACCTGTATGTTTGACTTCTATCCGGGAATATTAGGCTCAATATTCAAACTCTAAAACGACAAAGTTTCGTTATCGTATGACTAATCTTTATTCCACAGTCCAATTATACAACCCCCTTCCTCTCTCGACCTAGCCCCATCTTAGAACTAGGTACCTGTATGTTTGACTTCTATCCGGGAATATTGGGCTCAATATTCAAACTCTAAAACGACAAAGTTTCGTTATCGTATGACTAATCTTTATTCCACAGTCCAGTTATACAACCCCCTCCCTCTTTCGCCCTAGCCCCATCTTTAACGGGGAACATATCAGACAAACATGGAGAGAGAAGTTGTCTAAATATACTTCATTATTCAAGAAAGGCTGTTCATTCAATCATTTCGACGTTAATCGGATCATCTGTATAACGGCAGATTGTTTGTTATAGTGTGGGTCTGGGACACATCTGTATCAACCCAAGTCACAACACTATCGATCGCTGTGTAAACAATTGCCATTTCTGTAAACTTCAGACCTGTTGGTTTCATCAAAGCTAAATAGATAGGAATTTACATATAGATAACTGTCGTGTGAACATATTGATATTTATATTAGCGAGACCGAGTCTGGTGCCCCGGGGAAGGATAACGGTGTTATACTGCGGAGTGATTGCAAACTTCAACCCACAGTCGTAAAACGGTTCATTTGTCACGTCTCTGTACAGAGCAGATATATGAAATTATTTCAATACATTGGGGATGGCAAAATTTCACAATTTTAAAGACTGCTCAAAGACAGTCATATATATGATAAACTTCAGCTCTATGGAACGCTCAGTAGATACATGTAGATCCCTACAGAAGAAATTTAAACTATGTAAACTACAAAAATTAACAAAATACCTGTGTCACCCATTCGAGATGTGAAATTTATTATTGAATGTTCGGAAAACGGATAAGAGAAATTTGGTATTTCAAAATTGAATCTACAAGGACCGAAAGTCCCTATATTAACAACTGCCTAACAGCTGAAAAAAATCTTCTGTCGTATCATGCACAATTGTCAGCCCTGAAGTGTGTTGTGGTCCAAAGACCTAAAGATGTCTTTCCTCTTATCAGTAATCGGGAACATGTTTACACCTAACAACAGCATCAAACTCTGACGTCACAAAACCGGTCAGGCGTATCATCTTTCCAATTACTATGCCAACAATCACACAGTCTCATTAATAATCATCATGTCCAACAGTACCACAATCCCGAATTCCCAATGAATTGTCACGTGCTCTCGTATTCCGAATAATCTATCCCATAATCACACAATCCAAAATAGCAAGCACATTATCACAATCCCAACGGTCCATTTAAGAAGTCACACAAAACCAGTTACGTAGTCCCAAAAAGCGATTACGTAGTCCTACAAAACCAATTAGGTAGTCCTACTAAACCTGCTACGTAGTCCCAGAAAACAAATCATACTTAGTTTATAAAAACGTTCACGTAGTTTCATTATAAAAAAGATTACTTAAGTTAGTCCCACAGAACGTAGTCCCTTAAAACAAATAACGTACAATTTGTAGCCCAACAAAACCAATGACTTACTCCCACAAATCCAATTACGTAGTCCCACATAACCAGTTACGTAGTTACTCAATACCATCAATGCATTGTATGTCATATTTGTGCTAATTACTCATTACAAAGCACTTACGAGTGAACCTGCACGTGAATAGTTTATTTCTCATGTCCTTTGATCTTTGTTTGACTAATTTTACTGTTCACGTGTCCCTGTCTGATTTACCAGTCACGTGAACAAATCTGACTAATAAGTCACGTGCCCCAGACTGACGAACCAGTCACCTGTCCCAATCCGACGAACCAGTCACATGACCCAGGCTGACGAACCAGTCACATGCCCCAGGCTGACGAACTAGCCACGTGCCCCAGACTGACGAACCAGTCACCTGTCCCAATCCGACTAACCAGTCACATGACCCAGGCTGACGAACCAGCCACGTGCTCCAGGCTGACGAACCAGTCACCTGTCCCAATCCGACGAACCAGTCACATGTCCCAGGCTGACGAACTAGCCACGTGCCCCAGACTGACGAACCAGTCACCTGTCCCAATCCGACTAACCAGTCACATGACTCAGGCTGACGAACCAGCCACGTACCCAAGACTGACGAACCAGTCACCTGTCCCAATCCGACTAACCAGTCACATGACCCAGGCTGACGAACCAGTCACCTGGCCCAATCTGACTTTTCTTTGAATAGCACTGAACAGTCAAATCGCAACTACCACAATCAAATACATCACATTCAAACTTGTTTCGTGATTAGCGAAATGTCAGCAAAAATATACAGGATTCATATCTTCGTTTTCAGAAACCACTAAACGTTTGTAAAATTGATCCTTATTACCCGAAACAATTCTCCGTGGTGGTTCTGTCTTTTCTCAGAATATCATACTCTACCCAAAACGTGTAACGCAGACATCACTTACATCTTTTCTTAATAAAACATATTGTGTGAATTCAATCGGTTAAAAAAAACGAAATACAAATACTGATATTGTTAAGCACTGTTAGACCTTGAAGCAAGGACAAGTGCCAAAAAGGCAGAAGAGATACAAAGCGGCGACAAAGTGATATCATATATTTCAAAAATATTTTGTATTTAGCCTTCACTACACATGTCGTAAAATCCTACTGGTATCATTGTTTTCAATCTACCAACCCAAAATTGAAACGTTTTATCAAGGCTTTAGAAAGCGAATAGCATTCGTAACGTATAATTTGTAAAGCTCTTTGAACTCAAGGACACATCACTTCTTACGATCAATTCTGGTCGACACATTCTTGGAGTCACACAAGGTCAGTACGGCCATATTTTATAGATACCAGCACGACGCCATACATCCGGGTCACGCAGTACATGATATCCTGCGAAGACGCGTGTATTTAGCTTCTGTGCTAAGCCATCAGGAATGAATGTTAAATTAAGTTCGAATGACAATGAGATTTGTCAACATTAATCTTATTGGCCACTGCAAATGTTTCTGGTGTGCATATGAAATACGTTTATTCTGCTTTATGACCAACAAATGGAGTGTAAAATACAGATACAAGTTCTTTTCGTTATACTGCCATTTGTAGTAGCGTAGGAAGCGAGAGAGGGGCAATTACCCCCTCACGTTTTTGAGTGGAGGGGGGGCAACATATTTTATTAATTTTACAAAGTCCAGTTGTCATGGTCACGTTAGAAGATTCCACAAAATCCTCTTTTTCACCGTTTGATTCATTCCATTGGTGTAGGAAGTGGGAGAGGTGCTATTGCCCCCTCACTTTTTGACAGCTTCCTTCGCCACTGTCAAATTCCTGCTAAAAATGGCATTATAAAAAGGTTTGCAAGTATGTCAAAGGAGAACTTCATAGAATCAATAGAAGTTAAATGAAAACGATATCACCAGCTTTCTGTCCACACAATGTTACCTGAAAACAAACAAAAAACGTATGTAACTTATAGATAGGGTTTCTCAGTAAACAATCAAGAGAGGGCTCTGGGTTGAAGTATTTATGAGTATCTGTCGGACTGTGGTACGCAGTGGTGTTAGGTCCGGTCTGAGAGTGTATGAGAGAGGTGTGGGTTGATTTAGTGTTGACTCTGTAACGTTAACGACAGACGGCGCCAGTTTAGCTACAAGCCATTTCAGATCGAACTCTACATGGAATGAGAAAGGGTGAAAGATCTTTGCCCTCCTGGGTCTAGTGCCATGAATCATATTTTTCAATCAAAGGTCTTGTAACTGTCAATATTTCTCCGTGATCCTATTCATATCCATGTAGTCATATTGCCGGATTACCGTGATGGAAAGTGTCACGTGACAGTCCAACGTCCGAACAATCATTCGGATCCCAAATTATCGATTGTGTAAACGTCATAAAAGAAATGAATCCAAATTAAATTCTTATAAAACATCTTTTCAATCGGATTAAATTTGCAGTCACTTCATTCATTTTTTCATCACTGTCGGTCTTTTTCGAAAGATCACGGAGAGTCTCCGATATTAATATTCTTGCTTTAGTATGAAGGTAAATGTACCGGTCAGAATTATAAATCCTAAAAGGCCTTTCCATGTGCTGCGATAAGGTCGCTTTCGCATAAGCGGTAGACAAAGTTGAACTGAATTAACCTCCAATAAAACGAACGAAAATATTCTGTACGTGAATTTTAAGGGGCACAGTTGGCCTGGCTGAAACTGTCTGGATGACTACCGCGAGTTATCAGAATTTTAATGAAATTTATATTCAATACGACTTGAAATGGAATTCACTTTTTTAACAGTTTATTGTTTTATAATCGACTTAAAATTCTGAAACTATGCACAATTTTTTTTTCAATATCAATACCATGAAATGCGTTCGTTTATTGAAGAATATTGGCTTACCGTCTAGACCGTTTCAACCGGTTTACGCGATCATAGCCCATGTGACCCGGATGTTTACCTCCAATGGATGACATTGGAATTCTCATTTGACCAGTCGCTCATTGGCTCTCTAAGATAATGCGGAGCAGCTCGTGAAAGTGTGTTACGACAGCAATTTGTACCCTGCATTATCTTGTCATTAATTGCAGGGTACGTGCTTCGATCTCACCAAAATCACGCCAGATTTATGTGTTCTATTCTCATACGCTGTATCGTTTTCACTACACCCGACGTAAGCGGTTTTGAAGGCAGGGTCATCATTGTGTACTTTTTTTATAAAATTATTTTTCTTTCACTAATTATGATGTGGAATGAAGACTTGGTCGAATCACATACGTAATTAGTGATATTTTTGTACATCTGCAAAGTATTTTTGTCTGTTTTACAATAGTTTATCGTTCTAGAATTGTCGGCTCTTGTATTGTAAAGATTTACGTAAGAGGGCGCTGTATGTCTGCTTCATTCCGACTAAGTATTTACGGCACATTCTATTAAATAGACCACGGTGTGATTGTACGGCAACTTCGCATGGTTCAATTTCTGTCGAGCAAAACCAGATTATATGTCCTGGAATGTCCGGAAT
Organism: Ylistrum balloti; assembly: GCF_031769215.1. Taxonomy (NCBI): domain Eukaryota; kingdom Metazoa; phylum Mollusca; class Bivalvia; order Pectinida; family Pectinidae; genus Ylistrum; species Ylistrum balloti. Next base: position 332,052 of record NW_026782239.1, read on the forward strand.
TGTCCCGTTGAATATGGTCAATGATCGACTGTTGTCGATCCCGAGATGGAAATTGATCTAGATTCTCTGGTCATTCAAAGAGACGTAATTGGACAATCTCGGTCCCTCAATCTCCAACATAGTGTCGGACAGCGGAGCAATACAAACACTGTCACAAACAATACACTTAATGTTCTACCGTAGATATTATAATCAAAATCTGTTTCCTTTAATCAATATTTTCTACCGTAATAACCACGATAAATTGCGAGATTTAATATATGACTTGATCATGCATAATACTCAGTCCAGGTGGTTCTGTGAAGTAATTTGATATGTTTAACAGTGAATACAGACATATGAAGCGAAAATTATTTAAAAGATATATGTGCAAGATGATAAGATATGTTCATGGTAATTAGAGTTTTAGAAAGCCTGATTGTCGTTATAAAAATGTACACCCATCTATACTTTACTGGACACACCTGATATACAAGGGGATTTATACTGAGGTGTTATTGTATAGTGACAAAATAGCAATATACCAAGGGTATATTGTAGAATGCAAAAATAGTGTGCATCATTTTGAGGATTTACATATAGTGGCGAACGCGGAGCGTTACATCGAGGTTTTACTGTAGTAACAAAAAATGACGTCATTTTGAGGGATAACTGATGAGTGACAAACGAGATGCGTGATATCGAGATTTTACTGTAGAAACAAATTGTCGCGTCATTTTGAGGATTTACTTGTGAGCGACAATCAAAGGGCGTTATATCGAGGTTATAACTGATGTGTGACAAACGAGGGCGTTATATCGAGGTTTTACTGTCGTAACAAAATGTGTCATTTCGAGATTTTTACTGATATGTGACAGTTTTACTGTAGAACAAATTATGGCGTCATTTCCAGGAAGGAGTGTGGAGTGACAAACGATGAGCTCTCTTAAAGTTTCACTGTTTAGGGACAAACGAGGGTCTCTCTTTGGATATAACTGTATAGTAATGAATTAGGGGCGTTATATCGAAGCGTCACCGTAGACTGGTAAAAAGGGGCGTTATGTCGAGGTGCATTAGCTGTCCAGGTAAAACAGCAGGAGTATTTACTACAGAGGATAAGGGAATCATTATCATTTAGGTCGTTTGTAGATTTTAAATTGGGGGCAATATCTTTAATTCTAGAGTGACACAAGGAATTTTAATGGCTTAGTGTAGATTGAAAATTAAGGGATATTTAATGGTGCCTTTTTAATGTACTTACACGGCTTATGTGTGACCTCTACACGACCTTCGCCTAAAAAGTATAACAATTCTCCATATCTCGAGCAGGTATTTACTGATTATGCATGACATACATGCAATACTTTGTTCACATTAAAGTAATTAAGTGGTAATTATCAGTTTAAATATTAGCTCTTCAATATCCAAGGCAAACGCAATCCGTTTGCGCTGACACTGATGGACTTACCCTGTCAATCATGATATATTGCAATGTAAGCAGGCCATCTAGCGGTTCCAGCACGTGCTCGAGTTTGATTAAATATTTTTTATGGGATTAGACAGGGTGATTGGCTGTGCCGGGTCGTTTTTAATGATTCCCATGTGGAAATGGAGCAATATTTGTCTCCCTTATTGCGACGTTTATTCTAGTTTTCATTCTCTTCCATCATTAACAGATAATCAGTGTTCTCACATGAACTATCTTATCATTATAACTTCTACTCTCCGAGTGATAAAGGGAGACTTGACCACAAATGCCCCAAAGTAGAATTCATATATTATCATGCGAACTCTCTTTGCACTGAAAACACATGCGTTATTGATTTTCTGCCCGAGAGAATAAATTTGGATGAAATTGATTGAATATTCAAGATCGTTAGCATGTTTTACTGTTAATTGAATACCCCGGAAGGAAAGTGTACCGAAAGTGTACGCGAAACAATTATTCTTAAATTATAAAGTCACAGACAACACTCTTACGTAATTTGTGTTTTCCCCCGATCGTTCAAATTCTCATAGTACTTAAAGTTTGTGTACTTTCTCTTTGCGCATCGAAGTACATGTAAATAACGATCCGTATATTTACAATTGATAACAACAGCTTTTTTGGTACTCTAGTGTAGTTTTTGTTTTTTCCGTTGATTCAAATTCTCGCAATACTTTAAATCTGTTTATTTTCTGTGCGTGCATCAAAGTACATGTAAATAATAATCCTTATTACGGCTTTTTTTCGTAAAACGTCTGAAAAGACAAAACACGCTTTACACATCGGTAGAACAGCAGCGGAGTTCAATCGACACCGTATTAGACCGGAAGCAGTAGGTAGCGCCTCTCGGGCGTCATTGACGACGCAATGACAACAAAATCATTTCAATAACAAATGATTTTACCGGGGTTTTTATTCACTGTTTGCAAAAGGATGTTTTACACAACTCTTTGAATTCTAGATACTTATATATAAAACGTGACCAATCGCAAGTGTAAATATCACCAAATGAGTTATAAAAACGAAATATCGTTTATTGCCATCAACTTTCATGTCAAGTTTCTATTTTTGGCAACTGTGGTTCCACTAATAAAGAAAAATATTTACGGTATCAAAATTAGTGATATTACGTTTCATGATCATTAAGGTAGAAGATATAGGGACCCTCACACAGGAGTAGAATACACAAATTGTTTTAGGTAGGAGATAGGAATGCCCTTACACAGGAGTAGAATACACAAATTGTTTTAGGTAGGAGATAGGAATGCCCTCACACAGGAGTAGAATACACAAATTGTTTTAGGTAGGAGATAGGAATGCCCTCACGCAGGGGAAGAATACACAAATTGTTTTAGGTAGGAAGATACACTGATTGTTTTAGATAGGAGATGGAGAGGCCCTCACACAGGGGTAGAATACACCAATGGTTTTAGATAGGAGATGGAGAGGCCCTCAAACAGGGGTAGAATACACAAATTGTTTTATAGAGGAGATTGAGAGGTCCTCACACAGGGGTGGAATACACAAATTGTTTTAAATATGAGACAGAGAGGCCCTCATACAGGGGTAGAATATATATAAATTGTTTTAAGTAGGAGATATGGAAGCTCTCACGCAAGGGTAGAATATATAAAGGGTTTGGGTAGGATATTGGGAGGTCCTCATACCGGGGTAGAATACATCAGTTGTTTTAAGTAGGAGATAGAGAGGCTCTCACAGAAGAGTAGAATAGACACTGCTTGATGCAAGAAATAATGAGGCCCTCACACAGGGGTAGAATACATTAATTGTTTTAGACAGGAGATGGAGAGGTCCTCACAAAGGGGTAGAATACATAAATTGTTTTAGATAGGAGATAAAGAGGTCCTGACACAGGGAGTATACAGTCGGTAGGAGATATGAAGGCCCTCAACACAGGTGTAGAGTGCAGACTTTGTTTTAAAGTGCATTATAGGAGAGGGCGAGGGCATCACACAGTGTTTATTTTGAGAGTTTTAAGTACATAGTAGGAGATAGGGGCCATCACAAAGGGTGTATACAGTAGAAGGATTTTACTGACACGTACCATCAATCAATACTACAAACTACCGTATCTATAGCATATGATTTGATCGAAATACGATAACGCCGAAGTTGCTAAGCAACGCAAACCATGTGTATCCAAAAATGTCGGCGCAAGGTGTTTTAAAATGTTACAATTGATCAATACAAACAGATTGACGAGAACCGGTTGATTCTGTCGTGTTAACCGCTGTGACACAAGGATGATGAAATTGTTTCATTTATTTTCAAATCGGGCATAAGTCTCACAAATAGATAGCGGCATGTAATTCTTCGACGAAATCGATACAATGATGCGGTACGTGTCTACAGCTACTTCCTAGGCAATCTGGCTTTACGGAGATTTTGTGCCTGGACGCCAAAAGCCTTTTGCCTTATATACCATTCGTAGACTGCAAGACTTCAAAGTTTAAACCGCTGGGAACCGGTGAACAAGTGATCCTTATTCTTAATAGAGAAACTAAATACTACAAACAGCGTTTACGAAGTGTGGATATCCGACATTGATGTATGGGATTTTTTTAAAAATAATTCTCCGGTGGATTCTGAGAAATTTATTGTTCTGTCTTGAGGAGAAAGCAAAATGTAGAAGCGAAAAACCTATATATAGAGAGTATATGCCCTCTATGACGTCATTGGTCCAATATATTGAAAGTTTCTGATCGAGCATCTAAACAGATCTGACAGTTGATATAAAGGGACACACTTAATAGTTGGCCAAATGTGAATTCCCTAGTTTTCCCTTGGTGCGATAAAGCCGAGTGCTCCTAAGTTCTGCGTCTCTAGAACATAACACAATATAAAAAGACTGCCGTTAATTTTAGAACTCCCAGGGTGTAAAGCCATTGACAGGAAAGAGAACGGACATTTATCTGGACTTGGTAAAATCGATTGGAAGTGGTGACCGGTCGCACAAAGCACTCTTTTTGCCAATGGAGGGCAAACGACTGTCATCGACCGGCTTGAGGATGACCAAAGAAACAGCAGCAGCAGTCTATAGGCAAAGTTAATTTAAAACACAATTTATTTTAATTATGTGGCTGACTTTGAAATATCCAATTTATTCACATGAAACAATGATTAATTGGCTTATAGTGAAAGAGAAAAGTCGTGTTGTTTCCCTATGAGAGTAAAACTTCGATAAAACGCACATAATGCTCTCCACAATGTACCTCATTCGTTAAATCGCCAAACCTACTTCATACAAGATATTCCATTGTAAACTGTGATACAGGTGTATGTAAAGCAATCCATGTTCTTGTCTTCCATTTCATAGATATTACGTCGAAATAAGCTTTTCTACGAAAGTAAAAAAAAATCTCCATAAAACTCATCAATATGCCTTGCCTTGAAAGATTTTAATTGGACTATTTGAGACTAAAATATTCTCAACAGCTACGGTTATTAAAAGAGAGCATCGAAGGCGGCCGTGGTCACCCAATGTTACTTTATAGTGTTGTCACACTGAAATGTATTAACCGACATTATAGCATGACACTTCACGTGTTAGCTATACTAACGACAGGTTAATCAGTCTTAATATCTTAATTATATCTTAATTAGTGTTGTCACACTATAACTCAGTAGAAAACGAAAAATATAAAGAGGAGCATAGTTTATGATGTTTTGTTCTATATATAGGTTCCGATGTTAAACTGTATGGTAACAAACGCATGGCATCAAAATATTAACATCATAGTGACAAAGGACTGAGTGATATCAAGGTTTTAACGACGGCGAGATGTCGAGGTTTTTATTGAAGAATGACGAGGGCGTGATATCGAGGTTATACTAAAGAATGACAGACGAGGCGTAAAACCAATACTTTAACATAAGAGTGTTAAATGATGTGCTTTTATCGAGGTTTTGTTGTAGAATGTGAAACAGGGGCGTTGTACTGATGTTTTATTTCGGAGTGATGTACGAGGGGTTTATATATCGAATTGTTGATATTGAAGGACAAATGAGGGCGTTATATCGAGGTCTTAGTCTAGAGTGATAAGCGAAGAGTTTGTGTGGTTCATTGTTAAAGGACAAACGAATGCGTTGTGTATATCAAAGGTTTACTTACAGCGACTAAAAGTGGACGTTGTATCGTGGTTTTACTGTAATGTAAGGGACAGCGCCATGTCGAAGTTTTAATGTAGAGCAACAAACGATGGACATTATTTCAACGTTTCACTGTAGTTGGTGTAAAAAGACTGAAGAATTTGGCATGTTATCAGCATTTTGCGGTTCAGTACATAATGCATACAGACAGCAGTTTACCAACAAAGTATTATAATTCCCCTGGGAGCCGACATGTGGTGAGGTAATTATCTATGGCTCCGTCCATTAACGTGTAGACCAATCATAGTGGGAGTCTGAAGCCGGACATTTATATCGTAGTAAGGACTGGAGGGCAGTCACTTGGGACGAGTTGTCTCGTTATGTTGGCAATATGCTCCTTAATTTCCTCTCCAATCTATCTGCATTGACTCTGGGTCTCATGCAGTAGACGATCTGCCTACTGACCTGTCTTAGACTTTGATACAGACGCGGCGCATTCGAATGTGTCTTAGATAGCACCATTCCAACTGATATCCTGTCGATACCACTGCTGTAGCGTACAGCCAAGAAGTACGTTAGGACTTCTACGATTACAGATAAACCTGTTTAGTTCATTAGGAATTTATATGCACTTGTTTTGTCTCCACACATATAATGAACGATTTTCGTCGTCGCCGTCGCCGTCGTCGTCATCGTTGTTGTTGTTGCTGTATTTTTAACCAGTATACATTTTGTATATTGGCCTCCTATTTACTTAAGTATCCATCAGTGTTTTAGGCATAGTCACTGGATGTTCAAAAGCACATGACAATTACATTACAATAACTTTAACGCTATGTTGACTAAGTCACGTCGATCGACGCATTGCACGTCGCCTCAAATAGCACACACCATAGCTTTTCATCAGTCATGAAACGTGCGGGGAAACCCCTTATTACTTTAATGAAATAAGACCGATGATATTTCAGGTACCGAAAGTTTAAGTCAATTCAATGAGAATCGATCCCTCATTTTACTGTGTAGCCTATATTTCCTTACTGTGTAATTTACTGCCTGAAATATACTGAAATATACATGTGAATATAACGGACGAACGCAGCCTCCGAATTCAGAGTACACACGGCTATTTTGTGGCGTGGTAATTCAGAAAATAGCAAGGACGAAATGGTTTTATGAAATTCTTTAGCATTTATTTAGTGAGCATGTTTTCGTCCTGTTAGTAAGAGTCCAGATCTCATTTCTCACAATTTCCTTTTTAATTCAACAGATTGTTGATGAAACTGTCCTATATCTTTTGTGAAATCGATCACACTATATATATATATACTCTAACGTTTTAGTGGCCGTGGTGTCCGAGAAAGCGTCTAGATATCTACGTCACGGGTACGAGGCATACATGGGGCAGTCTCAAGGTGCTAGGTTTTCTTTCAGGGTACTCCGGTTTTTTCTGTATCATAACTATTAACCCAATACTGGCGTTTTTTTAATGCCGGATCCTAGATGTGAATAGGTCTCTCAACATTTGAACACTTCTTGAAAATTATCAATATTTCTTTCACAGCTTTTTTTTATTATATTTTCCATTTTCGTATATAATTTCAAAGTGGCAAAAGCAAATCTCAAATTTAAGTTTTCTGGTCAATGTTAAAGCAACATGAGGATGAAGACCAGGCAAAATTAATTTACATGTATTTGTATATAACAATTCCTAAATCATTTCTGTTCTCTCTTCTTTTTCGTCAGGATGCAGGCATTCATTGAGGAGAACACACCAGAAGATGGCCTGGTAGTGACTCCGGACAAGAAGAAAAATCCCTGGACAGAGACTCGCAAATGTGTTGTTATGTAGTGGCCGAAACGCACGCACAGGCGCGTTCGGGGAGGAACATGACGTGTGCATTTTCAAGTTCCACATAACACTCGAAATGATTGGAATGCAATGCTCGTGATATTCGTTCTCAGCAGACTATAAACGATGTATTTAATATCGTCCATTGATGGTTTTTACTGCAAAAAATATCATTCCTTTTCCTATGAAATTCTCAGCAATGTCGCAAAAATCAGGTGACGTCATTACTTGTCATTCCCGATCCAGTTGTGTGTATTCTTTTTTATAATCCATTATTTCTAACGAGACGGGTGGGACATATTTACAGAGTGTATGTGTGTATATATAAATATATGTATTTAGTTAGACAATTAGATGTCATATTGTATATATATATATATAGTTTAGTGTGCGATCTGGAAGGGAGACAACCAGGAAAATATTATACCAAAACTACGTGTAAATTTAGCAATACCGAAACATCAGTGTGTGTCATCGGCAAACAAATATTTAGCGAAAGCTTTTTTCATTGGCAGACAATTAAACATGGTTAGTAATTTTGACAAGACAAGTGAATACCTTCGTCCAGCAGTGTGTACTTGGCTATAGTAGGGCGCGACTGCCATTTATCATCTGCTAAAGTTATTGCGTGTTCCTTAATCCAGCGCATCGATCCGAGTGTGACGTCACGGCACCGCTGAAGGTGTTTTTTTCCTGTTACCGGGATTCCTATTGGAAAAAGAAATGAAGACCAAGCGCTCCACGCACGGCTGTGAAATTTTACTGCTTTGTGTCAGGAAAGTCTGTTAAAGTTATCAGCGATGAGCCAGTCACAACTGAATGACGTAATCAATTGTTTGATTAATTATTGACTTGAAAAGTCACAAATGAAGTCTCATTAAAATTTTACATGGAAATTATAGTTTAAAAGTCATTTAAAGCTTTTTAATTGAATGTGTATTTTATAAAATGAAAAATCCATCACGAATGTACTGAATCATTAAGCTTTGCAGTATTTGTAGCCAAATATACATTGATTACACTTAGCTAGTGATTTAAAAAAAAACAATGAATGCATTTATTTTGCACTGAAACCTCGTTACACTGCCATCGTTGATCAGACAATATTTGGATATTATAAAGAGGTTTGGCGATATACCAATGAAACTATATTTGAAAAGTGATGATGGAAAGGGGAAAAGAAAAAAAGCGATAATTTATACTTCGGCAATTGATGGCCGGTATATTGGGGTATTCTGATATTATTTTTGTATACAAGCAGGTATCGGGGCCGCTCATCTAATGCTTTAGAAACGGTATATATATATATAAAGACGTTATATTGGTAATTATTGATACCACGTCCATCAAAAATTCTAGCTCATTATTTTCGAGCTGTCAAAATTTATATTTAAGATTTATTAGTGTTAAATGTAATTGAAATTCATATCACTTTATGAAAATGATTAAATAACATGTTAACGATATAATGTTAATATAAACATGTGTTGGCCATGCAAAATCTCACAAATTGATAACTGGTACATACACTGACATGTTAAAGTTATGAAATGGATCCCTTTTTTTCAAAAATGCATGCACTTTAATTCTAGATGAAAATAGATGTCAGATTTAAAAAGAAAAAATAAATGGGTACCCTTTTATAAAAATAAACTAATACATGTACTTTATATCTAAGAGAAAATCTTAATTATCATTGTGAAATATCTTTCCTTAACATGTATTTAATCTTGAATGTAAAAGGAGAAAGGGAAGGGGGGCAAATTTCTAGGTTCTAAGACATCCTGTATTTGGTAACCTGTTTGTTGTTGTGTACACTACAGTGATGTATAACCGTTTTAATTTTTAGAGTACATGAATTGACAACATCCAACCGATTATGTTATACTCTTGTGCCCGGGTAGTTTGCCTTTATAGTGGAAAACAATCTCGCTATACTGTCATTATTTGTCACCAGGCGTGTTGGCGTTATAATATTGTCATAACGTAACAGCAGAACACAAATTAAGGTACTATAGTTAGAATTAAACAATGCATTAGATATTAAAATCAAGTTATTTCGATTTAAAGATTTTTAACAACAATCTAGCTTACTGTAATGATTAGTAATTAGCAAAATAGTAACTATTATATTACCAGTAACTCATAAATTCTCCAAATTCTCGTCACCATTGAGTTTGTTAAAATATCGACTGTAATTGAGAATACTGCGTTTGTTTACTTTATGTAAATCAATAGGAGATAATATAAATTGTACCCAACTTAGACTGAGTTAGATCTCAACACGTAACATATATGTCTTATCTGAATATCTAAATCACGAAGTAAAAATTCTGTCGAGAGGATTTCACTATTAATCTTGAATACTTTTGTGTAGTAATTAGTTAAACTACAAATGTATGTACATCTAGACTTTAGGTAACGTTTAAACTAGGAATTTGATAGTAACATAGTTAGTGTTACATAGAAAAATATCAAAAGTTGACGATGATGTAGGGTTAGTTTCAACTCAAAATATATCATTTCAAACTATCGGATATTGCAATAAGCGATGAAAAGTTCAATGCAGTGCAGAACATTATTTTGGATTTTCTGGCGTAGTTTTTACTCCTCTCCGCTAGGATTCGCTACTAGTAAAACATGTACCCAGACAGGCAAGTCAGTCTTTAAAAAAAACGGAGTTCGTTGTAAGTACATTCCTGTTTTTGATATGGTTGATGACGTGAAAACATTATTCAATATTACATTTAAAATTTGATTTTATTTGAACACAACACAAGCTTCTTCAAAAGACTCCTTTCTAAGAGAGACCACAGCGCAGATCTATAAATCTATCAAACCTAACACGGTAACAAAGAACTTCATTTTTCATCGATCAGTTTTATGTTTTAGGGTGATATTATGAAAAGGTACTTCATATGAACGAGTACTTCAAACAGAATTGAGTATGTTCATGATCAAACTTGATTCAGTGAAAATTCATTCAACCATGAAAATTTCGCACTTGTCGCCCTTCACAATATTATAAACAAACTCCTATGCAAAAAAAATGTATAATCCAGTCTGCGTAAAAGACGTCCATACTGTGTGGTGCTAACTGGCCCAACCTCCAACACAAGAAACCCGACCCCGGGACATCGCCGGGTAAGCACCGCCCACCACTGTCTCTGTATGCACAAAATGTACTTGTATATACAAACGTTTCATGCGATGCAATAACCGAAAATAAAAACTGTTATCAAATCTTTATACTGCCACTTCTTGTTTGTTTGTTTGTTTGTTTGCTTTTTAATGGGTTGTTGAATATTGACTTAATGAACCGTGGACAGATAATAATTCCTTATATGAATATTAACATTTTTTCTTAACATTTGTAACAAAGACCTGACCCCACTTGTATAAAACATCTCAACTTGAGATTTCCTAAAGTCGAGATTTTCCTCAGCTAATATCTCCTTGAAAATATCTTGTATGAAAATTCCTCAAGGAATTTCAGGACATCCTAGCCGAGGACTTCCTCCTGTTCCTTGAGAAAATTTTATACAAGCCGTTTTTGAGGAGATATCAGATGAGGAAAATCTCAACTTGAGGAAATCTCAAGTTGAGATGTTTTATTTTTCGAATAATAAATATCCTGATTTTCATAAGTCAAAATACTTATCAATTTCATTTTTTTTTTTTTTTTTTTTTGCAAATGTTTGAAGATCAGATTATGTTTTGTTACAGTAAATCTAATTTTCGTTAAAATTGTTGCTGCCTATATAAATGGCATACTCGCGAATATAACATCACTTGAAGTATTTCACAATGTAAAACGAATGCTTTTGAACGTTTAATTTTCAGAATAAGGTTCAACGCATGGACAGCCTGTACAATCGACGTTAATTCCATTTGAGAGGAGATTCTGGTCTACTGTCATAATAAGCAATACTTACGACACGATTTAAGTTTTGGAATTGAATACAAACTGAAAACAACAACAACAACATTAGGCAAGAGCTATACAACAAGAACACAAATACTTTTAACAGGGTTTAGTTTAGTTTAATTTCGTCTTTTGGCTTCGTTTCGCAAAAAGAAGAAGAAGAAGAAGAACACACGCTGAACAAGGTTGACAAAATTAATGGCGACACACCATCAAAGTCCAGTCTTAACAAACACAGATTTTTCTGTCTTTAACTTGGTCAGTGCTCCAGGACTGTTGTTTGATGTTTTCACCGACCGAGACGCCACTTTGAAATTCGTTGCATCTGAAAATCAAGTTACGTAGCTATTTTGCAAACTTTCGTCTCCCGTATTACTAGTAATGATACTGTATGCCTATCTCGACATCAACATAGCTACGTTAAACTTTGAAACCTGTGTCGATAATTTAAACCAAACCTCACGTGATTAACAGAAAACATAACTGTTATGTAAATTCGATTTGTAATTATTTCAAAATGCACTAATGCACAAACATTTTTAAAGCCTTATTCCGGAAAACGATAAAAAAGATATATTAAAAACTTGAGTTGGTCTTGTTCCAGCACCCAACACACTGAACTAACTTACATGTCTGTGTGTAATTTGCAAGGGGAAGGTAATTGCGTTTGGTATACGATCACAAGAAAATAAAAATCCTTAAATGATGAAATCATTTTTAAAATTATACAAAATTTGTTATGATTTGGCAAACGAGATTCCCCAGAGAATCAAATAAAATTGAAATTCTTCGTTCAAACATAATTTCCACATCAACCTTATCTCTGTAGTGTGTTAGTAGATTACGTGTAAACGATGTTAGAATATAAATCAGGATGCTGGATGTACATGTCTATAGATGTCTGTGTTGGTTATTACCGTCGATTTTTTTATTTTATTTAAACAAATTTATATTGCAAAAAGGAAGCAAACAGATTGGGTATACGCTATCACAGCATCGTGTACAAAAGCTTCCTCCACAGTATATCTGTAGCAATAGAACAATGTCTCATTATGATCACAATGGAGAGATGCCATTTATATAGAATAAGATTTAAATGAAATAAAAGTACCACAGATGAAATTGTGCTTTTGAAACAAATTGTAATTTGGTTTGACATTTCGTAAAACATTTGTTCGATTTGGTATAATTTTGATTACATTAGCTTAGATGGAAGGCGTGTTTTTTTTTATTTAGAAGTCTGGTCTGCTTAAATGCGATTTCAAATTGCAAAAAAGGAAATCGCAATCCAACATATGTAATTCGCATAAAAATAAAAACTTTATTCGTTAAGAAATTACTTGTAATAGGGTACATACCGGCCTAACGATGGGGGTATCGAGAGCAACTTTTAAGTGATAAGCCTTTCCGCTTTACAAATGCCGTCTAGTCACTGCGTGTGCGGAAGGTGAATGCTAACTAAGATTTTGAAAAACTACTCCATTAGAATAGCTGAACAAATTTCGACTTAATTTGTAAACAAAAGACCTACGAGCCAATGACTATAATATATGAAGACCAATCCGCTATCAACTAAGTTTATTAACTGAAAAAGATTCAAACTTTTTGAGTATTTTTATTGTTGCTTTACATCACATTTAAGGATGTGCAAGATTTGGTTAGTGGAAGCAAAACCAGAGTGCCAGGAGAAAAACTACCGACCTGCGGCCAGTACCTGGTGACTGCCCAAAAAAAACTAACACATTCATTAACAAGTATATTATATCTCAACTTTAACCATTTCATCTTCTTAAAAAACATATCTATCATCACTAGCAAAGTATTTCTTGAAATGTTTAACCTTATTTTGACTTCGATCGTAAGTTAAAGCATACCGTATGGATTTTCGAACTGTAAATTTGAAAGAAAAAAAAACGTAACGGTCAGACACCCAAACCACTTGACCACAGCGGTCCCCGTATTTTATGTTGTAACGGAAACAGAAACAACAGTATTTATTTAAAACCAATTTTCATCTCAATAGCACCATTGGAACTAGATGATTAGTTTTTACTAAGTTTTTTTTTCAATATGGCTGTTATGATGGATGTATTTGGATTATGGACCAACCTAAAACTAACGTAGGTCGAGACCATCTCGGCAAGTTTATGTTGAATCCGAAAGTCGGAGTTGAGAAAAAGTTTAAAATGTCTTTTTAGGTAATGGCCATATTGTATTTCGAACAAACCTGAAAAATAACTAACACTTAATCAGAACCACTTCGTTACCAGTTCAGGCAAGTTTGAGTTAAATCCCACGGGATGAACTTGACAAATTTTGTATAGCCTTTCAATAACAATAAAACTTTAAAAAAATAACGCTCGGTTATGACTATCTGATGGTCATTTCAAGTAAGATTAAACTGAATCTCACTAACCGAATTTGAGAATTTTTCATGTGAAAAGTTTACTCGTGGCGTGGCGGACGACGACAGGCGAAACAAGCGGCTATAGCAATTAAAGATCTAAGCATTCGTTGACCAAACCAATGATGGAGAGGATTAACCTGATTACGATTCCAACGAAAATTGATTGGAAATAACTCAAGTCATTCTACTGTAAATAACCATTATTTTCTCTTGCCCGAGATATTTACTCGAGCGAGATTTCCTTTTCGAACTCTTAACCATTGAACGGTCGTCAAATGTCTTGTCAATATGAATGACAAATGGATAGGACGCCATGATTATTGATTTGTCACCTAGAATGGACTCTATGGAAGATTTCCAGAGGTCCAGTTCGAAAATTCAACCAGGACCCAGCGACAGAGTCAGTTACTTCAGCAGTAGAAACTAGTCTGGGGTTGATAGAACACAGAACGCTGTCAAACAGATGTAACAGTGAATATTTATCTTTCTCTATCGGCATAGATGAACCACGTGACTATTTCTTTCGCAACACTATGCCATATACAAAGGATCCCGACAGAGTCTGTTGCCTGCCGTAGTTTTTTTCTACTCTCCATTAGAGCGCTCTCTAGCGGAGAAATGTTGTACTAAGGCAGGTAATCCAGACAAAAGAAACGAATTTCAGCGAGCAGGGCAGCTTTCATTCCATTATCCGACGTTTTTTTTTAAATATCATACATTTATTTTCTGGTGAGTGTACATTACAAGAGATTATTTGCCCCAAGAAACAATCAAGAGTACCATTGAACAAGGTTCGAATGCTCATTGTACTATCCCGCAGTAAACGGTACTGTATACTGTATCATTGATAACCATGAACATAGTTTATGAACGCGAATACAACACACTAATTACATTTGGTCAACGACTATGTACTTTTACTATTATTGCGAATATTCGCATTATTTCACTTATTCATTTTTTAATTAAGATTTCGTTTGGCACCAATGGGCTTCCGTAGAAAACACACGCCGTTAGTTAAATAATATATGGTGTCCATCTACTTCTATTGGAGATACAATTTGTGTTCTCCTCGTTACCGTTCCGTATTTCCATAGGCTCAATATTTTATAATGCTTTACTAAACGTACCGGCAAACTATTCCTTGACGAGGGTTCCTGTGCGCCAGACACAATAAACGTATGGTCTGGCATGTGAGTAATAGTAGTAACTTTTCTCGGCGAGATACACGGAAGCGATTTTTGTAGGTCACGTACCGAGTGGCTTAGAGTATCTGGGTCAAACTACGTCGTAAAATAACAGCTCTTGGCAGACAAATCCTCTGACGTAAAGAATAATCAAAACCGCTTTCGGATAAGTACACTTCGAATGTGCTGTTTGGAGTCTTTTCAAAAACGCACATGGGTTGTATTATATGTTTAAATATTACCAGCGGTGGGAAGAGTTAAGGAATGACCGAGAAAATTAACAGAGTACTCGTAAATAAATCCATTCTAGTCTCCAAATCATAAAAGATGGAACTATGTCCAACAATCGTTCTTTATTTCATTATTTGAGGCCAGGTTCAACAATACACTGTGTTAAGGGGTTAAAGGTATCTGACCGTCATCTTTAGCCCTCCTCCCTGGGTGCCTACGTGGGGCAGTCGCCAGGTACTGGCCACAGGTCGGTGATTTTTTTTCTCCGGGAATTCCGGCTTTCCTCCACCAACCAAACCTAGGACAATCTTAAATTACCCTCCTGGCTGTTAATTGGAAGTTAAGGAACAATAAACGAAACCAAACAGGGTGGTGGGTTCGATGTCTACGTGGGTTAATTGTAAGGTACTGACCGCAAGTCGGTTGTTTTTTTCTCCGGGAACTCCTGCTTTCCTCCACCATCAGCAACCCCTGACACGACCTTAAATGACCCTGGCTTATCAGGTCGTTAAGCAACAATAAACCAAACCCGGTCAAACAATACATCGTGTTTGTTTACTGTGTTGTATTATTGAAGATATGTTTTTGTTTTGTCGTAACATAGAAAAATGTGTGTACTTTCAGTCTCATAATTATTTGATTAACTATGAGAAATAAAAGATAACAATGTTACATTTGTAATATTCATTCACCTCTTCTTTTATACTGGCAAGTAAAGCGACAAAGATGTTGGGAACATTACGCGTGATGTTTCAAAGGTTCGAAAAATATAGGAGACAACTTTGATCTGGCAGAGGTGATTTTTATCGGATTTAAAAAAAACTGTGACCTCAAATATCCAATACAAATAAGATTCCATATATACACATCACTTTGAAAATCCATAAGTCTTAGATACATGGAATGAAGAAATAGTTTTGTCGGCGTCGTGTTGAATAGTACAATATGTAAATAAGCGGATTTGCGTGTAACTATATAGGTCTCTGCTTTGAAGTACATTCATCTTTTGATATTAATTACATATCATAAAAAAGTTGACAATTGATAATGATTTTGTTGTGAAAACCGTGGACATTATCACCGCGAAATCTCGTGGGGCTCCCGTGACAGGTTGGCGCGAACCCGTGAGCAGGACAGCGTGCTCCAATCGGAACGCCTCGGCCGATTTCAGGCCCCACTTGTATAAAACATCTCAACTTGAGATTTCCTCAAGCCCAGATTTTCCTCAGCTAATATCTCCTTGAAAATATCTTGTATGGAAATTCCTCAAGGAATTTCAGGACATCCTAGCCGATGACTTCCTCCTGTTCCTTGAGAAAATTTTATACAAGCCGTTTATGAGGAGATATCAGCTGAGGAAAATCTCGACTTGAGGAAATCTCAAGTTGAGATGTTTTATGCAAGTGGGGCCAGGTCATCTGTTATGGCAGACACTGTGCTCGAAGCAAGGTGTTCCGAACGAGAGTGGACTTGATTTCTAACTGGCGCGACGATTTACCCAAATATATCCAAATACATCCAAATCGTACCCAAATATACCAAAACCTTACCCAAATACATCCAAATAAAGCCAAATCGTACCCAAATATACCAAAATCTTACCCAAATACATCCAAATCGTACCCAAATATACCAAAATCTTACCCAAATACATCCAATTAAAGCCAAATCGTACCCAAATATACCAAAATCTTACCCAAATACATCCAAATCGTACCCAAATATACCAAAATCTTACCCAAATACATCCAAATCGTACCCAAATATACCAAAATCTTACCCAAATACATCCAAATACATCCAAATCGTACCCAAATATACCAAAACCTTACCCAAATACATCCAAATCGTACCCAAATATACCAAAATCTTACCCAAATACATCCAAATCGTACCCAAATATACCAAAATCTTACCCAAATACATCCAAATAAAGCCAAATCGTACCCAAATATACCAAAAGCTTACCCAAATACATCCAAATCGTACCCAAATATACCAAAATCTTACCCAAATTCGTTCCCGTTTCATTTTTGTCCGTTTTTTGCCCGTTAGCCTATATGGTATTACGGAATTTATATGAATTGCCTTAGTAAATGGAAGCTAAAATTAGACAAAGATAATCTATTTTATCATGTAGTTTATTAGTAATAAAATATAATACCAGGAACGTATATAACAGATATACGTCCCTGATAATACAGAGCCTGTTACGACACGTTCCTGTAAATCGGTTTGGCTTTATTTGGGTATATTTGGGTAAAA
Source organism: Ylistrum balloti (assembly GCF_031769215.1). Lineage (NCBI taxonomy): Eukaryota > Metazoa > Mollusca > Bivalvia > Pectinida > Pectinidae > Ylistrum > Ylistrum balloti. Next base: position 349,491 of record NW_026782239.1, read on the forward strand.
TTTGGCTTAATTTGGGTGTATTGGGGTGTATTTGGGTATATTTTGGTGTATTTGGGTAAATCGTCGCGCCCATTTCTAACCACGAAATCGGAGAGATGTATTCTCTATCATGAGTAAACTTCACTCTACCAGCTATTGGTTAGGAGCTAGGAGCTATCCTAGAAGATACAATGTGAATTACACACTGAAATTATCTGCAACATTTAAAAAAAAATATATGTGTAAATGAACAAATTCTCAAGACGAGGCTTACGAACCGGCTTTTGTCACTCTTCTTGTTTTATGTGTAATTGTCTGATTACATCTCACAATGTTACATATATAAAATATGGCATTTGACGGGTTAGGAAAAGTTGCAGCATACATTTATTTAGAAAGTAGATAAGGAAATATATTAATTGATTTTACTAATTAGTACGTAACGTAATTTTGTTGTCACCATGTCAACGAGGCTGATGTTTCGCTATGTATTACTTCCGGTAGAATATGGATGTTCACCGCTGTTCAAAAGATTTTGATATGTTGTAAGACATACTATACTTTTATGTAAATAATTCATACATTTCTGTCATTATAGGCCTACTGCTTTACTTCGTAACGTCATGAAATACATACGAACGCACCGACGCCAGACTGAGGATGGTCAGCGAATGCACCGATTGGTTTCTTGATCTCAACTGCGTTTAATGCGAACGGCTAACAGATACTCGCCGCGAAGCAGTAAATAAACTATGGATGATAACAAAACAGGGAAAGAAAAGTAATGCACTCCTAAAGAGTAACCACAAAAGTAATTGCAAAGATGTTAATTAACGCTAACACAATCGTGGAGAGCAAAAAGATTATACTAGTACCTTATGAAGCCCACCACGTCCCACGGTACGTAACAATTGTCAAAGTCTACATTCTTCAGTTAGTTACAGATTACTCGTACCAACATGTGATTGGTAAAAAAAGTATATTTGAGAACTGGTGTGAGGTTTTCAACATATTGTGTTATGTCATTCGTTAGAATCTCCATAAGTTCATAAATCAATTATGAATATGGTGTTGTGAAATCGAATTTCATTTATTTATTAGTCATATGTAGATTCATCTCGCTTCAAGTTTAACAATAGCAGATTACATGCAGAAGAAAAAGTCATACTAAGAACGTCAAATGCCATAAAATATTAGATTATATGTGTTTTTGTACTTATTAATAAAACTAATGAAGGATTTTGATATTCCAGTTATCATCAATGGATGCAGTCGGAAGAGCTCCAAAAGCTGACAGCATCGGAATCATTGTCATTGGGAGCTGAGTTCCAAATGCAGCAAAGCTGGAGACAAGATGAAGACAGTAAGTGTAATTACATTGTCATAATTAGTTTTATATCATGACATCTGTCTACAATGAAATGTTGCATAGTTCACTTGAAGCATTTGTATACAGAGGATAACCCGAAAGCAGATCAATAATATAAACAAAAACACATATCCCCCACCCCCAACTCCCATTTTTACCAGTCTGAGATATTGATACATCTAAAGAAAACAAATGTATCAAATTGAAATATGCTTCATACAAACCTGCACAATCAAACATTGAATTAGATCTATATTGTTTATCCTTCCATTTTTTTTCAGAATGCACTTTTATAGTACTTGACCTTGGGTTGTACAATGACTCCGAGAAAAGCAATGAGGATGAAATTTGTAAGTTGTTCTAAATGTCTATTTCGTCATTTCTTATTGAAGTGTTTCCATTGCTTTCAATTTTGAGTGGAAAGAGGCAGTAACAATAGTTCTATTACACTTAAAATGCATGAGATATTTTTGTGTCATTTATGATGATTTGACTGATTAATATTCTTTGAAGAAAAAATCCGTGTTACAGTGAAAAATATCTTTTTCCTTAATCTGTGGACAATATGTTGATTGCCTGACTTTGTTGATACAGCTGCAATGGTTGGCGATGTGAATCTGTTTTTCAATGACAAGGATAACAAGCATTCTGCAGAAATAGAAATCATGATTGCAGGTGAGAGATACACATATCTTTTTAGTGGATCTATCATCGATGATACCGATATTGATTCTTCATAGATACCAAGAAAACTTTTTATACCTATGTCACTTCTTTCTATAGCGAGGTGTTTTAGTTTGTGTCTTTTTTTCCCAGAACCAAGTGCTAGAAGAAAAGGCTTTGGAAAGGAATCACTACTATGCATGATGAAATATGGTAAAAACTTCATTAATTTAATCAGAATTCTGACAAAAGAATATGTTTTGTCAACTTACAAAGTATATTTTTTGTGAATAATTACATAGTTTATCAAAATTATGTTTTGTAGATTTTCCTGGTAAACATGATGTGGCAGACATTATTTCGCATATATGTTATGCATTGCAGGGAAAGAGATATTGAAGATTGAGGAGTTTACAGCTAAGATTGGCTTCAGTAATGAAGCAAGCATACAACTTTTCCAAAAACTAGGATTCAAAGAGGTATGTGTCAAGAGAAACAACTCTTATACTGAAGTAAATAGTATACATAGTGGCCTTGGACAGGTTTTTGGCATTAAAAAAAAAATTAGGGGAGATGCAAGGTTGTATGATTCTTCTTTTCAGTGAGTTTCTGATGAAACCTGAACTTTTGGCGGAAACCCAATCAGAAAAGAGGGGTTCATACACTATCTTAGGACAAGTGTTTATTAAGAATGCCTACTTTCTATTATTCTTGCACTTTCTCTATGGAAGTGATGTTCTTCAACTAGTCAAGAGAGATAACTCCTGTCCACTAAACACCATTCATGTCACCCGTTTCTGAAAATTTTAATTTTCATATAACTGCCCTAAAAACTGCAATGTAAAACATCTTTAATAGATAATCAATAATAGGAATTCAAAAAATAATGTATACAACAATTAGAAAAAAAGGTTCGATAAATTATATCAATCAACAATGCACAAGAAAGAGATGAATTGCTTATTCTCAGAGAGATTAATAGAATTGTCATAGATTTGCATATGGAAATATATTTTATAACGGAGAACTTTCACACAGAAGACAAGTATGTGTTGTTTTGTTTTTGGTGAGTTTTTTTTTTCTGTTTTTTTTTTTTTTTTTTTTTGTTGGTTTTTTTGGGGGCGGGGGTGGGGGCTTGGGTTTTAATTAGAATTAGTGTTGTTCCGATTAATCGAGTTAATCGAGTATCACTTGTTTGATATGTTTGATCAATTAATCGATTAAGAAATCTGTAATCGATCATCGTGATGTATGAAAATAGATTATTTTAACATTGAAATTATTTTCAACATTAATAAAATTATTTTTAAAAAATGATATTTGTTTATATTAAAAAGTATTCTGTGCAATAAACGAATAACAAGCACACAAAACGATGGTGTAGGTACAACAGTTTTAGTAATTACGTGAATTGCTGTTAAAACATAACACAAAATACATATTTAGACTTGAATAATATCCAAAAACACAATTAAGAATTCATCGATTTTAATGGATTTTAATCTATCAGTGATCGGTTACACAAAGTTGATGATAGATCAGGAAGTTTCAACCGATTCCCAACACTAATTAGAATTTATGAAGTTTTTCTATCATCATTAAAATCAGATCGCAATTTAAAAGTTCCTGAAGTTGAAATCACCTGCCTATTTATCACCTACATGCATTTTTTGCATATTTTAACATTAAAAAATTGAGCGATGTTACAATTACATCTGTACTGTCATCCTCTCGTATCAAAATTTGCTAAAGTGTTTGTCAGAAAAAAATGAGAATGTAGCTGAGAATTTACAGAAATGCCAGCAACAAATTTATTGAAATATTGTTTTAACTCTGTCTTTATGCAAGTAACAGGTAAAAGAAATATGTCATCATATTCACTATATGCTTTGAATTGAAATGAATGGGGTTATACAGATGTGTATATTTGCTGTGTTATATCCAGGCAAAATTAAGTTTTCACCTAATTGTAGAGATTTCTTAATTCTGGCTTCACTGCACCACCTCCCTCTCCTCCAACCCTAGCCCTAACACATTCCATCTTTCCATACGAAAATTGCCCCTCTATCAAGAAATATTTTGATTATTCTTAATTATGCAAATTACATATTAATTTATGAAGGGTCAGTTGATTTAACCGATAACATACCCTTCAACATTTTCAATTAAATTTATAGGAAACCCACAATACCATCATACCTGAACCATATTTTTAGATTGGTGTCAAGAGAGATAACTCTTCCACCTCGATAAAATGAATAATTATTGGTTGTTTTGTACAGGTGTCCAGAAGTGATGTCTTTGAGGAAGTCACCTTGAAGTACTCAGTACCAGACCACGCCCCCACACCAACAACAGACCTACAGGTGTTTCAGATAGGACCTTACCGATTAAAATCTGCTGAATAAATTTCCTGTTTTTGTTATGTTCTATGAGCCACAAATCCAATAATTTCCAACCAGCACTGCTTAAGTTCTATTTAAGGATGTACCCTTCTGTGAAGTGAAAAAAAAATCCAGTCTTAAACTTTTTTTCTGATGATTATTTTATGAAAGGTGTGATCTTAACAAGTAGATTAAAAGCACGATAACAATATGTTGCTGCACTACTTTTTTCAGTACAGGTTTCAGAATAAGTATAACATGAAATAATTAATTTTCATGTGTATCTTTTTTTTTCTGAATAACATACATTTCTTGTTATTTTCATGGAAACCGTTTTTTTAAAATATGTTTTTTGTCTTTCATTACAAGATAAAGTAATGATACTTGGATATTAAGAAAGAATATCACCAAAAATGCTAAGTTTCCATTGGCTTTAATGATAGCAACCAATAAATGAAAATGTTCCAAAATTACCTAAATCCTTTATTCCACTTCTTTCTAGTTTTATACTTTTTAATACTTTGTATTTGGAAAGAGAAATTTTCAATTATACTTCTCATGATTAAAAAGGAGAGGGTACTTAGGTTTTATTGCTTTCCAATTTTCACCCAGAAGAACAGTTTTCCAAAGATCAAGAAACAAGCTAAATTATTTGTTTTTGGGTCCTAAAAATCCAGAAAAGTGATCAACCATGTCCGAATTTACGAATCTGAAATCTGTGATTTGTGGTGATAATTAATGCAATATTGAGTTGAAGTCTACGTAAGATTTCCAGAAAAATATTCAAGAGAAGTACCTTACTAACCAGAAAACGTTGAAATTGTTGATGTTTATTTTCTTTTGAATGATGTCCTACTTCCGGTCAAAACATGAGTGAGCTATTTTATATTGAATATGTCCTACTTCCGGTCAAAACATGGGGGAATGCATGCTTAAGTAAGAGATAATATTAATAGGTCTTCGTCTTTTTTTTCCTCTGCACATTTCAGTTTTTGCACTGGCTTATAATCATGAAGAGTAATCACTCAATCATCCTTGTGCGATGTATGACCCACCTTTACCGTCAAAATGATCATATTTTGTTTTTTTTTGTAATACAGATTTACATAAAGGAGTTATTTCCCTTCTCCGCTGAAAACATTAAGATATCGGAATTTAGATTTCTTCCACGATCTTTTTTATAGATCTGATCGAAATCTTTTGTTTAGCACATTAGCCGGACTGAGTGTAAATGAAATATGAAATCTGAATTCAGTTGCATTGAATAACAAGTGGTGGACGTCCAGCATGGTTTTCAGTGTCTCATATAGCCATTGGCTACAACATGTACAAGAAGACTCCGCAACTCCGCATTACTGTTCATGGGATAATAAGCAAAGCTAATTAGAACCTAGTTAAAACGCCTCAACTTAACCATGAAGCTGTATAACTTGGTATCTAACTGCAGTTAGTCCTTTACAACCAACCTTGTGTCTGACCTTTATCTTACCATAACCACATCACATATCTTGATTTACCACTGATTATTACACCTTATCATTCAGTGTTAACTTCTTTATATCTTAACCAGGTTTTAACTTGTCAGTTAACCTTCATGTTTTTAAACCCCTTTTTAACCTTTGTACACCGAGCTACATGTATATCAACTTATATCTACCTTATACTTTTCTAGCCTGAATGCGTAACTCTGTATTCTGTCCTTTATAACTAGGTCTTACCCTGTTTAAGGATAACGTATAACTAACGAGGCGATAACCTAGTTAATCGATTGACTCTAGTTATGGTACAAGACTCTAAGTAATTCCGTAATTGTATTAGGGAACCTTCCGTACACGGTTGCTACCACAGCCCACGTATTTTCCCTACCACTCCTTTTTTTCGTTCAGTCTTGCCATATCTTGTCCAGCATTCCTAACAATAGACATCGTATTTATGACTTCGATGATGATCAAATTGTCTTAATGTCTTTATAAGAGTTTATATGTTTTCGACGTATTATTTATTACAAGATGCAAAAAAACAATTCCCTCGCTAGCGTCTCTTGCCAATCAACTAGAAAAGCGCACAACGCTGTTATCCCGTCTGTAAAACGCTAGCCATATGCCCAAATATAGAAGCAATGTTACCAGATAAGTGCTTTTGAACCTCAAGCAGATAGGAAATATCGAATGTTCAATTATCCTTGTTAATAGATTACCTATAAATACAATCACTTCCACCAGATGTAGATAGAACTTATGTTGCTATCTAGAGGTGCTCGACTCGACAAATGTATCCTTTGTTCCCTTATTAACGGCCCGTCCTATTTACTTGGTATCAGTTACTGACGACTGAAATGAGTTCACAAGATTTGATGAGAAAAAGAGGCGCATACCTATTAATGGACGTATCATCCCCTGTACTCTCTGTTGTCAGCCGTCCAGTAATGGCTGGCATTGATAATGACTAGTACCTGAGGACAGTTTTGATAAAAAAAAAATGGTAAATTGCTATAGGTTACATGTGAGAGAGTGCCCTCATCTTCAATAAAGCCAATAGGTCTTTACATAAGCTGTACAGCTTATGCCCAATCTCTATGCTATTGAAAGGCAATATCTTCCATACAACTACTTGTTATGGTTTTTTGTCCGTTATAAAGGGCCTTCGGTGTCCATTTCCCGAAGGGGATTATCGAGACACCTAAACTTACATTACCGCTCTCGATTTAACTTTATAACTTTGTATTTGTTTTTTGTTCTATGAATGTAATGTAATTTATGTAATATTTGTGTTTTGCTAAAAGGGACAGTTTGTCTCGAAAAATTGACAATTCACTTGTCCGTACTGTCGTTATTACTTCATTGATCCTATATATATATATATGTATATATAATTTCAATCTGAATCAACCAATATTGTAGGGAAAGGATGCCCTCGCTGCACTAGGAATATTATATACACGCAACATTATACTTACATAACATAAGATGCCAACATCACCGTTTAAATTTAAAGATCCTTTTACCGTCATTATGTAAGTGCAAATATGACATCATCATCACTTCCTGTATAAAGATGCACTCAATGCCATTTTCTGTATAAAAGTACAAATTACCCTTACTGTCATTATTTTATTGTAAATATGCCCCAACTGCAATTGCCTCACTGTACAGACGCCAACATGAGCAAAACTGTCGTAATAAAAACCCACGGTTGTTCGTGGTGTGATACGAGAATTGATAGGCTCTATTTAGGCCATGTTCTATATTCCCTCTTTATATTAATTAAATTTTGTAACATATATCTTGTGTAATATGATGAGAAGGAAAGTAACAATGAGAGAACACGTATAGATTAGCTTTGTAACGTGTCCCTCTGTTGTGGCTTTGTGCATGCTCTTAGTACAACGCATAGAGGCACTGCACTCTTATTATTTCTATCATCCCATGAAAGATACGTCTTCTGCGCATGCTGTACAAGTGGCAAATGTCAAACGAGATTTGGGGCGAGAGCTTCTCTAACTGGCAGATTCGGTCTATTACGTCTGTTGATGACCCTAATAACGGACAACATCTATTGTCTATGACATGAGTGGTCATGATAGTGCAACATTTGACTAGAGTTTTGACCACCAGGTCAGCGCCCTCGTTCGCCTTTATACGAGAGTCAGTGCTGGAATTATCGGCATACACAGACCAGCATATTGTTTTCTCTTGAAGTTTTGGGAAGAAATCAATGGACATTTTGGGAGTTATCCCTGTACAGATATCGGAATCAATAAGAGACCTATAGTTATAGGGGTCCATTATACTAGGATGTCAGTGTATCGACCTGGAAACGTTTTCATGAATGTTTTTCATAATAACACCCAATTCAAAAGTTAAGTTGAGAATAAAGAATTCAATGTTTGGTTTGCATTTTCAACTTTCGTCGCCCGTCAGTCGTCTGGTTTGCCAATTAAACGAACTCTTCTCAATAACCAAAGGACGTATAATTCTGACATTTGACTAGAAATCACCTTGACACATATTCAATGTAACAGGGGTCAAATTTATTAAAATCTTCAAATGGCTTTTTCTTAATAACAAAAAGGTATAGAATCGCAATGTTTCGTTAGAATGTTCCTTAGTTGAAGCATGAAAATAGTTTGCAAAAGGTAATTATATTGAACTATATTCCAGACCACAGGGGCTAAATCTGTTGAAACATTTCACACGGCTTCTTCTGATAAATAGGAGGCCTAGAATTTGATATTTGGCTTGAAGGTTCCTATGATGAAGCCCCCGAAGGAGGTAAGAAATACCTTGACCTGTATCTATGTTGTAGCACGAAGGAAGTAAAATGACCTTGACCTGTATTCAATGTCACAGTAGTCGAATTTGTGCAACATTGAAACGTCTGATTAACCAAAGGTCTAGGATCTTTATATGTAACAGGTAGGATTTTTGGGATAACACCGACAAAGTGTGCCAAATGAAATGACTTTGATATATGTCAAAGGTCAAAGTGGTCATTTTTTTTTAATTTATATGACTTCTCATAAACCAAAAGAACCTCAAAAAATTTTGATATTTTTTTAAAAAAGAAAATGTTCTTGACTCACATTCAAAGTTACAGAGGTCAGCTTTGTTGAAAGGAATTCTTGATACCAAGGAAGCCTAGAGCCTTAGTACAGTTGTCTGACAGGTTCCTGCTATTAAGTTTGGCAAAACATTTGAGAAGTTCTGGTGCTTAATTCAGGTTCGTATTTTCCTCGATATTTTACGAGGATATATGATGATGTGTATAAACTCACTGACCAAACTGTAAAGGGACTGCCTCAAGTTTTGTTCTGCAATTTGTTTTAAAGAATTACAGTTAACACATTTAGTAGCACATTCAGTGGAGTTGCAGTAAACTATAAGTTACCAATAATTAAACAGGGAATAACTTAGATATGCTTAAGAGCAAATAGGAAATGAAGAAAAAAATAAGCGACATTCAGAAATGGAAGGTGATTTTTCCACTTTGACATTGAAAAACTATGTAAATTCGCTGAAGCGATAGACCATTCATGATCTTAAGTAAAAATGACTTCAGGGTTATTTCTTTTTAATTTTCGAATAACATCCGCGACTGGCACAAAACTACATTCATTTTTTATCATTATTGTCATATAAAAATTAATGAGATCTACTGGTATCTGTACATCGCGGCTCCAAATTAAGCTATTTTAAGAAAATGGTACTCAAAGATCTAGAGCGAAACAAATGAACGATGATTAATTTCATTTATTCGTTTACAAACGGAGATCGATTACTGTGTTTGTGTGTGATAGCTTTGTTAATCAATGTCACCGCAGTGGACGGGTTTCAACGTCGTAAACTCTCAAAAATAATTACAGAAAATTTGTTTGATATCTAAAGATGGCTGAAGGACATGACGTGATTAATGCATGTCTCATATTTCAAAAAGAGGCTGTCAGTACACGATCTCAAGAATAAAATGCCAATGCCATTAATGGTGTGTTTCTCTGTTTTAATGGGTTACATAATTACAACGAAAACGGCATAATTGCTTATGTCTTTAGACGTGCCAGGTAAAATAGTTATGTGACGTGCAAACGATTCAAGTAAAACGCTTAATTGGAAATAAGTGTTTAAGAGACTAATGACAATGTACGTTATTTCTTATTCTGACGTCACCAACGATGTCAAAGGTCAAAAAACCATCAGATCGAAAAGACGTTAAGTGTCATCTACTGATGTAATTGGTAGCCATAAGGACTTGCGCAACTAAATCCATCACTATATGTTCTTAATCTGATATTTGACAACTGTCTAGATTCGTATAAACATATACACAGCAAAGGCCATGCAAAAATATAATTTAGCAGGTTAAATGACATTTTGGACTGTCGTTACCTTCAGAATCAACAACCGGAAGTTTACAACCTAATTGCTATTACTATAAAGGGGACGCTAGGTTTATTATGAAATCAAAATTTAGATATGGACTTCTATCGTACGAAACAGAATCAAAGCCGTTCATTGGCTGATTTAATTAACTTTAACAATATCAATGTATGATTGCACAACATTCGGTATTACAGAGTAGGAATCATTACAGAATACGACATTGATGGCACAAACGTAAATGCATTTAAGGCTCTACTTCAGCTGTGTGGATTAGTGAAGATAAATTGGTAAAGATGAATGTTGTATTCTGGTGGTATGCTCTTTAGCGAGGTAGTCGCCAGCTGCTGCAAGGAGACCCCCACCGGGACCCTGGTTGTTCACAACGCCATCTATCAGCAAACTCTCAACGAATTTGACGCAAATGATTGAGAACCATGTATGTCTATGCAATGACCAAACGTAACTATAGACTATATTTGTCAATGTCAAGAGTGTTAGATATTGTCATTACGTCATCGATGCAGATTTCAATAAAGTAAAATGCCGATAATTGTGTTTTGTTTGCATATACTTTCACCGAAAGGCCGGGTCCTTTTCCCATTGCGTGAGGTTAGCTATATGAATACTGTGTAAGCAACATGTCGCCCGATGATCCTATAGCTTTTTGTAAACGACTAGAAAATCTTTTCTAGAACTGAGGCTCACTATTGATCAGACATCGGAAACTCTCTCTCGTAAAATCTGAGATAGCATCAGCGTGTGTGTAACAATGACGTGAGTTGTGACCCGTATAGTATAAAATTCTCATTCTGATGTTCCAGAGTTACTTCCCTTGAGTTCACGTCATCATATGGTAATTTGTAATTTTATTCTAATTTACAATATTCGCTATAAGCCGATTACTTTTACTTATAACTCTTGTTGACCTGTGCAGTTTTGGCAAAGATTCAATATGAAACATATATAATACTAGATTTTATCTCAAATATTGAGTCTTTTTACCATATTAGAAAGTTAAACCCAGTTATATGCCAGATATCACTATTTTGACTACCATATATGAATATTCAAATTATGACTTTACCGGATGAAAGCACTTTGACTAGTTCTGTAATGGATATGAAACATTTTGATACCAGTACAGTATTGGATTGGAGAATTTCGGATTGGACTTGAATTGATAGTTTTAAAATGGATAGCAAAATGCTGATTCGATTTGTACTTGATATGAACATTTCAATCTGTACTTTTCCGGATATGAGAACTTTAAGCATACTCAGTGTGAATTTCTAACACATATATATTGCTTACGTCTTGCCTTTAAATAACAAGTAATTTATTGACTACAATGTACGTCCATCGTATATTTTGCGCCAGAACTAGAAATCAAAGATACGACAGACTCTTCTACATCAGCTGCTTATCTCGATCTTTTCCTAGAACGGAACCAACACGGACAGCTTTCAATCGAGCTGTATGATAAACGTAATAATTTCAATTTCCCTATTGTAAATTTTCCATTTCTGGATAGCAATATCCCTGCATCTCCAACCTATGGTATTTACATGTCACAGTTGATTTGGTATTCCAAGAACTGTTTCCATTATCATGATTATGCAAGAAGTCTTCAACTCACTGACAAACACATAACAAAGAGTTCAAAAGATGCAGGTTGATGAAAATTATGGGGAAGTTTTATGGTGGCCATGTTAATATCTCATTGAGAAATATTCTGTTTTGCGACATGAAGCTGGACGTATTTGATGCTCGTTAGTTTGCCAGTTTGTTCTGTTGTTACATACCTTGTTCTCATTTGAAAATTTGACATCACTTACTTGGATTGACCAAGGTTTTTACATGGCGGGTGTCATCGATGAAGCAGAAGACGCTTACTCTTCCGGAACACCTGGTTTTATTCTCCTTGTACTTTTTTGTTCATATCTTGCCCTAGTTTATGGAATTTTAGTTTGAATTAGGATTACACTGCCATGTTGGTATCTTCTTTATGTTTTTTTTTTTTTTTTTTTTTGTGAACTTTGATGTGTCTTTTACCGAAGATTTGGCTACAATTGTTACAACAGAATATGAGATTGATATGAGAGCATATCATAAAAATGTAGTTAGCCGTACGCTTTAAGCTAGCCTTTATCCAAACTGACCTTCATTTATTTCTAGGTTAGCATTTAGCCAATAGCGGTATTTGATACATCGACCGAAGCAATAAATTTAATTAAATATTCTTAGTTTTCCGCTAATGCCAATGAACCAGATAAAAAGGCGATACGTAAGTGATATTAGCAGTTCAAAGGGACCATTAGTGATGACGGAGTAAATGTCAGAGGTGTCATCATACAACCACGGCAGGCAGTTTTTCCTGCAGTCATCAAATCGTGATGACCGCGGACTACTGCCTCGATTTATGTAGAAGGAATATAATTCTATCAGACAGCACACCCAGATCTGATATTTGAAGTATGATCGGCTTAATGGATCGTCACTGTTAAAAAGAGAGAAAAGAAGAATTAATGAATAAATAAAATTGACAAATTTCAATTACCTATTTTATCTCTCGCAACGCCTTTATTCGGTAACCCCCACCTCCCCACCCCCACTCTCCCCAAAAATGTAAATAAAAAATATAAATAAATACAGTAATGAATCTAAAATTTCAAATGATTTTCTTTCGTCAAACTAACTAAGCTTTGAACTTTTTTTCTGATCGATTTCTGCGTTGACACTTTGTACTGCCTGCTTAGCCAGTAAATACTTAAGCTAATATAAGATATCTTTTACACGATTGTTAATAATCAATCAGGTGAAAGATTAATTTTGAACGTATGTATATATATATGTTCAAAATTAATCTTTCATCTGATTGATATATATATATATATATACATATATATATGTAATCCTGCAATTGGCACAGTCATTGTTGGAACACACCTGTCTTTTTTTCTGTATTCGCCTTGGGTAAATTAGCCTGGTTTTACCCAATCAATTTTTAGGGGGTCGCGAGGGGGAATATGCCCAGCATAGGAAATGTAATGCTTTATCATTATGATAACGATATGATGGTTATAATTCACCTCACTTATTTCCGCCTTAAAGGAAATTGATAGAACTCTGCATGCAATGAGGCCGGTGTCATTGTTATTTCAACGCTTCTCTTCTCGCCTCGTCAAACATGAAGCCATCCCTAAAAGCAAACATTTGGATGACATTGTGCTGTCTAAAGAAAGTCGTTTGCGCGTAGAGATATGGCATCTCGTGACAGTAAATATTAAGGAAACCTGCATTTTTATGAAACGATAACGACTAAAAGAAAATGCATGTAGACGATATTTAGAAAATGATTTACTAGATCGACTTAAGTCAAATCACAAAGATCGATCCTTAGTGACAAAATAAATCTTCTTTGCATCGACATGTTTCGACGCGGGAAAGAAAAATGTGTCTATCATCTCAACAAATATTACGACTTCCCATGTGCTGTTTACAAATCTGAAGACCGAGTTCTCGTTCCCATCAAACTCGAGACTCGGGCTGGTCTAGTAGTGATGGATAATTATCATGAATGATGTGCCAACCATGTTAAACTTAACCGTGCTATGGAAATAAAAATTAAATCCGAAATTTGTCAACGCCATAAGCCGATGAATGAAGGCCGACTTCTAGGAACGAGGAAGCAATCCATCAAAACAGGGGAGCGACAGTTGATACACAAATCTTACCGTTTAGGACTAGAGTTTGTTCTGCTACAAGCATCTAATCCTGCGAGAGCTTCTTTTTTTTCTTATTACTGAAATAAGTTCAGGCAAATCAGTAAGGGATATTTTACACAGAGACCAAATTAACATCACATTTTCACAAGGTTTAAACAACAGTAAACCCACCAAGTTTACTAACGTAGGATGAACATGACAAATTTCATTTTGAAGAAGGTAACGAACGCCTTACATTTCTGGAAGCGTCTATTTCAACTTAAAGCATTCATTTAGCAGAAGGCAATTTCATGGATATTGAGATATTGTGAATACTAAGAAATGTCCTGTATGTGTATCGTAATGTTGTTGTCTATGAGAACTTTAATATCGCTATTTGAAAAGTCAGTTATGACAGGTTTCACGGTATCCCGAAGGAAATATTCTCCTCCGATTGTACAATCAAAGTGTTGTATTCTAGCATTCATTACCTTGCTTTGTAGTTTGCAAACAAATTCGTGTTTATATGCAATAAGTAAGAGATAATGTTTTGCGCTCTGGAGGAAATACAAATTATGAAACCATGAATAAATAATTATTTGCAGAAACAGGAGTGGTACTGCATTGAGAGTCTACGTACGTTATACAAACATCCTCATTCGTAACGTTGAGATTCATGTCAATAATCTTTTGTAGGGTTTCACACAAAGCTAATCTTTGGATTTGTTTTTAATACATGATAGCGAAATGCGAGAAAAAATAATACAAAAAATCCGATGACTGCTGTCTACCTAGGACGTTTCACTTAGGACGAAATCACGTTTTCCTCAAACATAAAAATATGCAATTATAGACCACTGACAAGGTAGATATAGTATATCAACTTCAAAAACAGAATTCAAATAGTGTGATGTCATAGTTGTGTATCATACGCATAACAAAACGTTTTAAATCACTTTACAGTAACACAATTCGTTATTGTATTGTATTTTCTATTTTAGTTAAAATGAGAAACAGATGTATGATTTTATTGAATTGTGAATCACCAATACATGCATGTCGATAGGTCTGGATTTTCTGGTATGTCATTGTTGTGGTCAAGCGTTTGTTAATGCACAATTAAGATATTTCAGGGACACTCAAGTTAAAAGGTATGTTTGGCCTGCTTTGTTTTGAACAGGTCGGTCAATATGCCTTCCTGTAAGTTATAATGTGATAATATAGTTTGGAAAATACAATTGTTTTAATAATAAGCAATTTTTTGTTTTTTTTTTTTTTTTTGTTTTTTTTTTAAACGAAACCGAACATCTATCTATCCCTAGTAAACACCGTGCTGTTATTTTTAAAAAATCCTACATTGGTATAGGGGCATTTAATCTTTTTAACTATCGGTATATATATTTATTGCGTACAATACAATACATGAAACTTGATATGAGAGAGAGCAGAAAAGTACAAGGACTAATTTTCATCTTGTCTATCGTTAAACGTAACTTCCGGCCTGTTCTTGTAATTGATGTTTCGCACTAGAACATCAACGAATGTAAAGTACTTGGCGCAGAGCACGGATTGTCCTGGCGGTCGATCAATGCTGCAATACTGAATACAGAGGTATAAACAGTGATCTTGGCCGGAACATCAGTCTGTTTTCTTCCGTTTCTTTTTTTATAACAGCATCGTCCTTATGACCTTCAGATATATATATACAATATCCTTAAGACTGTGTTCAGTTATTCCATACATCAGTGGACGTGCGAGAATGTGCTGCTCTTTTCATGTTCTTTCTTTCCACAGATGAACTCTTCTCGCTAGTTTTGGTAGCCATGAAAATGAAACAGAATAACAAAGATCAATTCTGACTATGTGGTGATGTGTGTGTGGATGTTTATTCGTAGAATAGTCAGATTGGAATGTTTTGTCGTTGTTATGGAATGGTTTATTGATTTATCACAGTATAATCGAGTAAACATTTCTCGTTATCGGATAAATACTTAACACAGCATCCTATATGTTTATATGTAAAACGACATTTTTAAAGACAAAAGAAGAAACAGGATGATAAAGTTTTTTTTTCTGACTATATATCATTAATCAGTGTTGACTTATTGTGTACAACAGATATTACAATCTGACAATATTGACAATCCAAGATATTGAGTCTGAAGCGCTAATCCCTTGTTGAACAGAATTGATGCAAACTTTTCAGAGATAAGCACGGACTAAGAATCGCATGAAGTAATTATACTGAAACTTGATGGATATGTAACAGTTTGAATGACAGATGTATTGCCATCCAGATGTTGGTACTCGCACAAGCAATAGTTTTGATACACCATAGGTTATTCACATCTACAAAGATAGGTGATGATCTTATTTCCGGAATTGTGAACTTTCCATGTCTGGATAGCAACAACCCTGCATCCCCAACCTATGGTGTTTATATATCATAGATGAGTCGATATTCAAGGGGTTGTTCTCAATATCACGATTTCCGTGCAAAAAGGTGTCGACAAATGACAGAAGGTGTTTCGAATGATAAAGGTTGATGAAGAGCACGGGAATTTTTCTTTCTTTTTATCGTGATAATGATCTCATTTGGAAATATTGTGTTTCATTGTGAGATATTAAACTGGTGTTTAATGCTTCATAGTGAGTCTAGTGGTTCCGTTGTTATTTACCTCGTCCTCATTTGGGAACGTGACATTACTCACTTGGACTGACCAAGAGTTTACGTTTTGGGTGCAGTCGATAAAGTAGAAGACACTTACCCTTCCGGAATACATGGACTTGTTTGAATTTGGTTTTAGATGAAAACTTGATTACTTGTCGGTTTTTAGAATACCTGTTACGGAGAAAAATTGGAATATGAGCTAAAATATCCACGAGTCCCAAACGTATCACACCAGTACACCTACATAATATCAAAGAGAACACAATCTATGTAAATAGAGTATCGAATACCGTGGGGTCACTGTCTGCGCTAGGATTATAGTGTCTAATAATATAGTGAATGCGTCTGGTGGACAATATAGGCTATGCTATATAGAATGTAATTTTTGAGAGTTTCTATTTTTCGGAAATTTTGAGATTGCAGTAAAACCGCGGAAAATCTATTGAAAATAACATTTCTAGTAGAAACCATTGTCCGTTTTATAAGGAATCCGTTTTAATTCAAGCTCTTAATAAAACCGCAAAAATTGAATGTCTCTGTACCTTAGGCTAGGTACTTTATCTCACTTGCTTTAGTTGACAGGAGACAAGCTTCTTGGTTCGCGGTGTGAATTTATAAAGGTTTTGGCAAATAATTCACACTCATGTTTGTAAGGATTCCTTCGATAGTTTTACCCAGTTGTCATCATTGTATCAGTTTCAATAGTAGCTTCAATAACTGGTATTCCTCACTTTGAAATTTTCAGAAGTAGGAGATCTTGCATGACTTTTCTTTTCATGCGAGAATCAAGCAAATGATCATTTTAATCTTACCTCATCTCTCTAATTCGAAAAAAAAAAATCAAAAAAATAATTTGTATTATTGTATTATAAATTTCTTAATAATTTGTCACTTAACTAAAATACCTTTTAATGTAACTCATATTAAGTTTTCCTTGATAACATTCTCCTATCTACTCCTATCTTGAGTGACGTCAAAATGCGTATGACGCTATATGAATATGACGTCACGATTGGACGATGGAATCTTCGGCCAACCAAAGCACTGTTAGGCGTTACTTTACGTCACAATTTCTGAAATGGGTGTTATTACAATGATAACAAGGTAATGATGTAGTCAACCCAAATTATAAAAAAAACTGTTCCCTAAATAACTACAAGCACAACACAGATAAACATTTATGACGAGAATTTTATTAAGTCATTGGAACATATACCGTATTAGGCGTTTGGTATATTTATTTATTTTCAAATTAAACATAGATTAAAATAGCATGAAATTGCTCTTTTGTTATTCAAACAAAACATCAGTACAACATGAATATCAACAGCTGGTCAATCCATGTACCTACGGACCTAAAACAAATCACAAGTGACGTCATTGCTATAAATACCTTTTAATATCAGAGACATTTTTGTTGAGACAAAATAAATTCGCACTTTTAATACTCATCGCTGCAAAAGCGTTATTGCACAAATCACTTTATTGCGATAGTTTTGTGTATATGACAAGCAACAATAAAGCACCGGATGATATATATACATATATGTGTGTATATACAGACGTTTATAAATTGCAAACAGTCTAAAGCTGTCCACTCTTCTATTTTGAAAACAATATTGGTCTGGTCACATGACCCGTCAAAATTAAAGACAAATGACAATGGAAAAATGAAATTTACTGGGAATGGTTTAACAAGCCAAATCAACATTTATTCAAGAAGCAATGTCGACATTCAAACTGACGCTAATTATCTATAAGCGTCAGGCCTAAAGAATAGCAATGATAATATGTTTCCCGAGCTAGTTTGTTTTCCCATCTTTTGAAATGGGAAAACTGAAATTTAATCGTTAACATTAAGAGATGGCTACATTAAACGTAAAACATCTCCTCTTTAACCGTTTTAAGGCTGCTATAAATACCCTGTTTTTCGCTCAGTACGTTGAAAATAATTCTGAATGATTTTTCAACATATCTATTTTTACAGTAGATAATTTTACAACTTAAGCGACCCATATTGGATAAATATTACGTTGGCATGCAATGAAATAGTGTTGATTGTGATAGGGAAATCAGAAACTGATGTCTTTATCAGTATCATTTGTAAGTAAGATAGTTTGCATTTTCTGGTAAAACTAATACTAGCATGTTCACATTAGGAAAAATCTTCCTTTTTAATCGATTTTTGCTCATTTCATTGAAACATCCGTATAACTGTGTAATCAAAAATACCTTCTCAGCTCCAGATTAGAAATCTCTATAAAAACCGTATCACAGGACGACTAGACATGCCGATATCATCCGTATCGGACGATCAGATATCACAGTAGGACGACTAGACACATTGATAACGTCTACATGACTGTCGATCAAATATTTTCATACAGATTTTACCATCGCAGATTTTATCTCTTTTACCAAATGGTGACCAGACGAGCAGACCGAAACTTTAAATATCAGTATCACACCTCCTTCATTATCTGTATCACACGGCAACCGGTCGGGTTCAAAGAGCCAGTAACCATTCTGAGATCCTTCGTTCGCGAAGCTTTTCGTCTAGTTTTGTGTCGATACCATGGCTTTGTAGAAATGAAGTGAGTGGATTGATATTGTCCGCATCGGTAGTAATATCTTCTTCTGTCTCATCGGATATTGATTGGGCACATGGTTTTAACCAAGTATCGCTGAAGTATTTTTTAATTTCCTTTACATCGCATCTCCTCTCTACTTTTGCTTCCAAAGTTTTACGGAAAAATCGGAGGATTCTTGGTGTAAATTTTCTCCATTGCGAAGGTGTTTTTGTACATTTGCGTCTTTGCCACAGCGAAAATTCATTATAATATATATCACTTATTTCCGCATTTTCCCAAGGAAAATTTCCTGTCATCATACAGAATAACAACACCCCAAATGCCCAAACATCACCAGAGGAAGATACTGTTATACTTTCGTTTTTAACCGCTTCACACACTTCCGGTGGCGTGTATGGTATGCTTCCGTTAACTTTACGTAAAATGAGTCCTTCTTTTCTTGTCATACCAAAGTCGGTTAGCTTTACCTTACGAAAATCTGGCTCGAAAATGAGAATGTTTTCGGGTTTTATATCCCTATGTACGAGATCATTGCTGTGCATGAAATCCAAAGCAGACGACACCTGCTTTATAACGTTTTTCACGTCATTTTCCGCCATTCCTTGTTGCGGAGGAATTTTCTCAAATAAATCTCCATACGCAGCAAATTCCTGCGCAAAGACAAATGCTGTTCTGGTTTCGAACGCCACATTGTAAGTGTCCACAACATTGGAGTGAGGCGAAAGAAAGTAGCTGAAGCGAAATTCGCGCTCAAACTCACGCAGCTTCGTATTGCTCTTTGACAACACTTTCAAAGCAACGTTCTTCCCTGTTTCTCTACACCTTGCGAAAAGCACCTGACCGTACGTGCCCCTTCCAAGCTCCCTTGTAACGTCATAATGGTCCTTAAGTGTAAGTCTGAGTAGGTTATCGGCCGTGCTGCAACGCGGGGATCTTGGGATGACTCGGAGAGAGTCTGTTTTCAGTTCAGTCATCATCTTGAAAAAAGTTTGTTGTTCGCTTTCCTGTAAAAAAGGTAAAAAAGAGGTTAGGAATTACAATCAATCAAATTTCGTAAAGCACATTTATTCATCAATTAACATTATTTTCTTCTTTTTCTTCAAATTCTCAGGAATATCTGTCAGTTTCTTGTTTTGTGGAATCTACGTTCAATTAAGTACTTAAAGACGCTTTCGTAATCTTTGATTAAATTTTACCTTAACTTATACCTAGAAACCATTTTATTTTTGTTTTACTTACTTAATTATTTATTTTTTCATTTACTTATTTATCCATTCTACAAGAACTAAAAAACAACATAACGCTTACACGCCCACTTAATTAAGGATATTGACATCTATAGTTAAAAAAAATTGTTACCATTTCATGGTGAGTAAAAGATCGAAGAATAAAGCAAGTGATGGGAAAAACGAAGGAAAGTAACACCATTGATTTACACAAATAGTGAGCAAAAATACCTAAAATAAAATATTCTAAACTCCTGTTTTGTACTTACACAAAGGGAAAGGTATTTTGAAATAGATACTGGTTTTTTATCAGATAGGTTTGCGGCAGTTATCTGGATTTCCATCTTTTGTCTTTTGTTGTTTTTTTTTTCGCCTAACGCGACCAAAGACTTTTTGATATGCCAAAGAAGACACCGCATGTATGCTTTCTTTTTTGCACGATATTTTTTATGTGAATTTGTTTTGTTGTGCAATACAGAGAATAATATTTCGGAGTACGGTTACACCAGGGAATTTACAGGTACTTGAATTTGTAGAGAATTTAATGTGAATGATAAGTGTATGTAGATTTTCAGGATGCTGTTGTAAAGTGCCCACCGACAAATTTTAAGCACGTAATTTAAAACATGCCCATTGTTACGTTTCGGGTTAGAATTACAAACTTGCTTACCCTAACCATTTATACAGAGACATAAATTGTTTACAATTCTCAATGACTTATGTGAAACAACTAGATTTCTTCAGTCTTTAAACACAAATATTTAAAAATGCAGGTTTTGCTTTAAAAAGTAACAACTACCTGTATTTTGTAACATTGAAAAACACAAATATATTTTTAAATGAGATTTTTAATGAAAATTACCACATTCCCCTTTCGAAAGCTAGAACCTAGTAATGCCGAATTAAATGTTAGTACATTTGACATATTTGAGAAGACGACATTGACAATGTGTGTGTACTATGAGGCTTTGACTGCTGTTAGTAGTGTTCAATAAAATAACTGAAGAAGATGTACTCTAAGGGCTAAAATAACCTCAAGCAAACTAATCTGACAATGTTAATGACGCGATTCGATCAGTTTCGTGTGTTTCCCATTTGTATCCTCGTATGGCCAGATAGTGCAGTTCTATAGATCTAAAAATACCCACCGATTATACCGTCAGTGTGCCGAAAGCCATTTATTCTAATTATCTCAGATTGACCTACATGATAAGAACATGCTAATTCATTATCTTGGTTCTTTGATCATCAAAAAAAATTGACTGGATCGTAAAGTCCTTTCCATGTTTTATTAAGTGCGGCCAATAAACGATTGTACGCGGCATTTGACTGTCGTTATAGCGAGATTTAGCGATAAACCGAGGGATTTATTAATGATGTCAGTACTATTGGTTTTGAATGAGATGGCAAATGTCAAGAGGGGCGTTATATCAGTGTAGGGCCTGAAACTATGACGTTATATAGAGGTTTAAATGTGATTTAATAGGGACAGAATATCTTGGACAAATAATTGACGTTGTATCGAGGTTTTGTTCTATAGAAATGAAGCATGGTATCAAGACACAATTTTAAGACATAATGTGAATCAAGATTCTTTAAATCAAATCAAAAGTGTTTGTTTGAAGAAGCAGTCTACACAAACGTTAAAACCTCGTTAAACTGGAAGAGGGTTTGTGTATGTCTAGTGCCTCTCTGTAACTGGATCTAATTTGATCACTTTGGATTTTCTTGAGTCGCCTCCTAGGTTTAAAATGCATGCTCTTAACATCAATGACGAGTCCTAGACAGTAAAAAAAAAACTGTATGATGCAGTTTAATTCATCGTTTGGCTCTACTGTTTACTTATTTCAATTTGTATTGAAACGTGCTACTCTCTTAATGTCTTTTGTACAGTCTTAGTAATCAATAAACCCCACCTTGAATATCAACTCATTTCACCGGTTTATAATTTAGATATTTAAAGAGGGCGATTCACAAGTCAACCTCGTGTTACCTTTTGTTTTCAAATCGTTCTAAAAGTTTTAAAATTCTTAACATTATTTTTTTAAGAATGTTCTAGAAAAATATACACATACATATAAATGAATGATACTGTTGGTGCAATTAATTTCAGTGGTAGTTCCGCAGCTGTTTAATTTGTTGAAGGCAGTGTATGACAATTATCGTAGTGTAAATGGAGCGTTATATTCTATTGTGTATTAAATCAGAGATAAACACAACAGTTCTTAGTTAGACTGTCCAAGACAATGATTAATGCACACTATTTAATGAACAGATAATCTTCCACACGCATTCCTGTCTTTCTGATCTTTAAACTTTTTTCTATTGATACAATGGTGGCTTTGTCTTATTTTAAGAAAAAAATATTATCATAATGATGAAAGAGATGTGTTTTAGAGGCTGATTGCGAAAAACAGAGTCCCTCGAAAATTCACAAAATTGTATACTTTTGGTGTAACTATTCAGGTAGCGGGAAACAGTTAAGTTGTACTTTTTCTGAAATTATTGGTCATACATGTATAACATGTTGGTTATGAAACATACACTCTTACACAAACATATCTATATATATATGTATGTATAATCTACATAACAATTACATTAAAGGTAGAGAAATAAAGGTTGTGTCAATATGAAATATCCCCTGCTTTCTGACGTGTGATTGTCATGGTTACCAACTCAAAAAATGCTAAAAGTGCAAAACTACTATTGATTACAACCTAACACTACAATTTAAATCTATTTCTGAACACCTTTCTTTAAACTAGGATACTGTCATGTAAATAAAGCATATACATTTCCGTAAATTCCAACTCGGAACATGACCATGTGTAAACACTAAGGAAATTACATTTCCTGTAAAGTTATTTTTGAAGTGTAGACACAGATTCGAGACAGCACGAATATTAATCTCCAACACAATGCAAAATATTATTCTGAAAAATATGAAACCTCATGTTCACTTCAACATGCAAGACCAATTTTAGCAAGGATTCGTTTTGTAATTTTAATTAAGATCTTTATAATGGGAAAATACAATGATCAAAAGTATCGCCCATGGCCACACCGAGAAACTATGTACTGCTACCTCAATAATGTGTCTTTAAACAAAAGAATGAAAATGATCACACTAACAAAGTGCCTTAATGAAAACAGCAAATAAAATACCCACATGTCAACAGAGTTATAGCCTAATCTTAAATTCAATAAAACTAGGGCAAACTTTTAACAAAAGAAATATTAAGATGCAGACTCCTGGAAAAGTTAAAGGATAATAAACCAGGTGTTTCACAAGAGTAAGTGTTTTCTGCTTATTTGAACGTTGTGGATACTGATCTTTAAAAAACCTTTCACCAAAACACTATCACTTTGTCTACTAAATGATTATCAAAGTGATGATGTTTTTTTTTTCTTGTGTGAACAGTTACACAGTCAGCAAAATATTATTCAATATCATTTATTTCACTCGTTAATTTTTGAAGCCTACAGGCCCTGTTTACGAGAGAGATTATCTTCCCCTTCAAAACAAACTACAAGAAAATAAGTAAGGCTGTTGTTTTTTGAGAGTCATCGGCGATTGAAGGTTAAGCAAATCCTCGAATGTGGGACATGAACACTCCAAATTATTAACCCATAAACGACACGTTATATCTGACCGAATATTTTTATTAGAAATGTTATCTTTGCATCTATAAATAGTCTTGTGGCACATATACTGACGTCACGAAATATATAGCATAATGGTATTTGTGCACATCCATATCTCTATTACTGTTACTTAATTACCTTTATAGATTTTTGTTACTCTGCTCGATGTCCCAATTTTTCAGGCCCCTTGCATCATTAATAAGTTTCATAAGGAAAAAAACAGCGATTTCATTCAAAGTTTTATTCTACAAACAGATTTAATTGAACAAAATTTTACCTTGTCTTGAACTGGTTTTTAAAAGACCTAGCTCACACAAAAGGAGGTGTTTTTTCTTGCCGCGGAAAGCACTATAATGATGCTACTGAGGCCTCACTCCAAGATCAAAACAAAATTCCGAGATATATTACATTTCCTAATGATATATAGTCTAAGTTTAAATGATCTGTAGACGTCTGGTCTTTATGTATCCCGTCTAGGTCCTTTACAACAATGTTAATTTACAAGTCGATGTCTGTCATTTATTGTCTGCGAAACCTTGCATGGTATTGATATTTTGTAACGAGAGACCTGTCTAGCTTTAATGCGGACATGGCGCTTTAGTTACTGTAAAAGAGAAAATGAGTTTATCCGTGACCTTAAGTTGGGTGTCAAACACGATCATCATGCCTTAATGACATTGATTTATGTCGATGGAATGATTTCTTTCTTTTGTTAATATTTTGCCCTAGTTTTACAGAGTTTGAATTTCGATGATTATATTGAAATGTTGGTATTTTCTTGTTTTTAGTTTGTTTTTTATCTTTTTTATTATTCATTTGTTCATATAACAATATTTTCCACTTTACTTCGTATGTGAATGTGAAAATAGGCCAGTTATAAATCACGTTACCGTGACCGACTTAATTCGTAAGGTCTGGTAGCTGAAAACAGAATTGGAACAAAGCTAACCCTAGTATCATGTTTGTGATAATTTGAACAATAACATTGTTTTACTTCACATCTCCTGACATTGCTCCCCAAGAAATCTATGACCAACACAAAATCTGATGTTTTGAAAAGCATAATATATACAGCTGACCTTTTTCCAAAAATCACTATCTTCTCCCTGAGCGGTCACAAAATGGCCCCATTTTGCATCCCACATTTATCATTTGTAATCCGGAGCTAGTTTACCTGGCACTTGATATTCATTTCAACCTATGGATTCAACTTCACTAAAGAGTTCTAGATGGATGAAGCAGCTGTATGGTGCAATTTATTTCATTATTTAGCTCTACAGTATCTAAATCTATAATTGTATTAAAGGTGCTTTGATTTAAACATATTTTATTGCACATAAGTAGCAATAGGATTGGGTTTACAACTTATATATAGAGCCCTTTCCAAACATATTAATACACACACATTATATTTACAAGGTGGCAGTAGGATATAATAACAATGAAACAACTATAAACAAGTTTAGAGAAAAAGGGGGGCGGGGGGGGATGGATGAGGTGTATAACACGAGCTTTGTATGTTTAGAATACTTTGTATATATGTAGATCATGCAGTTGCTTATAGGTGCTATTCACCTGTGTGTCTTTCATACAATTTCGTGTTATTTTACGTATAAACCTCATGCATCTTAAAACGTGTTAATTTACTGTATTTTTATTACATAATTTGATTCTACATTATTAGTCAGAAGATATAATTATCATCATACATAAAGAACAATTTTATATAACATGGCGTTGTCATATTATATCTTCACACCAAAACACCATCTAGGTTAGAAAGAATAATTCTAATATTGTAAGTATAGTATTTCTGCAGAAAGATTGAAGCTAATTGTCCTACATTTTTGCACAATAATAAAAGTAATCATATAAGTTGCCAAGTACGAGCACCGCAAATATTTAAAGCATTGTAAAACATAAGTTTTGACCTGCGCGACGGTTAAATCTGGAAAAAATACACAATTCAATGATGCTTTTTGATGGATAGAATTTTTGCAGGTTTATCAAACGTTTCAATAAAAAATGAAGTACTTTTCGCTAAGGTCATCAAGACAGGGCCTTTTATATCAGTTTTTTGAAGGCATGTATGTTTTGCTGAATTCATGACAGAACTTGTGAGTTTCTTGATTTACAATATGTTCTTGATGTTTACTTTTCATAGCAGTTTGACTCAATCCTCGCAAACACTGCAGCAAAAATGTAAATCTCTTGAAATGATATTCCTTAAGTATGTCAATCTTTATCAAAAATAACTATATACAAACGTTCTATTTAAACACAGACGAGCTTTTATTCTGAAATGAATATAAAGCGGCACAGTAAAATTGATTTATTTGATTATTAATTCCGAGATTCACTAGGGAAGCTCGTTCTAATCGTTTATACGTTCAACACGGTCTTGCATTATCGAATAGTTTCTGTGCCCGGCTATACAATACAATTGTAAGCATGTTCTGTTCAAATTAATCTGGAAAGTTGTCTTCTTGTAAAAACACTTAAACACAATCCGTCTCCGGCACATTCCATTACAGATATAGCATTCCAAAGATCTTTTCCGTTGGGAAAAACAAGGATTAGATTCATGGAGACAAGGAGTGGTTTCCAGTGGAATGAATAAACACAACGAATGCATGGGCTGGTCTTATAACCTAAGTGAAAGATACAGTATTGAGATTTATCATACTAAATGGTTTTGTATAAGCTTTAATAACAAGAGGTATTGTTCAATAGGGAGATACTTTAGAATATCTGCATGAAGGAAATATTATATTTCAAATTACATCATTGTTGAAAAGAATTGTAAAAGAATCCCAAAACCCACGCAAATTAGTAAATTTATTCGGCGCCAATAATATGCTAGTCACATTTTCGCCTCTGATTCTATTTAGATAGGAAATTGATAGTGAACGGTGGCTGACCGATTTATCGAACAGAATTGCTATCTCTTTCTAGGTCCACCGACTTACTATCGAAAGCTCTGAGATTATATTGATGAATCGTTGAATATCATTAAAACATTTGTTGCTCGTGACTCAATAGGTTGCACTGCAGAAAACTGTTCTCGGCGAATTAGTCATATGTATGTATATAGCATGCATCTGTCTCTCTGGAATAGATTGACAACCAAAATATGTAAAAGGACACATTGAATCTCGGCGTACAGTCACTCGTGTGTTGTTTTGAATATCTACGCCTCCATATCATGATAAACTAAATCTCCACAGTTCTCTTCAAGTTGTAAGTATAATTCAATTTGTTATCGTTAAATTGGGACGATCTGATTTTTTAATCATAAATCAAAATGAATATTAAATTGAATATTATCAATTATTCATCCGCTTTGTATTCTACTCGTATACCTTAACGTTAACAACAGAAACGCCAGAATGCAGAAAGAAGCAAAGAGACGACAGAGAAAATAAAACATAACAGAAAATATCGATGATTCGAAGAGTCCCATGCCAGTGGTAATTTCGGTTCTTGGTCAATAAAATCGGGAACGCCTCGAGTGGTCTCTCACATTCTGCAGTATTTCCGGACAGACTGCCTCGTTATTTGAATTTATTTTGTCTTACACGGAAGTCTGTTATAAACAGTGGTGTCGATCGATCAGGTGAGAGACACACTTAAGAAAATTCTCAGTATATCGTTTGAGGCCACGAACGTTGTTAACGACGACTCCTAATTTGAGGGGGGAGTCAGAGAGCACCAGAATAAGACCTGGGATAAAGTGAACAAAGCAAAAATATTGTTAATACCGTGTTCCAATATTTCCGTTATTGTGTTTCCCTTTTTACTGTTCCTTTCATTTGAATCAGACTATCAGAAAATGATTCAAAGACAGATTTTAAAGATACGAGTACACTATTAAATCTTTTCAATTCTTTACTGTAAATCACTGTTGTTAATGTTTCTGAAACTCTTACCAATGACTTTTCACCGAAATTATTACATACACCGTGTTTTTTTTTCTATATTACGAGTGTCAAGATCCGTATTTTCATGTGGTTATAAGCATGTTGTCATTAATGCTGTGTTAACAGGTGATTATAGTTCAGAGCTTCCTGTATAATCTTGTGAAACCAGAGGCTGGTTCATGATTGAACACTAATAGCGCACTGTGGGACTAGTTATGTGACCCATTTGTTACTAAGTATGGAGATACAACATTTTTAGCGAGCAACTACACACAGGATAAACAATTAAATCGTCGGACTAAAATTTCATGTTTCTGTTTATAAGAAATAAATTTTCGTTGCTATTTGATTTTGTGGGTTAATAGGAATTGTTGATTTCTCAATCAACAGAAATGAAATACTCACAAAAATAATTATTTTACATTATAAAAATACATAAATCTAATCTATGATATGTTTCATTATGTTTTATGATGACAACACCTGGGATTTTTGTTGCTTTTTACATAATTAGTAAATCATACTCACTGAATTTGGATATAGTTTCATGCAGAATTCCACTCTCATTTATAAATAATCCAATATTACTGTGAGCGAAATGTCACATGTGGATATAGTTCTGATTATCTGATATATGAAAATAACGAAATTTATCAAATCATGTGGTTAGTGCACATCCCCGTCTAGATTTTAACTTTTTTTAAATTACTTTTTATTTTCCTCAGTCGCCTCCTAGGCGTAAATGTTTAGACAATTATCATCACTGTTGAGTCTTAAAAAGACGAAAAAGCTGCTTGATGCAATTAAACGCATTGTTCGGCTATGCTCTATCAAACTATCTAATTCATCTTTTGTAAATCTTTATCTTTAGTCGTTCATATCCATGCTTAATTGTAGCAAAGGTATTGTGACAATGATTCTTTATAAAATAACCAGTAGGAGTTGCAATTTATGGTATGATAAAAAACATTCATTATGTGACTACTAACACGCCGTTTTTATTGGCAATGAAACGGCTACGTCATGTAATCGAAATGGCCAAGTCTTACACTGTAGATTGCAAATAATTATTTTGGTTAAAATAGATTTAGATTATCGCCAAAAGCCAGTAATATGCGGAGGGGATGTAAGTATATACAATATTGATGATTTTATAACATTTTTGGTCGTTATGAATCGAAAAGATATTGAAAGCAAACATATCATAATGAACTAGAAAGTTCCGTCACCTACAAAATATCACAACAGCTCAATGCCGGAGTATCGATTGGATTCAATTTTGGCTAATTGGGTTGGACTTAGCAAAAGCAATGCATGTTTCCTTTTAAATTGATGTTAAAATATTAAGCACACATAGGCGTGAAAAAGAAAATGGAAAATAAGACACAAAAATGTTGGCGTGATTGTTGACGGTAACGCAAGCAATTAGTGAATTGTCTGATAGTGAAAATTTAACCAAGAGGATTGTACATCACGTCGTTTGTTTACTGGTGGCAGGGCATGGAGTCAGCCACAAGTGTGTAAGAATGGTTAATATCGAACATCTGATGGTGAGACACATGCATGTGTCAAGTTTACTTTGGTTAGACACATTGCATTGTCAACGTGTACGTTGGTGAGACACATACTATTGTCTATTTTGTATTTCATTGTAAATTTGTATGTCTGCGAGACACATTCATTTTGTAAGTGTCTGTGAGATATATTAAATTGTCAAGTGTATGGTGGCGAGACACATTAAAATTTCATTTGTCTATCATTGGAAATATAGCACACAACCAAAATGTAGTGATGAAACTGGAACCACGGTATCACATTTCAAGACATTCTGATAAATGTAAAAAATAAAAAAGACAAATTTTTTTTACCATAAAAGAAGGTAAAACATCGTATACTGAATACACAGACTCATTCTTCGTGGTGTCTACACGATGATCAATACACATAAACGTTCTGTAGTCCTGTAGCTCGACAGGTTAGCTGATGCCACTTAAGGCTCTCTATACTTCGCTGCGGAAGCTTCCGTCCCACATTTACTGGGACCTTTGCCAATATTTTGAGGAATATTCAAACATAAAATCGATTTTGACGTTGAAAACAATTCTAGATTACCAATTGTGTAGCACATTTGCTTTAGATTTGTACGGTTCAAGTCTTACTATATTGTTTTTTGATTGGAAAATACTTCACACATCAAACGCACATTACGTAATGAAAAGCTGTTAGCCCGTCTCTCTGATCAATACAGTATTGTAAGTTGAACGTGGAATAATGATGTAGGATTTACATACGTGGCTTTGTATCATAAGAAATGATATAGTCGTTATGTATTGAAGTATAGGGATTTTAACTATGGCCATAAAACAGCTGGTTCATAAAATGACTGAAGCTTCATCATCGAAGCCCAATTTTGCAGAGGTAGGTGGAATGTGGTCACTCCTTATGGTGAACACTCCCACTGATTATCGCTAGAAAACATTATGTTGATGCTAGAACTGCGATGTCCAGCATATTTTTTGGAAAATTAAACCTTGATATAAAAAAACCTTAATCTAATGTATTAAAATCTCGACATAATGCACAAAATTAACCCTTGATATGAGATAATTTGTTCCTATATGGTATAAATTCGGTATGTCGTCTATCGTTGATATATAGAAACAACTTCGTATGTTGTATCTTATTCGTATAAAATTAAACCTTGATACAAGAAACGTATGCATATATATAGTAAAATTTATATCCGTATGTGTCACTAGTGTTAAATACCCTTGGAGTATTTTTCATAGGCTGTTTAAGTCAGAAATCGATTGTGATGTCATGATATGCACAGTCACGTTGCGTCATGAATGGCAAATGGTGTGACAAAAAGGCTAGCTTTAATTCCATTACAATTGAAATTTTAATTTTTTTTTTAATGATTTCAATTCCCCTTAAAAATAAAATATATCGTTTCATAAAATCTCATGAAATAAAAATCATCATTTAACATTCTACATATATGTATATACAAAGAGGAATTGTGGCGGTATAACAAGGGTTGATTTTGTATATACAGGACAGATGACGGCAGTATAACAAAGGTGGTATACTTTATATATAAACAGGTAGTTATTGGTAAAGCAACGACTAGATAAGGCTATATACTGATGTAGCTGATTTTTATAGAAGTTCTGTAACACTGACACAATATGTACTTGACGTTCTTTTCAAATACTAAAATTTAAGAAATTTATTCAATTTTTTTGGCTGTTGTACCTCCCCTATCTTGGTTTTTGTACTTTATTTCGAACATTTCGATTTCCCTCAAGCACCTCCTAGATTTCCATGGTTTGGGTCCTTAGCATCACTGAAGAGTCCTAGAAGCGGCTGAATGAAGCACTTTGCTTCACTATTTAGATCTAGTCTATGACATTCTAAATTGGTACTGAAATGTGCTATATACATATGTCTTTTGAGCAAGATGATTCCCATAATAACAAGAATATTTGTACATGGATTAAAACGTCTATAACTATGAATACGAAGATGCGTTTTGTAAATTGGCAGTGACGTCATTCCATTGACAATGGCGAGACACTGGAGTCAGACTGGCTTAACTAGTATGACAACATTCTGACACCATAAACATCAGTGACAACCATTCAGTAGACCAATTGGTAGAGAGATTGCTTACACATA
This sequence comes from Ylistrum balloti, assembly GCF_031769215.1. NCBI lineage: Eukaryota > Metazoa > Mollusca > Bivalvia > Pectinida > Pectinidae > Ylistrum > Ylistrum balloti. The sequence continues at coordinate 381,203 of NW_026782239.1, forward strand.
AAAGGTCATGTTGTGTTTCCTATATATATACTTTTGTATATACATCATACATTGGTGTATTGATTAGTCGAGTAAATGTCACCACAACATACACTTTTCCTTATTTCATATTTTGTCAAGAACTCGTAAACACATCCCGGGAGCAAATATACGGCAAACAGATAACACTCCCTTGCAACAAAAAACCTCAAAATCCATAAAACCGGCATAGACATTTTTGGGTTTTTTTATTTAATAAAACTTGTAAATAAATATATCCTATTCTCTTAGATCATTGTGCTCAGAAGTGTTAGTGTTGCATGCGAAATATTAAGAAACTGATCCACAAATCCTTGTGCATGTAGAAAGTAACATGTGTTGTCGAGTAGTTTGCGTGCAATGGGATGTGACGGAGCGTGATACCATTTGGCACTTAATACATAGTAAGAGTATAGCAATGGCGAAATCTTCTAGTTTTCTGCCAATAATAATGTTTTGGGGAAAAAAAGGAAAAAAAATAGAAATAGGGTTGATTACATGTATTGAATTAGAGCCCTGTATTAGACGGTGTATTTAGTGTTTACCTCCTGCCTCGCATCTCTCCAATGAATTCTGTTGCCGGAATGCGAGAATGTGAACATTAATTACGGCGAGGGGAACGTCACTATCTTACACGAGACAGTGTAAACAACATCTGTACACTACCAAGTCCCATATATACCTAGTTGATAAAGCCTAAGTAAATAAGTTTTGTTTTCCACAAAGACGTTCTCGTCAACACCAAAAGGGAGTTGTTTTTAAAGCTTTATATTTGAGAATGATGTTATGTAGGAGTCTGATTTACATTGTGTTCATTAAGACAACAATGTTTTAACCCGTGTGAAAGTTCACAAAATCTCTGATGATGTGTTCTTCCATCACCCAAACCTGGTACGTCCTTAAATGACCATGGCGGTTAACAGGACGTAAAACAACAAATAAAAAAAAAACAAATGCTAAAGAAAAAATATAAACGTTACAGAAATTTTGGATCCAACTGTTTAATGATGACGTGTGACTTTACAGAAACAATGAATGAAGATACAGTATTATGTATATGGTAGTCGGGGAATAAACTCAAAATAGTTCTATGCATTAAAACCAGGGTTAACTTGCATTAAAACACGGGTTAACTTGCATGAAAACCTGGGTTAACTACATGCTATACCATACAATTGAAAAGTAGATCGCTACAAGAAATACTCGTACAGCGGTTTATTTAGAATATTAAGCATTCAAGACATTAAAGATGAAAGCAATGACCTTTAAATTTCGTATCAGGTTTTGGAGTTCCCTCTGTCTAACTTGCATTATCAAAAGGAATGTCAGCTACTTTGCACCCGTTAGAAATGCCAGCTGAGTACGGGCTAACACTTGCGTTGTCGAAATCAACAGAAATGAAGAGGCATTTACATAAGCATTTTGTTTTTAAAAAAGCACACACACCCTTCCCCTCCTCCGTACATGATGAGACCTCGTATTGCTTGTATCATGTGGCAAGTATAGGGCGTCGTAGAATGTATATGATATTGATCTGTTTAAGCTTAAAAACATTTGATATGTTTATGTGCACACGTTGAAAATATCTCATAATTAACTATGTAAGTCATGTCCCCTGTAAAACAATCATTACATTGACGACTCCATTTAGCTGTTACATACAATTAGCAGACAGTTAAATATGATCCGCTTGAAATTCCGAGGTGAGAATATCTAGTTTGTACAAGTGTACTTGTAAGGTACAGTTCAGGACACACAACTCATAACTTTCCCTGTTCGGTATTCCCACTTGAGCGAATGCCTAACATTTAAAGCCGAAAGCGAGATGTTAAGATAGTGTATTAAATAGTGCTTATGAAGCGGAAAATACCAGTAGGATAAAGAGGGAAAGTAAATGAATTTCTGTCTCTTTTAAGTCTTTGAACTGAAAGGTCAGCTTTTTTCTACATTATTCCCCTCTGATGAATAGCTATTGGGCCACAGCAACCACAGTCTTTATCTAAATCCCAGACCTGCCAGACGAGAACATATTAAGATACTAAGAAAGTACCAAAATGTCAACATAATGATAATCCAAATTCAAATTCCATAAAACAAGGGCAAAATAGGAACAAAAGAAAGATTTACACCGAGACTCGTGAAAAAGTACAAGGAGAATAAGACCAGGTGTTCCGGAAGAGTAGCTATGACATCTGTTGAAAAATACGGATTGAAAAATGTTACAAATTGTCCTATTGTCTAAGGCTCATTTTCGTGAATAATAATTCTCGAAATCTCACAAGATTTGAACTAATCCTTTGTACCCGAAACGAAACTGTTACTAATATCTTACTAGAATCGTTGTTAAATCCCATTCGCAGGACAACAGGACCAGTTATTGGACTGCTGTCCTTTCAATATAATCACAATATCACATTGTCGCATTGTATCTTAATGGAGGAAACTTTGCTACGTGATTTGAGGCTATCAAAACAATAAACTATCAAACAATGTCAAGTTAGAAGTCTATTCGAAAAGAAAACAGTCCAAAAGGTGAAATAGATTCCTTGTTCACAGAATACAATAGGAGGAATTTTCGAGATATATGTGCCTTACGCTATGTTTCTACATAATTGATCCATTACTGTAAATCACTTAAATTTCGCGTGGGTCGCAGGACAACAGGACCAGTTATTGGACTGCTGTCCTTTCAATATAATCACAATATCACATTGTCGCATTGTATCTTAATGGAGGAAACTTTGCTACGTGATTTGAGGCTATCAAAACAATAAACTATCAAACAATGTCAAGTTAGAAGTCTATTCGAAAAGAAAACAGTCCAAAAGGTGAAATAGATTCCTTGTTCACAGAATACAATAGGAGGAATTTTCGAGATATATGTGCCTTACGCTATGTTTCTACATAATTGATCCATTACTGTAAATCACTTAGATTTCGCGTGGGTTTTATTTTCGCGTGGACATTATATCGCGAATTCAAATCCCTCGCGATTATTTGTACGAAAATAGCCATCAATATTGATTCGATTGCTGATATCAGAGTCTTGACGAGCCCTGGTCTCTAATAGCTTGTTATTCTTTAATTTAAAGTCATTTCTAGATCAGCGGTTGTGAAATAATGTATCCGTGGATATGTCTTAAGAGGTAAGTCCTCGAAATAAAGTATTCGCGAAACTTAAGTGATTTACAGTATCCCAAAGACACGTGCTCCTTCCTCCCCATCTGCTTCCTTTTCATATTTCTCTCCTGTCTTTGCGAGTTGCTTTAATAAATGTAACTGCAATATCTTTATATCTCTCCATGAATATAAGCGGTGTAAACTCAACAATTATTGGGTACAATTCCAGCGTAGTACCAAAAATCACAGTTAAAAAATAAAACCAGTAAAAATCAATTGTTTTGAATCGAGTTTGGCAAAATTCAATTCCTTAGACCAGTAACGCCAATGTACCCAAAATTGAATTTTGGAAACAGTTAATATTAACACAATGTATTTTTCCTATCATTTATCAGTTTTATAAATAGGATTAACAATTAATAATTAAAAACAAACAACCGATATGGTTTAGTATTAGATAAATCAAAACGAAATCGTGTAGAAGTACATCAATTTTCTGTCTTATTGGTGCGTGATTTATTTCCAGACACATACTGATAAAATGTTTCATTTAATGTCCTTTAGAGGTTTTCTAATCAATAGTGATAGTAAGGATACAACAGCACTACGGTTTGTTATCACAACTCATAACAGGCTTGTGCTGAAATCGCTCACCGTTATTACGACAAAATAAAAATCTCGGTTATCAAACACTTTGCCTATTAATAGCAGAACGTTTTGGAGCAGTGTACGTGCGCTTACAACGCTATGTGTCCCTCGCTCTATCGCGTATAGTTATTTATACAAATCGCCAACATAAAAATGTTGATGTAAAGATAGTCTATTTTTATAACACCGCTAGTATACGTTATCACTAGAGATCTGTAGACTTTTGGAACAGATAGGATATCTTTTAAACATGTTTATTAGAAGATGATTCACATTCCGTTCGACACATTAAGGTCTTCGTCTTGCAAATTAAACAAAAACAGAATTGAACATGACGTCAGCGCACGTGTGTGTTGGCGTGTGATGATGTGAGTAGTGCACAGGAGGAGTTCATGTAGTGGAGCCACGGTGTTTTTCGCTCTAGACTGAGCACCAACAAGTGGTAACACTATGTGTGTAGATATCGTTCTATAAACATTTCAAAACATGTTTCATTTCTAAATGAAAAAAATACCCTTTTGACGCCAGCCACTACAACATGTTTGTAATATCTTTTTTCTATTTTTATTAACTGACCTAAAATAATTTTTTTTTTATTAAACAAATGTAATTTGTCATTTCAAATGTGGAAATGCATATTCTTGTAACAATATATACAGGAGATCACTCCCGCAGTATTGCATACGTTTCTTGGTCTTCAAAAGTAAAAAGTATTTCTTTGTCATCAGTGATAAATGTCAACCGTTGTCAATAATCATGTGCCTAAGAATCTATGCAAAATATTGCTCTTTGGTATTCGTTGTCAATTATCAATGTTAACTTCCTGTCAATGATCAACGTTTGTTCGTTGTCAATTATCAATGTTAACTTCCTGTCAATGATCAACGTTTGTTCGTTGTCAATTGTCAATGTTTACTTCCTGTCAATGATCAACGTTTGTTCGTTGTCAATTATCAATGTTAACTTCCTGTCAATGATCAACGTGTGTTCGTTGTCAATTATCAATGTTTACTTCCTGTCAATGATCAACGTTTGTTCGTTGTCAATTATCAATGTTTACTTCCTGTCAATGATCAACATTTGTTCGTTGTCAATTATCAATGTTTACTTCCTGTCAATGATCAACGTTTGTTCGTTGTCAATTATCAATGTTTACTTCCTGTCAATGATCAACATTTGTTCGTTGTCAATTATCAATGTTTACTTCCTGTCAATGATCATTATTTGTTCGTTGTCAATTATCAATGTTAACTTCCTGTCAATGATCAACGTTTATTCGTCTGTAATTAATCACTTCGTTTCGTCAGTAATTAATATTCCTTTTTCGTGTGTATTAAATCATCTTGTTTTGCCGATATTCCTTGTTCGGCAGTAATTAAAATCATTTTGTTTGGTCAGTAAGCAATATTCCTTTGTCGTCTGTAATTAATCATTTCGTTTCGTCAGAAGTCGATATTCCTGTTTCGTTTGTAACTAACCATTTCGTTTCGTTAATTATCAATATTCCTTTGTAGCTTGTTATCATCAATCCATCGTTATAGAACATCAATACTTCATTAGTGTCAGTTATCATCCTTATTTGTTGTAAATAATCAGTGTTTATATTTTTATCATTATCAACGTGTATATATATTGTGAATGATAAACGTTTTTCTCTAAATGATAATCAACGTTAATTTGTTAAATAAACGTTTATTCATTATCAATGATCAACACTAACTACTTGTCAATAATCAATAGTTATTCGTTGTCAATGATAAATGTTTACTCGTTGTCAGTGATCAACAATTACTTCTTCTCAATGATCAACGTTTATTTGTCTGTAATGAATCATTTCGTTTCGTCAGTAATTAATATTCCTTTTTCGTGTGTATTGAATTATCCCGTTTTGTCAATAGTCAATATTCCTTTTTCGTCAGTAATTAAATCACTTCGTTTTGTCAGTAATCGATAATAATTCTATTTCGTTTGTAATTAATCATTTCGTTTCGACAGTGAGCAATATTCCTATTTCATTTGTAACCAACTATTTCGTTTCGTTAATTATCAATATTCCTATATAATTGCTTATCACCGATCCTTCGTTGTAGAACATCAAAACTTGATAGGTGTCAGTTTATTCGTTGTCAATGATCAATGTTTACTTCTTGTCAATGATCAATGTTTACTTCTTGTCAATGATCAATGTTTACGTTTTGTCAATGATCAATGTTTACTTCTTGTCAATGATCAATGTTTACTTCTTGTCAATGATCAACGTCAACCTCTTGTCAATGATCAATGTTTACTTCTTGTCAATGATCAATGTTAACTTCTTGTCAATGATCAACGTTTACTTCTTGTCAATGATCAATGTTTATTCGTTGTCAATGATCAATGTTTATTCGTTGTCAATGATCAATGTTTACTTCTTGTCAATGATCAATGTTTACGTTTTGCAAATGATCAATGTTTACTTCTTGTCAATGATCAATGTTTACTTCTTGTCAATGATCAATGTTTACTTCTTGTCAATGATCAATGTTTACTTCTTGTCAATGATCAATGTTTATTCGTTGTCAATGATCAATGTTTACTTCTTGTCAATGATCAATGTTTACTTCTTGTCAATGATCAATGTTTACTTCTTGTCAATGATCAATGTTTACTTCTTGTCAATGATCAATGTTTACTTCTTGTCAATGATCAATGTTTATTCGTTGTCAGTGATCAATGTTTACTTCTTGTCAATGATCAATGTTTACTTCTTGTCAATGATCAATGTTTATTCGTTGTCAATGATCAATGTTTACTTCTTGTCAATGATCAATGTTTACTTCTTGTCAATGATCAATTTTTATTCGTTGTCAATGATCAATGTTTACTTCTTGTCAATGATCAATGTTTACTTCTTGTCAATGATCAATGTTTATTCGTTGTCAGTGATCAATGTTTACTTCTTGTCAATGATCAATGTTTACTTCTTGTCAATGATCAACGTTTACTTCTTGTCAATGATCAATGTTTACTTCTTGTCAATGATCAATGTTTACTTCTTGTCAATGATCAATGTTTACTTATTGTCAATGATCAACGTTTACTTCTTGTCAATGATCAACGTTTACTTCTTGTCAATGATCAATGTTTATTCGTTGTCAATAATCAATGTTTACTTCTTGTCAATGATCAATGTTTACTTCTTGTCAATGATCAATGTTTATTCGTTGTCAATAATCAATGTTTACTTCTTGTCAATGATCAATGTTTATTCGTTGTCAATTATCAATGTTTACTTCTTGTCAATGATCAATGTTTACTTCTTGTCAATAATCAATGTTTACTTCTTGTCAATGATCAATGTTTACTTCTTGTCAATGATCAATGTTTATTTATTGTAAATGATTATTGCTTCTTTCTTGTTGACATTAAACGTATATTTGTTACCAATCAACACACTTTATTTTTCTCAATGTAAAAATGTTTATATGTTTTTAATATAAAATGTTTATTTGATGACAATTATCAACGTTTATTTAATATCAATAACCAATCGGTCGTATGTATCGATAGTAAATATGTTCTCTCTGATAGTTTTTGTCCTTTCTCGCCAGCGATCAATACCCATTTAAGGAGTGTTCAAAAGACGCAGAAGTGAATAGCAAATTAGATTACAAATTTATAACAAGGAAACTGTATTATACAGTATTTCCTCCATTCAGGACCCGTCAAGGGAACTACAATATTAGTAGACAGCTGAAGAAAATCAAAGTTTCAAAAATTAATGGAAGATTAATTGACCTCATAATTCTACAAACATAATTTTCATTGTAGGATGACTTATAAGTACCGCCAAGTACATGTTTGTGTAAATATTCTAATGCATTAGGAGGTGCATGGGGGCTGACGACAAATCTCTGGAACACAAGTCCACCTGCGGGACTTACCACTTGCAATTTCAAACTTACTCAAAATTACGAAAGGACACACGCGTGGATAGCTACTTTCGGTACAAAATGATATAAGAAACAGCATAGCCAATCAATGCAGTAAAATATACCATACGGTTCGGATTGTCACAGACGCTAGAGTCCTTAAATGGAGATAATCAAAGAGGAAAATTCAGATTTGTGGAAATTGGAGACCTATCTTCTGTAGATATACTATTAATCACCTCATTTTCGTGAGTATTTAATTTTGCGAAAGATGAGAGACTGTCTTACATGATTTCGAGGGTACCATACTACAGAAGTCATTTATTTAAGGGCAACATCAGCAATCAGCGATTTAAATTCGCGAGTAATGCTGCTCGCGAATAAACGCGAGATATAATCCCTCGCGAAAAATACGTAATTTACAATAATTAATTATCTTTATTGTCAACACTTTCCAAATTATGGTTTACATCAACGTGAAAAAGACTTAATTTTCATTACTTCCTATGAATTCCCAGCGTGCAATTCCAGTCTTCGATTGTATTTGAAAGACTTGACAAGTGAATGAGGCGATGCTAGTGTCTCTAGTTATTAAGAAGGAGATGTCAGTCTAAATACCCTAAATCTCAAAAACGAGCCGACCTCAAAAATAAGTCTATTCTGAAAATAAGCATGTGGTTTCGTCCATGAACAAATCTACATTTGCTTACTGTTAAAGAAAGTCTGTCACGTCTTTTGTCGCGTTTTTAGCGTAAAATATCTTTAGGATTACAAGTTTTAATAGACTACTATGGAGAAAGCAGTCAGTCAACGTTATAATCACTCTTTTTACACAAGTTCTGACTCAAACCAAAAGTATGTATATTTTCTGCATATTTGTACCAAAGCTCCTGGCTATCATTTATTTCTATTTTTCTACCTTACTGTAAAACAATAAAATACATCACCGCAAAAAGCAAAAGTGAAAACAAATCAGCAATGACGCAAAAGAACTGAAAAAGCAAAGCGAATTAAGTAAGGATTCAATGCTGATAGATTGAATTGATAAAATAAAAAGTGTATGAAACTCCTATCGTGGACAAAGAACAAGTGCGTGTAATCATAGGCAAATCTATGTATGTTCACGTCATCGCACAGAATGAAAACTCCGTGCAGTGATGCTGCAGACATATTGCAGAAGTTTGTATCTCTAACGGTTAAAAAGTTATGGAAAAAAGAGGAAGACGGGTCTATTTAATATTTATCGTTCATTCACAGGGTGGATATAACAGGATGAAAGTCAGCACCAGCTCTTTTTTCCCTAATTTTATCGGGTTTTTTTTTTATTTATTTATCTTTTTTATCTTTTATATATGAAAAAATAAGTAGGGGTCGATTCATTTCTTTGTTGCTTTAAACGTTATGCTTGTCAGTACCAAGTGCTTGTAAACACTAGTTGCAATGTTTTTAGTCTGACGGGTTTTCCGCATGGCTGTATTTGTTGTCGATCTCTCCACGATTGACTTCCTCTGTATCTATCAATATATCTTTATATCACTCCATTCTTTACTGTTCACACTATTCTGATGTTAATGAATAAAACGTTAAATATATATTACAACTGTTTCAATTAAAAACGAGACGGATTTTTATTTAAAAATCACAAAATAGTAATTAAGACACAATTATCGTCCATATATGGAATTAGTTAATTAAAATTACTTATTGCTTAACGCATTTTGCTGGTTACAAATTATGATATTAGATTTCTAGCTTGTATAATATTGACAGAAGATATATCTGGTCACACATTTTCCTAATCACCAATTATGATATAAGATAACAAATAAGTTTGGTAAATATGCAGTATTGATCATCATTTAGTATTGGTAAACTGGTTAATAAACACTACTGCCAGTAGTGTTTATACAATACATCAATTAACACATGATTTCCGTAATGATACAATATTGATTGACACATGCCACTTCAGAAGATAATATTAGTTGACACATGTCATTTCAGAAGATAATATTAGTTGACACATGTCACTTCAGAAGATATATCTGTTGACACATAATACTGCCTAGAAGACATTGATTTTCACAAAAGATTGTTTAGAAAGGAACACTGCATGACACGTATCATTGGTATTGAGACTGTTTGAGGTAATATTGGTTGACATGTAACAATGGTTAAAGTCGATTCTATAAATCCACTATCACTGTGTCGGACATGTTTAGCACCATAAAGGTAACTAACCTTAACAATCTCCGAAAATAGCCTAGCGTAGTTCCGCCGTTAATGTTTACGACCATTAGAAAGGGAATACGGCCTGTCCTCCTGTCTTCCTGCTACAACGTCTCATACCAACGACCATCAAATAAGGCAATATTTAGTAGTTTGGAAATGGCAAACGGATCGTAAACCAAAACTTGTTAAGGTCATCGGTATCTTGAAATGGAATTATAATTCGAATAGACTTTGTGCTACTACACAAGAGATACAACCACCAATTGTAAATCAGGAACATTTTGATAGTATAAAAGGGAAAATGGGCTGCATTGAATCACAGGGACAAGGCACAAATTCCCAACCCACAGTCAATATATAGACTATGTATTATACTGACTATACATAAGTGGACCGTGGACTCGGAATTCGTGCTAAGTTCCTGTGATTTCAACAAATACAGATAGTATTATCAGAAGAGGTTTTCATTGGAATCTTTAAAACGCGTTTTTATGACGATATTAAAACGTGCTATATTTACTAACTGTTTACAAATACATACCTTATAGATGCTAGGCTCATACATAAACTCATGACTGCACGAGCTGGAAAGGAAGGTCGAGTTACGTCACCTATTCATCCGTACTGTTCTAATGCGCGTGCATTGCTTGCCAGTGTAGTTATGATCCGAAAAGCTGTAGTACACCAGTATATATATATATATATTATATGGATGCGGAGGCTGATCCTCTATAGTATGTCCATGATAGTTTCTTCCTTTCTATCGTTATGTTAAAACAGCATCATCTGTGCTGTGCCGTGCTCTCGTGCCTATTTTTAAATGCATCCCCAGAAAAGAAGAAAATCGATGGTCACATGATGGCGTACTGTAGATTCTCGGTTCAGCGGTTAAAGCGTTTGGTTAGCCACCAAGTATAGTCGAACAGCCGAGTCAGAGGAAACTAGATGTCCACGATTCGTTCGAACATCTTTATATATATGACGTCCCAAGTAGTAGTAGTAAGACATAGCTTGTTACACTACAAATAGAAATATTCAGTTCAAACATTTAAAATGACGAATTACACTGTACTGGGATATCTGTGTAGCAATGGAAATGTGTTCAAATTTTAAAAAGAAAATTGTTAAAAGTTCCGATTTTTTTTCTACATTGCGTATCTCTGTCTATTTACGTTACTGATACTCAAAGTATATACTAGGAACTAGGCACTGGTACTCAATGTAGACATACAGAACTAGACACTAATACTCAATGTAGACATACAGAACTAGACACTAATACTCAATTTAGACATACAGAACTAGACACTAATACTCATTTTAGACAAACAAAACTAGACACTAATACTCAGTGTAGACATACAGAACTAGACACTGATATTCAATGTATAAACTAGGAACCAGATACTGGTACTCAATGTAGACACACAAAACCAGACACTGATACTCAATGCAGACACACAGAACTAGACACTAATATTGAATGTAGACACACAGAACTAGACACTCATACCCAATGTAGACACACAGAGCTAGACACTGATACTCAATGCAGATATACAGAACTAGACACTGATACTCAATGCAGACACACAGAACTAGACACTGATACTCAATGTAGACACACAGAACTAGACACTCATACCCAATGTAGACACACAGAGCTAGACACTGATACTCAATGCAGATATACAGAACTAGACACTGATACTCAATGCAGACACACAGAACTAGACACTGATACTCAATGTAGACACACAGAACTAGACACTGATACTCATCGTAGACACACAGAGCTAGACACTGATACCCAATGTAGACACACAGAACTAGACACTGATACCCAATGTAGACACACAGAACTAGACACTGATATTGAATGTAGACACACAGAACTAGACACTGATATTGAATGTAGACACACAGAACTAGACACTGATACCCAATGTAGACACACAGAGCTAGACACTGATACTCAATGCAGACATACAGAACTAGACACTGATACTCAATGTAGACACACAGAACTAGACACTGATAATCAATGCAGACACACAGAACTAGACACTGATACTCATCGTAGACACACAGAGCTAGACACTGATACCCAATGTAGACACACAGAACTAGACACTGATACCCAATGTAGACACACAGAACTAGACACTGATATTGAATGTAGACACACAGAACTAGACACTGATATTGAATGTAGACACACAGAACTAGACACTGATACCCAATGTAGACACACAGAGCTAGACACTGATACTCAATGCAGACATACAGAACTAGACACTGATACTCAATGTAGACACACAGAACTAGACACTGATAATCAATGCAGACACACAAAACCAGACACTGATACTGAAAGTATATACTAGGAACTAGTACACAAAGAACAAGACACTGGTACACATTGTAGACACACAGAACTATACAGTGAAAGTCATTGTAGATAAACAGAACTAGACACTGATACTTAATGTAGACACACAGAACTAGACACTGATACCCAAGGTAGACACACAGAACTAGACATTGATACTAATTGTAGACACACAGAACTAGACACTGATACTCAATGTAGACACACAAAGCTAGACACTGATACTCAATGTAGACACACAGAACTAGACACTGATACTCAATGTAGACACACGGAACTAGACACAGATACTCAATGAAGACACACAGAACTAGACACTGGTACACATTGTAGACACACAGAACCAGACACTGATACTCATTGCAGACACATAGAGCTAGACACTGATACTCATTGTAGACACACCGAACTAGACACTGATACCCATTGTACTCACACAGAGCTAGACACTGATACTCAATGAAGACACACAGAACTAGACACTGGTACACATTGTAGACACACAGAACTAGACACTGATACTCATCGTAGACACACCGAACAAGACCCTGATACTCAATGTAGACACACAGAACTAGACACTGGTACTCAATGTAGACACACAGAACTAGACACTGATACTCATTGTAGACACACAGAACTAGACACTGGTACTCATTGTAGACACACAGAACTAGACACGGATACTCAATGTAGACACACCTAACCAGACACTGATACTCAATGTAGACACACAGAACTAGACACTGGTATTCAATGTAGACACGCAGAATTAAAAACTGGTACACATTGTAGACACACAGAACCAGATACTAGTACACATTGTAGACACACCGAACCAGACCCTGATACTCAATGTAGACACACAGAACAAGACACTGATACCCATCGTAGACACACCGAACAAGACACTGATACTCATTTTAGACACACCGGACTAGACACTAATACTCATTGCAGACACACAAAATTAGACACTGATACTCATCGTAGACACACCGAACCAGACACTGATACTCATTGTAGACACACGGATCTAGACACTGATACTCATTGTAGACACACCTAACCAGACACTGATACTCAAGGTAGACACACGGAACTAGACACTGATACTCAATGTAGACACACAGAACTAGACACTGGTACACATTGTAGACACACAGAACCAGACACTGGTACACATTGTAGACATACAGAACCAGACACTGATACTCATTGTAGACACACAGAACTAGACACTGATACTCATTGTAGACACACCAAACTAGACACTAACACTCAATGTAGACACACGGAACTAGACACTGATACTCAATGTAGACACACAGAACCAGAGACTGGTACATATTGTAGACACACAGAACCAGACACTGATACTCAATGTAGACACACAGAACTAGACACTAGTACTCAATGTAGACACACGGAACTAGACACTGATACTCAATGTAGACACACAGAACTAGACACTGGTACTCAATGTAGACACACAGAACTAGACACTGATACTCAATGAAGATACACAGAACTAGACACTGGTACTCACTGTAGACACTCAGATCCACAGGATGATACTCAAAGTAAACACTGACAATAAAATGTAGAGACACGGAAATTCAGAAAGTATTAAGTATCAGAGTCTTGTTCCGTTCCATTCGTTTTCCGTATTGAGTATCGTTCTTATTTAAAACATACGTATGTTTCATTTGAGTAAACTCGCTACTTCCGTACGTACCCTACCATTGAATATCTAATTGGTTTTGTTTTTAAAACGAAAACAAAAAATATTCTGATATCAAAACTACTGCTGCAAGATTTCTCAATATTTCTGTTGTGTTTGCAATTTAGAACAGTGACATCACTGCAATGGAATGACAAAGATTTACATGGCGGGTTTCATCGATGAAGCAGAAGACGCTTACCCTACCGAAACATTCAAGGGTCTCGGTGTAAATCTTTATTTTGTTAATACTTTGGCCCTGTTTCAGAGAATTTTAGTCTGAATTAAGATTCAGTCTACAAGTCGGTATTTTCATGGTTTTTTTCATTGTATGGTGGGTGTCATCATTAATTTTACCTTCGCTTAAATCAGCACCGCAATCTGCTATTACCTCAGTTGACATGTTCATACGTTTATTTATAAAATGGGATGGGTTGATTTCTGTTCGTTATATAGTTCATCGTTATATAGTTCACTCTCCACCGTCCCTTAGATCAATACATTGAAATCGACACCAAACGACACTTCCTGTCTGAGTCTGCCGGACAGTGAATCAGCAATGATTGAATATGTGCTGTGTAATTGCGATGATCTTTTGTTAAATACCTACATTGTAAGAAAGGACAGAATGGCTTTATCTAAAGATCCGGCACCTTCAAAAAGACTTCCGGATTACGGCGCTTTATTTGGCTGTCGTCTGTCTGTCCCTTCGCTCTTCAGTGGCTACACTGACAGTACTGTACGGTATCCGTCTGGCTTCTTAATTTATCGTGACCACGGTAGCACAATTTTTTGTCTATCATTCTTCAAATCGTCCGTCTAGCTTCTCGCTCCATAGGTGACAGTGATTATACCGACCATGTTGCCTGTTTTTCGTTTTAACTCGCTCTCTCTAGTCGCGCGTGGATGAGTTTGTTCGTTCCCTGTGCCAAATCGACTCGTTTGTGGACACCAGTCATGTTTCCTTTAAAGTTATGAAGCGGTGAAGGGGCGGTGACCATACGATTGCGAATATGTGCCACATTTGACTTATTGTGGTGAAAGAAAAAGAAATACAAAAACAAACCCAACAAAAAGCAAATCGGATTTTTGTATTATATATGTGTGTGTATTTTTAAAGTGCATCTGATCTCGTTTGTACATAGAAGTATACATATTAGAAAAAGATACTTAATATTTTTATTTTGTGGAGCAAATCTCGTTTGCAAGTATAAAAGTCTGTAAAAAGAGACTTATATCTTTCTATTGCGTTGTCACAGACTAAAAACGTTATATTTGTTACCATTGGCATTCTTGGTCAATTCAAGCTTCCGTTGGACACCGGACACAGACACACTGCTATGGTTTCTTGAGTCAGGGTTAAAAGGCTGTGAACCAGTTTGGTATTAACCCATACTTATGTAAACGTTTTGACGACTGTAAATAGATATTAAGCAGAAAAAATAATCCGGATACGGATAGGGAAAATTCACAAACAAACCAACACACATCAATACGATTTCAAATTGGAAGCCATTTCTTAAGGGTTGGCGATTTGTCTGTCTGTCTAGGAACGGTTCTGTGCCTTGTCTCCTTGGCGCGTACCAATGAAAGACTAACATTGGCAACGCAGCCGGAATGTATAACAGAGCGTATTAAAGGAATATAAAGAGATCACATTACGACCTAAAAATTTGATTACCATAGCGTTTTGCTCAGTCTATCAGGGACATAGTGGTGTTTTGTAGTCATTGAACAACATACCAGTAACACGTACGCCGTTCTGATAGTAATACTGTACCAGACATAAAACGGTTACCATGTTACTGTAATTCACTCATTTTCGAGGGGATTTATTTCTCGTTGATTTCTTTGGTATTCTCCATGCACGGATTTATATGTCCACCAACTATTCAAATTAGTAGTAGTCTTATTAAGTTATCTTCATTATACGATAGCATATGTCCACGAGAAAACGATTCTTGGCTGTCTGTGACCCTTCTTTGCAGAGTTATGCCTCTTCGAAAATTCTTCGAGAATAGAGTTCTTTTTTTTTTTTTACTTTTCTTGATTATGCTTAGAGTTATCAAAATGCAATTTTTTTATGAGTTCTTGGTCAAAAGTTGCGCACCGAGTTCCCTTCCTGGCAGTCTGTAACCCTTCTTGGCAGTGATATGTCCATTTGAACTTGGAAAATTTCTCAGGAATATTGCTTTGCGCAGTTTTCCCTTTATGCTTCGAGTTTTAGAAATGAAATTTGATATTACAACTTTATGGTTGATCGTTGCACATCCAGTTTGATTTCTGGGTGACCGTGACACTTTATGCAGGCGGCACATACAGTTCCGAGGAACCCTTGTTCTTTGTTCAGAATTTTTTTCTTTTGTGGGTTTTTGTTATTTTATGAATTGACCATTTAGGTTTGACAAAAAATATATTGTTATCAAAGCTTCCCCCATTTCCAAGCTGACAGCCGTCATGCTAGCGTCTATCGCTTTCTCTTAATTTTTCACCGTTTCTAAAATCCCTATTGCGTGTTTCAATCAACATATTGGTTAATTGTTAGTTATTGAATCGACGGACACTGATATGTTTAAATACTCGCAAATACTTACATACATAGAAAACATAATATCTCTCCTTGAAATATTCAGTTTTTGCAATCGAACAAACCTGACATAATAATATCATATTTCACACAACATTTAACACCATTGTAACATGACTGATAGTCAACTTTTTGCCATCTTCATCCTTGTAACAAATTAGACCATAGATTCGCTCGATTTGAAATTGTGTAGACAATAAAACAACGGTATAACATTTTGTTGTTTTGTAATGTTTTACTAATCAATACGAATATAACATCAATTTTTGTTGAAAAATTTCCCTGAAGACTTAAGTGGGCGTCACTTACTTTTGAATATACAGCGTACTATTAAAAGCAATAAAACTATTATTAGAAATTGCTGAAAAGAGTTTTACGAAGCAACTGACTAACGTGGTACCCCTCTATCTTTTAGTGTAATTCTTTCCTCTTTCTCGAAAACAAGAACAATATTAATAACATATTAATATTATTTTCCCCAATCAACAGGACGGATCAGCTCTTCAAGGGGATCACATATGTACTTTGTTTTGTTATTTTGATATTGCTGTTCAATGTTGTTAATTAGTCCAATTGCGATGCCTGTTGCTAGGCAATCCAGTCCTTCGTAAATCCGATTATTATACTAATTATCACGTGAAGGTGCTTGTCATGTTTGTACGTCTAGATTCAAAATATCTTATAATCGCTTTTATTGTTTCCTGATCTGCAATAAAATTCATGTAAAAAATAACAAAGCTAAATAATAACATCTGGAAAGGGTCTGACTTGTGTATGGACACTGTGATACAGATTTATAGATCTTAGAAGCTTTCATGATAAAAATGAATGTCAGTTATATCATCACATATCATATAAACTTTTTGAATATACGTTTCACATTTCAATACGTTTGTCAGTCTCTTTGGATGGGAGGAGTCAGTGGTTGAAAATCAAATCAAAGTTGTTAAAATTTATATTGTAATAGATTTTTAGCTTTTTGTCGAAAATGGGCGTAACTGACATAGAATATGTATGATGGTGAAAGTAGCAACTAGCAATTTCGATCACTGGTTTTATTATTTTTTGTTTTGGTCTGTTTTTGCAATTTGCAATTTTCATTCTGTTCCTATAACGAATCGATACAACCAACAAGCCCCCAATCTCAGCAAATACATACATGAAATATGAATGTAAAACGCCGCGTATTTGCTAGAGCTCCTGCCAAATAATATCATCTATATGATTATGAATGCGTTTGCTCAATCTTCCTTCAAATAACCCGCTTTTTGTGAAAGGATTATCAAATTATTTCGAAAGAGGGACAGGAACTAGTATCTACTGATATTTTTTTAACGTCTTATTTGTCTCGTATCTTACGTTCACAATATTTTCTTGGTAATTTCCGAAAAATAACAGAGTTTGAAGAACACTCCCCACCCCTCTCAGGTCCACTTCTACTGACATGATCAAACATTTTCAGGAAAAAAGTCAACACCAATAAAACGATAGTGTAATGCAAATAAAGATTACGAAAAAGCGCGGGAAGAATAAATGTCAAGCGTTTCGTGACAGGGGAAGCGTTTTCTGCTTTATCAACGGAATACATAGTTTAGATGATTTAATATCATAGTTCGTCTAATGTATCATGTTGCCATCAAGAAATGGAAAATTCACTGATGGAGAAATAATTGAAAGTCGTAAATGTTACCATATAGACACGGACATTTCATTAGTGGAAAATCTTTAAATGATGATATATAAGTAGTTTAGTGGCAAGCTGTCCTTGCTGAGTTGTAAATAAAGTGATCTTACGGGATCTTCGGTGACGCTGTTGTTATACAGATACAAGACATGCATAATTTGATTTATATAAAGCACCTGATAGGAGTATACATGTATATCTAATATCGTATGTGTGAAAAGAGTCTTACAGTTATAAAACGAATCATGACGAGTTTTACAAATCCTATAAAAATATAAAAAAAAAGTTTTGTTGCGCACATTCGTTTTTTTTTTAGACTGAAACAAAATCTACATTAGCGATATTCTCGCATCATGTCCCCTTTTCCATGATGCCACATTGCACAATGACGTCATGAAGTTATGACGTCAAACTGAAAACAATGAGGTATTTAGCCTATCAAAGATCCTCTAGTTAATATTACAAATGTCACACCAAAAAAATGTAAATTGACATAGTTCGTTATGTGATCAAATTTGGTTCAAAACTTGTTTAGTGAGTACCTCATTATATGACAGAGTTAATGCCCTTTGCTATTTTTACGCTAAAGCAAGTAAGGACTTGCTATCAAAACTCGATTCTTTTCTTTCAATATTCCTTCTTAGCCTTAAACTATTAAATATCATGTTTTAAGAGAAAATCCGCAATATTTTACCAGATAACAGGTGCGTATTAAACCAGCACGTACACCACCTGTATCCGTACATCAGGGCCTGCCTCGTGCCATATGTTTTAGCCAGCCAGTATCAATGTAGATGACGTCAATTTCTAATTGGTGTCTTTATTCCATTTCTAGTGTACTTAACTCATATATTTAATGCAAAAATTGCTCATTGAGATTGTACCACGACTTTAAAAAAAATGAGAAGATAATTAATCAAAAAAACATATAGAATGGTTTGTTATTTTTACTGACGGTGATCAAGAAGATTTGTAGTATCTTTAGATAGCATTCAATCACTCTCTACCTTCTATCACAAATCTGTAAACGGCTGAAGTCATTCAGATATTCTAGAAAAATAAACTTTGGAGACATTATACGATAAATCTTGTTTTATGCTTTTCTTTTTATAATATCTTATATACATATATTCCCTGGTTGGTTTTTTTTCATCTGGTCGTTATTTTCCTGTCTTGGTGGATTTTATCTGATGGAACTGTCTGATATACATTCACCATGTTGAACATATGACTTTCGACGTAAGATTTTGTAGTATTTACAATATACAATATTTCCATCACATCAGGTTATTGATATTTCTAAACTTCATTTTTAATTGGATTGTGAATATATATATATATATCATACAATTTTTAAGTAATGCAGGTATCGGTCATTTGGGTTGCCTAGGGTCAGAGTCTAGATTATATGTAACAGCAAATTAACTCGTGACCATTACACGTGTCGTTTAAATTCAATATTACGAGTAACCTATTCAATTTTTTTGATAAAGATAACATACCAAACTCAATTTTTGGTGAATTTTCCAATGTGTTGGTAAGAGGGACATGAGAATCCGCAATATGTGTTTTTATACAGTAAGTTTTGCACATGTATACAAACTTTCCCTGTTAACAAAACATGTACATATGTACGTGCGCTAGTTACCATTTCTTGTCGGCCAATATTGATATAACAGCAAGTGCCAGAGGCAGCTTTGTGCGATTAGCCGTAGACTTAAGTGATGCTACCATCAACAGAATTTGTATTTACTACACCTAAATCGTGTTGTACGATGGAAATCGACAGATAAGTACATTTTTCTTATTATTGTTTAACCTGAATTTCTCAGGCTAAGTGTTTGGGTGTGTCCAGAGGGACTTGTGAATTAATCACAGAATGTTTAGTTGTCTTCCGACGTCCTTGAGAGCTCAAATTCATACTTTGTAAAAATGCCATCCTGAGTCAATAAACGATTTGTAATTATCTTTTGAAGGATGGTATTTAATCGAAGGTAGCTCTGAAACCTCGCCAAAATTATCCAAATATAATTTGTATCAATTTTGACGTGCCTGAGATTATGACGCAGTCATAGCTGATTTCGTCATCAACTTCGGCAAATACATTGCTGATCAAACACTTCACAATAGTAAACATGACCTTTGAACCATGACCTTTGTTTTGAAAAAAAAATATGTTGAAATGCTTACTTTTAAAACAGAAATTTAATAATATCAAATATATAGTAAGCATTCATTGCATTTAGAGGTGATTCAAGTTCAATACTGACAGACAGAAAACTACAGCTTTACTAGTGGCATATATATGTTTATATTGCACAAGTTCTTCCAACATTTAAATTCAAGGGTTCTCTGTAAATTTTACCTTACCTCATAGTCTACGGCCAACTCCATAACCGTTAATAATCATGTTTACATCTTTAACATTCGAGCTAACATAGCTCACATAGATGATATTGAAAATAAAATCAACACACTGAATCTGGATTCACATTTTATTACTTACTATTGGTCAATGCGTGTAGTATTTGATAGAAAATTAAGAAAAAAGTAACCATTTTGATTTCCATATTGAACATTCTGGAGCAGTCAACATGAAAAAGGGAAAAGAAAAGATTGCATAATTTGCCGGTTTTTTGCCATTGATAATGACTGCTTGGACGCTTATCTCCTCATAAATACTTATTCTGCTTCCAGTGACGTCATGATCTCCATGGCAAAGTACTTGATGTTTGCTGCTCGGCACTCGACACTTAGTCAAGAAATAAAGCTGACCCGTTCCGAATCCAGTATAATTGACCGATAGCAAGATGACGTCATCATCGTACCACCGACATGACAGTTCAGTGTAATAACACTATAAAACGACACTTCTGCTGGCACTTTTTTTCAAGAAGGGGTCGTTCAAAACAGGATGACTTCGAGAAAGACATGATGGCAGAATAGATTGTGCGTCACTTGGACATGTCCAAAATCGAATTTTCAACCCTTAGGGCTTCCTAGCGTAGATATAGTATTTCAGTATAGACAATTTATATCCGACACGCTCTGAATGAAAAAGCTCAGACTGATGGCCAGCCAACATCGACCCAACAAGCCGCATTTTAGTACGTGCAGACATTTGTATCGACCGATTTACATTTTTCTTGTGACCTTGAATCGAAGTGTTTATAGGGTGTATGTGTGTCATTGAACGGAAGTTAGATATAAATAACCAATATATACTCGTGGTCAATTTCAGAATTGTTTGGGTTTAGTCATCAAATCAAATCTACTAGAAATCAAACGAAATACAATATACAGTGTTTGCAACAGTAGTTTTATGTCTTTTAAAACAAACAGTAATCGTTCTGCACTTCGAATTTAAAACATTCTACCCCTCCGCCACCGATATGGCTAAATAAATTATACAAATTTACTATCTCTTCTCTATACTTTTCCATGGTGAGTAAAGTTTGAAATTCCAAATGATGGTTACCAGTCAACGTCATAGCTCATTACTATTCGGTACTTTCCGGTCGTTACTCGACATTTTCCGTCGTTATTTTTTTTAATTATATTTGATTTGATCGATTAATAAATTTATGATTTGTGAGTATTCTTCCAATGTCATGCCTCAAAACAATTTCCACAATAGGGAAATACTCAGCGCGTGTCGATCACACGTTTTTATGTCACGATTTCGAGAAACTGTAATCAATATGTTTCATGGTTGCGAGAAAAGTGTTTTTATCAATTTGAAAAAAAAAAGAGAAAAAGAAATACCAATTACTGATGCAGACCAGAATATCACAAACGAGGCGTTGATGTATGGCGTCACTAAATTAATTAAACAACAGCGACCTTTTCGCTCTCAACTAATTTGTTTTAAGAAAAACTTCTATCAAGCAATCACTTTTCTGTCGTTTGCATGATCGAGCTCATCCTGTCGTTGGGATGATGTAAATTATAGCCGTTTTTTTTTATGTTTTTTGCTTTTAATTACAATTTTACTACAATAAACAAACAATCAAGACCAACTTTCGTTATAGATTAACACTGGTGTACAGAAAAAATTGACAAGTCCAACTTTCATTTCAAATATTGTTGTGTTACATTATCTGTGGATACAATAACTCTTTAAAGTAAATTCCTAAACATCAAATATCCTATTCCAATATCAAACGTTTGAGAAAATATCAATACACGAACTTGATTTGAAATTTGAGAACGTGAGAATGGAAATATATTGTTCTTCGAGTCCGTGTCATTTCTACATGTTTTTCCAGTCACAATTTAGGATGCAGTTCTGAAATATGTCTGTTCGAGGTCGAGTATAGGAAAACACTCGGGTATGTACATTATGAATGACGAGTGCGATGCTCTGATCTGAAGATGGTATTGGGCCACTTGTCAAACTTTTCTTCTCCTGTCTCCTCTCCTTAAGCGCATCGTAACAGTGACATCAGTCAAAGACATGGACGTACCATTAATGTCCAGGACGCTTTTTAAATGTTTTGTCATATACAGACCAAATATCAACAGCCCAAATATAGCATTACCGTTACCATCCAACGTTCACAAGTGCAAAAGAGGGACGAGGTAAGGGGCGGGAACTGGAAATAAGGCTATGACCGTTAATGAACTGTACGGATACTCTTGGGAGACCTGCAAAATGAATATGCCGAACGAAAAAACAAATAAATAAATAAATCTGTTACACATCGCATTACGTTTTCAGCCTTTCTAGGGAAGCCGATGTCTGCTCGTCGATGCATTGAATGTTACAAGTGTTTAGTGATCATCACACCAATGCCATCTCCTAACACCTATTGCAGAAGACGGGTGAATTTCTGAGTGGCCGTACCAAACCCTGTGCCGAGAACCTGGTTTGCATTTAGAATATGAGAGATCAAAGCAAATTCTAGAGTTATGGGATCGCTTCAAGGTCATCACAGCTCTTCTAACATCAGATAATCCAAATTCAGATATTCTTTGGACACATGTAGATGAGTGGAGCAACCTGTTTGTGCCGGTGTATCAGTGCCGTGATTTTACGCTGTATATGCACTTATTGCGGTACCATGTAACTGAGCTTATAAAAAAGACACAAAAATGTTGTGCACTTTACACAGCAAGGCCTCGAAAAGGCTAATGACAACATCACAAAGCAGTTTTTTAGGGCAACAAATCACAATAGGAACACTACTTTAAAACAGATACTGGAAAATCAGAATAGGACGTTTGCGCTTGAAAAAAATGTCAACGCCAGAAGGAAAAACAAACAGAGTGTACCAAATACCACATAGGAAGTCATCATAAAACAAATGTCTTCAAAATCCTGCTGACATCTAAGTAATTTTTCCATATGTTCTTGCTTTAAATGCAACAAATTAGTTAAGTTGGCCCTGGTATCTAATGACTGGCTTACAATAGACATCTACTTACACATATCTCATCCTATATTATGTATAAAGTGGCAAAACAATGGTCATAGTAAATTGATTAAAGTGAAGGTTTTCAGGGTTTCATTTAGGTAAATTTCATCAGTACAGGTCATGTGGGCATCTTGTAATTTTAAGTGCATGTGTATTTCATACACATTTTTTATTTCATAGTTTTTTTTTAAAAAAACTAAGTTGAATCATAGCACTGAGGTGTACCAGAATTTATTTTAACTAAGAATGTTTTTGCGATAAATTTGTGCGTTGGTCCCGTGTGATGATGTTTATAAAATGATGACTACATATCCTTTGAGTGTCTTGAAGACTTTAAAATGGTTATGTCTTTTTACATTCTATAATTTTAATGAACTTCTGTAACAGGTATTTATGCAAGATTTTTGTTCAGACGTTTTCGCCAAGTCAGCTTTTCGTAAAGACATTTTTATTATTGTACATTCATTGAATTTAGATTTAAATTACTCTTTGTTTGTGGTCCATCGCCTGTCTTTCTATCTTTAAACAAAACTTGTTACTGCCATTAAGTATTTCTTCAAAAGTACTGGATGGATCACACTCAAAAATTTAGATATGTAGGTTTTTCTTCATTGATATTATAAGATAAAGGTAAATGTGCTCAGAAAGAATTAAGCTCTTGGTAAATGCAGTGGTGTCTTGTATTATTGATTTAAGTGAAGTTTTCAGTGCAGGCCATTTGGGCCTCTTGTAATTATATATTGTATTTCATAAAATAAAGTCTATAAATTTTATGAACTTCTGAAACGCATATAATGATAAGTTTAGATGGGTATTTCATGGATGTATTTTACATGATACCCGATTTATATTTTATAAGACGTTATACATGCAATGTCTATCTTTATTTCTTCATGTTTTTAGTCTGTATTTACATTTGTTATTTTCATTAATATACCAAGATATGGTGTTTCTATTTTTTTTTTTTAATTATTATTTATTCTTATTTTGTTAGTAATTCTAGTATTTGTTATAATTTACAAAATGATTAATGGCATTAAAGAGATACAGTTGAAATTTCGCTCTTGTTTTTCCTTCTGTATGGGGTGTGAAATTGTATGTGCACCGGATGGTGTACATAGCTGAAATGAACTTAAAAAGACAGCTTTAAATTTAATTGGCCAATACTGCAAATGCCCAGTGTCTGTTCTTAGATATATTATGGTGATTCCTGAACAGGAACTAGTTGATTGGAGATTTCGTTTTAAAAATAGAGGGTATTCGAAGCGCAGGGGCATACGAAGATGGCTGTATTTCGCTAGTTTTATGCTTCGAAACTTAAAAAAATGACCACACTTTTTTAATGAGCTGTTCATATTGAAAGTTTTATGATAGAACTTGATAATTGTTTTAGTTATCCTGAAACCTGGGCCTAAAAACGGTTTCAACTCATTTCGACCACAGACGACCTGTTCAAATTACGTGACGCAAACCAGTACATTCGGGGCAGTGCCCCAGTCCAGACTGCACATGAAACTGGGTGTTTATGGCATCACAAGTATATATAAAGATAAAATTAATTTTATCCCTTGGAGGCGATATTGGGGTTTCTCAACCCGAGGGGAAAGCTGATCAGGTTAGCAGAGACGAGGCGTGTCCCTTATCACCAACAAATTAAGAAATGTAGCCCGCTGACCTTATTAGTAACTAGTATGAGTGTCTGGTTTTGTGGTCTCGGTGCGTCGCATTGTAGATATGATTACATTGATGTGACGTCAGTTGATTGTTACAATGACGTCATACCGTTGTCCTGACAGAGGAATCCCTTTTTCAATACCTTAGGATGAGACTAATCGATTTTTTACCCCCTTTAGTGTGAAATAAGGGGATTTCAACCCGAGGGGGATTATTATTAAGTTGTCAACAGAGGCTTGAAAGGGCAAGCAATATCCTAATCATATCCCCTATCGTTCTCATTTCCTCTTAAAATGCCTCTCGATACATCTTTGAATAGAATCAATATTCAATGGGATTCTCCATTAACGAATTGGTTTCTCTTTAACACTGTAGTTAACACATTAGACAGGACTGACTCAGCTTGTAGAAGAAACAACAGGAATCTCAGGTGTGATAGCATAATTTATTTTTACATTTTTATCACAACAGTCTGATCACTAACATATTGTTATCAGTGTTGGTTCCTATACAAAGCACTTGACATGACTCATAACACAAATACTGTAAACCAGCTGGGCCATACAGTTCAAAACACTGACTAACTCAACAGAAAATCAATTCTTACACAGAAATTCAAAAAAGGAACAAAAATGGATTTTATTTACTATAATAAACTACTTACAGATTGATTTGAAAAAAAAAAAAAAAAAAAATTGGGGAGGTCGGGGGAGGTCCTAATTTATCATTATTAACTCCTTAGAGATTGATTTGAAAACAAGAATACACAAAATATACAAAAATACTTTTTTTTTTTTTTTTTGGGGGGGGGGGAGGGGGAATTTAAAAAAAAAGAAGGAATTTTGGAGTATTATTGTGAATCTTATCATTAAGTAAAGTAGACCCCAAGTGTCAATGTGTCAGTGACTAAGATATTACAATGTACATATAAAAACAAAGTAAAAAAAGAAAATATGACTGTAATAAAAAGACATACATATGAAAGTAAGAAATTTTTAAATATAAAAAAAATTACTGGCTATTATCTAAAAATTCTTCGTTTTTAAAAATTTGTCAAACATGATCCCCATTTGAAACTCACAGTCATTTCTGTTGGAAATTCATCATACAACCCTTTATATGTTACAAAATTTTAAAACAATTTTCTGTAGAGAATTAATTCGGATGATTTTGCAGGTGAAGAACTGATAGGATGTCACAAGGATGGACATATTGTAAAGTATCTAGTGGGTAAGCGGCACACAATTTTGGTGGCAATCATTGCTTGGTTAGTATGTGGTTAACAAAGAATAACTTAAATTAAATCAATTACTTTTTTTAGGTCATCAACTTTGAAAAAGGACATAAAATACTGCTTCATGAAATTCCAGAACTAACCACCACGAAAACAAGCCCTTGAGGAGAAAACGGATTTGTTTGAGATTTATTCATGCAATCAAACCTGATAAAGCTTAAAATGAAGAGAAAATTTTTTCTTTGAAATTTTAAGCAAGAGAATATCAAATGTACTGAAGTCATTTCTTACATCCCAATCATAAACCTTAGGAAAAAACCAAAAATCTCTAACATCAGTACCAGGTTGGAAGCATTTTAACAAAAGAGTGTTACAAATGAAGAATATTTGAAAGGCAGTTTTTTAAAACCTGAAAAATGATAGAAGTTTAGGGGTTTTTTTTGCTGGGGTGGAGGTTTGTGTCTAATTATATTCTATTTGATACAGGAACTTATAGGACCTTTCTGTCAAACATTAACGATGTAGAATACTGAAAATCATAATACTATCAAATGTCACCACTTCATTTGTTATCACACATATTTATGACAACCATTACTATTCAATAAAATGGAAAACACAGACTCATTAAATACTTAATACATATGGAGATGAGAAAGGAAAGATGAGATGTGAAAAATAAACTATAAAATTTTAAACAGAAATAAAGAATGAGGTAAGTTTTTCAGATGGATTGACAGACAAGTGCTAACTGAGATAGAAAGAAAAATGGGAAAGGGACATCTACAGAGAGGTGTCTCAAAGCATTCCATAAACAGCATATGGAATTGAGAAGTTTATTTGATACAGAATGAACGGAAGACATATATATTTTCTTGTCTTGCATCAGCCTGCGATACAAATGGCAAAGTCATTTTTTGTTCCAATACTTGACAATTACATGTAATGGATACGAAACTAACCTTTATTAAAGTGGCTGGTCAGTTACTTTTTTCCCAACAAAATCATCATTTTAATGACAATGAATTTCTGATACAAAAATTACTTCTGGAAAAAGAAAATCTGCCTGTTAATACTCTGGTATGTTTAACTGCTCAAAGATTTATTCCTTAAATATCATGTGATGTTTACATAATATCTGCTTTATTTATAACCTGAAATAGCCGAAAGGATCGACCTAGAAATTTCTCAAGAATGCAGTGACAGGTAATGGAAAATCAGTCATCATGAAAGACTTCACACACAGGTTATAAAATAGAATAGATTGCTTACAATAAATAACTGACAATCTCTGATACACTGTACAACTTATACACAAATGTCCCAGGGTTGGCACACCTGTTGAACAATCCTTTATATATATATATACTAGTACAGACACCTTTTTGTTAAGGTATGTATATCACAAATAGCTGACGTTGGCCCTGAATTAATAAGCACCAGGCCGATCATCGCTCCTTGTCATGCTTTGAAAAGTCTCTGGATCTATGTTAACCATCTTCATGGCCATCAGTGTCTATGGTTATGTCCTGTGAATGCCTTAAAGAACTGGATCCAGGTCAATCCTATTCGTGGAGAGTGGCATCTGGGTGGATCTAGGTCAATCATCTTTGCGGAAGATGGCGTCTCGGTGGCTATAGGTCAAACGTCCTTAAGGAGAGTAGCATCTAGCTTATGTGCTGTGAATGAAATAGAAAACAGGACTGTAAGAGGAGTAATATTGAGAGGAAACTGCAGTTGGTTTTGTGGTTACCCTTTATCTTTATAAATGTTGACATAGATCACAGTACTTTCGAATTCTGTGAGCAAGAGTTATTCCCAAAGTGCCAGTGAAAATATAAATATTTTTGGAAAACCGCGAAATTTGAGCCTCATGAAAATATAGGATTTCATATATATTGTATCATTTAGATCTAAACCATTCTTTGAATCATCAATATATAGCCATAACAGTTAGAATAGTTTTAAACCCAGAAAGGATTTGTAAGAATAACAGAAATGAGTTCAGAGTGATACTTTGGAACAGAAAGGGACACAATGGAACCGACATGGGTCATGGGAACTGGACAACCCCAATAAAATCCCTGTTTAACAAAATCATTTATACATAACACTAATAGATACAATATTACTAATAACTTCTAATACGGAGACATCTGTTTGATGTCACGGAAGACAATACTTGTAGTCATGAATGGTTCAGCGGGCTTTACCAATGGATATTTATAATACAGGATTGACAGGATATTTGTTAAATCTTTCGTTATGAATTTTTTGCGGTATTATACCTTTGGGGAAATCAGGTTACCTCTGCTGCTGTCAAAATATATTTTATGAATCTCTATATAGCACGGATATCTAATTAAACTACAAAAATATCAAACTGTTTGAAGTCCAATTATTGCTAATTAATCTTCAATCTTGACCAATGTAATGGATCAACTTCACGTTGATCTTATTTATGATAGAAACCTCTCATTACAAGGTCTGACGTAAGACAACAGACGTTTCCAACATGTGACAGATGTTATGAACATGTGCATGTCTATATCAAGACTGAGTTAGAATACTGAAGAATCATATCTTGTTCTCTTTAATCACATAATGACCTGAAAACCTTTATTTATTGAAGTGTACAGTATGCTCTAATCACCTGTAAAGTCCAGAAACTTTTAAGCAAACAAAGAACTATCTGAAGGAATTTTTTATTATCAATTCTCAAAATTGACAAAAACTTTATGCTTATCATTCAAAAGTTCAATTAAAGCATGATAAATCTACATCTGTTGAGATTTAGAATGTTCTGGCACAAAACCAAATAAGGTTAATGTATTACGTATGCTATAAGAAAAGTACTGTCAAATCTAAATGAAAGTTTATAACATTGATGAATCTGAGTACCATTGGTTGAGAAATCACAATTACTGTTTCTAGTATGATTTTACCTCATATTACTACTTAGAATTCAACCTCAAACTCAAAAAATATCACTAGCATGCAACTATGTCAACCTTTTTTTTATCCGATGTTTAAAACATAAATTACCCTAAAAGATGGCAAAGAATGAATGCATTATTTGACAAAGAACTTATCTTTTTAATAGAATTAAAAAAAAAGGAGTATGTAAAACAAGTCCAGGACATATATTTTAAGGAGATTCGAAGTGAAATTCCAAAAAATTTGAAGAACTACTTCCACACAATATGAGACCTTGATAAATAAGATTATAAAAATGTCATCAATTTGGATCAAATGAAGGTGAAATGGAAAAGATTGGGAAATCTACAAAGCTTGAAATAAATCTGGAAGACATGACCTTGCTAGGAAATATTGATGATACTGCCTGCTAGAATCAAAACTTTGCTTTAAGTTTCAGGCCTTGGATCTTTAAATCTATACATCTGAATGTAGCCACAGTGCAATAAGTTTCATTTGTATACCTACATATATAAAGTTACAGTATAAAACTCGTGGGTTAAAATCTGCCATGATGTCTGATGTGTGATGTTGAAGAAAGAAATACCTAAAATACTTTCTTATTGTGCACAGTATTATATGAGCTAACAATGTTTTGACTAATCATTAACTTATAGGGACATAGCTCTGTGAAGTTGGTACAGTTCATTTTCCAAAATGCAAGTTATCAAGAGGCTTAAAAGAAGGATTGATAATGGAAAGGTCAGAGAATGTGTAATTGTCAAACATAGAGTACCACAATTTTTCGGATTTTGCTTAAATCATCAAGGTGCTTAAGAATTGTAGCTGATTCACGGGCCAGTATGATCTACAGCTTTAGGTGTTCTTGACCTAATGTGTACAACCAAACCATGCGAGGTAAAATTTGTTTTACTGCCTATCCAGCAGAACTCTGGTGGAAAGTATCTATACATTCTATATGATTCTATTGCTGATGATGTTAATGCATACAGGCTAATTTTGCAAGCAACTCCGACTTCCATACCTGGTACTATAAGCATTGTGTTTTTTGCGCACTATGGAATCAGTACACAGAGTGAGACAGATATAAAAATGTCATTGCTCACACTAAAAAGGAAACCTGTAATTTTTCCTCTTTGAGGAAAACAATATTATTTATTTAGAAGGGAGCATTTGCTGTCATGGACAAACTTTTATAATAGACTTATTTCCTTGTTTCTTGTTTATTCTCATTTTTTTTTTATTTACACGGATACTTACAGTCTTGTGGAAGCCAAGATATCTTCACACAGTTTTTTGTAATGCCATGTGTCTCCCTTAACCCTCTTGCGACAGACTCCTATATAGGGCATCTTTGGAATGGCACACACCTCCATGTCAAATGCCAGCTTGACTTTGCCCCAGTCATCGGTCACTGTACACCGCAGGGTGTAACTACAACAGGCAATTCAGTGATAACAAATTTCTATTCGGGAGAGTTTCCAATAGCAATAATTCAAGATGGCTGCCATGTGTAATTCAGTGATACGCCATAGTTCAAGATGGCTGCCATGTGTAATTCAGTGATACAAATTTCTACTCAGGAGAGTTACCAATAGCAATAATTCAAGATGGCTGCCATGGAAACCACCTGGAATGTTATATGGATTTGAATTTTTCTTTAGGATGTTTAGGTCTCATTAAAGGGAGTAAATAATAGAAATTGTTTTACAGTTGAACCCAATCATGACTAAAACTTAAAGAGCCAAACCCACTCCTCGACCAATAATATGTAAAAAATAAAAAAAAAAATTCATGATTTCCTATTTTTCTCGGGTAGCTAAAGTTCTGACTAACCATGTAATGCTGCAATTTAAAAGTAAATCACTACCTATCTAACATAAAAAATAGTTTTAAAAAAGAATTTGAAACGACTCGGTGCTAATTTATAATCATGGGGGAAGTCCTGCCCTCTGATGCATGCAATGCGGCAGAAAGCGTGCGCGGGAAACGGGGAAGAAAACATGTTCTGGCGGACTCTGAGGCGAAAAGAAGGAAGATGGCTGGTTCATACTCTATCGCTCTCTGTTTGGCTCTGGTGTAGTATAACTCTAAAATCATATTCATAAATACTCTTATCATCGAATATTCGCGTTTGATAGATCCATTTCATGATGTTCTATAAGTTTGTTAGTGTATTGTAGCCCCCATTTGAGGGCCTCTTTGCAATTAATCGTAGATTTTCTCATAATCTGCACATTTTTGTGTCATATCTAAGCATTGAAAGATGTGATCAATACATACGTTAGATGATTTCCATACAGGATATATAGAGTATTGATTGCCCCTCCCCATTTTTGTTTTGGTTCTGACCGCTTCTGAACGTATCACGTGGTTTTTCCCCATCAATATTCATATCCTGGTGTTGATTAATAAGACTAATTCCGGCACCGATATCTCCGGTACCCTTTCATTTTTAAGTTCGAAACTTTATACAAGTCTTTATTTATATATTATTTATAAGTATACAACAACATTTCCAGTTAATAAGATATGAAAAATATCTATTACGGAGTGGGTCTGGCTCTTTAAGTCTACGAGAAACCTTTGGTGTTAACTGCAGCTCTTTTCACAGTTAACTTTCTACAGAACAATTTTGTCCAAATTTCAAATCATTTTAGGTTATTCAACAGTTCTTTCAAAATGCAACAAAGTGCTTCTTTTGTTTTATTAGAGAATGGATTTGAAAATTTGAAATTTATGTTTGTCATAATTTTAGGTTCTTTATGCCATGATCTAGATTTAAACATTTGATTGCTGTAGAACTACAGCAACTTTCTTTGATGCTGTTGTTGATATCATTGCACTGATGACTTACTTTGATAACTTTTTACTTACTCGCTCTGCTTGTAAGGTATGAATTTCTTTTCGATGACGCCTTTAAGCCGTGACATCACCAAATCTGGGCTAAATTCACTTGTTCTGTATACATTGTGTAAAGCCTACAACAGATCAGATCATTTTTCAAGAATGATTCGAATACTAGTTTGAACTAAAGCACTTTTTGATTGTTTTGTTGTTTCTACTCTGAATATTCTTGCCCAAAAATAACATTATCACAAGGCTGAAATATATACATCTGTCCCGACAAATATCTGATGCATTAAAATTGTGTTTCAAATCTAACAACCAAATGTTGATAAAAGTCTACTACATTTCAAAGTAAAAAACATTCAACTAAGCCAGGAAATCACAAGACAAAATTTTAAAATGGGCAATAACTCTTACAAACTAAGAATTATAAAATGTCTGTGAAACATGAATGTAGTAGTAGATGGACCTGGATAACACTAAATGCTCCCCATGAAATTAAAAGAGATTGATCAAAGTTCATAAAGGACGAAGAACACCATTCCTTGATATACATGTACCTTTACTTTCCTTGGTCCCTCCCCAGTAGACCCTCTTTGTTTCTTAGGCGTCAGCATATTAAACACTCTCTCCAGACTTCCGAACACAGAGCCCTTTCTTGTCTTCGTAGCTGAGCCTGGTGTTTCTGGCTCCCCTCGTTGTAAACCCTCATCCACTGATGCAGCCCTGTTATAGTTATCCACATGTCTAAAATATCACAATAGCATACTCTTCACAACTCTCAGTAACGCCCAGGCTGGGTCCTTTACACTTGAAGCAAAAGCCAAGCAGTGCGCTCTGAGGGTAGTTGTATATCTAAGCCACTAATACTTCTTCTAAGTCAGCTATGATCTGCAGCACTACACAACAATACTTTACAACATGAAACCTACATCTCGTCCCAGTTCATATCAAATCTAGAAATGAGTCCTTCCTCAGCCAACATATTTGTTTGCATGATTATCATTTTTTCACATACCATGTTTTGAAAATTCTAAATTTTTTAAACTTTTTGCTAAATATTGTTTGTATGCCTTGTATCTCAGTAAATATTTTAGGATTTTAGAATTTTAGATTAAAACGATTAGTCACATGAATGGTATTTCTTTATCTCTAGTGTTTCAGTAATTTCCTATAGAATTATCCAATAATACTTGAAACTCCCCTGCTGCTAACTTTCAATTGCACAATCGAAAACTAACAAAATTGCATATTCATGTGACTGTAATGTCTAAAATACAAGAAAACTTCTGTTTTGGATCCAACTCGGAAGGCAGTCATTACAACATTCACTGATGGTTTTGATTGAATTTTGTAATAAGAAAGAAGACAAGTTAGCCCTAAATTCAAACACCACACATCAAACTGAAGATCTCTCACAAGCTACATGATTTGAGTAAATGAGCTTCTGTAAAGATTTGCTGGTCTACTTCCTAAACTAGCAGATACACTTTTAAAATTTAACGCTCATTCAAGCCTGTATATATGATCATTAAGTGTTATTGGCTCAAAGCCATTGTTATTAAAGCAGCCCAGGATATATAAAATTATTTTCATATTTCATAACATTAAATTGTTTTTAAAATTTGGTTGCATTTACGTGATAAATGTTCTGGATACAATGACTATGAATGTAAGATAGATTTCATTATGTGTGGTTCATAGATCAGGGGAAGTAATTCTGTTAATTTTTAAAACTTCGATTGAAAATATTAAACTAATAAATTTCATATTTGCCCATGTTATTTTTGCCTGCCGTTCAGAATATTTGTCTTCACCTAGTGTTATTACATATTTCCATTATATGTTTTAAGACGAAACATATACATTGAATCTATGGCAGATTTACCAATTATATAAGATACACACTAATCGTATCCATACAACTTTTAACTGATAATCATTAGAGAAACTTAGCACACTATGCAAGATTATATAAAAAGTATGAACTTGCAAGCAAGATAAAAAAGTTCAACTAGCAAAATAATGTCCGTACTGCAGAATATAAACTGATTGCACTACTACTATGTCAAAAATCAAAATTCTCAATGTGAAAATGTCTCTACCTCAACAGGACTTTATATATATGAAAGTGTGCAAGCAGGATACAAGAGTGTTTTTGTGATTACAATGATACATGACATAGAAAAAGAGTGAAGAATATTACTATTATTATCATTACAGTCTTAACGACCCGTCAACATATAAAAGGTCATTTCCAAATAGGGCCATTAACAGTGAAGAAAGTTCCCCTTCAAAATCCTATTTTCCACAACTTATTTATGACAAAAATCTAAAAGCTATTTTCTTAAATTGTACATTAAATAAGACTTTTAATTCAATGTAAGGCTGAAAACATGAATCACTTACTTTTTGCTTGCGCTTAGTGGTTCATCCTTGGGCAGATTATTGAGTTGAGAATCATAGGACCGAGACGGAGAAAGTGTGGAGTTCAGGTAAGACAAATCCGATTTCTTTCCAGGTGTACATACTGGAATAACACAAAATGTTACACATTGAACAGAAATTCAAAAAACTCTGTTATTGCATACATAAAATATCTAGCTAGGAAATGACTTGACATGACCACTAAGAAAATAAAAGTCCCACTTTTTAGCAATTTTCCTCAGACAGCATTTTTAAAACTATGATTTTAACTATAGCATCATTTAATAAAATGTTTCAGTCAAAGTTTGAAGCAAATATCTTACAAATCGTTACATCAATGAATTATCAACAAGATGTGTTTATGAAACATTATGCCCTGTATTACAACAAAATTCTGAACTGAATCATTGAAAATGTAAAGTATGTGCTAATTGCATGCTTTCAACTGTAGGTCAAAGGTTATGGTCAAGGTCACTGGGTCAAACATTTTGGTCCATCAGAAAAGTCTTGTCACAAGGAATACACATGCAAGATATGAAAGCCTTACATCTTACAGTGCAATAATTATGGGCAAGACAACAAACAAGTTGACAACAAACAAACAGCACCAAAAACAATATGCCCTCTTTCGTTCTTTGGGCAAAAATAAAATCAATATTTACTATAAGAAAGTCACATCACCCCTTTCAATCTAAAACACACTCATCAGTTATCCTTGAATGTATAAAGCAACTTCCTAGAGCGAAGGGGAGATAACAAGGTCAAAACATTGATGATAATTCAAAGTAGCATTGACTGTAACAAGCTGAAACACAGCAACATCCAAGATCTTCTCACATTTAACCTATTCATAGTTTCCGAGAAAACATTTAGAAATGATGTTGCTATGATACAAAAAAAGCAAAGAGAGTGTGTACAAGCTTAATCGGTACCCTCATATAAAACCACTTCTTTATCTCCCTTAGAAAACAATGAGGATAAAATATTTTACATGAATCGTCTATAGTTGTGGGGAGTTGCTTGGCCATCAGCGGTGACCTTGGCTTCGGAGGAGGTTCCAGAATGATCTCTTTAGGGGTCTTTATCACAGACTTGGGTTTAGGTGTCCTGTAACTAGGGGTTTGAGGGACAAGGAAGTTTTTATTATCCTCCATTGGAGAATTTTCCTTATCCTCATCCTTTGCCCCAAACGTAAGGCGTTCTCTAGCACGTGGTCGTCCTCTCTCTTCACAACCGTAAGGTGTTGGCCTAGGACCTAGATCACAGTTCTGTTGGTGGCTTTGTTTGTCTTTGGGGGTCAAGGCCATTCGTGGTGATGCTTCGATGTGATTGTTGGGATCTGCACTCAGACTTCTGGCCTATAACAAATACACACTTATAATGTTCTTCAGGTGTATGATTACAAACATTTATTTACAGTTGTCAATATTAATAAGTACAAATTTTCATTTCATATGAAAATTTGTGAAACAAACAATTTCAGTCACATGTGAAATGGAAACAAACATAAGACCATTTTTAGACCTTCTTTAACACATTATCAATTTTTTCCAAATATTACAAAACATGGCGGAACTGCTAAGAAACATACTCTGTTCCTGTTGCCAGCCGGTGTGTCCTCATATGACTGGGATCTGTTCTTTTGGAAGAGGCGAACAGGCCGACCCTTCAGTTTCTTCTCAAACAAGAGGAAGTAGGTAGCAGTCAGGTAATCATATTTCCACTGAAAATTGAAGATTTTTTCACTGTTAAGAAATCAATCATAACAATATCAAAAAATTACAAAAAGTCTATCATCAAACCTTTATCAGACTGCCTGAACAGCATCACTGTTTCTATCATCAAACCTTTATCAGACTGCCTGAACAGCATCACTGTTTCTATCATCAAACCTTTATCAGACAGCCTGAACAGCATCACTGTTTCTATCATCAAACCTTTATCAGACTGCCTGAACAGCATCACTGTTTCTATCATCAAACCTTTATCAGACTGCCTAAACATCATCACTGTTTCTATCATCAAACCTTTATCAGACTGCCTGAACAGCATCACTGTTTCTATCATCAAACCTTTATCAGACTGCCTAAACATCATCACTGTTTCTATCATCAAACCTTTATCAGACTGCCTGAACAGCATCACTGTTTCTATCATCAAACCTTTATCAGACTGCCTAAACATCATCACTGTTTCTATCATCAAACCTTTATCAGACTGCCTGAACAGCATCAATGTTTCAATCATCAAACCTTTATCAGACTGCCTAAACATCATCACTGTTTCTATCATCAAACCTTTATCAGACTGCCTGAACAGCATCACTGTTTCTATCATCAAATCTTTATCAGACTGCCTAAACATCATCACTGTTTCTATCATCAAACCTTTATCAGACTGCCTGAACAGCATCACTGTTTCTATCATCAAATCTTTATCAGACTGCCTAAACATCATCACTGTTTCTATCATCAAATCTTTATCAGACTGCCTGAACAGCATCGCTGTTTCTATCATCAAATCTTTATCAGACTGCCTGAACAGCATCGCTGTTTCTATCATCAAACCTTTATCAGACTGCCTGAACAGCATCACTGTTTCTATCATCAAATCTTTATCAGACTGCCTGAACAGCATCACTGTTTCTATCATCAAACCTTTATCAGACTGCCTGAACAGCATCGCTGTTTCAATCATGAAACCTTTATCAGACTGCCTGAACAGCATCACTGTTTCTATCATCAAACCTTTATCAGACTGCCTGAACAGCATCACTGTTTCTATCATCAAACCTTTATCAGACTGCCTGAACAGCATCACTGTTTCAATCATCAAACCTTTATCAGACAGCCTGAACAGCATCACTGTTTCTATCATGAAACCTTTATCAGACAGCCTGAACAGCATCACTGTTTCAATCATCAAACCTTTATCAGACTGCCTGAACAGCATCACTGTTCCTATCATCAAACCTTTGTTTATTTCCAATGTATTTAAGATGAAGAATTAAGCATATTTTTGTGGTATCCATGAAAATTTTAATCTATCAAAGGTCTTCCAAATTCTACTGCAAAATGAACATGTAATATTAAACAGTATGAATCTTATTTTTGTGAATTCCAATAGCTTTTTAATGGTCTGAATCTATAGCAATATATCGAAAAACCTTTAGGATTTCACTGTTAAAATCCATGTCCCCTCAGTGCAAAATTCACCTGTCGGTAAAAAAAAAAAACCCAAAAACAAATCATAGCACAGTATGTATATAAGTATTCTCTCTGGTTTCATTTTTCAACTGTATGATAACCCTAGTCAAATATCACAAGACAGCTATAAAAACGAGAGTAAATTGTGAAAACTTCTACTACCTCTGATACAGTATTTTCCATCTCTTTCTTTGTTTTACCGTAGTGGACTGCCAGTTCTGTAATACAGTCATCATCCAATAATTTTCTCTGAAAAAAAAAAAAAAAAAAACCAAAACTATAACTATAAATGTTAACATGAGAGATAAACAAGATATTAAAATCTAGAACCTTCAAAATTTTGTCCTTTTCTTCGTTTGAAAAATTTGACACTTGAAAAACTACAGTGTAGAAACGTTGATTTATACATTAGAGCACTCAACTTTTATTGCACTCGTCTTACCAATGTACATTGTATTGACTCAACATTCTGGAATCATTTGTGACTACCGTATTAAGATTGTGAAAAAAAGCTTGAATAAAGTTGTAACCACTCTTTTGTGACCATATTATGAGAGAAGTCGAGTGTGGATGTACATCATTTGTGACTATGCCAGGAGTGATAAGGGGATTAA
The DNA here is from genome assembly GCF_031769215.1 of Ylistrum balloti. NCBI lineage: Eukaryota > Metazoa > Mollusca > Bivalvia > Pectinida > Pectinidae > Ylistrum > Ylistrum balloti. Next base: position 419,877 of record NW_026782239.1, read on the forward strand.
TCTAGAAAATATTCACCACCAAAAAGGGTAGTATACCTAAAGTTTAGTGTTTTCCTCACTGAACATAAATTCCCCATCAAGAAAATATATTGAAAACATGGGGAACTTCCCCCTAAAAGTGAAAATTTTCCCCAATACTGACCTGATTAGTATATTTTTACTTAACATATTTTCATATCATGCCATTATCACAAAGAAATATCATTCCTACATCAATATTGTCCTATTTTTATACACATGTCACATATCTTTTGATTCTATTCCTCTTTTGAATTCTGACTAAAAGGACTGTCTAAAATTTCTCCATTTCTCAAAATAGGCCAAAATTTCCCTTTTCCACAAAGAGTAGTATACCCTGACTTCTAGATTAATCATTGTCATTTTTAACCTTATTAGAGGTGATACTAGAGGAAAAGTGCAGATATGTATACTGGCACTTCATTTTGATCTTGTTTAGAGTGATGTAAGAGTTTTGATGAGATTATAATTCATTTGTGATGAAGTCTGGAGTGATGAGAGTGCTCAATTATGGACATATTTCATTTGTGACCATATAAGGAGTGATGAGAGTTTTATTTTTTGATGTCATACTTCATTTGTGACCATATAAGGAATTATCCCAATTTTTTGTGATGTCACACTTCATTTGTGACCATATAAGGAGTGATAACAGTTTTTTGTGTGGTTCATACTTTGTATTTACTCTGCCATTCAACAGGTATATTGAAGCTCTTGGTCAGCCAGGGGTGTGTAATAAGCTGCTGTATAGTGATCCTTCTCTTGGGGTCCACCTTCAGCATCATAGCTATCAGGTCCTTACTCTCCTCGGACAACCAGGACGGCGAGTCATATTTCCCACTCTGTATGAGAAAGAGAAATCAGTTCCTAATGTGCTATAATGTTGTCTCAGAGGGAAATTAACCTTATAGAAGTCGTCAGCTAACACAACAGATAATACATTTCACCTAGGTAAAGAGGTTACATAGGTGAGAATATGTTTTTTCTCTCGTTACTCTGTTTTATCCTGATGTAGGATTTTATTTTGTTTCATGAACTCCAACAAGAGTAATGAAGTTTTTTTTTAATCGATATTTTTCCATAAAGTAGCAGAATCAAGCTGGATGCTGGAATTTAAAATCCTACGGAATGATAATAATATGAAATATTTATATAATGCATTATCTAATTTACAGGATTACTTAAAATGTGCTTTCAGCCAAGTACATAAATAACCATCCATCTAGTGTTATATGATGTACAGAAGCAAATACACATATATTTCAGTATGAGTATGTACCTTAAGCACATCATATGATAAATTAGGTGGAGATTAAGAGATAACCCAATCATGTTTGGAAATTTGCAACAGTAGAACTAATTTTCTATTCAATATTCTAATTCATATAAATTTGAACCAATCTTTATTGCTCTTGCCAGGAATCATGATGTAAGTAAAGGTGTTATAATATTCATGGCATATTCAGAATCATTTACAATAAGTATCCAGGATAAATATAATTGCGTGACCAGTGAGTAAAAACAATTTTCATTAACCAATCAAATTACATGTAACATCTTGATTCATCATATGACAGTATTTTTTAAGAATACCTGTATTTTTCTGTATAGCTGTGGTATTTTTTCATCATCAAAGGGGAGATAACCACAAAGAAGTGCATACAACAGGATTCCCATACTCCAAAGATCTGCCTGTAAAATACAGCATTTAATATAACAGGAGTCCCATACTCCAAAGATCTGCCTGTAAAATACAGCATCTAATATAACAGGATTCCCATACTCCAAAGATCTGCCTGTAAAATACAGCATCTAATATAACAGGATTCCCATACTCCAAAGATCTGTCTGTAAAATTCATCATCTTTGATAAGCATTATCATTAAATGTAAGTGGTGAGCAAAGACACCAGACCGAGATCGTTTACTACAAAATGTCAATTTGTAAGTAAAAATCTGTCTTTATTTTTGTTTGTTAGGTTCATTGCTTTTCGGCTATTTTTAGACAAAGTCTCTCTATGACAGCTTGTGGCTACCTCAGTGAACAACATACAGGAGGCCTGTCATGCCTTCCAGAGCAATACAGGTAAAGTGCTTTGCCGAAGGACATGACCACATCAGCACAGACCAGACCATTTCTCAGTTTCCTGAGAAACACAAATCGCCAGGGGTAGGGAGCATTGATGTGTACAATATTTTAAATTGGTCAAAGTTAAAAAACAGGCACTTATATCAACACCTACCTCAGATCCAAGATACTCTTTTCCTGACACTAACTCAGGGGCTGCATAAGCTGGACTGCCACAACAAGTGTACAGGTGATTCTCCATACCTCCCTGTCAACAAATCATACGATTTCATTTCTGTGTTGACTTATCATACTCTTCCAGGTGTTCTGTTTCATAACGAAATGAAAATATTACTGATATCACAACTTTTCTTTTGATCTAAAAAAAGGTTTCAATATATAATCTACAAGTACAGAAGTTTCAATAATGGGCTCCATTTAATTTTTTGTCTTGTTCTATTTTTAAGAGGCCTAATTTTCTACTATGTTCCTTAACCAAAATCTGTTTGCATTACCAAATATTTGCTTAGACAAGCAACAACTATATGAATTTACTTGTTGACACTGAATGAAACAGCATCCCCAATCCCTGTCTCCTTCAAGGCCAAAATCAATCCATATGTTTTTATCTTTTAACAGAAATCTGTGGTCATTCCTTCTTTAATGCTACAAATGAGAGCTTGATGTAGGTCATCTATCTCAAGAAATATTCAATGATATACGATACCTTCGGCTTGGCGCACAAACCGAAATCAATTAATTTCAGATTCTGATCTTCATCCAAAAGCAAATTCTCCTGGAAAAAAAAAAAAATTTATATGGTGTGTTAATATCTTTCTCTTTTTATATAAAAGGAAAGAGCTAAGACAAATAGTTTGTTGTAAACTGTCCTTACAAAATCAAGATCGTTATCAAGAAATGTAGATTTGTCATTTATAATAAGCGTGTCAAAACCATGGAATATGAATCAGAGAAAGTTTACAAAAAAAAAAAAAAAATGAAATAATTTTTATCATCTATATTTTAAATATATATACACTGTAGTTTATATCATTCAAAATCTTACAAATGCAAGATCCATATCCTAAATTGTTTTTACAAGTTGGATTAAATTTTTAAAACTACACCAGAATTTTGATTACAAAGTTTAATTACTATATCTCAAAGATGCTGTGAAGTTTGTTGAAAGACTATAGACTTTGTTCATCTAAGTATCTAAAGGAAAGAAATAATTGGGATGATGACATCATCCCTAACACTATTCAACTCAAATCATACTATTTGAATTCTTTACCGGCTTTAAATCTCGGTGAGCATAACCCTGGCTGTGAATGTAGCCAACAGCAGACACAATCTGACGGAAAAATATTCGGGCTTCGTCTTCTTCCAAGCGATCCTTTGATACAATGTAGTCAAAAAGTTCTCCTTCAGGGCAGTACTGAAACACAAAAGCAGATAAAATGTACATTTTGAAAAAACCAGAAAGAAAGTCTGTGCATATGTACAAACAATCATTACCAGTTATATCAGGAACTTTTAATTCGATATTCCATCCAAATTGCAAAATTTATGGATGTTCAGTACCTTTTACGAACTCATTCTAATGACTTTTAAAACTATTAGCAAAAAATATCTCTCCTGTGGTAAGTTAAGACGGGCAAAATTGGTGGGAATACTCCCAGTCAAACCGTCTAAATATAATGCATTGAGAAATCAGGAAGTCAGGGTCACTAGATCATAGATTTTATGCAGAGTATTGGGTAAATACACAAGTGTGCATGCTGTTCATTAAATTTCTGTTGAGATTACAATTTTATCTCTTCATTAGGCTTATCTTATGTTGATTTCATAATTTACACAAATATTTCGTTCTGTTTGGCCTATATCAATGCAAACCTGTTATGACGCAATCAGGACAGTGCAAACATTTGTAAACCGATCTAGCTAGATCTATAAAGAATTCTGCAAATGAAATATATGTTTGTTTTAAAGCCAAACTGAGGTATACAATTTCCGTAAGAACATCCCCCTCCCCCCCTCACAAGTTTAATAAATTTAAATTTATAATTTTACACAATTTTCTTCAAAGCATCCTATGAAATAATAGCTTGTGCTTAATATCCTTTTAAATTAATCAATATCATTTACCTCTAAGACCATGAAGAATTTTGTGTCTGTTTCTATGACTTGGAATAATTTACATATGTGTTGGTGACACAGGACTTTCATAGCTTCAATCTCTGTCTTAACACGAGGTAAATCTTCCTGTAAATAAATAGGACTGGTGTCGTTAGTTTACATTGTTACAAAGTTGTTACAAAGGGAAAAAACTACAGAAGAAAACAGTGTATTAGAAGCAATCAATGTTGGACAAGTTTAAATAAAAATCAACTTCTTAAACAAATTTTCAACAATTTCTTCCTGAATATTTAGATTTACTAAATGGACAATGTTATCAATTTTTATTTATTATGGAAAAACTTCTTTTCATTATTATTCCAGGCATCAGTTTCAAGGTTTCTTACTTCAGGGAATTCTTACACTTGAAATTTTCCATTGGATTAAAAGAAAATGTCTTTGAATCTTGTTTTTTCTGTAAGAATGTTTTCTTAAAGATAAATCAAGTTAAGGTAAGCAATCCAAGAAGATCAAACCGAGAAATCAAATTCCATCTGTATGTGATCAGCGACTTAGATAATAATGATATTATACATTTTTTCGATTATTATCTTACCCCCAGAGATTTTTTATCCATGATCTTGATGGCAACCTTTTCTCCAGTCAAGGCATGATAGGCTAATTTCACTTTAGCAAATCCACCTGCAACACATTATTTTTTCAGTGAAAAAGTCAATTAGCAAGATTCTGATATTCAAGAGTTTGCAGTCAAAAAGAGAAATCCCAGGTTTTATTTTGAGCTGATATGGAGTATGTAAATTCAGGGCTCCCGATCTGCCAGATTTGGGGCCAATCTTCGCCCCCATTCCCAAAATAGTATCTTTTTTTCCCAATTTAGAGCCCAAGTTTTCCTAATCTAAGGAAAACACCATTATTTTTCCAAATTCTAAGGGCCTCAGGCCCAAGTCCCAAATGGGTTGTGAGAGCCCTAAAATATATGAAGAATCAAAATTTATCCTTCTGTTGTTTTTTTCAATTGCCCAGATAGTTGATAAGAGTAATCTTCTAAATTGCTTAAACTTGATGAAAGTTATCAGCAATGGCTACAATCCATTCTTTTCCAGGAATTTTGTTGAATTCTTCTTCTACCTGTTATACTTCAGAACTAATTCATGACTTGTAGTTAGTTGACAGTAGTTTACTTAGTAGACAATTATCTGCTATCCTTTGATTGCACACAAGAAATGCTGCAAAAACAAGATATCTATTGATATTCAGTAAGTTTGCAAATTATCAACTCAATTTCAAAATTTTGTTAAAAACAATATTCAACTCATTTATACTACATTAAAGTATTTATTTATTTTTATATCGCTCAGGTATTTACTTAACTCCGAATGCCTTCTTCTTCTTATTAGATGAGTTTCAATGCTTTTCAATTTTCTTGACAGTAGAATTCATTTCATCAATGTCTTTTCCTTTTTTTTTTTTTTTTTATTAAACTGTCAACAATGATATCGACTGAGTGTTACAGGGTTTCCCTTAATATTGTCTATTGGTTTTTCAAATTAAACGGATTATATCAATTTCACCTTTTGCAAATCGATGATTTTCTGAACTGAACTAATGATTTCTTGGACACCTGATCATGAGCAATGTGTTCTACAAGCAATAGACCAGTTTATATTAATGTTGATCAGGGTTTTCCATAAGAGCCGGTCGCCGGCCATATTGACCGGCTACTTTGATCATTTGGCCGCCTACACCAATCCAGTTCCGTAATAATGTTCCGTACACGACTACACGTACACGGCAGGTCACCCCCACCTCGCCGCATTGTGGCTCGGGTCAGCTGGCTTTGCCAGCCTCCTACTTTCATTACACAGCCTACTACTAACAAAATTATGGAAAACCCTGGTTGATGTTCAAAGTCTATACTTACCTGAACCAATGGTTTCCCTGAGGTGGTACAAACCCCGCAGCTCTGAATACGATGAAGTCATGGTGGAGTCTGTAGACGCAGTCACAACTCATACACTGTCCAAGATGTCTGCAGACAAAAATATACATTTTTACTTTATGTACTGTTTAATAGTATTAATAAAAATCTGTCTATGTCGTTTCTATCATTCAAGGTAAAACTCAATGTGATATTTCTTTCAAAATAATAATTCTACTGGTATGTAGAGGATTTTTTCTGTTCCTCTTGTATGATAAAACTACGTAGATAGAGAGATTAAGAGTGTACACATGGGTTGTTCTAGAATTTGGAGCATACTAATCATTGTGAAGAAGGGGAATTCTTAGTCTATTTTGAGAAAAAGAAATATTTCGGTCAGCCCATTTGTTCTGAATTCAAAAGAGGGATGAGATCAAAATAAACGTTATACTTGCAGATTACATGAATAAAATAGGACAACATTGAGGTTAGAATGATATTTCTTTTTCACGATGGCATGAGTTGGAAATATGATTTGCTTATACTAATTAGCTCTGTCTTGGGGAGTTAATTCCCCATGTATTCAGTATGTTTTCTTAATAAGGAATTTGTTTATATGGGGTGGGGGCAGCTGTAGCAGCTGATTGATGGAGGAAATTCCACTGAGTAGTTGTGTGAGGATATATGTCAGATACAAATTTACAGGCATTTTTGGATGCATTTGAAAACATGAGGATTGCATGTTGAGATCTGGTTCTTTTGTCTGATGGAATTCGGAAATCTGTAGGATATATTGCAAAAAGATGTATTGGAGTGATTTTTTTTCAACTTGATGTCTTAACACATCTGTCTTGCGAGGAACCAGCTATGTGTCTGGTGTACAAGACAACAAAGTTTATGCCAAAATAAAAATTATAAGGAATATCTGCTAAACTTTTGTTTAATATTGATCAAATTTGTGTATCTTTCAAATTAAAAGGTTTAATATCAAAGCAAATGAATACCAGAACTTCCATTTTGACAAGTTAGTTCCAAGACTCAAATTACTGTTACTTGCTCAAAAAGTGAAATTAAAACCAATAAGATAATATTGAGTTGACAAATGGTTTTTTGAAAGTAAGGATTCAGAGCTGGTCTTAAGGAGTCAAAAATATTCCATGTTTAATTGAAGCTGTAAATAGTGAATGCTGTAGACTGTGCTGATGTTAAATCAATTGGAATCTTATCACCATATTGATGACACACATGGACTGTCATTATACAATGTTGGCGTCTAACTGATTGTATTATGAATGTCTAGACATATATATTGCATTAAGCTGTAAGCGACACGATATATTTATTGATATAGCAAAGCCTTGGGGCAGATTGCTTGACTGTCAACACATTTCCCGCCCACTTTTTTCACGAACCATATTATTCGCATATGGGGTCTATTTAGAATTTACAGTCATGACGAATAAATAAAAAAGCACAATTTGAAGTTAATGACAACATGGAAATTGTACATAAACGTTGCAATTGACCACTGAACACGATTTCAAACGGACATGCTGATATGTAACCATAAATATACAATAATGCAGCCATATTCAAAACCCGAATTCACTTATCTGGACCACATTACGGCGCTGAAAATAAACCATTCATGAAAATATAAATAAATTTAGAGAACAGAACGTCAGAAATACACACGTAATTTACCTGGCATTAATGTTATCAACACAAACTCCTTATTTACATAATATCATGAGATATATTTTGTTCCTCTCTAACCGGAAGTCTTCAATCGAGCACCTGTAAATTGTTTGAAACTCGCACACTTTCCTAGACTAACCAATCAAATGCTTCCTGCGTCATATCATTCGAGTTATCGTTCTTTGTACTTAATTCTTGCCGTTTCATAGTCATAAGTTAGTTAGTTTATTTGTTTGTTTTGAATCTAAATTTTAAACTACTTATTTTTTTCATAGTTAATTACAATATCATACACACAAAAAATTACAGATGATGTAGTATTGGTCTACTATGAGCGAACATTTTTTTGTAACTGGAAATGCTGACAAATTTTAGACAGAATAAAAATACTTTTTTTCAAAGTGATCTATCAGTTATATTACCACTTCATTTTACAACTATTTTTTCTGTTTAAACGATTTTAACCACACACATTTTTCATTCCCGTTGTAATTAGATCGCAGTTTGACAATTCATTGATTTGGAATTATCTGCTAACTTATCAATTACATTTTTACGTGTCTTTATTGTATCTTTACTTTCATTGTCTTGGCAAAAAGAATACTGAAGTATTTGCTGAGAATAGAAGAAAAACAAGGAGATTTTTTTTCAGTAAATATCCGTCTATATGTAAATAACTATAATGACAACTACTTTTTTCCTGTTTTTTTTTAATGGTCGATTAAGAGAAGTATGATGAATATAAACTAGTTTTGCATGTTATCTATTTTATACAAACGAATTTGCTTGTTATCTAGAAATAATTCGGTTTTGAAATATTTTTGCTTACATGTCACCAGTGTAATTTTGAAAGAACGAAAGAATTTGTGACTGGCGCAGCCAATGAAAAACGCTCAGTTATTTTTTTTTTAATCCTGCAAATTCAGTCGAACTGAAATTATTGTGTTTGATACAGCTTCTTGGGTTGAAACCCTTGAAACATTGGCGAGTGCTTTAAAGCTTATATTGGACCCTCAAACTCTAGTCTTACCATTCTCCATTATAGACTTATTATATCCTCTACAGACTTGATAGATGTTGATAGCGATGGATACGGAAAGAATGTCGTCGAGATAGAAATGATCTCATGTAAACCATATTTCGTCCATAAGGGCCAGTACTGTAATTTTCGAAGTCCTGTTATGGGGCTACACTCTAAATCCACATCAATTAAGGTCCGGTATCTTTTAACGTTACATTATGTCCGCATGGTTCATTTCATTTTCATCAAAGGTAGTCAGATGTGCTTGATTCCAGGATCATCCACAATGTAGTACGTACAGAGTTTGGCATATTCACGGAACGTACTAAAATTGAAAGTGAGGTCCTTCATAGATTCCCGAAAATGGCGTGCATAGTTTTAAGACAGCCTTCAAAAATTAAAACAACAGCACCGCATTGATTTGTATGTAGACTGACGAGGCTCAACAATGCCGCTGACAAAGCCTGTATCTACATGTCCGTTCCGATTGATGATTAATGTTACATTCGGCAGTGGAAGGGTCTTTGACATTCAGTTTTGGGCACAATCGAAAAAAATGGATTACACAAGAATACATGTATGTTGGATTTCGACAAATCATCTGACACTGGCCCGTTTTATATCTAGGTTTTTGGTGATGCTTTCTTTTCCGTGTTTATTTTTTAGACTGATTGTAACGGTCGTTCTTTCAGAGTTTAAATAAATAAATAAAAAAATAAATAAAATAAAATAAAATAAAATAAAATATAATAAAATGAGACCCTGCTACATGTGAATAATGCATACTGTTAATGCTATTTTCACGAGGTTTTCTATTTTTCATATTTTAAATAGAAGAAAATAAATAAATAAATAAACAAATAAATAAATAAAATAAAATAAAATAAAATAAAAGTTATTGGATGATACAAATGACCCAGACGTGACGAAACCATTCCATTCTGTTGTCGTTTTGATGAAAGCTAAAATGCTTTAACATGAAATAAATAAAGAAACAATATTTTCCATATTGCAAATGATAATGTAAAAAACGACAAGATTAAATGATAAGTAGCCAATGATATAGAACTTGAGAATCACAAGAATTATCAATTTTTCCTGTACCGAAATGACGCTGGTTCATCCAGAGGCATTCCATCATTTACTCTCCTGCAATCCAAGATTCCTAATTGAATTCACCTTTGAAAAATTGTAAAGTTAATGAAATGTTCATATTTCACATCAGATAAGAAATCAACACCAAATCACAATCATAGACGGTTCTTTGCCTACATCGACCAAAAATGTTTTCCGGAATTTTTCTCCGCTTTCTTATGAAATTTAGTGTGTACATTCAAGATGGCGCTCTCCATGTTTCCACGATGGCAAAGCAGATGCTGAAAGTTCAGTCGCATTTCTCCACGTTATCGTTCTTCTTATATCATTTTTAGTTGTTATACCAGAGGACAAACATGGGTATTTTAGAGAAAATCCAAGAGATAGAGCGGGAAATATCCCGTACCCAGAAAAACAAAGGTATCCACGATAGTGAAAATTGCACTCGTGTGAAAATTTTGACCACAAATGGGCATAAACATTTCTGGACCTATCACAAGTATAATTAAGTAAAATCAGCGAATTGCATATTACTGACATATTCAAACTATCCCTGTTCAATTTAGCAGAATGTTCTATATTTGTTCTTTTGTTCCAGCCACGGAGTACCATCTGGGGTTACTGAAAGCAAAGTTGGCAAAGTATAGACAACAACTCATAGAACCCACGGGGAAGTCCGGAGCAAAGGTTCTGATATAAAATGTTTATAGATATCTCAATAGAGTTTATACCTCTCACTGATTCATAAATTGCCATGTATTTATATATCATTTAATGCCATTTACTTTGATAATTGTATGGATCCCTTGATTCAATCAATTTTTTTCTCTCTCAGAAACATGATTCTGTACTAATTCCGTCTATTTTTTTCATTCACACTTTCTCATAAACTTATTCAACCTTAAACAATGAAAAACAAAAAATAGGTCAGCTAAAAGATATAATTTTTATTTAATTTGTCTGTCAGACAAAATTAGTTTGTACATGATACTTAAGTGCAGCCTTTCTAGCAGTTATGATTGCTTCTATTATAAAATGACAGATATGTAAAGGTATGTTTTTATGTCAAATATTAAATAAATGTCTAACAGCAGTGTACCTGTGGCTATTATACATGTACAGCAGGGTTTTCCATAAGAGCCAGTCGCCGGCCAATTTGACCGGCTACTTTGATCATTTGGCCGCCTACACCAATCCAGTTCCGTAATAATGTTCTGTACACGACTACACGTACACGGCAGGCCAGCCTCCTACTTTCACTACACAGCCTACTACTAACAAAAGTATGGAAAACCCTGTACAGGGCTCTCGATCTGCCAGATTTGGGGCCGAATTCCCAATACAAAATAGTATCTTTTTTCCCAATTTAGACCCCAAGTTTTCCCAATTCTAAGGAAAACGCCGCTGTTTTTCCCAATTCTAAGGGCCCCGGGCCCCAGTCCCAAAATGGGGTGTGAGAGCCCTGATGTAGCTCAGTGGCTTTGAGTGTTGACCAATGTAATCTCAGATGAAGATCTGAGATATGTGATTTGACACTCCCTGCCTGTGGCAGTTTGTGTTTCTCAAAAAGCTGAGAAATGGACCAGTCTGTACTAATGTGATTGTGTCCTTGGGCACTTTATTCTAATTGATTTGGACAGCATGCAATTGGCCTCCCATATGTTGTTCAGTGAGCCAGCCACCAGCTACTACATTTGAATGTTGTCTGAACTTGACATGAAAAAATTTTCAGTGAATAGACTGTAATTAGTTAATAGTGGCATCAGAAAAAATGTGCTGTCAGAGTTTTCTTCATCATTGATATTATCTTTGTGTGATTTTTTACAGGGAGAGGGATTTGATGTTATGAAATCAGGAGATGCAAGAGTTGCATTGATTGGATTCCCCTCTGTAGGAAAGGTGATTAGTTTTAGATTTGTAATTTGCATACCTAGGAAGCATACACTACATCTACTATTGAACATTCTCATTCAACTGCCTGGTGAAAATAGTCAATTATAATGCATGTAACTATCAAATTATCATATCCAGGTGTAATTGTTTCCCCTACATCCATTCCATTTAGGGACTAATAACTCCTGAGGAAAGGAAGGGTTCATGTGCTACATGTTTCTGTGAATTCAGGAAGAAAATAACTCATAAATTGATGATTTGCCATAATTTCTTACATTTACTATAAATGGACAATCTGCTTCCTCCCAGACAACTTTACTCTCAGGCCTTCTGAAAAAAGGTGTTCCCATTTAGTGTCATGATAGTACAAATTGTTTGGTTTAGTTTTCCTTTTGACATAGTCCATGTCTTCTTCTACAATGAAGAATTTTCATGCTTTCTATGAAAAATGAATGAGCACAGCCCTAAACCTCCAGTATTTTATTTTCCAGTCTACACTACTGAATACACTGACATCTACACACAGTGAATCTGCTTCATATGAATTTACAACACTTACATGTATACCAGGTGTTATAGAGGTAAGTTACCTGTTTACCAGGTGTTATAGAGGTAAGTTACCTGTTTACCAGGTGTTATAGAGGTAAGTTACCTGTTTACCAGGTGTTATAAAGGTAAGTTACCTGTTTACCAGGTGTTATAGAGGTAAGTTACCTGTTTACCAGGTGTTATAGAGGTAAGTTACCTGTTTACCAGGTGTTATAGAGGTAAGTTACCTGTTTACCAGGTGTTATAAAGGTAAGTTACCTGTTAACCAGGTGTAATAGAGGTAAGTTACCTGTTTACCAGGTGTTATAGAGTTAGATTACCTGTTTACCAGGTGTAATAGAGGTAAGTTACCTGTTTACCAGGTGTAATAGAGGTAAGTTACTTGTTTACCAGGTGTTATAGAGGTAAGTTACCTGTTAACCAGGTGTTATAGAGGTAAGTTACCTGTTTACTAGGTGTTATAGAGGTAAGTTACCTGTTTACCAGGTGTTATAGAGGTAGTTTACCTGTTTACCAGGTGTTATAGAGGTAAGTTACCTGTTTACTAGGTGTTATAGAAGTAAGTTACCTGTTTACTAGGTTTAATAGAAGTAAGTAACCTGTTAACTAGGTTTCATAGAAGTAAGTAACCTGTTTACTAGGTGTTATAGAAGTAAGTAACCTGTTAGCTAGGTGTCATAGAAGTAAGTAACCTGTTTACTAGGTGTTATAGAAGTAAGTAACCTGTTAACTAGGTTTAATAGAAGTAAGTAACCTGTTTACTAGGTGTTATAGAAGTAAGTAACCTGTTTACTAGGTTTAATAGAAGTAAGTAACCTGTTTACTAGGTTTAATAGAAGTAAGTAATAGAGGTAAGTTAACTGTTTACCAGGTGTTATAGAAGTTACCTGTTTACTAGGTTTAATAGAAGTAAGTAACCTGTTTACTAGTTGTTATAGAAGTAAGTAACCTGTTTACTAGTTGTTATAGAAGTAAGTAACCTGTTTACTAGGTTTAATAGAAGTAAGTAACCTGTTTACTAGGTGTTATAGAAGTAAGTAACCTGTTTACTAGGTGTTATAGAAGTAAGTAACCTGTTTACTAGGTGTTATAGAAGTAAGTAACCTGTTTACTAGGTGTTATAGAAGTAAGTAACCTGTTTACTAGGTGTTATAGAAGTAACTTACCTGTTTACTAGGTGTTATAGAAGTAAGTAACCTGTTTACTAGGTGTTATAGAAGTAAGTAACCTGTTTACTAGGTGTTATAGAAGTAAGTAACCTGTTTACTAATTGTTATAGAAGTAAGTAACCTGTTTACTAGGTGTTATAGAAGTAAGTAACCTCTTTACTAGGTGTTATAGAGGTAACTTACCTGTTTACCAGGTGTTATAGAAGTAACTTACCTGTTTACCAGTATTTATTACCAAGTACATTTTACTTTACTAATGAACCCATGGATTTTGAAGATGAACACATTTTTTGCTAGAATGCTTTGTCTTTTTTGGCGTTGTCAGTTATTTTTATTTTGTCATATGTAAGTTAATTTTAGTAAAAAGAAAAATTCCTCAATAGTTAGGTACAAGTTTGATAAAAGATTTTCTCTGGTTTCAATGAAATGTTGGTAATTAACTTCCTTCATTTTAATGGGGACCATTGCTAAAGAATTCTGTTGTATTTCAGTACAATGGTGCTAATATCCAGTTGCTTGATTTACCTGGTATCATAGAAGGAGCTGCAGCAGGTTTGTAGTGTGCCGCTACCAAAACCATGATAGCATTAAACTATAGTAGAAGATGTTGAGTATATTGTTTCAATTTCATTGTCTAGTGTTTTCAAAATCTAACCCATATAGACAAGAATAAATGTTTTCCTAGATTCGTGCAGTGTGAATTGGAATATTGAATTAAACATTTGATTTTTGTATTAACATCACGATTTTTTAAAAGAAGTACAGTAATTCATTGAATAAAAAAGTTACATAACTTTCTATTTCTTCAGACCACATATATGGATTGACCAATCACAGAATTTGTTACTAACAAGTAATGCAAATCTAGAATTTATGTTTTATTTTAACTTAGTACTATGTACCGTCTAAACCTATTTTATTTTAGGTAAGGGTCGAGGACGTCAAGTTATCGCTGTTGCCAGAACAGCTGATGTTGTTATCATGATGTTGGATGCTACAAAAAAAGAAATTCAGAGGTAAGACTTAAAATTTTATTACGAGATGAATTTATATCAATAATGATCTTTAAGTACAAGTGTTCTTCACTAATATGCATGGATTTGTAAGGCTATCTTGTTATATTCTATAGGCCATTAAAACTTTATTTTGCATTGTCTAATTGAAGATTATATACATTAAGATGATATAGAAGATTGTACAAAAGACACACAGGTGAATAGCGCCTATTCATAATTTAGAGTGAGATACAGTAGAGCCAAACAATGAATTAAAATGCATCATACAGCTGTTTCATCCTTTTAGGACTCGTCAGCTGCTGTATCATGAACATGCAGTCATGTTTAAAATTGTCTGGATCATATAATAAATGTACAATGCTATCTGATAAGTAACTACAGAAGAGTGTTTGGCTGATATAGAAATATGTTTTTTCCTGATTTAAGATTTATCTGGGAGCAGCCTCATAAATATCTGGAAACTGCGACATATTTATCTGGCAGCCACCAAGAGTTGGGTCTTGATCTGAAATTCCAAGCATTGAAGCTTTTCTTTATATTGTACTTTTTCTGATAACAAAATTGTAAATATATGCAAAATATTATACTTTCTCAAGTTGTGATAGTTCCAGCTTATGGAATAAAGATATTGTCTCATCCATGGTTCGCTGATGTGAAAGAGCAATCAGCAGATTACTGTAGCAAATGACAGACACTGCATAATTAATTGGTGGCTGGCAGATGAAATATTTCTACATTCAGGAAAAACATATTCCTGCCTGAGTCTGATATGTTTCTGTTGATAACATTCATTACATGATTTTTCTTTCACATGTTATGTAATGTAGTGGAGTTGTGATTGGCTTAAGGTTTCTATTTCGACATGGCTTTATGACTTGATGTAAAATGTGATGTTAACAAAAGAGTGATAAAGGGGGGAGAACTCACCAATTAAGATTCTGTGTCAGTCTTATTATACCTTATGTCTTGCAAATGTATTAACCCTTTCAAGAATTTTTCTTTTCGCCACACTAGAGGCTTCGTAAAATGAAGAAAAAAAGAGAGACTTGTCTTATCAATACAATTTATTGTATTATGCATGCACAGACAGAATCTTTAGTTACATCATATATGTACAAAATAAAGAATATGATGATATAAAGCTCTCCAAAACTTTGACATACCTTGGTACTTTATGTTATTTCTGGCTTGGTTGCCACATCTGAAGGCATTGCTGTACGATGAAAAAGACATTTTGTGTGATATTGATTGTGATTAATACTTATGTTTAACAGAGAACTTCTGACAAAAGAGTTGGAAAGTGTTGGAATCAGACTCAATAAACGAAAACCAAATATCTATTTCAAGGTAAATATTTTTATTGTATTTAGTGTAAGTATTAAATACATTTTCGTCATTTTTTGTAAGTTTAACAACCTTGGTATATCAATATTCTATAATGTGAAAAAATGTAGGTAACTTAATACATGTATACCTGTCCAGCATATATAATATATAGTTTCTCATTTAGGTTTTCATTTCATCATCACGACATTATATTATCTACAAGTGTGTGATACCATTCCATTATCAACTGATAATGCCGTAGTTGGTAAAAAAAAAAAAACCAAAAAGCACTCTATGGACATGTAGGCTATTTTGTGAAGACATTACATATATGTACACACAACAATCATTTGATAAAGGAAGGATATCTAATGATTTCCTGTTGAATAAATATGAAAAATAATTTGATTCTGTCTTTGAGAAATATCATTGTTGATTAGTAGTCTTTGCAAGTCAGAGGAGGAGTGGGGGGTGGGGCACACTTAGAAATCTCCAATAAAGATCTGAGGTGTATGGTTGGCACTATTTTTGGCTGCTTGTGTTCCTCAGGAAGTGAAGGAATAGACCAGCCTATGCTATATTGGTTGTGACCTCGGGCAAGACATTTCACCTCATTTGTTTAGGTTGGCATATGATGGACCTCCTGTATGTTGTTCAGGGAATTAGTCACCTGGAGGCATCACCCAGAAGATAAATTGGCTTTGACGGGTGATATACCCAGCAAACAAACATTCAGGATGTATATAGTGTTACATTGTTTCACATTGGACATTCTTGTTTTCATGTAAAATTAATGAATTTCTTTTCTCTGTCCACAGCAAAAGAAAGGAGGGGGGATATCATTCAACTCTACTTTACCACTGACAAAGTGTAATGAAAAAATGGTGCAGATGATTCTTCATGAATGGAGTATCCTTACAAACCATGATTAATGATACATTACTGTGGTGGTTTTACTTTACTGGGCTACCATAGCTATCTACTGTGGTCATTTTAATTGACTGGGCTAACATAGCTATTTACCATGGTCATTTTACTTTACTGGGCTACCATAGCTGTATACTGTGGTCATTTTACTTTACTGGGCTACCATAGTTATAATTACTGTTACTATGACAGTCTAGTTAGAAAAATCAGTAACTCAATTTATGATTAAGACTTAAATTCAAAATTTTGATTTTTTTTATACATTTTTGTACAGAACTACATGTATGAGAATACAGGGAATGAGTACATATTATATAACCAGAACACTGACGTTGGTCTGTTGGACAAAGCTTAGAAATAGCATTAAAAAACCTGTAACCAACCATGTGTACATATGTTTAAGAACCAAAGGCCAAATTCTTACCTGAATATATATATATATATATAAAATATATTTCCATTTTTTTTTTAAATTGCAGCACAAACTGAATAATTTTTTCAGTAATAGGTGTTTAGTGTGGTGATTAAAAGAATCAGTTTCTTTGTAATATACAGAAGTTTTGTTCTTAACCTTAGAAAGAAATATTCAATGCTGAAGTTTTGTTCCGAGAAGATTGCACGTCTGATGAATTTGTGGATGTCATACTTGGTAGTAGAGTGTACCTAGAATGTATCTATGTAAGTACTTATGAAATGTAGAAACTAACTTTATATGTCAGCGTCAAATCTAAATTTCATGAGATTAAATTCTGAACGATAATAATGAGCAGTCCTTTTATTCTCTGGCTAATTGGCTTGTTATTATCTATAAATATAAAGAGTACTTAATAACATACCAAATCACTCTTAATACAATGATTATTTAGCAGTAACATTTCTTTTATTATATATAAGTTTATAATGATTCTGAATCAAATGTATATACATATTCCAAATTTCCTTTTAATATCATGTTAATATGATGTTCCTTTTAATATCACATCAGTATAATAATATGATCCCAGTTAACTTGTCAACTTGTTACATAATGTTCCTCATTAATGTATCCTTTAAGCATTACTTGCTTTGTAATGTTATCCATATTCAGTATGACAACGATGATGATGATGATGATGATGATGATGATGATGATGTTTCAGGTTTATAACAAGATTGATCAGATTTCTATAGAAGAAGTTGATAGATTAGCTAGGATGCCTGACACTGTTGTTGTGAGGTAAGATTGTGGGTTTTTCTTTTTTTTCTCGATACAATGAATTATTGCAAAAAATCTTCAGTAGCATTTTTGACAAGCCTTAGACAGTGAATTTACTGGCAATATTGACATATCTAACATGAAGATTTATAAAAAGCTTTGATGTTACATTTGTCCTAACTTTGAAGTTAAGTTGATAATCTTAATAAATTTCTGAGATGCTTTTAACTTTCTTTGCCAAATTTTCAGACTGAAGTTTTGGTAAGGCATTGCGCTTACTTATTTTCATCTAACTATGTACAGGGAAATGCATGGCCCCATTTCATGACTATTCTGTTAATCATTTGAATGTAATTTCTTGATATATTTACTTTTCAGTTGCAATGTGAAATTGAACCTTGATTACTTGCTGGAGAAAGTTTGGGAATATCTGGCCTTGGTACGAGTTTACACAAAGAAACGTGGAGGTAGGTAACATAAAGGCTCGTCAAAATCGATACAAAGGAAGAAAATATATCAATAACATGTTGTCAAAAAAAATAATTTGTTGGTAAATAAAGCTTACAACTGAAGTAGCATGAAACTTGCTCAATGTCACTACTACAATGGGTAGATGTGCATGAAGGGGTGAATTTTTGGTTCTTTGATTTTTGTAAGATTTATGCCATTTTCAACTTTGTATCTGTAGCTTGCTCATAGTGGAGCCTTGTGAATGCAACTCCTAAAATAATCATCAGATTTTCACGAAACTTGCTCAATGTCACTACTACAATGGGTAGATGTGCATGAAGGGGTGAATTTTTGGTTCTTTGATTTTTGTAAGATTTATGCCATTTTCAACTTTGTATCTGTAGCTTGCTCTTAGTGAATCTTTATATTTTGTGGCGGCGTATATTGTGTCCACGGCACTCTTGTTTCTGTTAGTCCCAAATGCTCTGTCCTTGAAATGTCTATCTACTCCTTTAATCACCATGCTGTAAATGGGAAAATTCTTTTTATGATTTCACTTGGATCAAAATCAGATCTAATCTGTTACTCTAAAGCTTAGCAAAAATCTCTTTTCCCTCCACAGTTGTTGTAGCTGGTATTGACACTGTGTATATACATTTTCTTTATGCTGTTACAGAGAGGCCTGATTTTGAAGGAGGACTGATCTTGAGGCGAGGGTGTACTGTTGAACATGTGGTATGCACTGTAGGAGAGCCAACATTTCCTATTGGACAGAACATTATGTTGTTGACATTTGACCAAAGTGCTCCAAATCAAATCAATTTTACTCATTATTCAGTTCCATGCCCATTGATCTAAAGCAAATTATCAGTCAAAACTTGTAATCCTAGGGTGAAATAGATGTTTTACTGGAACAGCTTAACAATCTTGATCCTTGATCAATGGTATATGCTAATTATTGTTTGGTGTTTATTTCCAGTGCCATACGATACACAGGACGATTGTAAACACATTCAAGTATGCCTTAGTTTGGGTAAGTCATTTCTCACAAGCTCTATAATTACTGTGGTTTGTAGAGTTGGGTATCATTACACAAATTTTGTGGAATTGACTTCTCCTGTAGATAGTTTTTACCATATTGGTGGTTAACATACAAATCTGATTTGTAATCAGCTGAAAACATGCCCAAGATGTTTTGGGAGGTTGTGGTTTTCCTTTGAAATGCACCTGGATGCAGTCAACTCAGTTTTGTTAATGTGATTTAAGTGGGATATTCTCAAAATTCTGGAAACGGTATTTTCGTTGTGCAAATGAATAAATGTCATATTGTCCCTCTTTCCTTTTTTACTAAGATTATTCTTTTATCAACTTCTGATTTCATGTGGTTTTATTTAAATATTTACAGGGAACAAGCGTCAAATACAGTCCCCAGCGTGTTGGTTTAAACCACCTGATGAACCACGATGATGTCATTCAAATTGTGAAAAAGTAGCATTTGTCTTTGATCCCAGAATTTACCCATTTTCTTTTGTGATGTCCCACAGGGCCATGATCTGCTCTACTGAAGGACATTACATTTATTTACAGACAGTTTTGCCAATGCTGCTGTGTAAAGATATTACAAAACTGGATATGATTACTAATAGTGCTTCAATTATATAAAAACAATTTGAACAGAAACTTCAAAGACTACAGGAAAGTGTGCTTTGTGATAATATTATTCTTAATTATGATGTAACTTAAATGCACCAACTGGAGTTTCTTTGCGAGTCTTGTTTTGTTAATTTGTAAAAAAGTTACAAAACGTCAATAAATACGATTACATGCCTGAGTGTTTTATGTGTTCTTTCATGAGTGGTAAGAGCCTGACATTTTGTTATCAAGTAGGGAATGATATATAATGAACAGTTCTTCAGCTCTGGTTCTGAATCAAGCATTGCTTGTCTTTTGTCTTCAGTTCTTTCTTTTTAAATATTTTATTCCAGTACTATATACCCTGGCAGAGATTGATCATGATCTGTTCCTTTTATTGTAAAATTTTTAATGTAAAATACAAATTTTCAATCAACAAATTGACCAATGGCTACCCCAAAGTAAATGATATCTAGTTGGTAACTTGACAAACTTTGTCAAAAATCAGCAAGTCAGCACTGTATATACAATAAGTGTTAAATGCATTAAGCACACTTCTGTGATAAGATTTTTTGTGACTAACAAATACCTGACTTTCATGACACATGAATCTATCATCTTTATAAACACCTTAATTAGCATCTGACTTAACCAACATCTAACAGAAAAGCACACCTCCATAATTTTGGCAACACCTCACTCTCCTCACACCTGGGCTCGTATTCATGAAACCATTCTCATGCTCAAGCATAGATTTTGTGAACCAGCAAACTTTTTATAATTCATCTAAATCATATAAAATAATACAAATGTCAAAATTAAACATTGAATAGAGCTTTGATTTGAAGTCCTTTCAAAATTGTTTTCAAATCTTTGGCAAAACCAGCCTTATTTATTAGTTTTTATCTTAAACAAGACATAAGGCTTGAGCACAAAATTCATGCTTGAGCATGAGAACGGTTTCATGAATATGGGCCCTGATTTTGTCATCACCTCTGATTATACCAGGATAATCTTGCCTGATATTTTCAGTACCTAATTTAACCCAAAACCTGACTTTGCTGACTTGACATGACATATTTAATTTTGTAGAGCTGAATGGAATTTGGCTTATTTTTTGAGAAAAAATTTTGATGTGATTTTTTTTTTTTTTAGCAGAAAAAAATACTATGTAACAAAACACTGGGTCGTCAAACTGTAAATAAGAAAATCATTACAGTTGTCAATTGAATAAGTTATCTATTACTATCTCTCAGAAATTACAATAAACCCCCACCCCCATGTGAAAAAAAAATAAATCGAGAATACATGAGGTTTGATTTGCAGTACGGTATTCTAGAAAATCTGATGTTCAAAAACGGTCAAAGGGGAGGTAATTTGTTTTGTTTAGGACAGTGTAGTCTCCCTTCATCAGCCTCTCCGAGAAGAAGATGGTGACAACAGCGAACGATAAAAGGCTGAATCCTGTCGCGGTGTTACTTGTCACGTCGGGAACACGGGGTGACAGGCTTCTATATAAATATCCAATAGAACCAGACGTAACAACAGACAGGGATAAGTGTAAGAATCTAAACTACTAACGCTAAAGTTCTTGTCAGACCACAGGGTCTTGAAGTCTACGACAGACAGTCCACATACACTTCTAGGCCTTGTGATAAAATCAGGAATTATCTATCAGTAATTATATCATGTAATACTATTTGTGACATGCTTTCTTCTATTGAACTTCATTAAAAGAGTTTTGCTAGCCTAACATGGCCATGCTAGTCGCACGTTTACCCCCTCCCCCCCTCACCCGTGCACTCTTCTACACACAGGGGTCCATTTTAAATGATAGGAATATGATATGGGTCATGCATAAACATACAACTATATGAGATGGGTCTTACATTTAGGTGTATGTATATGCGAGATACATGTTATATATCCTGTCATTTGTAACGAACCACTGTGCCCTATATTAGGAAGAATTTTACCTCAGTGACAACTCTACACACTTCAGGTGTAAAACATCTGTTGAAGTTGAGCGAAAATATCACCTTACTAGCCTTAGCTAATCGGAATTTCCCTTTAGTCGAGCGATAGATTGTCCGACTAGAGATCGAAGGGTTGCTTGTTTGAACTCCAGTGGTAGAAGGGTGTTTTTCACTCCTCCTTCCTATTACAGATTGGTGTCATTGACAACTCCAAGGTAGAAGCTATAGACTGATATTGAATTATAGTTGAAGTCTTTTTGAAGGAAGGAATAGTGTAGAAATTTAGAGTAAAGGTCACCTTGCTAGCCTCCTTTAGTCGAGCAGTTGAGTGTCCAGCTAGAGACTGAAGGGTCGCTAGTTTGAACCCCAGCAATTACTCCTTCCAATTACATATCCATGTGTCTCTCTTCTTCAAAATGAAGTAAATATGTAGTGAAACTAGACAGGTATGATCGGCGACGACCAGATAGCTCAGTAGGTACAGCATCGTCTAGAGTTCAGAAGGTCTTGGATTTGAACCCCGGTCTGGCGGCACATTTTTCCACTCCTATCACAAACATATATAGATGGAAATCACCATGAAAATGTCATGAAATATATAAAAGGCAACTTGTTGATTTTTGGCTGAGTTCAGAGTTTTGCTGTGACTCTACAAATATATTTATGCCTCAAGGTTACCTCTCTTATGGAAAAATAAGATTTTGATAATTATAAATGCATAATAAAGACCTTAGACTAAAGGAGACAAAATGTGACAAGTAGGAATGAAAAAAAGTTAAAAGATGATTTAGATAGATGCTAAACATGATCTCTTCAACATTCCATTTTAGAGTTGTACCTTTTCAGCAAAACCATGTGCAGCCAGGAATCCTTATGCAGTGAAAATATCTGAAGACCTTCAAGCATGCAAGTAAGTTCTCTGTAAATTGCCAGTACAAGTGTTGTATTTTGGCTTCACAGTTTAGAAGTCTGTCAATCTAATTTTTTAAAAATACACCACCATTGAATGTAAAAGATGAAAGGAAGACATTATTTCAGTTTTAAATTCTTTTTTTATTTCAATGATTCAAATTTTCCTGGTTTGACAAAAAACTTGAAGCAAAATATAATTTCAAGGGAATTCTTGAGAAGGACTGTGTATCTCTTCATTAATTTGATATTATGAATCTTTTTTGTGGGAGGGAGTAATTGTGAGGAGGTACCGTTTTGGGGAGAGGGAGAGAAGGGCATTGGGGAGAGGGGTTTAGAAGTTCTGGCCACCTTTAAATTTGAAAGACAATCTCCCTTAGTTATACTGTAGCGAAAGACAGTAAGGATTTTCTTGTCAAGTTGTAAAGTATAAAGTGTATATTAGGAGTTTAATCTCCCCATAGAAAGTAAGTGCAGGTACCATTAAACTTTCAAACCATTTATGTGTCACCTTAACTCTCAAGTTTTTCTTTTGTAGGAGCCAAAGGCTGAGTAGTAAAAAACACACTAACACATTGGACAGTGTCAGGTATAGTATGCATCATAAATGTGACTCTCAAGAAACAAGACCATACCTGGTAATAAGATTCTGCAAAAGTCACACAAGTGAATAGCACCTTTCAATACAGATTTTGAGTTAGATGTAGTAGAGTCAAACAATGAATTATACTGCATACAGCATTTTTGTCCTTCTAGGACTCCATAGTTATGTCAAGGGCCTTATAATCACATGTGTCCATATATCCCAGATTAAGAGTTTCCTACAGAATTAGGTTTATTGTAGAATTACACTGTAAATAATCAGTATTGTGAATATTCTTCATCTTTTTTGGATAATGAAACGGCCAGATTGGTCATGACTTGATTGATTCTTTGTCTGGGTCGAGTAATGGAACAGCCAGATTGGTCATGACTTGATTGATTCTTTGTCTGGGTCGAGTAATGGAACAGCCAGATTGGTCATGACTGGATTGATTCTTTGTCTGGGTCGAGTAATGGAATGGCCAGATTGGTCATTACTCGGTTGAAACTTTTGCAGGGCTGAGAGAGCCAGATTAATGGTTACTGAATTGATACTGAAATAGAAAAACTTGATTCTTGTGGAATAGAACTTGATGCAGTTATTAATGATTTATAGTTCAAATGATTTGATAAACAAAAAGTGCAATGCGGAGGAAAACATGCATTTTTGAGACCATAGTTAATAAAAACAATTTTTTTCTTTTCAGATTCAGCGATCAGATACTTGCCAACCTGTTAGCAGTGAAGTCTGATTTATGTAGTAAGAGGTTTAATGTGAAGGTGGATGACATTCACTTCATTGGCTACCCCATGTTATTTGACCCCTGTACAAGTCAGGCTACAAGCAAATCATCACATCAGATCATTTCTTTCAGCATTATTTTAGCTCTCAAGGTATCTAATAATTGCCACTCTTTTTGTCTGTCAAGGAATTTACACTTTTATAATATGGTGTTATTTCATTATTAACACAACTTTAAATCTTAATCTTTTTTTGCCAAGTTCTTTTAGGTCACCTGAGAAAAAGTCTTCTGGTGACCTATAGCGATTGCTTTTTTGTCTGGCATATTGTGTGTTGTACATCGTCCATCACAAACTGTTGACAGAGACTGACCCTTAGGGGCAGATGGGTGGGACCAAAAGATGGATTAGATTACCAAAAGTCTTCTTCTCAGCACCCAGATATGGTAGAATTATAAAATCTTTCTGGATTTCAGGAAATCAAGCTGCTTGACCAAAAATAATGAATTTGAAGACCTGAGGATATCTTGCATTTCCGTTGGGAGGGGGTTGGGGAGGGCATAAAGTTTGCTACAGTTTATTGCATTGTATTGAACCCTTGATATGTGACGGCAGTTAATTTTATGCACAATTTACATTTCATGTACAATGCAGTTCAAGTTATCTTACTCTAACAAGTTTATTTCTGTGACATATGTTACAAGAACAATTAGGTGATTTATAAGACTGTTGGGCCTCTTGTCTATTTCATTGAATGGCTAGAGGCTGACTGGACATATAGTATTTTCCATCTGTTTTTTAAACTTCATATGGAATTTATAGAGCTGTTTCGCATTACATTCATACATGAGTGTTATCTGTAGCTTTGGTCTAAGCTTGTTGAAATAATTTAATGATGTCAAGAGTTGAAATTGCCCAATCTTAAAGCAAGAGGTGAATTGATGGGAGTGATGAATGATGGGGTGAGGGGTAGGTACCTGTAATGTTATTGTTCTTTTCTGGTGTTGATAGTAACACCTATCCTGATGATTGTTGATATCTTTTATATTAATTGTAGACACACCTAAATCTGTCTGTGATAAATTGCTACCATGACTTGATGAAGCAACTGACTGTAGCCGTACACTATGAGGAGCGACGGCGACATTATCTCTCCCAGCAGGCAAAGATTATGTTGGGCGTCCATGATGAGGTCGCAGCCATGCCTGAGGAAGGTTAGCCAGCTGTTCAGTCACCTTCAAACTCTGCCTTGTATTACACTGTTGATGTACTTACTCTCTCTTATCAAGTACCAAACTATAAATATCTCTGTGGTTAAAATTTCTTTCTCAGAATTCCTTCAGATTGAACTTCTAAACGACAGACTGATGGACTTTGCTTTGCTGCGTTTGCAGATAAAGGATTCAACAGTAATTCTTAGATAAATATTTGTGACATATTTTATGATTTTTTATTGAGTTAATATAGCTTGATATTTTCTTAAATGTTAAGATTTTGCTGGAGACTTTCCTTGACTTTCATTGTGTTTCTTAAATCAATAGAATATGTTACGATACTGTGGAAATGGCGACAATGTTTCTTCAAAAGAGATAACAAACAAAAAACTTGTACATGTCATATCACTACTTCATAAGTTCATACAATGGAACCTTGTTATTTTTAATTACTATCACTCAAAGACTCCGTTTAGTTCTAATGATTTTGTCAGTCCCTGCCTTAGTTTACACAAAACATTTACACTCGCTTAAATTGAACACTCCGTTATCTCAAAGTTTTCCCATGGTCTTGCGAGTTCAAGATAAAGAGGTTCGACTATATATGTATATATATTTGGTTTATTTCAAATATAAATATAAGCATTTAATACAGGTTCAGATGGCGATGTTTCTGTTTTATAGATTCTTCAGAGTCACCATTTTCTGTAATATTGAAGAGGAGCCCGTTGGCTCAGGATCTGAAATCAATGTTTGAAAGGTAAAAGAAATTAAAGTAACTTGCCACCAATTATTTTTGTACCTCCTGGGAAGTAGAGTTTATGACTTATTTGTCCTTTGTGAGAAGAAAAATAATTTTGGTTTCCTGGTCCCAGAAGAACCATGGTGAGATGCTTCTTTTAGTTGGTGTTGTTTAATGTAATGATTCAATCAATGCCATAGTTTTAAGAGGCATACTTATTTTACTAACACAGGAGATTTTTTTCTGGATTTATTTTAAATGTTTGATATTTTCATTTGTCTCTATTACAGTCTATGCGACACCGGTGTGGTCAAGTTACTGGTCAATAACTTTATACTTGTGAGCTTCTGTTTACCACACAAGATACACAGACAGCCCTGGGCCTCCAGAAATCTGTTTATTGAGGTGAGTTGTATCCTGATAAATACTCAACATATATCTATTTTATATTTTATTTTCCAGAATTTATGTGCATATTATACAAAATGGAATCAGTAATAAGGGGAGTTTTTCCCTTTTTATCTCATCAGCCTGGAGAGTAAATGAGGTTATGTTGTGGCATGTTGGCCATCAGTTTACCTATGTTTACATTTGATGCATTTTGATTTTCATTACATCAAAATTTTCCTAAAGAGGTATTTTGTGTTAAAGTGGTAAACCATTGGTATTGTATTGGGCCTGTAACATGCTAGAATGAAGGGCTATCAGGTTTGTTCTAATGAATGACTTTGAACTACATCAATCTTGAACCACATTCAAGGTCACATGGTCCAAACATATTAAAAAAATCTTCTTTTTTGTTTTTGGTGACTCATAGAGACATTGTCATGGTACATTATGTACATGTATAGGAGTGTGTCTGACATTTTTCGAAAAGACAGCTGTCCAGTTTGCTAAATTGACTTAAAAGTTGCAGAATATATTAGAGATTCAGTTGCATTAGGTCTCTTGTTAATGTTATGGTTAAAAAAAGAAGAAAATAAAATTTTAGAAAAATCGGCACAAAATCAAATTAATTTGTAATTTGAACATTTTATTTTTTTGCAGCCAGGGAAGATTCAACATTGCCTGGAGATGTTGAGGTTAGTAAAAAACAGTAAATGATAACTTTAATTAAGAGTTATATTTTCTGTTACATGAATTAAAAAAAAGAAATAAGTGTACAGGAACAAGAAAGGTTAATGTTCTCTTAGATTTAAGTACAGGAACAACAAACATGTTACCTACTCACATAGTCACTAGTATATAATCTATTCTTAATTTATATGTAAGGTGCTAGTAACATAAATGCGTATTATGCAGTTTTTATCTCAGAATCTCTAACCTTTGTTTTAAAGGCTTCTTAAACATTTCTTAGTAAAAGTGTTTAAACTTGCTCAGTAGCCCTTGAATGTACGTCATTAAACATTTAAAAGTTTCGTTTGAAGGCCATTAAAGGGCTGCTTCAAATCTGTTGATATTTACTTTTGTGATTAGTTCTCTATATACTGTACTCTTAATTAGAAAATATTCATCTTTAATTCAGGTAATAATGAACAAAGATAATTTCAAGAAAATTCGTCCTTCTATGCTTTTTAAAAAAAATCTGTAAAGGGGTTATTGAAGCAATTTTTACATGATTATTTTACCAAAAATAGATGTGGAAATGATGATACTGCATGAAAAATATGTTGATGGGTGAGGAGTTTTAAACATGTGTTGCTGGAGAAATATTGCATTAGATTGATATTAACACTTAACTGTAAATACCCAGAACCTTGAAATCAAGGGAGTCAGATTTATATAGAATGTCATTGCCTCTACAGACCTTATCATGGAATTCTGTTGTTGACTGACAAGCAGAGCCTGCAGGAGTTCCTTCCCTTAGATGGAACTCAATCCCTCAACAGACTGATAACAGTCACAAACCCTCTAAAGAGTCTGCAGACCTTGGCCTTGGAGGCTGACCTCAATCTGTCCCAGGTATACACAAAAAAGGTTAAGGGTCACCAATCTATTTTGATTTCAAATAACAAAATGTTAAACATTCTCGACACTCATGGAGTTACGCTCACTATCGCTTGCAGTATCTTAATACTCAAGGATTACACTCACTATTGCTCTCTATACCTTAACACTGGTGGGGTTATGTTCACTAGTGCTCTCTGTATCTTAATACTCCAGGGGTTATGCTCACTATCACTCTCAATGTCTGCATTCTCCAGTGGTTACACTCAGTATTGCTAGCTGTACCACGATACTCGAAGAGTTAGACTCATTGTCGCTCTCTGCACTTCTCGTGGCAAAATTGAAGGTTCCAGTGTGACACATTGTGGATAAGAAGGGAAGACTAGCTTGATTCTTTGAGGTACATGAAACCAATCTCTAGGTTGAATAATGGTACATGTACTGGCTTAGAGAATGGATGTCTCTTCTACGTAATCTTCAAAGTAGCGAATCAATGTGTGATTGGTCAGATTGGCTGAAAGATCGAGGACATATTGTTTTTGTGCTGTCTGTTTGTCTGTTGTCAACTGAAACCTTGCCCATAATTGTTGCACAGTACGAAGTAGGGTTTTCATATTTGGCATGTGTGTTCCATATGACAAAACCTTTCTGGTTGTGCCAAAAGTTTTGACCATGTCACCATCACTGTGATCTTTTACCTACATTTGAAAGTAAAAAACAAAGCCATTACCACAATGAAGACATAAGTGTTTCACAGAGTGTGCATGCAATTAGCACATTCCTTATACAGTACATTTATAATGTCCCACTTCTGAATTTGGTTGCAACGGGGGCATAGTGTTTATAAACTTGTCTTGTTTTTTCTTGAAACCTGCTCTAGACCAATCAGATTACTTCACTTGTGCTTCAATTTTACCAGGAAAAGTTTCAGGGGTGCAGAGAGAAAAAGGGATCGTAACCCCTGGAGTATTGAGGATGAATGAGATTTCAGATTAAGTGTGTGGTGGTTACTAAGCCATCAGTTGATCTCAGACTTTTTCTTTACTATGATACTCAATGTTATTTTGACTTATTCCTTGGACAGTAGTAGTTCACTTGAAATGTTTTTATATCCAAAAGGTGTTCCAGATGGTCACCCATTTAGTGTACTGGGCCAAGGCAACAGTCATATTTCCTGTGTGTGGCACCAATGTCTACGTTCTATCTCCGACTGTTGTCTTGTAAGTACATCTGCATGGATTTTCCACATCCTGTCTCCTGTAATTGTCTTGTTAATTTAAGCACATCTGAAGGATCTAATCCATGCCCTGTCTTCTACTCTTGTCTCCACAAGGTCTATTCCTAATCCTGTCTCCTGTAGTAGTAATGTAAGAAATTATTAATGTTACTTCGTGTATTATTGTTCTCAAATAGTAGTTTCTACTTCTACCATAATCTTTGTCTACCAGTGGGGCCTAGCATTTTGAAGCCCGACATTTGTACTATATGGTGACTTATAGATAATGAATTGGAACATTTTCAAGTTCTCTCTCTTTTACAGAAAAAGAATGTCCCATTGTGTTAGGTTTGGTTCAGCAATAATGAATTGAGAACATCACAACAGATTTATTTTAAGTAAATAAGTATCATAACATCAAGCCCTGCACTTTAGCATACCAAAATTAAGATGATCATTGGTCAAGGTAAAAAGGTCAAAGGTGACATGCAGAGGAGCAAGAGCATTGATGTCTTACTGGCATTTTTGTTTATTATAGACTGAAAATCGAAACACAATTAAATGGAAATTGTCTTAATTGTCTTAAACAATTAAATTAAAGCAATTATCAAGCATTATTTCTGATTGTACATGTACACCTGTTTTTCTGTTACAGAAATTCAAGTTTAAATGAAAAATTTGCAGCAACATTTCTAGACAAATCACTCTCAGTTGAGTTGTCTAGATTCTCTTATCCTGTTCAGCTACGAGACACTAGAGATATATTGGATCATCCAAAAAATCAGGTAAAAACCATTTGTTTTTTTAAATTGTTTAGGATTGTTGGATGGATCATACACTGTTTACAGACAGTGTTTTGTTAGTGGGATCCTGAAGGCATTGACATTTGGTTTTTTTTAGGTGAAACTTTACATTCAAGGTCAAAACAGAGGATGTGAACGAATAAATTAAGTAAGATATCAATAGATATGTCACATGGTTGTCATGGGTACAGTTTTATTTTAGTCTCCTGATAAAGTCTCCTTGGAATGTTTCTGGTGAATTCCCTCATCAAGACTTGCAAGTGGAGGTATTAGCAATTAGTAGAAGTGTTTCCATCAAAATCAACATCTCTGCTCTTCAAGTTTAGAAGATACAATAATTTCTATTCAGCAATAAGCCTGTATGATTTGACAACTAAGGCTACTACTGTACACAGGGAAGCACTGACATTTGAGGGTTTTTTTTCTTGTCCACTTTGTCTTATTACACTGTTCTTTTTCTCCGATAATTAAATTTGCTCTAAATTTTCTTATAAATAGATTTGAGTTCTCATATCATACATTACCTGGTATTCCCTTTTATTTTTTACCCTGTTGTCAAAAGAGTGAAACAATCGAAACTTAAAACTGCAGAAAAAAAATTCCATATATGTTACATTATTGCATTAAAGTGCAATAAAGCCTACCTAATGACTTGAAATTAGAAATCTCAATGTTGGTCCCATGGACTCAATGCAGGGTATGGTAATCGTATGATTGTAATTTTCCACAGGAGGAGAAAGTACAGATAGTGCTGTGGCTTCTGCAACATAGACTGATCTTTCAGCAACATACATACACGTTCTTTGTGCCACGTATATCAAGAAGGAAGAAGACATCAGAAGATGTGAGCCGTATCATGCCTATATTACCAGAAGAGGAGAGTTTGGCCTTTGAAAATCGCACTGAAATGCAACAAGCTTCCAGTATATCAGATGTGGCATCAGGTTTGTGTACAAAATATCTTAGCTATTGGCAGACCTGCTCAAAGTTTTAATAATAATGTAGCTAACCTTTCAAAACAAAAAGTACTTAGATAAAAAATATAATAAAATGCAGACAACAACATATCATTTTGCCTTAAGATTTAAAAAAAAAAAAAATTCAGTTAGACCATGTTATTTTTTTCTCATGTTTGTTAGAATAGCAAGGGAGTTAATGACTGGTACGGATAATATATCTTTTTACACCAAATATTTAAACCTTAATTAAAGTGGTGAAATGTTTTCTTCATTTGAATAACAGCCTCTCAATTACCAAGAGACCTAGAGTCAGTTGAGATAGTAGCATACTGGGGAAAAAGAGCTTTGATATTTGTTGAAATTATTTACCTTCATAAACTTTCAAGGTCACAAGGATAAAAAAAATTTTAAAATCTTCAAAGGCCCATGACAAGTGTGTTTGGATAGAATCTAAAATCTTATTGTGGTAAATAAATTACTTCACATTGGACCTATTGTAAAGAAGGGTTTCCTGAATACACAAGTTACTAAACAAGTGAATGATATGGTTCAATTGGGCCTCTTGTGCTGTAGTCTCATGTAATATGACAGAACATATTCGAAGATTAAATGTATATATACAGCCATTGTCTTTCTTCAGGTAGGTGTGTTCTTCAGTGGAGCACTCCACTTGAACTTGGATACTTTCAGGTATTCAGGGCAATCAACAAGAATATGTACAATATAGGCAGGGAAAGGTTAATTGAAACACTTGATCTTGTTACAATTTTAACCTTTCCCTGCCTCTCTGACATAACGCATTGTCATGAAATGAAGAGAGCCTCTGCACTCTAGTACTTCAGTAAGCAGCTGTCTTGAATCTTTTTTCTCCAAATTTATCCTTTTAAAAAGGCCTGTGGTCCTATCACCAAAAACCTTGGGAAAAAAATGAAAGGGAGAGGTCACTGCTGACATGCAATATGAAGGAGTCATTGCTGGATAAATGGTAAATATTTCACTTCTGTCTCTTTCTTTTCCAGTCAACAGTGATGAAAGTGTGAGCTTAGGATCAAACTCAATCAACGCAATGTTTTCTAAGTCGCCTTCCTCAGAGATAGCCAGCGACAGTTCACAGGTTTCAGAGGACATGAGGGCTGTTTATAGAAACAGCCAAGATGGACTGTCACATTTATCCAAAGAAGAGAAAGAGTGTGTTTTAAGTGTTTCTGCTGCCAAAAACCCAGATGATTTGAAACTATTTTCAAGGTAAGTTAAAAAAAGCATTCCGAAGCTCATTTCTATAAATATACTAATGAAGCAACATCATTTTAAGCATTAATACACAATGATGATTTAAGCTTTCATTTGCTCTGGCTTACAGACTTGAATTAAACTGTGTTCTAATTTGTTTTTGAAAGTATTTGAAAGTAATTTTCTTGTTTTTTTGTTTAAAGGTTGTGTTCATACTTCAATGGAAAGCACCATTTAGAAGAGATCATGTACTATGAAAATCTTCATCGAGCCCACTTAGTGACATTACTAGACAAATTTAGGGATGTTCTCATCATGTGCCAATACCAGGACCCAGCCACAGCTTTGGGGATCAGATGATACCTGTCAAATATGATATTGTGCATTATTAAACCATTCTCACTTCTGTTACAACTTTTGTTCAATTTTAACACGAAATGTTTGCCATGTATATCCACTAAAAAGCATATGCCTGGTAATAATCCAGACACATCAACCTTGAAAATCCAAGATGGTCACCTGTTGGTTATTTTGTTCAACTGTTCACACTCAAATTTGATTTGGCATAAAGGACAGAGGGAAACCTACATAACAAATTTGAAAAAAATATTTGTGGTTGTTAAGAATGTCAAAATCCAAGATGGCTGCCTGACAACCATTTGTTTCCCTGATCAGTTTCAAAACTATACAGGTACAACTAAAAACCATGAGAATATACAAATTAGAGAAATATTCTTCCAGTACAAACAAAAGTCAACTGCCAACAGAAATCCCAGATGGAACTCACACCCACATTTCTTTGGCCCTTTATTCTTTAAAAGTTGGAACATTATATTTCTTTTTCATCATCCGAACCATGCTTCTTAAGAAATACTTGGCGCAAAATTCAAGTCAATACCATAGAAGACCATATGTCAGCCTTTTCAATTTTCTGATCAGTCCCAATAAAAGGAAAAAATGAAAGAATCATCCGTTACTTAGCAGTAATAGCAGTAACACATTTTCATTTTCAAAATCCAAGATGGCCCTCTGTCAGTCACTTTAGACACAACTATTACTAAGGATCAAGAGGAATCTACTTTAAAAAATAGAGAAATATCTATCTAGTAATCCAGACTTCTCTAGGAATAACAGCAACTTTTAATATCAAAGTCAAAGAATGTTGTCCGTCAGCCATTTTGTCTTTCTGATCAGTTCCAAAATCACAATGACAACTCGGGGAAAAAGGAATCCTACATTTAAAAGTTTAAGATCCATTTATTACTTCTTATGAAAATAACTTCTTGGTCAAAATCCAAGATGGCCACCTGTCAGCCATGTTGTTTTTCTAATCAATCCTAAAATCAAAAGGACACATCCAAGGGAAGGCTACATGTGAAATACGAGATTCAACCAGTACTTCTGAAAATCCAGTTTAAATGCAAAACCAGATTAGTGTTCTATAATTTTCTGCATAGGATCTGACAAAATCCCATAAGGGATTATGTTTTGGAGATATAGTCCCTTGTACCCATTTATATGATGGCTAATCAAACAATACTGGTTGTCTAAGGAGAAGCACCGGATGCATCATTCTCAAATTTCACAAGTGGCCGTCTTGGATTCCGACACTATTTAATATTTTGACTGCCCATTTGATTTTGGGATTGATCGAAAGAACCATTTGGCAATCTTAAAATTTGACAATGAAAGGTTTGTGAATCCCATTTCCTGAAAAGTGCAAGATGAATCTTGCTCAAATTTCATGTAAAGGTTTATGTTAGTCCCTAAATGTGCACTTCTTATTTTGACACAAATTACAGAAAGGAAATGACGGACAGGCAGCAGGTATGTTGGATTTTTGACAAATCTCAACATTTTCCTTGGTTTTGAAATGTCCCCATGATTTTGGTACAGATCAAGAAAAACAAAATGGCTTACAGATGACCATTTTGGGATTTGGCATTTTTAACATTTCTTTGCAGGAAATTTCAAATTTCATTAGGGCAAAAATTGAGGAGAGAAGGGAAAGATCAAACTTTCAAACTCTCTGGGATTTTGTTTTGAGACTCACAAGTGAAACCAAATGGGCAACATCTCAAGTTTCGTTATAACTCCTCAAGTATTAAAGGATATTTCTCGACACAATGTGCATGTTGGACTTCATGAGACTGCTCAATGAAACAAACTATGTATATTTATAAAATTTCGAGACTGATCAGTGATATCCGTCTGAGATTTTCATTTTTAGGTCAGCTGTTAAATATCCTGGGGGATACTGGATGGGGATTGAATGTACAGGAAATTCTGCTTTCAAACTTCTGCAACTTGATACCTTGCAGCAAGGTGATGGTCGATATCAAGCTTATTTCAGTGAACTATACATTTGTTGGTGATGTAGCATTGTCTGATCACTTCCAATTCATTGTCCACTAGTTCAACAGTGGTACACTAGACCAGATTGTGCTTCAGTCTATGTAGACATGTAAAATGGACTGTACAAATGACACACAAGAAAATAGCAGTCTCTTACAATCTTACTGCAAAAAAATTTGGCATAGTATAACAAATGAGGACAACTGCATCAACAGCTGTTTTTTCCTTGATGCCAAGGTCTGAATGTGCTGATACCCAAGAGAGACCCAAGTTTGCAATAAATAGTGTATCCCAGCTGACTTCCATCGCAATAACCTTCCCTTCCTTGTTAAGTGTATTATGGGAATGACATTTCTGTTGCCTTTAAATTCAGATGCATGGTGAGGTCAAATCAGATTACTTTTTGTATTCAGAATGATTTTAAGCTGTAGGCAGCATACATCTGCATTTCTAGAATTTATGATTTATATATACCAACACAACACAACTTTGATCATATCAAATAATCACATTTTATGAGGTCCACTGTTCCAACATAGTTACATGTATTTATTGTGAATGTATCTATTTACCAATCAACAATATCACACTCAGTTGTTATCAAATCCAAACAACACTATAAATAGAAATATGCAGTTTTGGAAAATCTTGGGTGTCTAAAAAGTTCCTTTTCGAAGATGCCACTGCGATGTTTTTTAAAAGTCTTTCTATTCCTTAAATTTGTTCTTAATTATCACCAAGACGCCATTTGATGTAAAGTGCCTGGAATTTATCAAAGCCAGACAGTACACCAGCACCTGCAACACCTCTGAGAATGTTTGCTCCAGCACCCTTCATCATGGACATGAAGCCCTCATTCTTCAGGATGGTCTTGGCACAGTCAATTGAGCCATTGTATTTCACAGCCTCGCCGGAGGTCATCATCATTCTCCTCCTGATTGTATCAATGGGGTATGAGATCAGGCCTGATGTGACGGTCACCACATAACCAAGACAGAAGGAAGCAAACACTCCAGCCCCTTCTCCAAGTACAATTGGCTTCAGACTGTCGTAGAATCCGAAGTAGCATCCTCTGTATACGACAATACCAACACAGGAGATGACAAAACCTCTGTATAGACCACCAATTCCATCAGTTTTCAAGGTCTTCTTGTATACATCTATCAGACCATTGAATTGGCGCTCGCCTCCCTTCTTCCCAGATTTTGCATCATTGGCTAGACGAGTACGGGCGTAGTCGAGGGAATACACAAAGCAGAGTGACATTGCTCCAGCAACACCACCAGATCCAATGTTCTTTGCAAACTGCACTCCATATGGATCTTGTTTAGAGCTTTTGAACAAAATCTTGATCTTGTCTTTGAATGCAAAATTTAAAGCCTGTGTTGGAAAGTATCTGATGCAGTTTGCCAAGTTTCCTCTCCAGAATGGCAGAAGTCCTTCGTTCTTGTATGTACGGACTGTGCAGTCGATGACACCTTTGTATGGCTCTGACAAACGACCAGTTTTCAACATTTCCTCCTGATTTTGAACAAGCAACTTGATCCTCTCAATGGGGGCGGCTGCTGTCTTTGAAATGACAGCTGCTGCACCACTGAGGGCGAAATTCTCTGCAAATCCAAGTTTCTTTGACATCTGAAATATACAAAATAGCAAAATTGTATACACCTTGTAAGACACCACATTGCTTTAATGGAATCCATATGAATTGATTTTAGTCATAAAATTGAGAAATGAAGCAGTTTTTAGGATCACCTTGACACAGCTGATATTACGAGTGAGCAAATTTACATAATTCTGAACGTTTTTTTTTTATCTCTGCAAAATCTTGGCATCAGACACTTGAAGATACCACCATGATTTGTTTCGAAGTTTTAAGTGGGTCTAATACATGTATCATATGTAACAACTCCATTCTGAAGCTACAGATTTAAATATTAATGTCAACTGTCAGTACAACAGATTACCCAAACATCTTGTGCCTACTTAAAATGGGACAAAATGTTTTGCTTGCGTTCAGCAATAGGTAGCAAGTACTTTTTGGGTTCATGGTCCTGACCAAATTGCAGTAAAACCAAACTCAAATATTTATGACGGCCCTTAGAATGAATACTAAGTACAAACAAATGAGAATTTATTTCATACCAAGGGCTTTGAGGAATATGTAAATTTTAATTTCATTTCAAAATATAAAGCTTTAATAACAGCGCTAGCCTACTACCGATCATTATCTAAATCTACTCGAAATCATCTCTTTTCAAAATTTCATGTTTAATGAATCAACTAGAGATAATGTCAGGGTCAACCAAGTAGCAGAACCGTTCTTTCGATGGGGTTTAAGTTCATATATTAACTCATATTAATTACATGTAATACATTGTCTGAATGCCAACCCTTGTACAGGTCGCAAAATTGGGTGCACAAGTCTTTCTATACGGCAGAATTCTTCTAACTATTATTGACTGCAACCAACAAAAAAATAAAATTGTGATCAGATAGTCTAAACCTCTGGAATACAGATAGTCTAAACCTCTGGACTAGCGATCTGACTATGCAGCTTAATTGTGTATATTAATGATCTGTAACATTATCCCCTTTAGTATCACTGACCTATGGGACAAACTTCGTACAGAAGCTTTCACAGGTTAAAACTGGCAACCTCAGATTTCAAGAATGTCTAAAGCAATGCCACCTTTTAGGACTCAGTTATATCAAATGTTTGACAATGTCCCTTGTCAGGCCCTATAAACTCTATTCAGTCAGACAGACTACCTTCTGTCCTGTTTTCACACAACACCTGCCAAGACATTTTTCTTTTCAGAAATGCAACAATTCTCTCATGACACTATGTCATATAATCAAGGCTTTCTGCACATTTAGTGGCCGTAACCTGTTTCAAAATTGCCTAGTAACCAGCCTTGTATACCACTGTGAAAATTACAACCAATACAGATATTGT
Organism: Ylistrum balloti; assembly: GCF_031769215.1. NCBI lineage: Eukaryota > Metazoa > Mollusca > Bivalvia > Pectinida > Pectinidae > Ylistrum > Ylistrum balloti. The sequence continues at coordinate 457,623 of NW_026782239.1, forward strand.
TCATTGCTTCATTAAAAGCTTTCATCAAGGTACATATTATACTTCAATTTTAGGCTGTCCTTAAAGAAATAGCGTTCAAGTTAAGGAATCCCAAAAAGGATTACCCTCGGACTAGAGCTACTAGTCCCCACAAGTCACCTGGAACATTGTGCTTCAATGCTTTCGGAGGGCACCCTACAGGATATCTGGTCTATTCACTGCCAACAACTATAAGATGTAATGAAGGGTATGCCAAGTGGTCTGCCATCCAAGGCTAGTTCTGGACATTGTTTAACTACTGATCATGGACACACCTTTCAAAGTCACAAAAGCTAGGTCCTCTGTATGGAGCTGAATTGCCCATATCCATGACCAGTCATACTGTTACTGACATGTGTTAAGTGAAGACTCAATAGTCATTAACTAATGGCTTAGCAACAAAAATTGGTTGCTACACTTGAGCAGTGCATCTACCACAATATATTTTGGTTGCATTTCTTTTGAAACTATCTCGGACTAAACTTCTCCATATACAAGCAAGTTGACAAGGTCATGTCAGAAGTCAGAGAATCGGCAAATAACTTTTTTTGCATTGCACAAGTTAAATAATATGCATTCAAACCATCTACTGTGTATGTTTAACCATGTTTTAATAAATAAATTTGTCATAAGTGTTCGGATTTTTAAAAAAAGGCTAGGAACTTTTCAATGTCATGTCAAGTGTAGGTTACAAAGGTAGTAATCATGTCTATGCCGGTAAAATCTAACAATAAAAAGGCAAATTGTTACAGCCAATAATCAGAAAAAATAATAGTAACGGATGTGATGTTATATGCCGTTGCTATCGCAAATATACAAAAAGAAAGCAAACCTTGATTTCTTTCCGTTGTCGTTCAATATCAGAGGAGAGGCAGTCACTACCGGCAAACCCACGAGTTGGTTTGGAAAGGATGGAAACGAGGTAGACACGTGACAAACGGCCACACAACCCCGGATGTTCCTTGTGACGTAGGCCTAAGCCAATCCCGTTTTGCTGTATACCGCTACCGCTATCTGAATTTGATAGAGCGATCAGTAGCATTGTCATTATGCGGACTAGCTAGTTGGTTTTCTTATCGACATTTGGTCAAGTTGTCGGATCTGTATTTAGTGATATACATGTTGATAGTGGTATGATTAAACTAATAAATGACAACAGATGGATATACTAGTCCATGGAATAGTAGTTCTTAACAGATGTAAACATACAAATCCTGTTAGAAATGCTGTTCGGATCAGTCGAACCCGTCGTGAAAACGAAAGTAGAATGTTCACGTTTAAATCAGAGTAATTGTTCTGTAATTTGTAATCATAATTCGGGCTTTGGACAGGGACGTATTATACGTCCCTGGTTTAGAGTATAATTGTTTTTTTTTTTTTATCAAAATTTCTAAGATCGTGATAGATTTATCTGTCTTTTTATTATTTGTTTTAATTCTGCTGCCGTTGTTGTATCATTTTAAAAGGTCTCGCTTATTCTTGTAAATAGCACAATATTCAGTTGATATATATATATATCCTTTGCTTTAGCTTTAATACGAAATAGATACTGCCCAATTTACACACCCTTTTGAACTAGCTGTTTCATGGCTTCACTCAGGTAGAAGAGATAGGAAGGAAATTTCGCAAAATTACCGTGTTTAATACGATTTAAAATCTTGTCGTTTACGCTTTTGAAGTTAGGACATCTGATGAATTATGGGATACGAGAAATTGACGCAGATGGAAAAGTCTTCATCAACAATGTGTTGGTTATGCCTTAGCAGATGACATTTCATTATACGTCAGCGGAATTCAGCCCTTTCGTCTTCATCCTAACAATTTAAATGTTTTATAAAAGAGTGTCATAAGGCACCAAGTATACAAAAACACGTAATTGTCGGCAGGTCATTTCTAGTTATCAGAATTTTTAAGCGAGTGCATGTGAATTTCATTCTATTCCAAATTTTGAATTTCAACTCGCCATAGGCCCACTTTCTTGGAAAAATTCAAAACTTGTTACATTTAAAAAAAAATTCTTATATGAGATAGAATGTAGGGAAAGGGTAAGATGATTATTCTTCCGCTAAGTAAAGCTAAATTACTTTTTCAAGTTAATAGGTAAATAATGAAATCTACATGAAATGTAAGTGTAGAATTCATAGAACAAGGTGTACATGTATATATTTGACACATTATTTATTATGTACATCACAGATCGATTTCTGACGTGGTAATGTATATGTGCAAAATTTAAGAAATATTGTGACGTGCCGACGCATGTGCAACAGAACACAAATTATGGTGTGATGTCCTAATCTGAAGCTATTGCATGTATGTGTGATATGGAATTTTGATTGAGATTTCATTTCATATAAGATTTTATGAATCGTTTTATTTTTCATTTCATTGCAAGTATTGCCGTTGTGCGCCTTTTTCAATTCGAGACGAAATTCATAAAATCTTAAATGAAGTGTATATATGAAATATGAATAAAAAATAGTTTTGTTTAAACCTATTTATTTGAAAAATTCAAACTTAGCATACTTTTTCATATCGTTAATTTTGTTTCTCTGTTGCTTGATTATAATATTATTATTATTACAATCTTAACGGCCTGTTAAAAGGTCATCAGGGCCATCAACCGGTGAAACACACAGCGATCCAAAACGGAAATAACATTAAACAAACTTCAAGGTAAAAGACAAATGCTGAAAATTTTAAATGGTTATATAATCGCAAATGATTAAAATGGTAAGTCATAGTCTATAATATAGACCAACATCTTCCACATAACCTAGAATTTTATTGATCTCAACAGTTTCAAAAAGAGTCAAAAGACTTGTAACGTTACGATAAAAAAATTCTCGAGTAGACAGAAAGTCAATGCAGTTCAATAAAAACGTTTATCGATGAATGACTCATCATATCCTATGTACCGACCAAACCAGGAAATTATGCTTGATTAAAATTTTAATACGTAACTCAGAAAATATAGCTTGACAGGTTTTTAAGTAAATATGGAAGAAATGAAGTCAAACGGAGGCAGCCATTTTATTGCACCAATCAGTTTAATTCACGACGGAACGCCATTGTCCTACTTGAGTGTTGCGTTAGTGAATTCACTGGATAACCGGTGAAGATCAAAGAGAATATATTACATTTCTTATTTGTTTCTTAATTTGGTTTCCTTTATTGATTCAGTTAAGACACATTGTAAATTTGGGTTTATGATAAAAAAATAACGTACATATAGGATGGAACATCCCCGATACTCCAGGGGTTACGACTTCTTTCGCTCTCTGCATCTCCTGGAACACGCCACAGCAAAATTGAAGGCACAAGCGAACTTGATCGGTTCCAAGAAAAAAAACCTGAAAAAAAATCACAGGCTGTTCATAGGCTCCTTTTACAAAAAAAACCCAACTTCAAAGCCATTATGCATACAGTTATGCGATTTCGAGATTCGTTTGATGAATATTAAAGAATCAAATTAGTCTTCTCTTCTTGTCCACAAGGTGTCGTACATGGGACCTTAAATTTTGCCATGACATGTTCCAGTGGTGATAGTAACCCCTGAAGTATCGAGTATGAGGATGGAAACTCGCAATCAGTTTAAGGTCACACAGACTGTCAGTTAATTATTCACATACATCAGGTAAAAAGATGCATTAAATAGATTTTGTTGTAATATTAACGAAAAAAAAGGTTGATATGCCATTTAAGATGAAATAATATTTCTAATGAGAACTGGAAAGTGTATCATGGCAGCGTGGATTTAAAAACGGTATCCTGGTCTAATGTATGATAGAAGCATATTGTTTTTACATTTAAACTATTTAATGTTCCGAATGATATTTAAATAGGGGCTAGTAGTGTTTTTAAAATAAGATCGATATTTTATTAATCAAAACTAAATTAGCTGAATTTTCCAAAACTTTCTCCTTTAAAATTTTCAAAACACTCCGTCAATGTGAACTTGATTTATCTCCCTTTGAACAAATTAAACAGTAAAAAGTATTAAGATGACTTTGATAAGCCGTGAATTGTTTTACGATATTGCAGACAGGCGAGTGAGAAAATGAGTTTTTGTTTAGTTTAAACATATCTATTTGGCAAAACCATGTCAAAAGGATTGGCCTGTAAGTTTTCAACTTATGAAAGACTTCTCCCGAAAACAATTGGATGTAATTATATAACAGTATAATAGTAGTCACATGATGACATTTAGAAAGATGATGCAAGCTATGTTATACACTAATATACATTGATTTAATTACAGTACGAGTAGGAACGAGAGAGAGAGAGAGAGAGAGAGAGAGAGAGAGAGGGGGGGGGGGGGGGGGGGTCTGTGTGTGTGTGTGTGAAACATGGGCATCTGACATTGGAAGGATGCACAGGAACATTCAATTGACAAATCAAATAAAAGTTGAAATAATTATATTAATGTAACTAAAACAATACTTTTGAAAGTTTGAAAGAATGAAGAAATAACACTGAGTATCAGGCAAATCTACCCGACCTTCCCCGGAGATTCTGTGCAGATTTAGCAATTCTCGTGTTAGCAGTGGACGACATTTTGCATCTCCTTGACAGAGAATATCCACATTTATATCGCCTTCGTACCATGATAGTTTTGTATAAAGGATTGCACGTAGATTAGCGTACAAAGGGCAAATAATAATAATAATAAGGTGGTAGGCTAACAGGCTTCACGGGGATGCCCACATTGACACCCGATAATTCCGGTGCAAGTAAGCATTTTTATTTAGTATTTTTGTAGTCTTTTTAGTGAATTGTAAAATAACAAAATGATCAGTAAGTTTATCCTTCAAATGACTAGACACATACAGGTCTAAAATGTGAAAAAAGCATTCACAAAATAGATCTTATACAGATATTCCGAAAATCAAATACATGTAGCCATACCAATCATACACTGTCTCCCTAATCATGCTTGACTCCGGACCACAAAAAATGTCCATTTATATGCTGTGTGTATAGAATAGGTAAAATAGATATTCCAGTCTTTGTTACATCTTACATAATACCATGTATGTCCAAAAAATTAACCGTATCTAATTTAATTTTTGTAGTCAAAAGTGTTATTCACTTGAAAGTGTGTGCTTTGTACAGTCCGTGCAGGAAATTACAGGATAGACTCTGTTAGTGCTAAATTGCCAAGAGGTTAGCATTAAAGATTTGATATCCTTCAAAAATGAAGATATATATATATATATACATGTGAAATTTATTGATCTTTTCCGGGTTAGTACTCCTCCTAGTTTGGTTTCTGACGTCTGGCAAATCGCTTTGGTCAAAACAGATTTATGATGTAGTTTGATTAAAGTGCTATATAGCTCAGTCAGTCTAAAACATCTTACCCAAATTGTGTCGAAAGGTGTTGTTCATTCTCGTGTCTTTAGTGCGATTGATCAATTCTACATCCTGTGCTGCACGACATTAGACATTAAGCGTCCGATTACGCTTGTTGATCATGTAATACTGATATACAAAATAAAAGGAAGGATCGACTCTATCTTTGTACAATATACCATTGTAATGATAAGAACACTTGAACACATGAAACTAAATTGACGTATCGTATAGCCTTATGATTTCTTTTTTTTTATTTTCTGTTCCTTCTCAGAAGGAAATTGGTCCTATCGCTGAATAAAGTGACGATTCGATTCGGCAATTTAAATGGTATTTCTAATTCAAATTAAAAAAAAAATGTTACAGCCAGGTAGGCAACATTTATACACCTATTTTCATATTTTATGCGTGAAAAATTAATACGGCGTTTCAACCAATCAGCAGCAGAGAAACAAATGGAAATTTGAGAGGTGTTCCGAATTGATATCAGATAATCTTCCGAAAGTTCATAACATCGTCTGCTTGCAAAGTACTCTTCAACAACATAGAATACCATGAAACGACGTAAGGAATCACCTTTCGAGCAGATTTAGTGTTGTGACTAATATTTTGTCCAATTTCACCTATGTGACATGTCACTGAGTGGTCGACTTCTAACATGTAAGTAGTTTGGGATATATTTGTGGAAAAATGAAGAATCCTTTTTGAGAATTTTTGGTCCAAGATTCGTGATCATCTTATAAATAGACTAACAATTTACTGACAAGTAAGCTGAGCGAAAATTTTTTCGGCAATAAAATCCTCATTTTGTCTTCAAGTCATATTCTGATTTTCATACCACCATTCTATTACTCTTACTTTCTCTGTTTTATTATTTTGCTGTGTCTCTTGTTTGTCAACAGTCTGAATATGGCAACAGCAGGTCATCAGATAAGAAATTTTCGCATTGGTCGAATGGAACAGAGTGATGCATTGGGAAATGATTACCACGATGCTGCCAGAAATGGAAATAAGAAGAAATTAAAGAAAATAATTGAAAGAGGTACGTGCAATCTTCAAAAAAGACTACTGCCATGGCATATGGAATGTGACACTTAATTGGCAGCATTTTTGTATATATGTAGATAGGCCTTTAAAATCATGCTACATTGTGTTTTTCCTCTGTCTGTATTTATCAGTAAATCAGTAATAATTCTTATGACCTATAGATTTTATTTTTAAAAATTCTTCCGTTTAGATGTATTCAAATGCAAAGGATGATTGATGAACTGTAATGATGAGAAATTAACTGTAGTGTTCTTAAATGTTAAGCATTGATAATATCATTAGTAGGAAAAATATGGCATCTGTGTCAATAATAACATAATATTCCAATGTTCTCACTTCATTTTTCACTACCAAAATTCTTGCAAATTTCCACATGTACACCTTGGGGGAAACGGGTATCTGGAATTCCCTGTCCTCACATTTCAATTTGGCCCTTAAGTACACAGGCAGGAAAACACAGACCCATATGGTATCACCATTCTACATAAAAATGATAGTGGCAGTAGACTTTTGATAATGAAAACTAGAATATTTACCCTTTCTATATTCTTTTTCTAATACGATTAAAAAAAAATGAATGTTTGGGGGATAACATGAAGGTCTGGGCTTCTTATCAATCTAACATGTTAGTGTTGGTTATGTCAATAAATCTTTTACTCTTATTCATATTTTGAGTTTGTCATTGAGATGGACATCATATTCAATATTCAAAATATTTCATCTTTTTATAATACAGACTTATCTGCTCTTGTTAGTAGGTATTGATTATTATGGCATTTTTGTGAGAAAGCAACATAAATATGGACAAAATAGAGACCTACATGAGTGCTATGAACATAGTTATTTTGTGATTGAAACCTACATATTAAAAAAAACAATATGTCCTATAGTTATCAACCTTTTACAATACATAGCACTGTTTGATTTTCAATCAAACCATTTTGTTTTCCAGGTATTCAAGTTGATTACCCAAATGATCAGGGCCAGTCTCCTTTGTTTATTGCCTGCTTTGAAAATGAACCATCTGCATGTGATTTATTGCTTAGGAATGGAGCCAATCCAAATGAGTATGTAACCTTAAGAGTTTTACACATGATTTACATAGGCGTCTACAACATTTTATATTTGAAGTCATTATTAGAGAAGAACAAAGTGTATTACCTTAGGATACCTCAGGGTCTTCTATGGAAGTTGGTCTATTCGACCACTATGTCTGCATCTCATTTATTAGTTTCGTCATTTCTACTGTTTACGTGACATCTATCTCTGGTGATGTTCAAATTGTTGTTGTATTTGATGTCCTGGTCTTTCCAAATTTATCCCATCTTGCTTCAGAACATTTAATAGTTTTTGCTTGCACCTCTGATTCTGGTAGGTTATTCCAATTTTCCGCTGTTCTGTAAGTGAAGCTGAACTTCCTCACATTGTATTACAAGCAGTTACAAGCAAAAGGCTACATATCTATTCTATAAAACTAGCAAAGTGTGATGTCATAGTCAATGCATTATTGAGGTCTGACATTGAAAATGAGAAGCAGATCCTTTAGATCGGATAGAATTTTACTGTACCTGTGAATGACTGAGGGTGTGGTAATTTCAGTGAGAATCATGGGCAAAAAAGATTTTCATTAAATGTGAAGGGTTTTGATGTTAATGCTTTCTTTTATTTCAGCACTATAGAGGTTTCTCTTGTCAAGATTTTAAAATGTGTGATTTTTTTGTGACAAGCTTTCATACATTTCTGTAATAACTTGTTCCCTTATTTAATCATCAGGAGGAGTAATGATGGAACCACACCTGTACATATGGCTTCATATTCAGGTAATGTCAAACTTTTATCTGATGTGTTAGCTTCAGGAGGAGATCTGCGCTTCCATGATAATTATGGACGAACAACAAAAGACTGGGCACTTTGTCAACCAGAACCAAAGAAAAGACTGAAAATGCTTGAATTCCTAGAGAAGACAAAGTTATTTGCAATGACAACTACTGGAAGAGATATAAGAGCTGGCAACAAGATGTCGAGTCATGTACATGTGTAAGTGTAAACTAGATTTGTTGAATTTATTGATGTATTTTTTATGGCATTGAGCAGTGCAATAGATAAACCAATTTTTGCAGTTTCAGCAAAAATGCCAAAAACTGCTATCAGATTTTTGTATTGTTGCTATAAGTCTTGGCTTAGTACAGGATAACTATTAGTTTTTCCACAGATGAATAACTAAGCATTGACTGCTAAAGATGTTTTTTTATGTATTTCTAAAATTCCAGTTGTAAATTATGTAACAGGAGCGCTTTCTCTATTTTCAGTGGAAACCTAAAAGTTAATTGAACATTATCTAAAACGGTAGATGTATACATTGGTTTTGCTTATATCTTTAGCATACAAGATCAATTGACTTTAAAGTAGGAAGTGAAAGTCATATCAAAACCTTTAACTTACGTTGGTGAACAAGATAGTGATGATCTTAAAGTAATCTGTATATCAATCTTAAATAAATTCTTGAATCTTTGTTTCAGAAATAAGAACAATTCATTGATGCATATTATAATGAACAAAATTAAAGGTGGAATTGATGCGAATATTGATCAGTTAAAGAGCTCTCACAGTATGGGATTCGGAAAGGTAATGTTCTACACACAGGGTAAATGAAATTTTATTCATCTTGCTGTAATTATTAAAGTAACATTAGTCTTGATACTTAGTCTCTTACTATGAAGATATGTATCTAATATGTCAGTTACCAAGTAATCCTGAACTGAAATCACATAGTGTAAAACAATTATGAAACTTCGGTACTGAGATTTACGTTAAAACTATTTTCTTTAATGACTACTAATTTTCATGGCTGCCATGTCAACACATGTTTGCAGTGATTGACATTCACAAAACAGATGAATTTTTTTACTATACTTAATACTACAAATCTTTTAACACCTCTGATTTTGTAGGAATCAATTTTTGTGAATTTGTTTCAATCTCCAAATCTGCAAAGTAAATTGCACATCACAGAAGTTGATTTACATCTTAAAAAAATGCTCTGTCTCTTTTAGAAAAGTTGAAGTCCTAGGACATGTATGTCTGAATTCTTATGTAATATGAATTATATTTTCAAGGTGTATTTAGATGGTGACTCAAGTAGTGGCTTTATGACAAGTATACCATTGATATCAGAGAGCTGCCTCAAGCACAGCAGTGACGGAATAACATTTGAAAATGGGGCTTTTATGGTAATGGAAAGGTACATTTTAATAGCATTTTCATCATTTTGAATATGATTTTGACAGAGATGAATTGTAAAATATGGGTACTTGTATGTATAATACCAAAACAAAGTTAGAATCAGAAAGTGCATCATTCAGCTGTAACATCAAGTATAAGGACCTGAATTATGAGCCTTGTAGGTAACTGAGGAAAAAAATATGGTTGAAATAAGTGTCGAAAATTAAATGGGATGATAGATGTACATGAATATCCATTTTCTTTTTCATAACTGTGACATCATCATCATCTGTATAATTTTACTGCCTTCTCACCTCACAACTCATCTTCCTAACCATTTAGTCATGATTTTCTGCTAGTTGATTGTTTGGTAATTCAGTTTTACTTTGAATGATCATGTATCAATTGCCATCCACTAATATCAACTTTGTCTGTGCAATATCTTGTGCTAGCAAATTTCAAAGTGATGCATTGTGAAATCTCCTTGCTTGTTCTTTTCAACATAATGCTGTATTTATCCTTCAACACAATCAAGGGATTAGATAATATTGTCCCTGACTCATAGTCAAAGTGTTGGCAAATATTAAACTGATTGATGAAATATCAAATTAATTTTAACTTTCAAGGAATCCATTTTTTTAAATTTTATTCTTGCAGTATGTTATGGCAGTCTACTAAAGTAACAGCCAAAAGATTACATCGCGAGGCTGAAGCAGGTGGAGAAGTAGACTTACTTATTACTGAGGCAGAATTTGTTGGGTAACTTTAACATTTTTTACATTATAAGATTTTACAAACGTTGATGAAATTCATTAACCTTTTAATCCTTTTAAAAGTATGAATGTAAAAATGAGAGAAAATGGCTTAACTTATCATTCAACAATATAAAAATTAAAAACAAAGTTCTGAAAGTCTCCTTCACTGAAATCTTCTCCCTATGCCACCCCATTTTCAAGGATTTGACAATTTTAATCTTTTTACCCTTGATATTGTACTACACACCAACTGCCTTTGATTATGTTTATTTCTTACATAACATTCAGGGTCAGTGACCATAGGGAATTCCAAGTTATATCAATTTTATATCTTGGATAAACCTCCTAGTTGAGGTTTCAGATTGAACCATGTTCTCATCACATTGCCGACCTTTCATTTGATTTTCACTATGTTTCATTTTTTATTCAGGAAGTTGCGACATCCAAATGTTTTGCTATTGATGGGGATCTGTCAGACAAACAATCTAGATGGAATGGTTTTATTGTTTGAGAATGTCAGTTTGGGATCTCTTTATTATCATTTACATGAAAAGGTAAACTTTGATTTAATTAATTATTTTTCTAATTAAAAAAAAAAACAAAACCTTGCAAAGCAAATAAAATAAGATGTCAGATATGGTAAACTGGAATTATCATATCAATAGTTCTTTGTTATGTCTGAGGGGGTATTTGTGTATGTTACCATGTTATATAAGTTTGTGGTATGCTTATTTAAACTTCATTTAAATGTATGTTTAAGTTTTGAGTGTGGACGATCTTGATATCACTTGTTGATTATATCTATCATTATTATTATCATTAGTTGTTATTAATCATTAATACATTGAGGCTGATTACTTTGCTTGATGAAATGTAAATGATATTCACTATTTATTCATTAGGTATTGTGTGGGTAGCCGTTAAATTTTGGTTTGTTCAATAACCTAACATTTTTAAACATTGAAATTTATGGTGAACTTTTCCTGTGATTTATGATGCAACACATGTTTAATGTATATAGTGTGAAAATTGTTTTCGTTTTTGGCAGTGCGAACGAATGTCAACCAACTTGGTACATGAAATCCTGGTACAGATATGTAATGGTATCATCTTTGTACATGACCAGAATTTATTGCATTGCTACATTACATCACATGCTGTTCTCCTTGTGTCACCTCATACAGCTAAACTTGGAAACCTGGAATATGCTATTGAAAAGTATGTAATCCATATATGAAATCATCTGAACAGTATAAATCCTTTTTCACATTGGTTGAGGGAACTTGAATTCCTCAAATTGACCTGTGTTATTATCCAACTAGCAAATGAAATAAAAGTTTCCTTTTTAGAATTTTGCTTGTCTGAAACTGTTCACAAATCATAATAGCAGACAAACCTACCATGAAGGACACCTCTATATAGACAGGACATAGTACCATAGGGTCTTGACACAAATTCCCAACCTACAGTCAGTATATATGTGCTATAGTTGTTATAATACATCATCTATTGAACATAGGTTAGAAATTTGTGACAGATCCGTGTGAACATTCCTCTCTTCAAAACCCACATATCTAAATTGAAATTCTTTGAAATTTTACGTCGATATAAAGGCCTCTTGCCTTTACTTTGACTGCCCTTTGTAGACATGTATGGTTTCCATGATTCAGTATTTTAACATGACCCATTGAAAGCTTTCTAAAGATAGTACATTGTTCTTCATGAAATCCATTTGCCAGAAAACTTTCAGAACCCTTTAGCTATAAGCAATAAAATAACAGAACTATATAAGTTTTCTGAGTGTATTATAGAAAAACTACATCTACTGAAGAATGCTTCTACAAAGTGTATTTTCAATGAAATTCAAATAAAAATGAATCACTTTTACATCTGTCAAACTATTTTTGAAAGGGGAAAAAGTGAGGTCGGAAAAAGATCTTTAGTAGTGACGAACAAGCACCAAAATGCAGCCTACAACTGGATGTCTCCAGAGATCATTAGTGGGTCTTGTCCTTCTGAAGCTTCAGATATGTACAGCTTTTGTGCCGTCATGTGGGAATGTTTTGAAAGTAAGAGATATCTAATATGTAACAACCAAATGGATCAGAATTAGTTGCTTTATGAATTGATCATTCCAGAGAGATAAATGTACGTAAAGTAAATCATTTGTTTTAATCAAATTTTTAATTTTTAATAAAATCAGTGGTTGAAATTCCTGGTAGTAATTTCCTAATTCTAGACCCAGTAGATGAAAGTCCTTGACTTTCAGTTAGAGGTTAGATGAGCTATGTATTTACTTTCTCAGCTTATTGCTGGATGAATAATGAGTATCTAGTTTTGTGGTTTCAGATCTGATTCCCTGGGAAAGCTGTGATGCAGCATCAATTAGACATAAAATGTTTAATGATGGAGAGCAATTGACACTGAATACAGGAAGGACACCTCAGTTATTTCTAACTCTGATGGAATATGGTTTACAGCTGGACCCTCAACACCGTCAGCTGAGTTTCAACCATGTCCGAGATATCTTGGGATTGTCAACTGAAGTATGCTTCTTTATCAAGAAAAAGAAAAAAAAGGAAATCTGCAGTCAAATAGAAGACTAATTGGCTTTTGTTATTTACAGCATTTTAAAATTGTTCGTAGAATTCTCTCAGATTTTGACAAAAACTTTCTAAACCTTGGTATTCTTTTTCATTATAGCATGTAGAATAATATCAATGGTGTTTTTTGGCCTGGCATTTTAGATATATTCTTATGGATATAATAATGTATTCCTCTTTGGCATGGACTGTCTGTATTGTTACTCTTATATATTTAATATATTTAATTTTATATACCAGGTATATTTAATAAAACTTTATTATAATACACATCGTGTAGTTTGATAATTCAGATCCTCCATAGTACTATTTGCATGATGAAATCTAATCTGCTCATGTAAGCATGTGGTATTGTTATAAACTATGATGCAGGTTTAATCATTTATATAGTCACATCTTCTTTTCTTCATGTATTTTGTTTCTGAAATACAAACTAAGTTGAAGGAAATAGGTTAATTCTAATTTCTTATTAATGATGAACACTACTTCAAGAAAAAGGAGCCAATTTGTTAATCAATGTTTGAAAGCTAAACTGATGCAAAATGTTAAAATACTCTCTTTTGTTTGGCATTTGAAATCACTCCGTCAAATTGATGAATTCTTTTTTTCAGAAAGTAAAGCAATATATCTCCAATCTTTTGCCAAAAGAACAACCATTTGACAGCAACAGAGAAACTTTCACACAACAGGAATCATCCAGATCTAGGCAACGGTCTAGCAGAGGAAAAGGGAGAGATGAAATGAGACAAGAGCAAATGCCACATTCCAGTGAAAAACCTCAGCGTCCCAAAAAACAACCTGTTGGACAAAAAGTAAAACGGTGAGAGTTGTCATACAATGGGACTCTTTTTTCTTTTTAGAATAGAACTTTTTTTTTTCATTTGGAATCTTTTCCATGAAAATCATTCTGTTTTTTTTAACTATATTTGTAAATTTTATGAGGTGTTGATATGAGCAAATTGGTGATGTTGTTCAATCTGATCTCCACATCTTTCATTATTCTGTTATATTCAACATAACACACCAATCTTGTGCATAATGCAATCAAACTTTTCTTTAAAATCATTGCTTATCATGTTATCTGACAAATTTGTTGTGCCTATTTCAGGCATGATCAAAACCAGTCAAGTAAAGAAACAAAACCCAGGAATGGAAGTCATCCTACAGGTGCAAATAGTTCCCCAGCAAAAGGATACGAGTACATGTCTAAGGATGGTGTTTCTTTTGATATCAAAAAGTAATTTGTGTTTGTGACTTTCACATATTATGCAAAAACTAAAAAGTTTAGATTATTACAACACTGCATTGAATTTTGATTGAAAAAAAAAATCCATTTCTTAAAATTGTGTTAGCTTTGTTAACATGGCTTTTTTATAACATTAATATAAGGTCTAGATATTTTTTACATGAGTGATTCTCTCTCTTTTTTTTTTTTTTTTTAATTTTTTTTGTTTTTCTTTTCTTTGGGGGGTGGTGGGTGGGGGGTGGTGGTGTTTGAGCCAGGCTTTAAACCATGTTCAAGGATTTTATGATAAATTCTACCAATTTTTGAAACTTTTAAGAAGGCTTAATGATGATGTGTAGTTGTGAGTTTCCTACATGTTCTGAAGAGAACAATAAAAATTTGTTTCTGTATTTTCATTATTTGCAGGACACATTGGGATTTACAGGAGGGACAAAATCATCATGAGTATTTCTACAGGGTCAAAGTTTTACCAAAGAAAGAAAACATCAGCAATTATCAACAAGATTACAGTCAAGATCAGCAGGTATGTGATGAGAAACACAACCAGCAAATAGTGAATCACAGACAACTGCAACAGCAACACCATCCAGTGGAATTGTATGAAAAGCATCACCCGCAGCAAGGGTATGATCCTCGATGTCCTCAACAAGGGTATGGTGAACAACACTTTCAGCAAGGCTATGACCAAGACTTATATGAAAAGCATCCACTTGAGCAGGGGTATCATAAGCCACATCACAAACAAGAATATAATAAACAACAACACCAGCTGCAGGAGCAGCGAAGGTATGACCAAATGACTTGTGATCAACAGTGTGAAAACATGCAGTATGGTCAGTATGAACCTGAAAATGAAGGGGCTTATCCTGACAAAGTCATCAGTAACATCACATCCAGTGAAAGTGAGGAGTCATGCAGTACTCAAACAAGGTCAGTTACACAGTGAAACCAGCCTAAATCAGTACCATAAAAAACATCAGATTGTTCTGATTTGTCAGGGTGTCAGAATACAAGGTGTTGAGGTGGTAGCTTCTCGTTGTATTGAAACAAGATGTCATAAAATTCAGGAGTTGATTGGTTACCTTTCATTGTATATAAATGTAAAGACTCAGTATTTATCATTTTTCATCAATTTTAAATTTTTTGGGTTTGAAAAATAAGTATTTAGACTACAAGCTGTTAAGGAATATTGCATCTATGTTAATTGAAGCTCTACAGCTTTGACAATATTTGATCTACATATTACTGTCTGATAATCAAATTTGTCAGACTGAGGGCAATTCAAAATATAATTTAAAATGGAATTGAATATGGTGATGTTGCAACATTACCATCAAATCTCCAAACATCACTATCAAGTCTACAAGAAATTCTCCCAACATCACCATAAAATCTCATAAAATCCCTATTAGGTCTCTTTCCATCATCATTTTAACTTAATTTCTGCTAATATGTCTTCAGTGTGATGTCAGTCTCATGACATGATGCTGTTACTCTGTGTAAATATGATTCTAAATTGTCATGGTTTTGGTCATTCATCTCCAGTCAAGATGCAGATCATCAACTAAATTCAAGCCTTGCAAAGCCATTAGCTACTAGATTTAGCTACCTACAGATTCAGCAGGTCAAGAGCCCAACAGGGGTCAGTGTCAAACCAGCTAGTCATTGTACAGCACCTTTTGAAGTAATAGAGAAAGATACTGAAAAAAATCTCAGTACTGCTGGAAGTGTATTTGCTTTATACAACATGGACTGTTTTGAAGGAAATGAAAGTACACCAAACAGAAAATCAATTGCTGTACAGAATCAGCATTACAGCACTATGCCCAGAAAGAGGAAAAGAATGGGAATGACACCTGAACTTAGGAAGGAAACACAAATGTGAGTTTTTTTTGTTTTTATTAAAAAGTTACTACATCATTAATGAATTAAGATATATTGTAAACTGTGTTACATATACCTTACTACATATTAGATAAAAGTTTGTTCTTTATGCATAAAATTGAAACATTTTGTGATCTTAACTATATGTACTGTTTCAGGTTGCTGAAACAACCAGGGAGTGTTCGTAATTTGGTGGACTTATACCAGCATCAGGAAAGCAGTGTAAGCTTGTTTAATTTTATGTGATAGTTTTATGAAATAAAAACTTTAAAATCATCCATACACGGTTATTAATTATGCAATACTTTTCACTTGAATTCTGGCATGGTTTTTCTGTGGAGAAAACTTCTGACCAATTACTGATTAAATTGATGACCTTCATATCAATATTTTTCCAGTCTATTTTTTGAAGTAGTTTTCATTTACCTGGGAAACTACTTGAGGAAGCAATTGGGGTCATCCTTGTTGATAACAGTAATTTAGAGCTGTTTCATTATCTTTTAGCACAAGTTGAAGCAGGCAGTTTTACATGGAAATATAAAGGACTGCATGGATGGAGATAATTGCATTTATCCAGTAAGTATGGTATAAAAAAGTATAATAAATGTCAAATATTCTAATTTTTCACAAAAAATTGTTCAGGTCTTACAGCTATATTTTCAAGTTTTTTCTCTAATGATTTTTCTTACTTTCATTCAAACATAAATTGGCTATTAAAAACCTTGACTGATCAATCACAAAAACTATAAAATATTCCTGGAACAATCAACATGTTGCTGATATTGAAGTATCATTCATACTGTGCTATTTCTGGGAGTATTTTTTTTAAAATTTTGCATTGCCTGCTAACACATCAACTCAAACTTATAGTTAGGTAGGCTAACTACAGGACATGGCGATAATTTTTTGTTATATCAATTTCACTAAGATGTGATAAATGTGGGTAAGCTTACCACAAGACATGGGCTTACAGCTGGACAAATGTGGTAAAATTAAATTCTCAATGCTTAATAGAAATTGGATAAGCAAGATATCAGCAGTGAAAAAGATATGAAAATCTCAAACGACTACAACAATCATGGAACGGAGCAGCAAAATCATTCAGGTGAGAAAATATATTGAATTATCATACTATTTGACTTTTTTCACATAATTCTAATTTCTTCATAAGTTGCTTGTCCTGACAGACTGGCACATAAATTAAATTTGAATAGTTGTGTAGTCTGTAGTATTAAGAGTCCTGACCTACAAGTCTTTATTCTTATAATCTAATTTTTTGTCTTAGTGAAGTTTAATGTCCTCTATCAATTTCAATTTGAGATTTGAGATTTGATGTTTTACACTTTAGTGTCCTCTATCAATTTCAATTTTCAATTTGAGATTTGATGTTTTACACTAAATGAATTTTTTTGAATGTTAATTGTTGCTATCATGATGATCTTGTCTGGCATATAGCTGAAACCAATACAACACAGCATGGTTAGTCTAGGAACCAGTTAAATACTTGAGACTTATGTGATAACAATGACCAAATAACCTAATGTTTCCTGTTATCTCAAACATTCTCATAGCTTTCAATGTCTTTTTGTAATAGAATGCATATTTTGTTAAAAGTTTTTTCTATGAGATCTGTTATCTCAAAACCAGGTCACTCTTACCTAATAACACCCCATCCATCTATCCTATCATGCAGTAATTCCTATTTTCTGCTGAGATATATGACCCAGAATCTTAAAATAAGATATATCTTATCAGTGACACAATTTTAATAGGAGACAGGATATTACAACTGGCTATCTTACAGACAATGATTGTAAGAGCTTATATAATTGTTAATGAAGAATGATTTGCCCACATGTGGCCTTAGATTGTAGGTCAGCCATCACCCCAAATGTAACAATTATAAGTGATAAGAAATTAAACATACATCTACAGGTGGCAAATCCAACAGAAAAGTGAGGAATTCAACATCCCCAGCAAAACAGTATGAGGAAAATTATGCACCTCCGTCTTCTGTCAAAGATGTTATGAACAGCAGTAGCCTGACTACTGTCTCACCCTGTGATAGTGGTATGCTAATTTGTTACATGTGTACACATCTATACATGTGCAATAGATAGTAGTATCTGCATGTGTATTGTGTACAATACTATTCAGAATACATATGTACATTTAAAAGCAAACCTAGAATTCCAGATTTATGATAGTATGTTTAGATGTTCATAAATTTCATATTCCCACAATAACCATTATTAAAGAGGGGGTTGGTTTTAATCATTGTACTTTACTAGCTTGTGTGCATGTTTATTGTCAAACATTGTTAAACTATTATAACCTTTTGGAAATATATTTCCAGGATTTGTCATATACATATCGCTGTGACTAGCTAAATCATCAGTTTTCTTAATTACAGCCATTTTCATCAAAAAAACTTGTATTTAAACTGGATGTATATCCATGATTGTTGTCCTTTTAGATAATTCACTAGCAGGTGACTAAATGATAATAGTTGTGTATGGTGACATATATACATAAAGATATATTTTGAATTGGGATCTTTTGATTTACCCCTGGTAGTCACTTCATGCTTGATGATGTTCTCATAGATATACCAATAATAATGTATAATGCATACATGCATGTAATTTATAGAGGGGAGCCCATTCCAAATTTAGTTCTACACTTTTGCATTTTATGTGATACAACAAAGGTAGAAATTTATACACATGATAGATTTAAGCAAAAACAAACGTTATGACATTAATTTAAAACTATGAGAGTGTAAAAAAATAA
This sequence comes from Ylistrum balloti, assembly GCF_031769215.1. NCBI lineage: Eukaryota > Metazoa > Mollusca > Bivalvia > Pectinida > Pectinidae > Ylistrum > Ylistrum balloti. Next base: position 476,546 of record NW_026782239.1, read on the forward strand.
AAACAAAATTTTAAAATTCATCTGAAATCACAAGTATAGTAACTTGAACCTTCAGTTGTCGATTGGAATTGTGTATATGTATGGTAATCTTTCAGAGTTGATACGGCTAGTTTCAAAGGGTTTACATATTATATACCAGGTATATACACAACTAAATGTGTACATAAATCTAAGCATTTCCATTTTAATCAGGTTCATCTTTGTGTGACAACAGCAGTGTTGCCTCTGAACTCATTGAGAAATGGGTGACAAATGAAATAATAAAAGTGAGGAACTCAATGAGTGAAGAAATTTTTCATGCTTTGGATATAAAAGAAAATATCAGTAAGTTTATAAAATCAAACAAAATTACCTTTTATGGGACACAACCCAGTTTATTAATGCAGATCTAGAATCTACGTTAACAAACCTTCTGTCTGATATTGTTTATACATTTAGAAGAAGTTTAACTGATCGCTTTGGATAAGGTGAGTGGTTTTGTTGATGGAAGGGGTTGTTGGGTTGACTTTAATTCAATGAAAAGAGGCCAAAAGCCCTGTATCACTCACTAGGTTTAGTTTACTAAAATTGATAAATTTTAGCTAAATGGAAGGTATTTGAACATTTGTTTCTATTTCCTCTATTACGCCCTGCCCCTCTTCCTTAATGGGGTTAGATGCACTGTTTGCACTTAACTAAGTTCTCTTAAACAATGATGCTTCAAATCAAATCAGGACAAAATTGATTCATTCCAACAAAAGGATTTTTAAGACTTTGTTTATTTCTACTAATGAACTCTGCCCCTAGGAAGCTGAGACCCACCTTTTATATGATACTGATTTCCTATCACCCAAACATGCTTCAGACCAAATTTGAACAATATCCTGTAATTCCTGAAGACAGATTTTAAAGAAATTGATAGAATTTCCCCATTGGGCCCTATGGGTCTGGTGAGCTAATAATTAATAATCTCATTGCATGCAAGTTAATTTCTAAAACTTTTAATGAGGATGGGATGAAAACTAAAGTTGATTCCTTTGGAATTGAGCAGGTCAATTCATATCTTGGAATTTAACTTTTGAGAAGGAAAAATAAAATTTCTGTTTGAAAGTTCTAAACCATTCAAATATTGACATTTTGAAATAATTCAAACATTCAGTACTCTCAATAGCATTAAAAATTCATTTTTCACTTTGTGAAGATGTATTTATATAATATTGTTTTTGCTTAAATCCATCCACCATAATCCTTGCCTGATCTTCCTTTTTCACTATATCATTCAGGTCTAATTGTCATATTTCTCTAAAACTTCTTCCTTAATTCTTTTTGTCAAGAAAACATTTAGTTGTTCAACTGATGATCAGTTTCTTCTCACAGTTTTAACACCACTCAATGGGACTGGATCATTTATAATATCTGCATTTTAATACTCATTTTAAGTCATACATTTGCTACTTCACTGTACCAACACTAGCAACGTAAGTGATTTCTTAGAAATGAACTTAGAAAGTGATGTCCTAACAAACATTTTGTGGTCTCTGATAATTGTTTTTCATTAGGAGCAACCAATTTAGGACTACTGTCATTATTAAAACTTCTTTCCCATAGGAGTTCAAAAGGAAGTCTGTAATATAGTTGTATTGTAATAAAAACAATTTCATGAAACAGTCAAATCACTTCATTGTACTTGTAGACTTGTAGGTTTCCTGATATTCCAGTGTCCATGCATTTGACAGAACGATAAACTATTCTATAAATAATTTTGATATTGATGTTAGTGGGATTTAAGTTTTTTCTATAAAGATACCAGCTGAAGTAAAAATTGAGTAACTTTTTCAGCATCGAATGCAAGAATAAGGAGTCCTTTGTTTGATGATAGCCCACAGTGTGATTCTATTCCTTCCAATGTGAAAGCAAAGAAAGTGAATAAGGTATTTGTAAAGTTTGTCTCATCTGTACATACATTTACTTTACATATTACAAATTGTAGTTTTCTCTAAATCTGAATGGTTAGAACTCAAGGTATTCTTTCTTTATGAATTACTTGATGTATGGAGATATCTGATCTAAGTACCATGTGCAGTGGTTCTGCAGTATTTATTATAATGCTTTCGGTGCAAATGAAAGAATTAATTTCCTAACAGGGTGACAACACAACTCTTTTCATTTATTTCACTTTATGTGAACATCAACATGGATGGAGGAGGAAATCATTTACTTAGCATTGAAGCTTCTCTTTCTGTTGAGAAATTTTTAATTCTTCCACACCCTACATTTGGAAATCAAGTCAGAATTTACCCTAGTAGGTCACATTGTAACTTGAATGGTTTGAGACAGAAATCAGAATAAGATCAAATACTCTACTCTAAGCTGTGGCCCTTTCTCAATTTTATTTTAGATGGGAAAGAAGGCAGAGGTTGAGGAATTTTATTTTGATGATGAACTATGTCAAGACGTAGAACAAAGTAACATACAACTGCATTCACCAGTATCAACTTCCCCAGCTTCGTATGGACTCAAGGCACGTAGAAGTTCCTTTATCATCACACCTCAAAATTGCAATGAAATTGGAGAAAAAAAACTGAGAGGTTTGTTTTGATGAAACAAGTCTTTTTCTCAGAGCATCAAAGTTACTTCATATTTTACATAACAATTCTTTCACGAAAGAAATTAATTTTATAAACACCCCATCTTCTAAGATACTCATTCAGATGGGGAAACTATTTTACCTTTTCATTTCTCATATTGAAAAATCTGGATTGTACTGACTAAAGCTTAACTGGGACATGTCTGATCAGTGATCAGCTATTTTTATATATCAGTTAAGAGAGATACTTGTTTAAGTTAAAATTGAAAAGGATATGGAATTAAAGGGATAGCAGATTTAAAAGGATTGGATATTTAAAGGGATCAGACATTTAGAGGAACTGAAAAAGGCTTATTCAGCAACACCATTGTGACATACATGTGCACCAGGTATATACAGGACATGTTACTACAAACCTCATATAATACACAGCAGTTCTTGTGCTTTAATTCTGATTATTTTGCTTGATTTCATTTCAGAAGGAACAATGTACAACCAAGGTCTTTGTATAGAACAATATCAGCAAGCTATTTGCCCAGGTCCAGTAACAATGGTATGAACTGATATTCTATTGAAATCTATTCATATATGGTTATTAACGGTTGATGGAAACTTTGTAACCTTGAATTACTGAAGTGTAACATCAAGTGTCAAGGTCAAAAATACAACAATATAATAAAAGTTTGTGTCAGCAATAAAATTTAACTACTGTGTAGATATTTTCCATATACAGGTATTTTGTGTGTATGCATATTTTCTTTCCCTCAGGCTTAATTACCATTATAATGACTACATCCTTTTAATTAATGTATCCTGTCAGACTACGTACACTGTAACGAATATTTTTTTATCAAGATACTCCTAATGGACGAGAATCTAATTGCATGAGTGACCCCCCCCCCAACTGTCATTCATATAGGCATGTTTCATTGTTATCATCTAAATCATACACCCCGTGATACTCATGCAGTTGGCCTATATTATGTGTTATTTCATTAACATTAGATATCTTCAGTATGATAAGAGGAGGGCATATATACCTAGAAAGGGTCCAAGATACGCAAGTTTATCTTGCATGCTGAACTGAATTTTTTCCTGAAGTTAACATAATACATGTATTTTATCAAAAATTATCTAACCTGCATTGTAACATAAATGGTTTGTATGACACATATGAGTTACTAAACATCCATTGTTTTATGTATGTGACAATGTCAGATCAATTGATGTTCCTTCTTTGTATTCCTGTTTAGTTATTATTGAAGTAACCTATAACTGAATGGAATTGTATATTTGTTGTCTATTTTTTTACTGATATATATTTTAACTGCAGAATGAAAGCTCCACCAAGAGAAGACCTGCTTATGTCAGCACTGTTACAATTTCTTCCAATCTAAAGGATCCCGAACAACATGAAATAACCCACACGATAACAGATCTAGACAATGGTGCAACCAATACTATGTATAAAAAGTCTATCAGAGCCTCACGAGTGGTTTCTTCACTATTTGAACAGTGATTAGATAGCATTTGTCCATGCGTTAGTGAGTTAAAAATGTAAAAGTGCAGTTAAAAGTAGGTTACATACAGCAAGACCCACTAGAATGTATAATGTAAATACCACACTGTTCATCGATATCAGTATTACAAGAAATATTTGTAGTGCATGAGTGATATCAGAATATATACAGTATTATAAATGAATCAAATTATCAAGTGTATACAGTGAGGAATGTGATAATAAGCTTCTCTATCGTGCAAATGAATAAGTATTGTTTATTAATTTTTAAAATCACATGGTAATGCTCATTTCTTAATTATTTCCTGTGTCCGTCCTGTCTCAAATGGAGTCGATTTTCTACTTCGTTTTTTTACTTGCTTTCATATGGCTTTTCTGTTATCGAAAATATCTACCTTGGATCACATGGTCTTGGTACATAAAACATGACATTAACACAGATCAAGTACAAGATTATTGGGGTTGGGTGGTTGAAACTAAAGTTATCACATTTCACATATCATTCATGCAGGTATGTATGGGGTGATTTACCTGTGCAGTAATCTACAGACAAATATGTAGGTATTATGCTCTTGTTAAATGTGAATATTCTCTGAAATATTCCTTGTTTAACAACATAAATGCAATAACACCAATCACAATAAGTGACTGATACACTACAATTACTCTATTATATAATAAATGGATGTAAAGACTGTTGTTGTAACCACCTCTGTACAAAGTCTGTAACTATAAGTAATGTTATTCATTTATTGAAGTGAATTTAATTGTATTTATGTTGTCATAATGTTTTAATGATATAAATCAACACATTTGATATATGATAAACCTGTATGAAATATTAAAATAGTGTCTGAAAAGACTATTTTGGATTGTTCCCTCCACTCAGTGATCCAAGGGAGATAATCTGTTTCAAACCTTGATAAAATGACTTTCAACTTTTTTTTATTGGGAGGGGAAGAAAGAAAAGAAAATGCAAAGGGTATGATGATTATACAACAGCTTAGAAATTGTAATTCTTTGTAATATACCCTTAAAGTACACACCGATGTCAATGCTCATTGTGTATTACATAGGCAGTCTTCATTTCATGTCTAATAAATGTTAGTTAATTAGTTTTTTTAGGTGCTAATGTGCATGTACAGAACCAAAGCATGACTCCAGAAATTATGTCTGGAAGTAGGGGTTCTTTTCCTAACTCTGCCTACACATGTATAGATACTTTCCCACTCATAATTTTTACCATTTAAGCATCCATGCCTCTCATACATCCACCTCTAGAACAGCTGTAATGCTATTTCAGTAAAATGTTCCTACCACCAATTGTTATAGAACAGTAGGCAGTGACCTGAACCATAGATGGAAGGGATTTATTTTAGAAGTTCTGGGATTAGGTAGATGCTTGACTGGAATAGCCTTAATCAAATGTTTAAAACAGCTATTTGATTTTGAAATAATGAACAGATAATTGATGCTGGACCTCAAGTTTTATTTTGTGTATAGACTTATTTATGTAATCATTCAATTTGATGTTGGATTCTCAAGATGTATAAAATACTGGTGGAATTTGTTTTGTTATTTGCTGTTAAGTTTGTATAAAAAGATTACCTGTAACAATTATAATTTTCGAACATAGTCTGTGATAAAAAGTAATATATTCAAATTCTTACTTGTTGATGTTGTGTTGAACAATGCATGTTTTGGATGCAATAAATTCTTGTTAAAGTTTTGAAGTTTCTGTTATTAACTGCACAACAGACGTGGTTATTCTCGACAAATAAATACCACCAGTTTCCAGTTTCTTTTGCACACACTTATCTGAAAATACACCAGGCATTTTCTTCTAATTAAATATTGTAACTTTTTTCACTGTTTGCCAAATACAATTGCCTTAAAAAAAAGGTAAATTTTACGAAAATGTTGAAAAAAGGACTTGGTATGGAAAGAAAAAATGGGCCCTTGCCTATTCATGTACCGGCAGGAAGTCCTTAAAAAATATCCCTCCCAGACAGGTATTATCTAGGCCAAAGGCTGCAATTTAAGTATGAAGTGAAAGTTGATATATTATGCAAATGTAATCATAATCATAGAAAAGCAGGAAGAAATGAAGAGTGAATTTCCCGTCCTGTGGCCTTAGTCAGATGACTTTTAATATCTTGGTTACCATATTACATTACTAATAGGTCTATAGTCACAAGATAAGGGGAGGTAATGACAGGATCACTGCTGAGCAATAATCATGAATTTTTTTTTCTGATTTATGATTTTACATAACTGCATGTTATCTAGATGACACATACACAGAATGGGCTAAAAATCAAATAAGATTGAAAGACCATTAATATATGTATATATTACATATCTTTTGATGTTGTAGTAAAGTATAGAGAAAATTGAAAACTTAAACACTAGTAGAGACAATTTTAATAACGAACAGCATTCATGATCTGTACATATATATCATTAAAAAGAAGGAAAATGTATATCAATAAATTTTGCAAAATGTTGCTAACAAGGTTCAATGAAAAGCAATATATAGTAATTTACATAATAATAAAACAAAGGTATTTTTTCTATACATCTAAGGAAATGTGAGAAGTTCTATTATAAATACACTTCACAATTAATAGCCGCACTTGTACAGTCAAATAATAGTGCTTAAATACATCTGTTAAATGCCAATATTGTTCTGAATCACAGCAGATGTGTTCGTGTGGATCAAAGCATATATATAAACTAAGAAATGATGGTAGTTTGGAAAAAATAAGTGTCATTTCAATGTAATTTTAACTACTCTTGAATACAAAGCTGGTGTAGGTCTTCATTTCAGTTGGAGCTTCAGACTTCAATGTCTAGTGGAATTTGGTCATGAATTTCAGTATTTACAATTCTCTTCTTACATCAATTCAGGCAATTGGACAGCTGTACAGATGGTTTTCACACGAAATGTTACCTGAAAAAGAAAGCAAGTGTGCTATAAATAACTTAAAAAAAAAAAGAACTAAACTAAGGATGAAAAAACTCAGTTGATTACCAGAGGTACAAGCCCAGTATATAGTCAGTAACACTTAAATCTATTAAAACTGAAAACCTAGCAGTTTTTTTTAGAGTCTGGGGTTGTGGGTAAGGGGATTCAAACAATGAGATGGGGCTAAATTATTTTCTGGTCATAACAAGGCTATATATAGCCAGTGAGACATTTGACAAATGGTTGTACATATATCAGGTATACTGTCTAATACATTTATGAGACAATACACAGATATATAGTATACAAGGTGTGCCCAGGACATTAAACATTTTATATTTGATGAAGTTATGTTTTGATTCAGTGAACATAGGGCTATACCATTGTTGAACAATGAGGCAAATGAATATTATTTTACATAATGTCTCAATCTAATGCTTTTATCACAGTTAGACAAAAGACTTAACCCATCTGCAATGATACTTCAGAACAAGTTTGGTTGAAATCTACCCAGGCAATAAGAAGAAATAGCATTCTAAAGCAAATTATTGTCTAACTTCCACTTTTGGAGCCACCTCCCTAATTCCATAGAGGTCAAATAAATTTTTCTGAATTTTAAGAAATGCTTCTCCATCTTAAATGACGTTTCATCTAAGCATTAAGGGAGAGTATCATTTTGAAGCAAATTATTGACACGGTAACATCCCCATTTGGGGCCCTGTCCCAAAGTCCCTTAGGGTCATATTAACTTTTTGAATTTAAGAGTTAATTTCCAACCCCTACTCATGTTTCAGATAAAATTTGAATAAATTCATTTAAGCATTCAGAAAAAGTAGCATTTCCAAGCAAAATATCGACTAACTTCTCCATTTGGGGCCCTGTCCCCAACCCCTTGGAGGTTGAATCAACTTTCTGATTTTAAGAAATGTTTATTCACCTTCAATGATGTTTCAGACCCAATTTGGAAATTTGATTGAAATTCATTCAAGCACTAAAGAACAGTAAGTAGCATTTTAAGGCAAAATACTGACTAACTCTTTGGGGGCATATCAACTTCTGCAATTTCAGAATTAAATGCCACCTGTACTAATGTTAGACAAAATTTGAATAAAATCCATTCAAGCATTACGGAAGAGTAGCATTTTGAAGCAAAGTATTGTCTAACTACCCTTTTCGGGCCCCATCCCAAGATCCCTACGGGTTGAACCAACTTTTTGAATTTAAGAAATAATTCCCAATAACAGATGATGTTTCAGGCTAAATTTGGTTGAAAACTGCCAAGGCATTAAACAGGAGTAGTGTTTTAAACGGAAAGTTTATAGATGGCGGACGGTAAGGAACAATGCATGATAGCAATTGTTCATCATGACCCTCCCAGTCTAATGACCCAAAAAATATAGGTAGCAGGTATATGTACCACTATACCCTCAAACTCTTTATTTTACTCAAAAAACTGAAAGGATATACAATCTATAGTGACACTCTCTGATGTAAATTACATTCATCGAATGTTTTATTTTCAAAACTTTCTAAATTATTATTATAATTATCATCTTTACATTCTTAAAGGCCTGTCAACACATCATAATATCAAGCTAAAAGGTAAAAGACAAATGCTAAAAATCTTAAATGTTGCACCTTTCGGCCTTTCTTCTCGAATTGCAGATAAAATATAAAACATTTCTACAGTTATACACTGATGGTTACACAAGATGAAGCCTATGGATGCTAACTACCGAATGCCTCAATATTCTCGACAAAAGAGCGAGCTATCTACCTCGCCCTCGAATATATTCAAACAAATCCAAGTGAAAAAGCAGGATTTGAATGTTTTTACTTCAGCTGAATAGTGTATTGCAAAGCCAATTTATTTTGATGATATATAATGACAGCTTGTTAGCGTCTACATAGGGACTTGTGTTGGTGAGGTCTTAAAAGCTCCAAGAGCAAGCCTGAGAACATCATGATGAACAGTGTCTAATAATATGAAGGCCTAGTAGATCAATAAACCATGGAATCGTAGTCTAATTTTGATCTTATGAGAGCTCTATAAAGTCTTAGCAAAACTTTTCTAAATTAGTACACTCCTTCAAATAAAATAACTATTTGTTTTTGAGTTCATAGTTGTTAAAAACAGTGATTAGTTGATGTCTAAGGACTGACCTTAATACTAAATGAGTGACCTCACTTAGTTTGCAAAAACGAAAATACAGTTGAGTATATTCAATAATATGTCTTGCCATAGAAAAATCTGATGGCAGGATCAGCCAAAAAAAAAACAAGCCGAACTTATGAGTAAGAGGTATACATCATATGGAAAGTAAGAAAAGTTGTTATTATATCTATATATCTGACAAGTTTCGTAGTTATCATCATACTGGTCACCAATTAGGACAAATGGAGTTGGTACATGGCACAGAGTGACTTTTACTGAGATAAATCAACATGATTTTGAAACAGGAATGTTTTCATCTTTTCAAGTTTATTTTGAACTCAACTGAAGTCATTTCAAAAGAGCAAAAAATTAATTAGCATATGCGCATGGAATCATCAAAGTGATCCATTCCAAATCAATCATATTTGCTTGAACTCGGCAGAGACACTTTTGATGATTGTAACCTTGGCAACATTCCAAGAAAGTTTGTCCTTTGCACAATTGGGAATACAAAATTCAGATAAAAAGTAGGATTCTATGCCACAAATCAAATGCTGTAAACACTTTTAATTAACTTAATTTGAAAACATCTTTCTTAATATCCCAAAAACCATTGACAAAACTTATAGATCTTCAGTGCCAATAATAGGAAATGAAAATCTTACGACTTATTCCCCTGTTTGCATTGATCAACATTAACCTTTTGGGCATATTTGGGCCTTACATATTTTGACTCTGTGAGCTTGTCATCAACACATAAGCCTATCTCACGAAGATTATACTTGTGCCTAAGTCTACTTATTTCTTTACTAAATTAATTGGGGCAAATTGTTCTTTCTGTTTCTGTCTGGAATGACTAGTGACAGTGTTCAATGCGAAGCGCCCATACATCTGTATGTCCATCCTGTTCTTGCGTTACAGTCAACGTAGATTAAAGACTGCTGATCATAAGGTTGAAAGCAACAGTAAACATTGGGATTTTGATGGAAGTTATGAATTACATCCCTAATGCCTTGAATGAAATATGTCTCTAAAATGATGAGCTACTTTATTGATTATCTTAGAGACAGGATTTGGATGTTCACCAATTAAAGCCAGCAGAAAATGCATCCAACATAAACAGATGATTGAAACAACACTCCAACAACATGCCCATCAATCTTGAATTCATTACAAAGCAAAAAAAAGTTTATTTGCTTAGTCATGGAAGACTGCACATAAAAACTAAACAGATAAGCTTAAGTTTAGGCCTAACATAAGCATTATGTGATGTGACAAAAGTATTTCACGTTTCGTGATGTTGCATTGTTGTGCGACACACATGGGTTTGCAAACTAGACGGATTGTGTTTATTTTTATATACTGGAATTCTGGAGTGATGACGCGTCTACACTGGACTATTCAACCACATTGGAGAAAAATCATATTCTCAGATAAGATGCAGGTGGTATCGGGCAAAAATTGATGTGTTTATTAATTAGAGAAAAGTCTCTGAACGTTGGCGACCAGTGTGTGTCGGTGAAGTTGACGGAAATACAAACTCTAGGAAGTACAGATATTCTGGAAGAAAACTTGTGGCATATGACTGCCAAACATTTTCCTGATGGAGATTTGTAACCAAGAATGAAAATACGCCCATTCATAACTCTTTGGAGCCCTTGCAATGGAAAAAGGACAACAAAATTAATAGTCTGGACTGGCCATCCCAGTCTCCAGAATGTGACTGAAAATGTGTGGAGGATAATAAAAATCCAACTAGAGAAAGATATACATGCAATCAAAAACCACGCCGACTTGATTGCTGCCGTCAAAAGAATGTTGGGTACATTTTCTGACAAACATTAATAACTTTTTCCGCTCCATACTACAAAGACTTCATGCTGTTATCAAGGAAAAAGGTTATGCTACCAAAATACTAAAGTCTAAGGTAAGTATAATTATATCTATTATCCTAAAATATTATTTTAATACGGTACTGCTAGAGACGACATATCCTTGTGACGTCGCAAAACGTGAAATACTTCTCTGTCACCTCACTGTTTGTGTGTTTTGCCAATGTAACCACAAGCCCCCCCCCCCCCCCCCCCCGACCACACCCACACTCTAAATTCAGCATTGCAAGAAAAATGTATGGTACAGAAATCGTGCATATTCATATATATCCTTACTCAAGATTAGTCATCATCATCGTCATCTGGCACAAATATGTCATTTTCCTCCATGAACGCGGCACCCTCTTTTCCTATCGTTGCTCCGACATACAAAAATGGCATGACAACCAACAACACTTTAAATACCCCAAAACGGTCGACATGAGGTTCTGGAAGGACTGCTCCAGTTTCACTGCATACTATATTTCTTTTTGGTATCATTTTAAGGGGTGTTGCACCCTTAGGTGTCAGCAGCGGACGACGAACAGTCGACAAGACCAATCGAGTAAACTTTGACGCCATCTTTCTTGTTGACACTGCGGTGCAATGGTAGTAACTAAAATGTCTTTCAAGGTAAAAGAAATCCGGAATATGACGATGAAAATACCTTTTGAATCTGATATTGAAGCTAGAATCTAATAATTCTTTTTGGATGAAAAGAGATTAATAAATTGTGAAAAATGAATTGTTTTTGTACCATTGATACCAAATAAGGTAAGATTTATTGGAACATAAACCGGATATTTATCGCCGCATCCGTCTCATAAGTTAGAAAGACAAAATGGCAGGAAAAGAGTTGGACCTGTTCGTTGAAGATGAAGTATGCAAGAAGAAAGATGACGGTGGCTATGAATTCGGCTTCGTGTTAGAAAATTCAGAATATTTTAGTAGCGAAGACGAGGAAGAAGATCGTCTACGCCATGGTACTGTCAAAGTGGTGTGGCATCCTGAGGGAAATGACGCGATAGAAACGGAAAGCAAGGTGATCAATGGTGCACTGCACATGCTCAACCTGGCCTGCTCATCATAACGGAGCCTTGTCATATTCGACTGTCCAAAAATGGTTTCCAATGCACATAGCTAATGTATACAATTTTCCATTTACAAGTTCACAATTTCACACCCATATTCATTGAAAGTGATATCACTACATCTGCTGCATGATTCAGTTTTTCTCATTTTCATATTTAGCCAGAAATAAATCAATTTACAAACCATATGTCATCACATAAATGTATCTGTCTATATCATAATATAGAAATTTTAACCAACCAAAAAGTAAAATGACTACCTCATTATTTAACATTTTCTCTTTTACATTATGATAAACTGTCATTTGTCATTATTCCTGAGTAACAGAAAAAAGAACAATTATTTCTGCAATTGTCTTAAAATTTTGTGACCTAGCAGTGATAACAACTAGAAATGGGATTCATCAACAACAAGACAGAATCTAACTCTATAGTTGCACGATGTTATCCTACAAAACCTGATAATTTGACACACCGAAGTTGCCCAAAGTATCTTATCAACTGTTTTCTTCATCATCCCTAATCTACCAGATATTCTTTCTTCATATTTTTTGTGCCCATACTATTCTCTACCTTGAGCTCTTCCCCATTAGCCATGCATGACCAGTCACATTTTCTATTTTTGCAGTTGTAAATCATGAGCACCTGTATATGTCTGTTGTAACATTCCACTTCTTGGTAGACATATTCACCAGTCAGTTCCACATTCCTACCCCTCACCCATAACCCAGAGTCCCATTGTCTTTTATCCCTTATTATTAGCCCACCATCATCAGATGGTGGGGTATTCAAATCGCCCGTCGTCCGTCCGTCCGTCTATCCGTAAACAATTCTTGTTACCGCTATTTCTGGAAAAGTACTGGATGGATCTTTCTCAAATTTCATATGCAGGTTCCCCTTGGTCCCTAGTTGTGCATTGTACCTTTTTTGGATTGATTCGAATTCAAGATGGCCAACAGGTGGCCATCTTGGATTTTGAGAGTAAAATCTTGTTACCGCTATTTCTGAGGAAGTACTGGATGGATCCTTCTGATATTTCATAGGTATTAGTTTCCCTTGGTCCCTAGTTGTGCATTGGACCTTTTGGACTGATTTGAAATCAAGGTGGCCCACAGGCAACCTTCTTGGATGTCGACAGTAATACAGCACAAGCATATTTTCTTTGACATTCTATCATATTGATTCAAGACCATGTCCATTATCCACCTGTAACTGACTGATATCTAATAATACTTTGGGATCTTTTTCAAATGATATTTGCTAATAGGTGCTTGATAAAAATATCTTGTGCCATCATTGAGTACATTCAATGAAGACCAGTTCATGAACATTTACAACACCTGTAACAAAAAAAAATAAACTAATCTTCAAGAACTGAAAACAGATCCTCAAATGATGGGCGCCAAGATCCCTCTGGGATCTCTTGTTTCCTTCCTACTCATTTTCTTTCCTTCCTTTTGATCCCTATTTATGAAACTCCCTTTCAACTCTATTCTGCTTTTTCACGTTACTTTCATGCACTATTTGTTTCTCCTCTCATACTTGTCCCTGTTATATTACATCACCATCTATATTTCCCCTGTAAAATCACTTGCTGATTCCTACATCGTTTCCTGATAAATCTTCCTGTTTCCCTACACTTAAATGATCGACTGAATCACCAACCAATTTCTCCATGATTGTAATGTTTTCTTTTTGTTGTCTTTGAAGGTGATTTTGGCAGACAGATCCTTGATGCCTGGAGATGTGATAAGAAAATTGATTGTCGGAGAAAATAGTCCTCGTGGATTTGTGCAAGACACTACTATGAAATGTCATCTTCACATAATTGGAACGAATAAATATCTTTACAATGTAGATACTAAAGATTTAAGGCCTTTACAGGTAAGTAACTTTGATAAACTATTGTTTATTTTCCATGTATCATTTGAATTTTTTAATGGTCAATAAATCTTAACAATCTTTTGTGTAAAAAACAAAAGGAACAGACAGCCAGACAACGCCTTCGGTAGATTGCACTGGACATTGGATCTCTTTTCCTTTGTATAATCTTTTGTGGAAGTTAACACATATTTATTTTATGTAATCATTGGCTGGAACCGAGAACTAAGATTTTGAGCCGTAATTTACGCTTTAGCTGTCCTTTTTCTCTTTGTAAAATTGTTCTGAAGACTGTTGGCCTAGCCAACCGAAACATGTCAACAAATAAAATCTAAGTAACAGAATCCCTGGTGTTAATGCTCCATCCTATATCTGCTTGTTATTATCATCTATGGAGTTCTGCTAGAATACTCCAGTATCCACCTAGGATTCCTCTACCGACACATCTAACAGCCAGTACCACCCACAGGATATTGGACTCCTCCACCTCTTTGTGTTTTTCTTCCACTTTGTGTTATATATAATTCGCACGGAATGGTTGATAAATGTCCTAAAAAAATATTTTTCTAATAGAAAAAATTCTTGTGAAAAAAATATATATACAAGATTTGTCAGAAATTTACTGTCTTGGTTTGATATTGAGAAGATCTTCAAATGTTTGTATCTATTTCATATAAATTGTATTGCTGTCTGTGCAAGAAGTGTGGTACAGTAATGGAATCTAACTTCATACTGTAATATGTAAAAGTGGCTATGAAAAAGAGCTGTGTTGTTGAACATTCATTGAATTTCTTGTATGGCATACTGATTTACAAATGCAAGACACTTCAATATCATGCAGACTGAGCTGGACTTTATTTTGTAGGGATTTGAGATTGATGCAGGGGAGGTAACTATGGATTCTTGGGTTGGACGTCCTGAAATGGTGAATCAACAGATCCAGGTTGTCTTTCCTGATGGAGCTAGATGTCTCATTATGGACACAGATCTTTGCATGTTGGAGTGCACAAGTAATGTTATGAATGATGTGAGTTTATTTTTACTTAGGAAGATAAATGTTTTGACTACAACTTTCATGTTTTTATAAACAATTTCTCAGTTACGTTTATTATTATTAGTTTTGTACATGTTAGCTTAACATTCGGGAGGACATGGAATTATTCCCAGCTTTCCTGTTTCTAGTAGCTATGTAATATATAGGTACAAGAGTTTTTGAAATATGATATCTCTCAAAAAATAACATTTAATGTACATGATTCAAAATGACATACATATTTATGCATTGGCCTACCATAATATTAAATGTATAGGCAGATTACAAATGGAATTTCTTTGAAAACACAGGTAATGATATAGAAAGGCCATGTTGAATTTATACAGTGTATATACAGAAATCTACATGTTAGATTGACAATCCTTTTCTAGAATTGAAGGATTTCCTTGACGTTGATACTTCTGTACACTATTGTCTGTTTCTTTTTCACTTTAGGAATCTGAGTTTAACTATGACAGCTGTTATTATCGTGGGCAAACTTTTTCTGGTTACATCAAAGATTTCAGAGATGCCAGATGGTTAAACCAAACAAAACGACACAATGCTAGACGTGCAAAGATATCAAAGCTGCCTGTATGTGTCCAGGTGGAAGATGTAAGTGTACTGGATACTGTGACAGTGTTGAAAGATTTTTTTTGTGTTACCTGAAACTAGGGATCACTATGTTGTTGTCAGCTGCTTCAATTTTCTAGTTGAAGGTTTCTGTGTGGTAACATCACTTCACATCACTAACTTGGACTTTTATAAACTACTTCTTAATGAAAATGTTTGTATAAGGCTTAATTGTTAAAGTTTGAGAAAGTCTGAATGTTAAAGGTCAAAATTGCTGTTACTATAAATAGATAAAAATTGTTTAAGTGTTATAACTTAAGCCCTCTTGGGTCATTCAAACTCAAACTTCGTGCTAATTTCCCAAAAGGAGACTGATTATTTGGATTTACATTGAAGCGAGAAAATTGATGGTCAAGGTATTGTTACTATAAAAAGCAAATTTGTGTCTGTGTCATGGAACTAAATGTTTCATTTCCTAAAAAATGGTTTCTACTGTCTTCTGAACTGAACAATTAATAGTTGATTCCTGTTTGTTCACATAGCAGCACACTAAATATGAACTCTGTGAACTGCTAACCTCATACTTGTATATTTGGTTTGTTCTAGGTAACTGTTCGCTCTGTTGAGGTTCAGTGGCTGTGTAGGGGCTTCACCAAGATGGATGACTCCATCGCAAACATGGAACATCCGCCTAATGATGTGAAGGCTAAAGATCTTGATAGGTGAAAGTCATGATAACATAGTTTTCATATTCATATATTCCAATGCTGTTTAAAAGTTGTCTATCAAAACAGCATCCTCAATACCTTTTCTCTCTGCACCCCAGGAACATTTCATTGCAAAATTGCAGACACAATCGAAGTAATTCTACTGGTCTAGAGCTGGTTTCAGGAGAAAAAACATGACTAATCACAGACTGATTTTTTCCATTGAAGATGGAAACTTTCAACTTCAAAACCAGTACAACATGCCAACATGCTACTTCAATATTTGTTTGATATACATTAAAGGATCAAACAAGTCTTCTAGTCTTATCCACAAGATGTCGCACATTATACCGTTTTTGCCATGAATTTTTTCAGGGGTGTAGAGAGTATTGAGGATGATAGATACTGATGCTGTACTTATCAGCAATATGTCCGTACCAGGTAATAATGTAAACCAACTTTCTTTCACAGCTGCTGACTTTTGCCATATCAGTATTGTATGAAGATTGCAGCAATTTATATAGGAAATTCTGACCCACCATCGTAAAATTTAAAGTGTGCGGTCTCTATTTAAACCCTGAAAGAAGCCTCAAATCTGGTAGCTACTTTAGCCACAACAGATGAGGTTGCTGTAGGATGTTCGACGGACCTAGGTCAATGGTGACCTGTTCGTAATTGAGAACAACTTTTGACAACATGTGATATTTAGAGGAATAGATAAGTTTAATTAACTTTCAGATTCATAATATTATGGTATCTTGTGCTTTTCTTCAGATTAAATGTGAAGGTCGATCACAGTCAGTTCAAAGCATGCATAATTTGGTATAAAGGTGACCTAGTCATAGAACTCCTACATGCCTTAGCTCTCCACCTAAGTATTTCATTTAAAAACTAATTCCTCAGAATCAAAAATCCAAGGGAAAAAAAATTGTTCTGAAAACAAAATTTGACAGTTATTGAATAAAGGAAAACATGTTAACTATAAGAATCAGTTCTCATAATCTGTGTTTTAATTGACGACTATATTTTGTGATTTTGTGTTGATTGCAAAATTCACAAAAGTAAATCTCACTGGAAAGAAAGTTGGTCTACAGAAAGCAATCCCTCATCTATTGCAGTTTTAGAAGATATTTCAGCAAATATCACACCTAGTATGATTACATCTCCATACATTGGATAAGAGATATCTACTTATTACATGCATGTTTAAATGGAAGTAGAATCTTAATGTCATGTAAAATTATAAAGTTTTTACGATGAGAATCAAGTGAAGTTTTCAAAATTTGATTTTCAGTAATGCTTTCTTGAGTCTGTTATGTGAAATAAATTTTCTCCTTGTTATGATCTAAATAGCAATCATTTTAAATCTCAGTCATTAATTGAAAGTTCACACAAATGCTAAATGTAAAACCTACAGAAATTGTTCAAATGAAAACAGAACTGAAGTTAATGAGGTATTCTGCCAAACTCTCTTGGTTTTATTACTTACCTGGTTTAATAATTAAATTTCTGTGTGTGTATGGAAATGCTCAAAAGTTGGAATACTCGGAGAAAATAAAAATTGCTGGGAAGTAGGCTGTATATAATTTTCCCTATCACAGGTGAAATTACTTAAAATTGAAAATGAAGCATACTCGGTGCTACCAGACTATCAGTTTAATAAACTTATCCTTTTTTAAAGAATAGATATCTTATTTGATATTTTTTTCTGGTTTTTAGACTACATATACTAGAAGGCTTTACGCACTGTGGAGTACAGATTGGTGATAAAAAGAAATATGTGATCAAAGCAAGTGATGTAATGACAGAGGTTCCTCCTAAAGGAAACTTAATACCAGACATTGTCACCAGAAACAATTTATTGACTTTTAAAGATGGCATTAGTCCAGTATTTACTCCAGTCAAGTCTTTGTCTATAAGTTCACCAGAATGTTCAAAATTTTCCAAAAATACATTGCTGATGAAGCTTATACACGATGAGAATGTTGATCCTGACAAAAGCACGGAACCTAGCTGTGATAAAGATGATACTGATAATATGTCGGATGAGTACGAGTCGATGGATGATGAGGAAGATGAGGTTGAAGAAACGGAAAAGAATGAAAAAAATTCTGAAGCTGGAAAGACAGAAAGTAGAGTGAAAGAAGTGGGAACAAAGAAGTCTAAAACAAAGAGAAAAGGAGAAAGATCCAAGTTGAAACCTCTAGCAAAATTTGAGGACATTAATCTTCCATGTGATCCTGGCTCACTAGTGGCTGTTGAAGTTTGTTATACATTTTCAACAGCAAACATAATGTGGCAGGTTTGTAATTTCAGCTGTTTAACAAGTGCCTTACTTGAAATAATTTTGATCTTCATGCACATTATCAAAAAAAAGATATGAAAATATTGTTTGATAAAAAACTAACTGATTCTGAGGAACATTGGAGCTGCATTTCATATTTATCATCTAGCACATGTAACTTAAATTTTCAAGTTCTGATTTTATCAAATACCTAAATGTCTTGAGCACAGAATAATTGCATAAACTATGAGAATGGCTTCATAGATAAGGGCTATGATGCACTTCACTAAATACAGGGTTATATCCTAGTGGTGGTGATTTTCTCTTTTGCCTTGGGATAAGCATGTATCATAATATAGTGAGGTATGGCCTTTTGTGCATAAATGGCAAGAAATTATGCTAGATGAATTAAAGGTCACAATACTTTCCCCTGTTATTTCAGTTGGTGGGTAAAAGACCAAAGTGTGCAGCAATATTTTGTTTTGTGGTGGGAAATGTAAAGTATTTTAGTCTAAATAAGTACACTTATTATTGAACAAAAATTTCAGCATGTAATTCAGCACCAAGATCAGCTTTATCATTATTTGTTTTTTTTTAATAATAAATGTTTGATAAAATTATATATTTTCAGAATGGAAAGGAAGAAACAGGGACTCCATCTCCTGACTTATATCCCATTCATCACCTTGACGAACTGGAATTTTTTCCTGGTGACTTTGTGGTCGATTCAAAAGGTAGGTTACATACTTATACTCAAACACACAACATGGTGGATTGAGCCCTGGAAAATTTGCAAAAAACATGTTTTAAGTTGACCAAGATGTTATGTATTTATAGTTAAAAAGAATGTTTGTCTTATATATGTGTTTTAAGAAGTTAATCTGAAGTACATGCAATACAAAATAGATAGCACATTTCCTGTTATTGTTTTTTTTAGAATACAATGTATATTTGTACTTACAGAATGAGATATAGGATGTACATACTAACATGTCCTGATAGAATGAATGTGTATTTGACACCATGTATCTGCTTTTGTGCCTACCAGAAAACAATAATGGGAAGTGTGGTAATTATGGTGTAGTGACCAGCTGTGACCATTTGGCCAGAACCTGTATGGTCAGATGGATGAAGACTGTTGACATAGCCAAAGGGGAAAGGTAAGTTCCAAGACTATTACTACCCCGTATGCAACTATCATCATGAAATATTTATTGTATTATTGATATGATTTTCATCCTCACATGAATGAGTACTGATGTGAATGGCCTATCTTTTTTATTGTAAATAATTTGGTGTTGCAGATGACAAATTTCATATGGGGCCATGTAACATTAACTATATCTGTTTGCTGTCCTTTGGTTTGTCAAGCCATAAGTAGACTTTGCATGTGACTTTGTTTCTCATTGTATGAGAATGTTAAAATTATCCTGTGTCTGTGGTCCATCATGTGAAATCTGTCTGGCTGGCTGGCTGGCTGGCTGGCTGGCTGTCTGTCTGTCTGGCTGGCTGGCTGGCCATCCTTTAATTCTTTACTTGCTAATTGCTATTTCTTGAAAAGAACTACATGGATCATTCTCAAATTTCCTATGAATATTCCCCATGGCCCATAGATGTACTCTTTTGATTTTGGGAGTGGTCAGGAAAGCAAATTGTGAGACAGGTGGCCATCTTGGATTTTGACTATGACAAATTGTTATTGAATTCTTGAGGACTGGATGAATCACATATAGGTTTCCTTCGGTTCCAAGTTTTGTTCTGCTGACAGCATCTACCATTGATGTAACAGTTAAAGATTATTATAGCTATTTCTGAAGAGTAATCAAAGAATGGTGGATGCCAAGATCTTCTATAGGATCGCTTGTTAGGTTTTTGTTAGGCAAAAATTTGTAGACACAATTTATTTGTTAAATTTGTTTGAACTGCAACATTGTCTGGTGTGTTTGTTAATGTGTATGGAATTTTTAACGTTATTTGTATGTTTTTTGTAGGCCAGACGAGACTGTTCCTACTACAGAGGTCAGTGTGTATGATATCAAGGACCACTCAGACTTCAAGTTCCGACCTGGCCACACAGTCATACGAGTAGCTGAGCCTTCAGTAAGTCTTCGGCTAGATTGTGAATTTCATTAGGCTGGCTATTGGCTAATCTTTACCTAGAATGTTCTTATTGAGTGATTTTAGAGTATGCCTAACTGTTATGTGCTGTGGCGCATAGACTTCAGTATATGTAATCCTGAATATCAGTACTGTTTACTTGTAAATTTGATGATAACTTTCTTTTAAAAACAAAGTTGCTTAAACATGTGCTGTCATTTTACACTTTGACAGCATTTAGATCTTATTTTAGAATTTGTGTTCTTTAATTCCAAATTTTGTGATTTCCCAAATAACATAGCTGTGAACAGATTTTTCTGTGTGTTACAGAATGTTTCAGATAATACTCCTGCTGTAGGACAGGTTCACAGACTCGACCCACATGGATCCCTACATATACGCTGGCCTAATGGGGAGATAACTCACTGTTACCCTCAGGAACTCTACATTGTAGGGGAAGAGGTGAGTTGATGTTTGGTATAAAAGGGGAGATAAATCACTGTTATTCTGAGGAACTATACAAAGTAGGTAATGAGGTGAATCAATATTTTGTATAACAGGTGGTCTGACTCCCTATTACTCTCAGGAAATCTGTATTGTAGGGATGAGGTGAAATGACATTTTGTGTAAAACCTTGTGTACTTTCTCACCCTCATTAATACAAATTTTGATGTAATAATGTTGTTCTTTGTAGTTACATGTTCTAGGGCAAAGTTTAATATAACTTTGAAATATCTAGTCTTAAATTACATTTTACTTTTTCAGATATCAATTCCAATTGCTTCCTGTCATGGTTAATGTGTAACCAAATACTTTTGGTGATAGAAAAATTCGGCTTTACAGTTATTGATGGTTAGACGAAAAAAATTTACCTAGCCAATGGTGGCATTAAAATAAGATATAGGACAATCGATGGCTGTTTAACAAAATTAAGTCAACAAAGGTAAGCAGTAGAAAAATATTTTACCTAATATGCTATTTGATATGTTTGTAGATGAGTGAGTTTGACAGTGACTCGGACTGGGAGACAACAGAGGAAGACGATGATGATGAGGAGGACAGTGATGCAAGCTGGGAGACAGAAAATGAAGAAGAAGTTGATGATGACACCAACAAGTCAACAACACCAGATGCAAAGTAGAGATTTTGCTTCACCTATATATATATATCCTTCATTTAGGGAAAGATACCAAGTCAATTTTTCTTTCTTTCTTTATCATCAAGGTGTGACCTTTTCCAATCTGTGTTCAAAAAATGAAAATTGTTTTGTTTTTTTTCTTACCAAAGTTAACAAGTAAAATTCATCACTCAATTATATATTGAATATTGCGCAAACATTCATCTCTGTAAACAAAATCAGGAGTTTATATTTGACACAGATGTGTTAAGCTAATGGATTCTTTTGGAGTTTTTTGGACCATGTTGATATTATTAAGGTCAGCTATTCAAGTTGCCCATTGTCTATAGTCTGTCATTTCTCCATCCCTAAACAGTTTTTGCTATCACTTTCTCTTGAAATGTACTGGATGGATCTCTCTCAAATTTCATAATCCGTTCTCCTCAGTCCCTAGTTGTGCCTGTTTGAGTTTGTTAGAAAATAAAAATGGACAGCAGGTGGCCATCTTGGATCTCAACAATGAAAGTTTTTGCAGAGGAATGTTCAAATTCAAATTAAGAGTATAAACAAAGGGAAGGAAAAGTTGGAGAAAGATTAGATTTTTAAAAAACGAATAAAAATCAAGCTATGTTGGGCTCCAAGATCCCTTTGGAATCTCATTTTTTCCAAATGTTTATGTTATAATTCAAAGTCTATTGGTGATTTCATATTATCATTTTTTCAATTAACTATTTGCCTTATTTTTAAATTTCAGAGAAGCAGAGTCATCATGGTTCCAAGTACAACAGAAAAGAGAAGAGTTGGTTTCTTTTATACACAGAGCTCAG
The DNA here is from genome assembly GCF_031769215.1 of Ylistrum balloti. Lineage (NCBI taxonomy): Eukaryota > Metazoa > Mollusca > Bivalvia > Pectinida > Pectinidae > Ylistrum > Ylistrum balloti. Next base: position 499,235 of record NW_026782239.1, read on the forward strand.
ACTGCACTTAGTAAACTTGAAGCAATTTTTGTAAATGTTCAAAGTGACTTTAGAATTCAGAACCCAGAACAATGTTTTCAAGACATTATAGCAATTTACCGCAAGTGCAGAGAATTAGATAGAATTATAAAATCCTCTTACTTTGATAGTCCAGACATTGTAGGGTTAATTGAAGATATCAGGGCAAAACTACGCAAGGAAAAGTGCAATAAGATCAACCGACATTTGATACAGGTGTTCGAAAATAGAAGAGGACAAAGTATAAAGGGTCAGAATGGTGAGGGAAGCATGTCACAGGTGTCGACAAGTGTTCAGACCGATATGAATGAAGAGTCAGGCATTTGTAGGAGTGTAGCATGTGTTCAGACTGATGATTCAGCAACTGGCATGGAAGTTCAATGTGAAGAAGTTATTCACGCTGATGTAGCTGCTACTAATGACTACGAGATGTTGTCAATGGAATGTAAAGAGAAAAATAACTGTCGGGTTACAGAGGAAACCTGTGATCTCAATGGGGACAGAGATGGTTGTTCTAAGGAGGAGTCTCAGCAACAAAGTTTGTGTAATGGTATAGTAAGTAATTCCAGGGAGAATTCTTCAGATAGGAGTACAACGGAGAAGGATACAGAGAAAGATACGGGTAGTAATTCAGAGGCGACCCCTCCGAATGACAAAAGCCAGCAGACTGATTTAGCTGCAGAGAGTGAAGCTAAAACAAGAGACAAAAATGTTGAATTGTGTTCTCAGATATGCAAACAACTACGCAAACAGATGACGAGAATGCAGGAGGAAGTAAATAAAAGGAGTAGTCAGGCAATCGCACAAGCCTCCTCGACCTCTATTTCACCTTCTTCTGAAGCATTGCCTATTTCTCAGGAAGGTGACAATGTCTCGCCAGAATCTGCAGAGGCTGGACTAACTCTAGCTACTACTGATTCATCACTCATTCTTAAGAATAGTGACCCATTGAAAACTGAGAATGGAAATAACATAGCGCAAGTGTCAGAGAGCATGAGCACAACGGAAGCCAAGTGTGAAGTTACTGACATGGAAGTGAAATCATCCGAGGCCAGTGAGAGTGTCACAGAAAAAGCAGTTCAGGATAGTGATACTAGTGGTTTGGTTTCTGCTGATTGCTCTGTTGAAGTTCCTTCCCCAATTGACTGTAACAGTCTGGATATTAGTACAGAGGCTATAGAGCCCATCAGCAAGGAAAGAGGAAGTAAGATTCACTTGAAGAATACACATTCTTGATGTTTACATAGTGAAATCTTGTTGTATTATATCCTTCAGTTGTAAAAGATTTTATAACAATTTTTTTCTTTGTATTAATGATATTGTTTAAAGGATTCTAAGTAGCATAACGTTTTATTAAAATCATCTTTGTGTGAATATTAGATAAAGAATAATTTGGCAAACAAAAATATTATACCAATAGTAGTTATCAGTTGTTTACTAGAAAGTTCAGTAATGTTGGTTACAAGTAAATATAGTTCATAAGATTTAAAATTAAAATTAGATTAAGATTGGACACCTTCCTAACAGTTGATGATGATTATATATATTCCCAGGTTTTATACTGGAGTCTGAAGTGCCTCCAAGTCATAATTTCCGGTCCAAAGAACCTGTAACAATTTCAAAAGTATTCATGACTGCAGTTAAGAAAGAGGTGGGTATAGCATTGGAGAAGAGGGGAGTGTGTTTATAATTCTAGCTACAAAAGTAGTGGTTAAAACTGAGGGAAGGTTTGTTATAATGTCTACTTATCTGTATCAAATTCTTCCAGAAAGTCTTGAAGATTGCCAGCTAGTGGTTGGTGCCATCATTGTAGTTCATACTCAGTAAATAAGTTTTTTACTGAAATGTCAAGAAAATTGATAAAATTTGTTGCTAGTATGTATATGTTCATAATATATTTCTTGTATTGGAACACATTCTACAGAAATTGACTTGTATCTAATTTTGTTCTTCTGATGTATTGGTTTGTCCTCTGACAACGGCAACTTAAATTCTTTGGTATTCAACCACTTCGATGAAAATTAAAAACTTTTCCTACAAAATTCAGTGCATTTCGAAAATTTTCTAGTGTTGACTCTCCATACATTAGACTAATATTGTGTTTGGGCTTCCTTGTTGAATTACAGAACACGTGTAATAATGCAGTTATATGTTTTATAGTTGAAGCTGCTACAGTCCAGTCTCCCACATGGCATCACTGTGAAAGGGTTTGAAGACAGAGTGGTAAGTTACTACGATAAAATGATTGATTGCCTGTTGTTATTAGGCTGAGTGATGACTGGAAATGTCTGTATTAGCTCACTTGGGCCAATGGGCTAAGTGAGCTTATGCCGTGATGCAGTGTCTTACATCCATCCTGCATCAACTTTTAATTTAAGCAATTTCTTCTCAATAATAGAGAAGCCCAGGGTACTGATATTGGGCCTATAACATGCTGGGATGAAGGACTACCAACTCTGTTCAAAGAACTGACCTTGATCAACTTTTAATGACACATGGGTCAAACGGTTGAAAAATCTTCAAACAACTTCTTGTCAGGAAGGGAAAGGTCAATGGTATTGATATTCGGTCTTAAGCATACTGGGAAAAGGAGTACTAAGTTTGATCAAATGAATGACCTTGAGACCCACATCCAAGGTTACAACGGTCAAATGTATGGAAATCTTCTAACAACTTCTTCTCAGGAACTCAAGGCCAAGAGTTCTGATATTAAACATGTGGCATGCTGAGATGAAGAGTTACCAGGTGGTTCAAATGAATGACCTTGACCCATTTGTAAGATCACAGACATCAGATGTGTTAAGAATTCTTCAAACAACTTCTTCTCAGTAAGGGAAAGCCAAAGGTAATGATATTGGGCTTTTAGCGTACTGGGGAAAAGATTGTTAAAATGAATGACCTTGATCCTCTTTCAAGGTCACAGGCGTAAGATTTGTTGAAATCTTTAAACAGCTTCTTCTTAATAACCAAAAGAAACAGGTTGCTAATATTGTGCCTGTATGATGCTGGGTTGGAGGGCTACCAAGTTTCTTAATATATTGACCAACTTTCAAGGTCACAGGGGTCAAATGTATTAAAAAAATTCAAACAACTTCTTGTCATGAAATAAAGGGCTTAGAGGCATTATATTTGGCTGGTATGTTCTTAGGATGAAGCCTGACAAAGTTTGGGGGGAAAAAATGACGTTGACTTATATTCAATTCACAAGGGTCAAATTTGTTAAAGCATTTAAATGACTCAATAAACTTTAAGGCATAGAGGCATATTTGTCTGTTTTATATATATATACCTAGTGAATGCTGCAGGCCCATTGTGTCTCTTGTCTATAGTTGTTAGGCTAACTGCTGACTGGAAATGTCTTTATATGTAATTGTTGTAATGCTGTCTTCTTGATTGAAAATTGAGGTTTACTACACTGACTTGGAATATAAAAAATAAAGGCAATTGTTTGGTATTTTTAAATACTTTTAAAAAGCAGAACTGTCAATTATATACCAATAAATCAGGTATGTAAGTCTCTTGTCATATTTTTATCAATACGTTTTAGGATTTATTCTCTGCAATGATAATGGGCCCAGCCAAAACGCCATACGAGGATGCTCCTTTCTTCTTTGACATTCACTTGCCAGCTGACTACCCCAACTGTCCACCCTTGTTTCACTACATAGCCTTCTGCTCAGACAGGTTAAACCCCAATCTGTATGAGGATGGCAATGTGTGTGTGAGTCTGTTGGGAACTTGGGAAGGCAAGGTCAGTAAAACACAAAATGTCTAGTGCTATTCATTTGTAGAAAGATATTGATAAGATGGTAAACCTATGTTATGATTTATCAAGAGAGAATGATGGTCAGAGATAGTAAAAATTGTTTTTTAATTTTGTTAACTTTCTTAAACCTATAAATTTATTTAAAAAATATAAGTTATGACTCTGTTATGTTAGATATTTCAAGGTAGTGTTTCAATAACTATCAGTGATTGGTTGTTTTTATATCAATTTCAACTGAGACAGCGTTTATTGAGATATATTTGTATCTTTAGTATCGCTATAATACAAAATGATAACAATGTGATGCATCTGTTTGCAATGTATTCATCTTATATTCAATGATACAATATAACATTGCTTCATCAGTTGAAGGAAGGATGGCAGATTTTGATATGTTAGAATGATGTCTCTATACATGTACGAGTATTTTTTGATAATAAAAGGATAAACCTATGTTATATACTTTATCTACATATTATATACATATTTGAAGTAATAATTAATCTATGTTTGAAACAGGACAAAGAAAATTGGACCTCCGGCTCAAATCTTCTCCAAGTACTAGTTTCCATTCAAGGTAAACCTTTTCTGGATACTGAGATATTTATTGCAGTTTTGTTTGAGAAATCTGATGAACTTTGTTTGTAAGAAACCAGTTTTGTTGGTGCTTTTTCTGCTTCATTTATATTCCTAGATAAAACACTATGAATATTAACGTGTATGACAGTCGTCATGATGCTAATCAGTATAATGTACGAATTGTTGAACACTGGGTATCGTAGAATGATCATCAGAAGCAATTGAATATCGGGAGTGAATTCTGAGAGTTTCTGATGCCTTTTCTATTCTAATGGGGAACATTTGGATTGTTTGCCAGAATTGCAGTATTTTAGAGTGGTATATTTTTTCTACCACCGTCTTTCTTTTCAGTGGTGTAGTGAGAATATTATCAAGTTATTACTAAAAAGTAGGTTGTGATCTTGTCTTAGTAGTGGTATTTCACATAGATTTTAGAAATTGAGGTCCTCAATCACTTATAGATGTTTTGATTGTAGATTGTAGATGTCAAATTAGATTGGTTGTAGATGTCAAATGTTCTCTGTATTTTTAGGCCTGATACTTGTGGCAGAACCCTATTTCAATGAAGCCGGATATGAAAGACAAAAAGACACTCAATTGGGGAGTGAAAACAGCAAAACCTATAATGAAATGGCCATACTGAAGTTGGTGCAGGTAGGAGTTAAAAAAGACATTTATGATAATTAAAACAACAAAAAACAAAAACAATAGAGGCTGATTTTGTAGTTTGTGAACTTGATTATCTTTTTGTGTTTCATTGTTGTTTGATTGAGTTACTTTCTGTGGTACTTATCGATTCAACTTTGACCTGGGGTGAACTATATAGAGAGATATAGAAGTTAAAACCAATTAAACCAGTTGTTAAACTTTATAAAGGGAAAGTGTTGTGTGTTTTAGAGTGTCACCAAGATGATACAGCGACCACCTTATAGCTTTACAATAGAAACACTGGAGCACATCAGAAAGTGTGGAAGGAGGTAGGAATGTGCTTTAGATGGTCATGTGGAAAATTAATCTGTACCCTGTTTTCATAACTCAGCAATTTGTACACCATTGTTGATACCAAGTAAATTTAAGGTTTTTTTAGTTGTGTATAAAAATTTATTTCATCAGTAACATGTGAAATAACCATAAATACCTTTTTAGTCTTTTCAAATGGTTGTAAAAATTCAAAGGGATTAAATTACTATCATTGACAATCTTCTATCATATTTTTACCTGACTTATGAACAGCTTTTTCTTCTTTGAAATAATGTCTTATCGTACCTATTTTGACAGATTTGTACGTAGAATTGAACACTGGATTTTACTAACAGAGCAGAAAACCAACTCCAGAAGTGAAAACTGTGCAAAATCTGAAAATACAAATGACATGGAAGGTGCCGAGATTCACAACACAGCAAAAGACGATAGCAGAAAACCCGAGGTGGGTGAGGACAAGCTGTGTGCCCCAGACTTTCCAAAACCTGAGGTGGGTGAGGACAAGCTGTGTGCACCAGACTTTCCATTCCTGCCTGCTTCTAGAGGATTCTGCATCACAATGAATAAAAACCTCGCCCAGTTAAAGGAACAACTTACAACACTAGAATCCTGATGTTGAAGCAGATGTAATATCTCATTCCCTTGTCAAATAGTTAGGGCTACTGTTTCTATGGTTCAAATATATTTAAAACTTTGTTAATTTTGTTACCTGTGTAAAAATCTGGCTTCAGCCAGTGTTTGGGATGATGTAATGGCATTTTTCTGTCCTAATTTATCTGATGTCCATGTGATTCAGCCATCACAAACTAACTTTTTGTTTTTGTCTTTTGAAGAATAGTGGTTGCATGATGGAGAATCTCTTCTGTGTTTAATCTTCTGTAGCTCCGTCTGAGATAGTTGGACGATATTCTAGTCTAAGGGCGCTCCACATGCAGTTAGTATATTTAGAAACAGTTATTATATTTGAGTTTGTCATAAAGTTTTTAAGTGAAAAGAAAACTTTCTGTAGGAAGTTTTACTTAAAAACATGTTCTTGGAGTTCAGTGATTCAGTGATACTTCAAATAGTGTTCTGACCCATTTAGTTAACGACTTGGCAATCCACCAAAAACATAAGCTACTTTTTATTGTACAAGGTTGTTGATTTGTTTTCCATTATTTATAATCAAAAGTGCTCTGTAAGTTTGACAGATATGAATCTGATTGTAACAATCTATTGTTACAGTTATAGAAATGATACTTTTTATTACATATACTTTACAATTATCATGCATAAGTTCCTGCACATATAAACATTTCTATGGCGATTTTGTTTATCCCACTCAGAGATGATTAATGCATGTTCAACAGATTGCCTAGAATTTAACGGCTTTGTTCAATTACAGACATTCTGTCAAAAGATTTTTTGTGGTATTTGTGACAAGTTAAGATTTTATGCTGTCAGTTACCTACATTTACTGTAAAGCTCTTTTTATCAGAGTGTTTACATTTTCATGCATTATTGAATTTCATTAATAATTTGGTGACCGTAGTAAGTGCTAAGCAAAAACTTTGGAAAACCAAAACAATGTAAAAACATTCAGAATTTCTCTGTTGAAAATTCATTAACAAAAAGAAACCCTATTTTCGAAAATCGGCGGTGCAATGTGTTTACCATTGTCTTAAGTTGGTCCGGTTAATTTTTAGGTATTTTGTGTTTAAATTCAAGTACACTGTACACTGAATATACACCACAATCAGTTAAAATGTCCACTTTAATATTTCAGAATTCAGTTTATCTATTTTTTCACTTTATTGATAATACTTTGATAGTTCACAAATAGTGTTAAGAGGTTATTGAAAGATAAAAATCCTCAGCTGCAATGTTTTTACAATATTGTGTGTTATTTCTGAAATTTTGATAAATTCACAGTATTTTTTCGTTGAGGAAAATAATTCGAAGATACAGTATGTTTTTTCAGTGTTGTTACACACTCACTGTTATTTCAATGCAGGTGAAATGTTTTAGAAAGCAATGCTGATTGACACATGAATTTCATGTCTTTTGGAACCATTTGAAATTTTTCATGAGCCTGTATGATACACAAACAAGTTTTTTTAATCTTTTTTCCCCATTTTGGATGGCATTGTATGATATATATTGTAAGGTTCACTCAAATCACTCTTCAAAATTTCTGCAAAAAATTTATCCATAGAGCAGATTGTCTTAATACTTGATGTCCAGTACCTCCCCACTCGTGGTTTGGAAAGAGTAATAGCATGCATGATATTGATCAGGGTGCATGCAGAAATGTTGTTTCGTATTACTGATGTGTGCTCCTTGTGATAAACAATTAGAATGGATGTTTGCTTTTGTAGTGTTTTTAATAGTCCAGAGGTTTTCCGCATTTATTTTCGTATGTATGGTATACATCGGACAGGAATTGCTTCTATGAAAAACTTAATTTAATTGTCATATTCCAAAAAATAAAACCATGCTGTGATGTGTAAACACTTGATTTCATCTGTGATTAGATCTGAGGTAGAGAAATATATTGCCATGCATATGTAACTCAGTGGATGTCTTTCCTTGCAGATTATGTATATGGAAATTGTGTTGTCTATATATTATACTATATAGGCCTAGCTATATTATAGGGCCCGGTATTCTGTATACTGGATGAGTGCCGAAATTATTTCTAGCTCTGTCATTTTATTTACTGTGATCAAAGCAGACCTCAGTGTGTTATGTTGAACATTCCAGGTGATTGAAATGTTTCTCATCCATGGCTATATTTCAGCCCACAGGAACTAGAGACTAAAATACAATGGTTGTAACAATGGTATCATAAAGTTGGTAATTCTTACCATCATAGTATTTTAGTGTGTCCAGGTTCTGTGGTTAAATCAGTGCTATTTCATATCCTTGGCTAGTGAAATCCACAGGGGCCAGATGCAATGATTATAGGAACAGTATTACGTTGTAGTGTTATCTATCAAAATTAATTGTATCCAGCCCCTGTGATAATTTAGTATTATACTAGACATGGGACATGGCTATTTGATATTTTTCCATTGTAACATTGTAGGCACAGATCTTGACTTAAAGTGAAGAGTGGTGATTAAAGCTATGTTGCACGCTCATTTGACTTGAAACTTGTTTGTATGATTTTGTAATTATCCCACCATCACCAACCATTATCAGATGGTAGGCCAGTTAGATTGAGAGTAAAAGTTGATGAATCTTTCTCAGAAATATCACTAGGAAGGTTCCTCTTGCCCTAAGTTGTGGCCTTTTAATTTTGGGACTGATCAGAAAACAAAATGGCTGACAGACGGCCATCTTGGGCTCTGACTACGAAACTTGGTTATTGTCACTTTTGCAAGACAAAAACGAGCATTACCTTGTACTATCATTATCATTGACAATATCTTCTATGCAGAGAAACAAGAAAGATAAAGAAACAAGAAAGATAAAACAAACTAATTGTAGACAACTTATATTTATTTCATGTGTTGAAAAAATTATTAAATAACACAAGGGGAGTCCTTTCTAGAAGTATATGTATATAAAAAGATCTAACAGACACAAGGTATAGCACACATAACCGTTTAAAGTATTGAGATATTATAACACTTCCAAATGGAAACCAAATTTCATTTAGAAGTGATGTACTCAACTTTATGTTCCAAAATGATATTTCCTGATGATCATGTTCATTACTATCAAAACAACATATGATTGTAAAAACTCAAAACTACATTCATACACAGCTACACATTCTGTCTAGGGATAAGCTTATTCTGAACAATAAGCACAAATCTTCACAGATTTTACAATCAAATCATTTATTTAAAAAAGCATTTTGTCATTCCTTGCCTTCACGAAAAGTACTTTTGGTGACAGTGAATGATATATATCTTTTGATCCCAAACTGTTTGATTTTTTATCCAGAGAAGTTTCTATCAAATTGTTTTTTTGCATCAATTAAAGCTTCAGTATCCGTTCAATAAGCCTGTATTTGATGATAGATATAGTAGTGTGATAAGTATCCACATAAATAAAGCATTCTATTGTATTTTCATATTTATAAGTAATCTATGGAACATCTTGTGTGATTGAGGTGAAATTGAACAGTTATGTGCCCAAAATTAATAACAAAATAGAGATATATATGATGTCGCTTTTGTCAAAATTACACAGTCATATATTACACATACACACAGTCTTTAGACAGAGTTTAATCAGATGTCCTTGTCACCCTTTCCTATTAATTCATACCAACAAAACAGCGAACAACCGTTGATAGCCATAGTCCATTTTGACTATTAATGAGGTTACTTCATTCATGTGATCAGAAAACCAGTCCTCTCGAATTTCCTATTGAAATGATCTCCGACCAATCCTCTATTTAATCACTAATCAATTGACCACTGACCAATGACCAGTCCACTGAACAAAAGTCATCTCATTGTTTATCAGAAATATAAACGTTATCTCCCAACACTTATCATATATCACAGTTTTTCAGTTGATCGCCTTGTAATAAGACTTGAGGGGTTCTACGGAAGGATCCCGGCCTCGGAATCGTCGGAACAGTTCCTTAGCTTTCACCGTAGCAAGTGGTTGGAAAAAGGAGTCTCGTAACCTGCGAGGAAACAAAGTAGAAAAATCTGTTTAAAATAAGAAATAACAGCTTAACAAGTATTAGTGTTTGCTATAGAGAAATACTTCATATATACTTCATACTACCCCCATTCTAAAGTAATTTGAGCCTACAAGTGATGTAATTGTTGCAATATCAACAAAACTCAACAAAAACTGCGAACTGCACAGTTTTTGTTTAAAATGTACCCTCACATTCTCTGCCAATCAAAACACTCCTTTCAACCACTGATGACGTAGAAGCTCCACCCACTTCCAGTCAGGTTGTTGATAGATTCAGGTCAGGATGTAGGTTGAGGCATATGAAAAGGCTTGAAATGTTTCTCTGAGTGGATTACCTGTCTAAATTGTTGTTTATATTAATTCCGTGTGTACCTACCCACAAATATTTGTGTCTATCTCAGAATGGTTAAGGTATTCACAAAAGTAGATCCATAAAATAACCGACACCATGAAGAGGTATCAAAAAGTGTTTGTGAAAGGAGACTCCTCAAAATCTGTACATTTCTTTCAAATGTGGATTAGGATGTATGTATTATTCTTTATAGAATTATCCAGTAAAGGTAGGATTGAGAATTCCGCCTACTGTAATGGTTATCGTCTTTATCGACATTCTGACATACTGAAAAACTCACTTGAATCAAAGATGGGGAATATGTCACAAAAAATGTCGTTATCATACTCTCCACTTCATATTTCAATGACACATTTAAGTGTGTCGTTTAAATGAATTTCTCCACATTACCTGGTATTTAATGTTAATCTAAAATAGAATCGGTGTTAATATTACAACTACTGGTATATGGACATGTACACCATTGCAGTTTAAAGTGGGCACATCCCATAAATTTTAACCAATTTCAACAACAAACAACTATGCTTCTTAAACTCAATTCTTAACAGAGACAGTTAGCACCTGAATTATAGGTAAATGCCACTTCTATTTTTCTTAAAATCTGTTGGCTTTGACCTAGAAACACCTTTCCACCTAAATATGCTTCTATGCCTTTTGGTTAATCACAATAAGTCATTTAAAGGTTTTAACAAATTGGACTCCTGTGACATTGAATAAGGGTAATGGTCATTTCTTTTCACAAACTATATTGGGCTTGATATTGAGAACCTATTACCCAGCTATCATGTTTCTGCACCTTTTGGTTTGACAGAAGAAGTCATTTAAAGGCGAGTTAAATATTAAGTTGACAGAATGACTACACTGTATCACAACAGGCTGGGACAGATTGGGACATGATAGGACAGGCTGAGACTAGATAGTGCTGAACAGGACAGGACAACATGGGTGGGACCGAGGATGAGACACTATGGGACAGGTAACAGGTAACACTTATGCCCTGGTTATAATGAAGTGACAAAGAGATTGCAAATATATATCTCACCTGTATCCTACTTCTTGAAGTGCTTTCTCATCAGTTAAACTGCCTGCATCTCTGAAAACTTCTAACATATCTAAAGCCACCATCTGTAAAGAAGCAAAATCATGATTGTGCACTTTCAATATTTCTTTGATAAATATCTTTAATGATCAAAGTACTGTTAATGCATTGAATATGGAATGTAAAAATTAAGAAGCCATTAAAATTTGATCGTTTTGTTTAATATTTACTATGGTCTTTGACAGAATCTTTTATCTTATTCTGTAAAATATCTCCAACAAGACACTTTAAAGCCCCTTCTGTCAAGTAAAAGATTTCAAATGTATGAAAAGTTTCCACATAGGATAATCTTAATGTTTCTTTCTTATGAACTTATCTAAAAAAAAAACTAATTGTTGCAGAATGCACAATGCTTTAAATATGTTGCAACACACAACTTTCCAATTCAGCTACTTTATTTTGTCCGCTGTTTCACTAAAACATTTGATGCAATCTTCTTATCACACATGTAAAATTGGCTGTTTGTGATAAAGATGCATATTCAAAACAATCAAGACCTGAATGCATCAAAACCTATTTCAAATATCAAAACTGTTTTGATTTCGACATGAAACATTCTTGTACAAATATTTCCATGGCTGTATGTATCTTAACCCCTTGGATGCCTAGTTTACACTATGATAAAATAATCAATTTTTGTGGGAGATTTGTTTTAATTGAATGCATGGGCACTATTTTAATATACAAATTTGTATGTCCATGAACTTAATTCGAAATTAAGTTTTTTAGTTTAAACATATTTTATTGCCAAAATAAATTTGAACAGGGGAATTGGGCACAAGTTATTACAACTTATTGGAGTCATCTCCCATCGTACATTTTCAAATACATGCTTATACAGATATAGGCTTCAACATAAATTATACTTATTAAGCATTCATACACAGACATAAAAATATCACTGTGTAAGAATCTTTAAAACCTTTGGCTGGATTTAATGAAATTTTGCACATGTGTTAAGACAAAATAGTTTAGGTCCTCAGAAAGATCAATACTACCAAACAAAACAAGCTCTAAATTCAAATCTACTTCTAATTCAGCCAGATTATGAAACAAAGTGCGTCTTTCATTTCTGAAAGTTTGACACTCAAAGAAGAAGTGAAATTAAGTTTAAGTAGATTTATTGAGCTATAATTATCCACAGAATCAAGTGTCCGCTAAAAAGCAATTTGTTTGTAAAACCTTGAAAACTGAGCCAAACAATAATACATGATTTAATAGTAACAGTAGTCAGGCAGCTGAAAAAACACAAATCTCCAATCCGATCATATAATGCTGAATTTAGCTGTCCAATAAACTCAGGAGGGCATTACCTTACTTCTGCCTCATAGGAGGTGGGCTTATTTCTGGACAATGAAATAGTATTTCAAGGAAAGATATTTTTCAAAAATCCTTTCCATCAAAGGTATATAGTAAAATTGTGGATTATATTGATAACAGATCAAACAAAATCTTAAAGAATTAGACTTACCTCTGTCCAGATGACATGGTAGGAGCTAGCAGCCAGTCCATGTTGAAACTGGTTTAGGTCAGAACATGGGTGGTTGTCATCAATATCCAGGGGAATGGGCATGTATAATGGCCAAATTTTCTCGAGTGTGCTGTACCAGTTATCATGGCTGCAACGTGGTCAAATTCCTTATCAATCATGTTATACAATAATTCCATCTAGACTTGATGGTATTCTTATTTCAAAATAGCAAATTCATCAATTTTTTTAAACTTTAATGGTTTTTATAGATTGCGAAACTTAAGAAGTAACTTAATCAACTACAGGATTATGATAGTAAATCACTAATGTTTCATGAGGCATTCATTTTCAGGTTAATATGTAGAGAGTAAATCGTGAATTAAAATCCTGCATGATTATTTGTACGTATTTAACTCTGGATGGCATTCATATTGATTTGAATACTGATAGAAGTTTTACTGTATTTTACAAATAAAACAACTATCCCTGGAATCTAAAGGTTTGCGTTTTCTTAAATTGAAAGCGACATTTTTGACATATATTTCATATTTCTCCTGTTGGTTTCCAGAAAACTTAACATCTTGAAAACGATGAAACACTTGATCAGGCTGCTGAATAAGAATTACTTACGATAAATTGATTTCCATGTCATAAGCAATTTTAAAAAGTTTATAACAGAGGTCCCAGCCAGCCATATGTTTATTCTCTGAAAAAAGAATGCAGAATAGCTTTTATTATTTATATCTATACTTTTACCTCTGACATGATATTTAAATCTGTCTAGTGAAATAAAGATCCTTGCTATTCAATGTCAAAGTGTCTACACAAGCAATAGGCCCACAGGACCTGTATCACATTTATTGAAACTGTTCGCTAATGAAACTTCTAATTTGACAATTCAGCGAGCACAACACCCCTTATATTTACATATTCCTTTAAGGCATGACTGTTTTTGACATTTCAAAGGTGCTGCCATCCCTCCTGAACCTGAATAAGTTAAGTAGGTGATATTACATTTATTCAAAGAGAATAGGACAAGACTGTTTTTCCTTTAAGATATTTGTCATTTAATTTCTAAGAATTTAGCAACATCTTGAAAAACATTTATCAGATGATTTTGAAGTACCTTGTAACATTGCTTGGATGACTGGCATAGGCAGTTTTTCCCCTGTCTTTATATGCCTACTGATCTTCTGTAAGTACTCGGGATCCATTGTAAACTGTAGCAAGAGGTGACCGAGCAATGTATCTATATCTTCCTCTGTGCCATTTGTTGACAGCATATGGAACGAAGTCTTAGACAAACATTGTTGTAAAAAAAATCCAAACTGAAAACGAATCAAACAATAATATTTCATTAAAACAATTTTCAAGACATTAAAAAAAAATACTACTTCATAATAAATACTTTTGAGCTGCATTCCCTCCTGAACCTGAATGAATAAAACAGGTGGTGTTATATTTATTCAAAGTGAATAGGACAAGACTATTTGTTTCATTTTTCCTTTACAATACATTGGAACCCACTTAATGTCACATCTATTAATGTCACTTTTTGGTTTATATCACATATTCTTGTAACACTAATTTTTTTCCCGATATATTTTATGTAATTTCACATCTGATAATGTCACTTATTTTCATGTTGGCAATGCTTAATATCATTTCATTTTGTCGACTACCGGCATTACGAAAAAAAAACCACAGGCATATCACAGGTAAGTGAGGACAAAAAATACAGAAAACTGTATTTATCATTCAATTTAAAAGAATTCTTCTGCAAAATCTGTCATATACATGTATATCAAATGATATTGAAAATATTCCCTATTACTTATATGCATACAAAAATGGAAATTAAATTTACCTCAAGATAAAATGAGCCAAGTTGGTGCCATGTGAGAGTAGGATTGTTGCGATCCAAGTCCATTGACTGGTAGGTGTAGGGGGTTAGTACAGGATTTTTACACCTTGCTGTAGTAAAAAAAACAAATACAATCAATGAATGTCGATCAGATCACCAGCAGTGATTGCAAAATGCTGAATCATTGTATATGATAAATGGGAGATGTGTGTGATGTATAATACTGAAGGATTTATATCAATAGAAGCCTTTCAAAAACTTACCCTAAAACTTTGATGTTTTTGGGTTGGGATGCCAGTTCAAACACTGGAGGAACAACATTAGTATCAGATTTATCTAAGCACTCATCAGGTGAAAATGTTGCCTTAGGCTGCTTTCACGTAACACGGTTGAAACAGTTAAGGTAGTCCATAAACACACATGTACCATATGTTGGACCTGATATATGTAAAGCTCAAAATGCAAAAAGTTTTGAAATTTTCTGTCAAGCATAAATTAATAAACTAAAATCAAGATACCATCCATTCCACTCACATTTAATAGCACAATGCTTTCCTAAGTATGTGAGTGTACTGACACTATATTTCTCTGGAATTCTGAAAACTAATGATATTCAGCAAGTTAATGTTAGACAGGTACCCCCTTAACCTACATGTGCCAAATATTCCACAGTCCTGCCTCGATCCAGATCTGTACCTAGTCGTTTTCTTGAATGTTAAAATGGTCCAACCGTTTCGTCTGCTTACGTGAATGTGACCTAATTGTCCTTCGGCTATTACACCAACATCATCGAGACATTTTGACAGAAAGATATCTGGTGTGGAGCCCCCACAAAACCCAATTGTCAAAAATTTCTATTTATCCAACATTTGGTGTAACTTAAGCTGGTACATAATAATAAAAGTTTACAGATGAAAGACGCTACACAAAAGGTGATCTCATCAAGTCACCATGAAATTTTGTTTCAGGTGACATAAAAACAAACTCCTTGCTATCTGTTCATTGTGAAGGGAAAATTGTAGTGTTTTTCACAAAACAATAAATACAGATATTATTTATGTAATAGCTATAACAATTTTGAATCGTTGTTTCTGCTATTAAACTTTCTGTGCTGTATTGATCGTTATACAATGACAGGTGCTTAAACTTTCTGAAAAGTTTCTTTTTCTCTAATGATTGAGACTGATATGTCATCAAATTAAAAAAATGTCAGCAGAACTTTTCTAAAATCTAATTTGCTAATGAATTCCTTGATACAAAGGACTAAAGGAAAAGAAAAAATACATTTTCATTCAAATATGTCACTACAGTTTACTGTTGTAATGTGGTCATTCTGTCCCCTAAATCTAATCTAAAAAAAAAAACATTTTCATTCAAATATGTCACTACAGTTTACTGTTGTAATGTGGTCATTCTGTCCCCTAAATCTAATCTAAAAAAAACCATTTTCATTCAAATATGTCACTACAGTTCACTGTTGTAATGTGGTCATTCTGTCCCCTAAATCTAATCTAAAAAAAACCATTTTCATTCAAATATGTCACTACAGTTCACTGTTGTAATGTGGTCATTCTGTCCCCTAAATCTAATCTAAAAAAAACCATTTTCATTCAAATATGTCACTACAGTTCACTGTTGTAATGTGGTCATTCTGTCCCCTAAATCTAATCTAAAAAAAACCATTTTCATTCAAATATGTCACTACAGTTTACTGTTGTAATGTGGTCATTCTGTCCCCTAAATCTAATCTAAAAAAAAAACATTTTCATTCAAATATGTCACTACAGTTTACTGTTGTAATGTGGTCATTCTGTCCCCTAAATCTAAAAAGGTTGTATTTGAAGCCAGTTTATATTGGCTATGAAAGATTGCTCACATTCAAAAGAACAAATGTAGAATGGTATTTTGAGTACTCACCTCTTCCTGAAAGCATCCATGTACCCTGTAATTTTTCTGGTTGAGGGAATGGATCAAGAATATAATGACCAAGAACTTTACCTGAAATGAAGTCAAAATACACTCTAGTAGATTTAGTTTTCGACATTTGTTGATATCTAATGTTAAAGCTATATTTGACAAAGCCGACACATACCAATTGATCCACCTTACGTTTAGAATTAGTTAAAGCAAATTTGTAGAGTTATATCTAGCCACCAAATCAAGCGTTCACGAATTATTATTTTTGAAAAACTGAGAAAATTGAGTCCAGAAAAAATATTCAATTTTATAGCATACTCCCGTTGATTTCACTTTTTTACTTTTTTTTTTTTAACTTTTTAACTTTCATAAGTTAGCATTGAAATTTATATGAAAGTATACGTTTTTCGTACATTATCAAAAAGGTAATTTTTAATTCAAAATATCCTTAATTTTGTGAGAAAACAAAAAATACACAATTTTACCTTTAACTGTGAACAAAATCAATTTAAAATACAATAAATTTCTTACCTTCTTCATCAAATGCATCGAAACCCAAAGCATCCTCAGAAAATGTATAATGTCTATCTGAATACTGCAAAAACAAAAAAAAAAGAAATTCTTACTTAAAACTTTTTTCCAAATATCTCATTATTCATTTTGCTATCATCCAATGATAATTAATAGAATCTTCCACACCCTTTAGGCTGAGATAGGGGATCACAGTCCGAGGGGGAGATTATTAAGCTATCAAAAACGAGGCTCATTAATATCGCAACCTAAATGGGCTGAATGGATATTTTTCTCTTACCCTGTTTTCCTTGCCTGAGTGCATGATGAAGCCTATCGTGTGTAAACAAAAACAAGTGGACGGCATATGAACAGTGACGTTTCACCTTACTCATAATATAATTCTAGTGTACATGCCAATAAAACGCCAAATAAAATTATGCTCTTGATATTATATATATATATTTTTGATAATAAGTTGTGATGATAACATAGGATTTTTAGTTTTGAGGATAACACAAGATTTCAGTAGATGACAAACCAGTGTATGTGTGTAACGTCCTAAAAGTAGCTCCACTTCTTGGTGTTGTCAGTGAGGTCATTTCTATTGTTTTCAGAACTTGCAAAGAACTTGTGTAACTTGTCTAAACCCTCAGGTGAGACAAGAAAATGTCACTACAGGAAAAAGCATGGGATAACTCTCACTTTAATCTTAACGTCATGTGATGTCACATTAAAGTGCTCCTGTATTCTCCATGACGTCTCGAGACATCCTCGTAAAGATGCCTTGTGTTACTTGTCCGTTAGGCAAAGTTGTTTGAAAGAATCAACAGACAAAATTTTTATCTAACAAAAAAATATTATCAAACACAGAATAATGATAATTAACTTCGTGTGTTGAAATAACAAAATATTTGGAAACTGACCAGTTAATCTGGGATTATTCTTAATATGTTCACAACAAAATTGCAGACCAAGATTCTGCTTCTGATTTCAGAGGCAACAATGATAAATTATGCATATTGAGTACAGTCTATATTTGAAATAAAATAGGAATATGTTTCAGTTATGAAAGATACATTACAGTCATACTTCATGTCATTCATTAATTGATTGCATTGTTTTTTTCAAGTTTATTCAATTAAAAAATGTTTTATCACATTTTATGTGATTGATTGCAGCAAATGAATTTCAACATACCAATATCAAAAGCACCGTCATAAATAATCCTTTATCAAAGTAAGCATTCAAAGTCATGTGCTTAGAAAAGTGTCATGTTCCAAGAATAACCCTGAAGCCACTTCCAGAAGTGACCGCGAAATTTGAATCAAGTATGTAAAGAGTCAAATATCCATGTACTAACAGTATACAACCCAATCAATTTCATACCAAATAACTTTTGTCTATATGGCACCTCAATTCTTCAACCTTTGTTACAACAAAACACATTCTGTCTGAAAGATATTGGTGTTGATCACAAGGTTACGTTTGTAAATAACATACCACAAACTTGATTCCAAACATGTGGGTGGCCAGATGCATTGCACTTTCAACAACATCTTTGTACATGAAATAACTCGAGACATTTTCTTCCCTACAAAACAAAATGTTACAATAATTATCCTTGGATCAATGTTTCAATGTTATCACAGAAGTATGGAAAATGGCAGTAACCACCGTAAACTATTTATCAACCAAGAAATTTGGGGGTCAGTGTACTAATTTAGGCTAAAATTCATGAGGAGGCCTTACACTACACAGTAATAACTATGGGTGGATACATACAGTAAGTAGATCTGTATTCTGGAGAAAGTTTAGGAAAACTCTAGTAAAAATTGGTCTTATTAAAGTTGGCCTGTAAATGTATTAGGGTTGTGACAAGTAGCCTCTGGTCAAAATATTGATATTAAACGATGTTTCAAACCTTGGCAACTTTTGACTTTGAAGTTGCCAATTAGCAGACAAAAATGTAGCCTTACAGACTGACATATAGACGCTTAACATCCAATACTGTCATTGTTCCAAACAAATGAAAAGAATCTCAAATACTCATGTTTTATTAATGTTAATATTTTGTTCCAATTACACCTCTGATGCGTCTATCTCAATAAGATTTAACTAACATGTGCTTCATGCTGATCAGAAGCTTGAAACCTAAGGGGTACATGACCTCTAATTGAAAGTAACGAGATGGACTTCTGACAGGACAATGATTGCTGGTATTTCTATTTAAACTTCAACAGACGTATTTGAATTCGTTAAAACATCAGCTGAATACTACATTAATTAGATTTTTAAAACTAATTTTGCTTAAAATCAAATCTTTGGACAAATCAAATTGGCCCCAGTTGTCAAAAAGTCACAGGTATACTTACTTGTGCAAGGACTCCTTCTGCTTTCGGCGGTAGTAAGGAACATCACAGAGCTTTAATTCATCCTCATAGCCATCTTCTTCAGCAAATTCCTGGAGAGAATCAAATTCTTCTTCGGCTTGTGGAAGGTAGGCATTCCTCAATCTGAAACCGACCACAAAGTTTATACTTTCTACTTTTCAGACAGTCTCTCTTACTTTTCTTCAATACTGTAATAATATTTGCTGTCTTGCCATGCTTCGATTGTGATTAAGTTAATAATCTGGAAATTTAACAATTAAAATAACAGACAATGGCAAAAAGAAGATTAATTTCCTTTTTTGAAAAGGCGTTAGAATGAAATTCTCACAGAAATCGCCTCAATATCAAATATATATATAAAGATGTTTATAAATGGGTTCTATAACAACACTGTACATAACCTAGGGTTATGTACATACTCTTCCACCATATTCAATACTGTGTCCACAGAACCAGCCATTTTATGCTGCATCATATACTGAGCGTAACTTGCATATCCAAAATCTTCTGCAACTTGTTTTCTGCAAATTATTAAAAAGAAAGTGAGACGGGAAATTATTTTCATAATTATATGATCATTGGGGTTATCTGGTAATTAATTTGATCGAGATAAGACAACTTTTATCTGGTTTTTTGAGTCGGATCAGAACATTGCACATGATGATAAAACTCTTTCTTTTTTTTCAGATACTGTGGAATCATTAATTTTCGTGGGGTTTCATTTTCTTAATTTCATGGGTACTCTCTGTTGACGAATAAATATGTTCACAAACAGGTAAAATTAGTATAATAAGCAGATTTACTGAGCTACAAAATCAAGTATCCACGAAAAATAAACCATACCATCAGGGTGGGGAAAAATTAGACATCAACATCACATGTTGATTTTCATAATAGTTATTAAGCAGTAACTAGGGGAGTTTAAGCTTATGTAATAAACAAAGATAGAACTGCAGATAAGATGAATTGCTTTTAAATATAAACCAGTCAGAAGCTGAAGTCAAGAATGGCAAATGAAAATGATAAGACCAGACATGAAATTATTTCTAGTTAACTGTGACCATTACTGGAACAAGTTAACTTGTATGTTAACATGCTAGAGAGTCATTAGCATGAAATATTAAATTTCTGTTGGCAAGGGACACAGATTTGAGTCTTGACATATTAGTATGAAACATTTAACCAGAGGGAAGATATGCAAACTTTCCATATCTGAGCTAATATTGATCACTCTTAGGTGCTTGAAATGTGTTGAAAAAAAAAGAAGAAAATGTTTTATAGAAGCTAATTGTGTGTATACAAACCTAAATCTGACAGTTTTATAGAAGCTAATTGTGTGTATACAAACCTAAATCTGACAATTTCATCTATGAGTCTGTGTGTATCCAGGTACTGTGTAACATAGTCTGTTGAGGACACGTTATTGTACGCATACCAGATGTTGTGTCTCTCCTCAGCGTCAGGACAGTACTCAAGAAATAACTTATACACAGAATCATTCAATGTGAATTTCCAGGGACCTGATCCGGGATTTCTCCTGAAACAAAAGTTTGATATGTTCAGCAAATATACAGAGCAGGTATCAATGCACAATGTGAAGACCAGGAAATATGTCTCTTGATCAAACCTTGCTTGGAAATGGCATAAAAGTAACAGAAGATCTCTGCTACCAACACATTAGGGGAAAGTGATCATAATATGTGTTTGCATGATCTTCAATACCATCTATTTCCTAATCTTTGAAGGGTTTTGTTTAAATAAATAAATAAGACCATGAATACATAAGAATACTGGGTACATCTTTTTTCAACCTTTTGTTCAACTGGCAAAAACTTTTAACCATCAAAATAACAACTTTAACTTTAATCTTGTCAGAACAATTACAAACAAGATGTCAGACACCCTCATCAGTGACCAATAAGGAGTTGGCAACTTTAAGCATTATTGGCTCTGTTTAGAGGGGTTTAAGATTCCCACTGAAGCCAATAAAGACAGTTTAAAGTGTAGTCTGAGTGAAAATAGAAATAAATACGAAATTAATATTTACGATCCCAAATTAAAAAAATGGTAGTAAAAATTGTGAGATTTGTGATGCTATGAAATACTTACGTGTTCACTGATGTGTAGTACAGTAGAACCATTGGCAGGTGTTTAATGATATCTGGGTCTGTGATAGTGTGGACAAATAACCTCTTACAGGCAGTGGCTCGTTTTCTGGAAACATGAAAAAAATAACATCATACAGTAACCTACATTTATGAACCCTGAATTAAACTCCTCCATAATCCAAACTCAAATACCATAATACCAGTTGTGTCTTCTGCTTCATAGATGACTTCTGCAATGTAAACCTTGTTCAATCCAAGTAAAATGAAGGTAATGTTCTCAACTGAGAACAAGGTATACAACAACGGAACCAACAGGCAAACTAATGAGCATCAAATACGTCCAGCTTCATGTTGCACAAAGAAATAGAATATTTCTCAATGAGATAACTCTGGTGACCATAAAACTTCCCCATAATTTTCATCAACCTGCATCTTTTGAAACCCTGTGTTACGACTTTGTGGGGACAGCCTAGTGCATAAAGATGTACTCCAAATATGTTATTTTTTCATGAAAAAAGTGATTGCTTACCACAAAGGTAAAAACAGAAATTTGTATAGTTTTCAAATACTTACCCAAAGTCTGTAGATAGTTCATGAAGTTTTCGCATAGCAATATCCCAGTCTTCTCGTGATTTGGCATTTAGGTCCAGCCCTGACTTTTGACAATATCGCAACATGAGCTCTAGGAGAGAGATCTCCTCATCTGTCATGGAATCTTTACTTTTTGTATACAGATCCTAAAATACATATATGATATCCATCAATCTCTGATTGTACAACCTTTATCCAGCTAAAAATGCATGATTTTTAAATGATTTATCAAAAGAGTGATTTATCAATCTTGAAAAGATTACTGGGTACACATGCATTTCCGATAGCTGAAGATTATAAGAGATGCTTTATTTCATGATATCTTACAAGGTCACACATGAAAGACTGATCCAAATAGTTTACATAGACATATATATCATATAAAAAAGTTCAGATTACTCGCTCGAAACTGTGCCAACCTGAAAATGGAGACAACTTACACAAGATTTATTTCATTATTAAAACTTATTAGTTACCTAACTGATAAGCATTATCTTTAGAAATTTGGAAACATAAAAAATCATAAAAATAGGAAATTTGAAACACATTTGCTAAAATATAGTTAAAAGATAAACAATAATATATCTAGATAATTCATTCATGCTTTTCAGGTAATTTTAGGTCCCAAAGAAATCCTTCCTTATTCTCATTTTCAGTACCCTGACTTATAGTCAAGATACCACATAGAGGATTGTTATATATACGTATCATTTTATTACCTTCAAAATTGTGCAGCATTCATCTGTATAGATATCAGCTAGGGCTCTTTCTACCTGCGGGTCAATCTGGAAAATAAAAAAGGAGGACAAAAATTGAAGTTTTGCCAAAATCTTAATGATACCATTACCACTAATACAAGTTTTCCATATAAGAGTGTAATTGAATTAAAATAATTTCATAAAAACACAATTATGCAAAATATATATATCAGTTTTTAAATAAAATCTCTACAACAAAGTCATCTACCCTGTCAATCAAAATATGTAACTATGGGTATGATGTTATTTTCGATCCTGCTTGCCGAAAAATAATAATGCGCTTACCCTAGCCTTGGCATCTATGAAGGGCTGTGAGTTCCTAAACCAGGTGAGTATCGTGACAGTACTGGCTGCTGTTCTCAGAGGTGCATGAAGAGCATCGACAGGAGCCACTACACTTTCAAATGTTCTTGGTTTGTTTGGATCTAAGAAATCATATAATGCAATACTTCTGATTTGTCTTGGTCATAGAATTGAAAAATGAATTATATTTAGCTTGTATCGACCTAAGAAATTCAAGAATTCAAATCTTTTTTTTTTTACCATGAAATTTTGAACTGAGGTATTTACTACATATGCAAAAAGATATCTGAGTAAAGGCATAACTAAAGTTTTATCAAAACAAAGCCTGCTTTAAAGTTTCCATTAGAAGACAAATATACCAATTTACATTTGAATAAGAATTACACCATTGGATTGGTCTTCATTTTTTATTTTCTTTCAGATTCAATCAATTCAACTCTCTGACTTCTTACACAATAAGTCTGGTTTGGAATTTATTCCCTCGTCAAGGTACTAAGGTATGATTTTAACATTGTGCATATTCCTTGAAAGCAACATTCATAATATGTATATCTCATAGGTCCTGTACACTTATCTATACCTAAATGTGCTATTTATTCTCTTTGCAATTGATTTTTGCTTTAATTTCTGTGTTTGAAAAGTTGCATTTGAATGTGAGAAATTAAATTGTTACACCTCTATTACTTTGCCTCCATAAAAGTTTTGTGCATACAAATTGTCTCACTTTACATAGAATTATAATATCCATTACTCTGCAAATTACAAATCACAATTAACAATTCACAAGATGCAGCAATTTTGGGCCACTACATTATACATATCTGACAGAGATGTCACTTTAAATATGGTAATACCTGTTTCTGATTCTTTCTTACCATCTATAAATGAAGAAAAATGTGCATCTACTATTCTTTCAAAATCAAGGCTTAATTTTGCACATCCTCGCACCATTTGTTTTGGTGATATTCTTGAAAGATGTGGATCATCCTCAATTCTCAACAATGGATTATTGTCTGGCGTGTCATTTGGTGTTACAGGGAGTCTGAAAAACGGATCAAACGTTCAGTTTAAGTCATTAATATTTTCAACCTTTTTTTAAATATCTATAGTCCTAAACGATAGACAATAATAACGTTTGGAACTAGATGACAGTACTTTTCCGCTTTAGATATATCAACGACCTTACATATAAATTTTACCGGCATGGCTGGTGTAGTCGGTAATGTTTCCATCCCTAAATCTACACGTCATACAAACACTAGTGTCATGTTACGGGGTTGCGCTTGAATTGTACTTTTGCATCTTAGTATCAAGCCATTAAAATGAATAACAGGTATATTTCTTTATTCTATTTGAAATGCTGGGGTGCAATGCACATTGTCAATGTTTTAAGTTCGCCATCGAAAATTTACGTAAGAGATAATCATTATAATTTTGGAAGTTTGAAATTTTGCACACGATGTGAGTACACCAAACACATACGCCACATAATATCTCAAACGTCGTATTGGTGCAGAGAAAGGCAGACGGCAAGTTGTTCGAAGACATTTCATGGATTTCCCAAGGAGCAGCGATCCGCGGATCACGGAGGCCGCCATCTTGCTTGTTAGGGTCATTTGGTGTCGTAAAAATGTATTTACCTAATCTGTTTTATAGTAGCTATGTAGATATGGGATTTAATAAACCTATCGTATTCTTATCAATCGTAATAGGAATATCTGAAAATACTTCAGTAAGCATATGAAAGTTTATAACGACATCAAAACCGGAAGTTTTTGTCTCTGACGTCATGGGCGGGGTAAGAGGAGCAAAATGGCTGACATTGTAATGTCATGTTGTATGTCTGACCAAGAAAGAGAGCAAAAGAGTCGAAGCAGGAGCATAGACAAGACTCTAGCCAAGGAGAAAATCCAGTTTCGAAGGACAATTAAGATTCTGTTACTTGGAGCTGGAGAAAGTGGTAAAAGTACTTTTTTGAAACAAATGAGAATAATCCATGGACAAGATTTTGATGATGAAGCCCTTCGAGAGTATAAAGTTGTTATTTTTGCAAACATCGTCAAAGGTATGCGTGTGCTTATTGATGCTAGAGACAAGTTAGGAATACCATGGGGAAATGAAGCAAATGCGAAACATGCAAGCTTTGTGTTTAGTTATGACACCAACAACAAATTAGATGATACATCTTTCTGGGACTATGTTGAGCCCATGAAGATCCTGTGGGGAGATTCTGGTATATTAGCTGCCTTTGACAGGAGACGAGAGTTTCAACTGGTAAGTTTATTGACGTAAATTGATATGTAATATATTGATGATAATCTCATAATTGTTATATATCACAACAATAGACAAGAAGTCGAATGACAAAATTGTAAATCACTTGCATAAATTTATGTCAAGTCAACTTCATAATCCAGTGTAGCAAAATTTACAGTGAATACATTCTAATTATCACACAACTTTATAATGGCACCACTCAGATACTGTCACACACGAAAATGAAGCATTCCATGTATCTTTGTTCTTACCAAAATTGAAATTATTAATTATTAAGTGACATTAAACATTGCATTAAAAAAAAATAAATGTTCATACAGTGTAAGTGTGGAGGTCTAGAGCATTTTCATGCTGATTGTAATTGGCTTTCCTTCAAAAAATGAGGTGAAGTGTACATGTAGTATTAGCTCATCTTCTGAATTTTGATACTTGGAAATCACTGTAAATTGATCACTTTCCTCTGACCCTGTTCCTGTCATTCTGTTATATTTTGTAGAAGTCCTTCTCATGATCAGTGTCAACTAATTGTCTCAGGTCAACTTTATATTGGTCATAACCTGCTCAAATACTCTAAAATATTAAAATCACCTATGATATATATTTACTTTTGATCAGTATATAAAATGTTTAAAATGAATTATTTGGTCAAATATAGTAGAATAATGTTCGAACATAACATAGGAAAACATCACTTAAATACATACAGATTTGATAACTATATACACAAGTGTATTTGAATTGAGGTCACCTTTGATTAAGAAGGACTATGACCAGATATATATGATGGCTAAAGGTTGATGACACTATTTTTTTTACTGTCATTATAAAAGTTTCCCATATATATGAAAGACACCACTTGAAAATTTTTAAGAAAGATGAAATAGATAATAGACAGAATACTAGATGGCTTAATTGGTTAGCTGACCTATTTTATGATGTACCTATTGATAATAATGGCGAATGTTGAAGGTGTAGTTGCCATTACCACACATGTATATACCAAATCATTTTAGAAAAGTTCCATGTTTTGGTATACAATGTAGAATTATACTGCATATGTAGTGCATTCTTGTCTCCATTGATAACCCTCACCAGAAGTTCATTGGTCAGAACATGAGATCTTGTTAATCTAAAATGTTATTGTGAAATTGAAATACATTTAGTTTTTGAATATATTGAATTGGTGTATCTTTGTAAAAAAGTTATTTTGAGTTTTGATGATAAATATCAGATCTAATGATGGGAAAACGATCTTTTTGAAATTATTCATAAATATTTATTTTATACTTTGTATTTTGATTCGCTTAATACGTCTATGCAGTATGTAAGACTTTTTTACATGCATGCAAGTTATTTGTGTAAAATCATTTATCAACAGTAATACATTGGGAGCATTAATATTGTACTCTGATTTTATGTTAGGAAATTTTCATGATTACGATAAAATATGTTTTATATATATATATATGTATGAAGCATTCAGGAAAGAAGAAATGTATTACCATATTTTCGAGGTTATAAGCAGTACCAGTATATAAGCCTCATAGCCAATTTTAATGATTTGTTTTATTTGATCCACATATTAACCGCAATGAAATATAAGTTGCATCCAATTTTAATGATTTGTTTTATTTGATCCACATATTAACCGCAATGAAATATAAGTTGCATCCTTTCTAACGATGTGGTAACTATTATATTGACTAAAGTTTGTTGATATAACAGAAAACGGAAAGTAATGTAACAAGATCCTCGGTAAAGCGTTTAATGTAAATTTGCAAATTAATTATACACAGATAATCCTTTGTTTTATCAATGTGTTTCAAAAGCATAAAATAGCAATTATCAAACTTGTTTGACTTGCGAGCCTCCAAATATTGTCAATGCGAAGTTATAGGGCCTGACATTACGTGCGGTTTACTTAACAATATCTTCATTGTGTCTGTACTGTTTAATACTAGCGAAAAGCTCTTGCATGCTGACAAAATTCTTATAGTCTCATATTATTTCTTGTAAGTTACATGAAACCATTCTTATTGTAAACAAGCATGGCGGTCATTCTAGAATTAGACATATATCTTATTGATCCCAGGATGCAACAGACTGTAAACTTCCCCTATGGCTTCCAAAGTACTACGAAATTTCAGAAGATATTATTATGGTTCATGTTAAAAGGTATGATTAATTAAATCCATGAGAACGTTATCTTTATTTCAATCTTAAAATCATCCTGTATACGATTGCAAATGACAGTTCTAGATAATCTGTTTCAGTGATAGACAGGTACTTGTAAAACACTGTATCATCTCGTACTAGTATACTAGTACAGTTAATTTTTTTTTCATACTGCCTTTTTTTTACCTCCACATATAAATCACACACCCGATCACCAAGAAACAAAGCTATTGCTTATTATCTGGAAAATACGGTAGATATATGTTACATTTCTTAGCATATAGATGTCTGGGTCAAGCTCCAGGATTCTTGGTAATAATCATGATGTCATTTGTTTGTTGTTATTTCCTTCAAGCAAAATATACATTAAGAAAGTAAAAAAATACAATTGTAATATTTCAATTTAAAAGCATTGCTTTTAGACAGACGTTTCTCGAAAAAACAAAAAATCTGATACCATTATTGTAGTAATCATCAGCAAAATCACTAGAACTATTGAAATATTTATACAGTTTTTCACGTTGTTACCTCGTAAAAGAGGTTGAGGTGTCCATCAATATCGTTTACAAGGCCTAGCTTGCATATATTGTAACGTATATTCTACAAGCTAAGGTTTTTGAACTTGATATGGTTTAGCTTGCATCAATATCAACTCTTTATGCTAAGTTAGAATGCCTCCACATCATTCATAGATGGAATATTTTTCCTTTTTTGTCAGTCTGTATTTTTTCCAGACATCCGATATAGGTATATGGTACTGTGCAAACATATCAATTTTAGACTTTACATAGCTCCCTATAGCTAGCTATGTCCAGGATGTCAAGCTTCATGTGTGTGGGAAATACCATGCAGGTAAATGAGGATAATTTGAGGTACAAATTTAATTTACGAATAAAAGATGTATAAGGATAATAATAAATGCTATACATTTGTATTCTGTTTTATTTTTGTTAGAAGAATGGGTGGGGGTAAGGGAGGGGGGGGGGGCATTTGTTGCATTAAATATTTGTGTGTGCTGTGTAACATCTGAAAAGCAGAACATCAGAAAAGATCTAGAAAGTGATAAAGTGTTTTGCTGAGAGTGGCCAAATCTTCTACCATAGATCTCGCTCCTGACTGTAAAACTGCACTGTGGAGTGATCACTGGTGTTGATGAAAAGCAGGCAGGAGTTGGGCCTACATAGTTATCAGTGTAGAAGATCTTATGTATCTGCTAAAAGCATGTCTACCACATGTTTTAGCATTACGTTGATCTGTTCTCTTATGTTTTTGTTGACGGTATGTGCTGATTATATTGTTACAAGCTTTTCCAAAAGTTGCTGATTGCACTGAGATATATATATGTGAAATCTTTGATAGATTAAGAAAAAAATCAAATTTGGAAAAAAAAAAGTCTTGAGGAGATTAAAACTGTCTTAGCACTTGATATTTTGTGTTGTTGATGTTGACATTCATGTTTACAGAAAAACAAAATAACACACAGAAAGTATATCATGTTGAACATAATGACATAATAGTGTAATTTATAGCTGATTACAATAAGCAAATGCTTTAAGTTATAAATTTCCTTTTTGTGTCTCTGATATGGTTTCATATGTGTGTTGTAGCCGTCTTTGTGATTGTGTTTAAAACAAACCGAGAACTGCTGTCACAACAGTGCTTCATCTGGCTAATGTAAAAATCAAGAAATATTATCAAGTTTTTTTTTTTTTTATCTCTTGTGATAAAACAATTGCCTACCCATGATCAATGTCATAATTGAAAGTTTTAAGCAATAGGTATATCAGTCGAATGCAGTAATCTTAGATTTTTGTTTCGGCTAGTCCAGATAAGTTTGAGTCCCACCAAAAAAGCATGAGTCAAGGATGCAAATATCTTTAGTCTCAAAAATAACTGTTAGGCCCTTGTTGTCTGGTATGATATAAATTTGCTCAAAACTTTTGGTTCTGCAGAAATGCCAACAAATAAAAACGCTTTGGCCCTAGAGAAAAGCAAATTACCAATTACCTTCTTTTGTATCCGAGATTGTGCTAGCCAACCTATATGCTTAACTATTAGGGGATAATTAATGAATAACAGTGTAGTGATTCAGATAAAGAATAACTAGTTACTTGTTTGTAATGGAAACGTACACATGATATATTCATAGCAAGTAATCAAGGTTTGTTTTTTTATAAGCTTAGACTGACATGCACCTCAATTTTTGCTAATGGTCAAATTCATCTAAGTTTGAAAATTTCTTAAATTTAATGAAATGTAAAAAAAAGAAAAAATCAACTGGACACAGGTATCTGTAGTTTTGATTTAAATTGCAATTGCAAATGTTAATTAAGTATGATAACAAATTCTGGCCAGTTGTATTTGATTGTTTGTTGATTGCATTGTTTATTGAATATGTTTAGATAATGTTACATTCAGTTTTTAATCGTGAAACATCCTCTATGTGACACCCAGCTAAGTTATTTCAAAATGGAACAGTATATCTATCATACTTCAGGAAGAAGAAGGTGATTTGGTAAGGTGAGGCAATAACCTTCATTCTGCAGCAATTGTCCAAAATCATTGCTGCAGTTGAGTTCCTTAATAGATCTATATTCATATACATGTGTTTTGTGTTTTATTTTTGTATTATTGTATAAACATGAAATAGAAAGAAAATGAAAAACAGACATGAAATTTTATTTCCGTTTTATCAGTCCAACTTTATGTCAGGTATGAAAATTGGTTGTAAATTTTAAATAATTATGTTTTCAATTACATGTATATTGTCTTCAGATTTCATGTGTACATACACCACAGCCATTGTTCCTATAAAGTTAAGTCCATGGTTTTCATGGATGTGTATACAGTGTCATGACTTACAAAGCTGACATTGATAAATTAAATAAGACATCTCTGCTTAGTCTTCACCTGGTTAGTGTATATTTATCTATAGTATACAGCTAGGTCATCACTTAGTCTTTACCTGGTCAGTGTACATGCAGGTGGAAGCAAAAAGTCTTCACCTGGTCAGTGTACATTTATCTATAGTATACAGCTAGGTCATCACTTAGTCTTTACCTGGTCAGTGTACATGCAGGTGGAAGCAAAAACTTTGTTTTATCTATACAGCTAGGTCGTCACTTAGTCTTCACCTGGTCAGAGTATATTTATCTATGGTATACAGCTAGGTCATCACTTAGTCTTTACCTGGTCAGTGTACATTTATCTATAGTATAAAGCTAGGTCATCACTTAGTCTGGTCAGTGTACATGCTGCAAAAACTTTGTTAGTGTACATTTATCTATACCTGGTCAGTGTACATTTATCTATATACAGCTAGGTCATCACTTAGTCTTTACCTGGTCAGTGTACATGTACATTTATCTATATACAGCTAGGTACAGCTAGGTCGTCACTTAGTCTTCACCTGGTTAGTGTACATGCAGGTGGAAGCAAAAACTTTGTTTTATCTATACAGCTAGGTCGTCACTTAGTCTTCACCTGGTCAGAGTATATTTATCTATGGTATACAGCTAGGTCGTCACTTAGTCTTCACCTGGTCAGTGTACATTTATCTATAGTATACAGCTAGGTCATCACTTAGTCTTTACCTGGTCAGTGTACATTTATCTATAATATACAGCTAGGTCGTCACTTAGTCTTCACCTGGTCAGTGTACATTTATCTATAGTATACAGCTAGGTCATCACTTAGTCTTTACCTGGTTAGTGTACATTTATCTATAGTATACAGCTAGGTCATCACTTAGTCTTTACCTGGTTAGTGTACATTTATCTATAGTATACAGCTAGGTCATCACTTAGTCTTTACCTGGTTGCAGTGTACATTTATCTATAGTATACAGCTACCTGGTCAGAGTACATTTACTACAGCTAGGTCGTCTTTACCTGGTCAGTGTACATTTATCTATGGTATACAGCTAGGTCGTCACTTAGTCTTTACCTGGTCAGTGTACATTTATCTATACAGCTAGGTATACAGTGCACATGCAGGTGGAAGCAAAAACTTTGTTATATCTATCACGTCACTTAGTCTTTACCTGGTCAGAGTACATTTATCTATAGTATACAGCTAGGTCGTCACTTAGTCTTTACCTGGTCAGTGTACATTTATCTATAGTATACAGCTAGGTCATCACTTAGTCTTTACCTGGTCAGTGTACATTTATCTATAGTATAAAGCTAGGTCATCACTTAGTCTTTACCTAGTCAGTGTACATTTATCTATAGTATACAGCTAGGTCATCACTTAGTCTTTACCTGGTCAGTGTACATTTATCTATAGTATACAGCTAGGTCATCACTTAGTCTTTACCTGGTCAGTGTACATTTATCTATAGTATACAGCTAGGTCATCACTTAGTCTTTACCTGGTCAGTGTACATTTATCTATAGTATACAGCTAGGTCGTCACTTAGTCTTTACCTGGTCAGTGTACATTTATCTATAATATACAGCTAGGTCGTCACTTAGTCTTTACCTGGTCAGTGTACATTTATCTATAATATACAGCTAGGTCGTCACTTAGTCTTTACCTGGTCAGTGTACATTTATCTATAGTATACAGCTAGGTTGTCACTTAGTCTTTACCTGGTCAGTGTACATTTATCTATAGTATACAGCTAGGTCATCACTTAGTCTTTACCTGGTCAGTGTACATTTAGTCTTTACCTGGTTAGTGTACATTTATCTATAGTATACAGCTAGGTTGTCACTTAGTCTTTACCTGGTCAGTGTACATTTATCTATAGTATACAGCTAGGTCATCACTTAGTCTTCACCTGGTTAGTGTACATTTATCTATAGTATACAGCTAGGTCATCACTTAGTCTTTACCTGGTCAGTGTACATTTATCTATAGTATACAGCTAGGTCATCACTTAGTCTTTACCTGGTCAGTGTACATTTATCTATAGTATACAGCTAGGTTGTCACTTAGTCTTTACCTGGTCAGTGTACATATAGTAAGGGATCCAGAATGCATCTATAGCATACAATGAGGTCATCACTTAGTCTTCCTCACGATAAATGGCTTGTGATTTGTACAATGTCTCCAGAATAGAAATGACTTTGAATTTTTATTTAGTAAACATTAAATTCTTTAACAATGTCACCAACTCACCTGATTTTTTCAGGTCAACCTAATATAAGTTATATCATGACCTGCTGAAATTATAAAAAGTTCTAGAATCATGTGATGTAAGACAACAGTGACTTTTGGGATGTAGATATTTTGAGTCCCAGAATCATGCTTTTCCTGTTGACTCACTCAAATTTTGAGAACATACCATATTTCTTAATAGTATTGGGACTTATCCAAATTTTGAAATTGGTGTTCAGGACTTGACATCCTACAAAATTTGTAGCATAAAATAATTCAGTAGTTGGGGTTTTGGGGGTGGGTTGGGGGTTGCTGTTGTTGTTATAGGAGCTATACATAAATATTTATAGGTTTAACATGTATATCAAATCAGCTATTACATTTCCTGATTTTGATACATGATATGCACAGTTACATGTATTATATTTACAATTGTATAGATATCTTGTAAGAAATGATGTAACAACAGTATCATATTCAGCGTGTGGGTGCTGGATCTCAAGACACCAAAACCCATTGGGTATAACTTATAACAATATTTGTCAAATCTGGCAAGATTTGGGCAATCTACCACTTTTCAAGACAACACACAGTTATAAACATTTACAAAAAACATATTTATATTTACAAAACATGAAACAGATCAACAGCCGTATATTCTAATCAAATTCAAAATATGTCTCGCTTTATTAAGTAGCTGTATCATTTGGATTTAAGTTGTTTCCAAGTCATATTTATAGGGATTTATCATTTAACACTGAACAATACCCAAAAGTCGAAAAGTTTTTTGAAGAAAACATCCTGTTGCACCTCCAGTAGTACTTCAATACTTTGATTACATAATTCTGTACATTGATGTTGAAAATGTAGAAGTTTGAAATGAAAGGCTGATATTGGAGGTCTGCAAAACTAAAATTTTCTACAAACGAATTAAAGGTCAAAAGGGTGTTTTCAGATATAGTCCTAGTTTGGATTGAAAGTATGGCTACTGTAGTTTTTAACTGCAAGTAACTTTTTGCTTATCTCTTTTTATTTATCTTAATATATAAAGATTAAACGTTTTCTTATAATGATCTGAAATAATGTTGTCATGGACCAAAAAAAAAGTAGTGCGTGGGAATTTATAAGCATTTAATTTCATGAACTTTTTGAAACTAATTTTTTCTTTTTAAATAGTATAGTATCACAAATGATCAAATGTTTGTCACTTTCCTGAATTCGTCATCAATGAAGGATCAGTCATAGATAATAGTTGTGGAATAAAATGTAACTTTAATTTGGTGAGAACAAGACAGAAACATATATATGTGCGTATGTTTCATAATTATAGAAACCTTACATAATGCGTTTTTATATACCAAATTAAAAATATGATAATAGGCATGATGAACATAAAGTAATTAATGTAGATGGAATGTTTCTTTAGTTTTAGTATAGAGTAAGATGAAGGGAATCAAAATTCTCTTGTTAAAAAAAAAGTGCTTGACAAATGAATATATATATTTACATTTATATGTAGGTTTAGTTATTTTAAAATTCACGTAAAATTCAGATAACGAAGAGGATTATGGTAAGTTTTAAGCTTCTTTTCTTGCAAATGTTTGAGGTTGAAGTGTTTAACTATCGGTTAATATTGGGGGCTTATGGTGTGTATTCTCCTTGAAGATTATACATATACTGTGCTGTCATACATTTTGTACATATATGTTATTGCTCTAATCATGCTTTGTAAGTTCTTAACTGTAAATATTTACACATCTGGCCTAAATATGTATATATGAAACCATAAATAACGTTCCCAAATTGTGTGTTTAATGGAGATTTGTATGTTGGGTTCTGTGAAAAATGGTTTCAAGTGGTTTCAGCAGCTGGTCTTGATCATCTCAACCAAACACCCAAATCTGTTACTGGAATATAGATATAGAGGTAGCTAGATCCTGTTCAAGATGGTGTCAAGTTTGTAAATAGAATAGACTGAAAGAACCACACTGATATACAGTGTACATGTATACATTCAGTCAAACTAGTCTATAATGGTCGCTGAAGATAGCAGAGATAAGTGGTCTTTGTTGGCAGGAAATCATCAGGAAGTTACAGTGGTCTTTATAGACAGGTTTTGGGTATCTGTTATACACAGGTAAATGATTGTAATAATT
This sequence comes from Ylistrum balloti, assembly GCF_031769215.1. Classification (NCBI taxonomy): domain Eukaryota; kingdom Metazoa; phylum Mollusca; class Bivalvia; order Pectinida; family Pectinidae; genus Ylistrum; species Ylistrum balloti. The sequence continues at coordinate 534,303 of NW_026782239.1, forward strand.
GTATACACTCTGTATGATATTTAATTCTTGACTTAGTCATAATTGTTTATATAATCTGAGAATATTATTTTCTGGAATTCAGATAAGACAGGATGTCAGCTTACAACGACAATATTGTGATACAGGGAATGTCGGGTTACCCAGGAATCTTGTCAGAAGGTCTGATTATTTAAGGTTTATATTGGAAATAATGTCAGATTACTGAGGGTTTGTATTAGATCAGCAGGTTAACTAAGGGTTCATATTGGAAATAATGTCAGATTACTGAGGGTTTGTATTAGATCAGCAGGTTAACTAAGGGTTCATATTGGAAATAATGTCAGATTACTGAGGGTTCATATTAAAATGTCAGATTACAGGGAGTTCATAATAGATTGGCATGTTTACTTAGGACTTATATTGAACATAGTTTCAGATTACTGAGGGTGTGTATTAGATCAGCAGGTTAACTAAGGGTTCATATTGGACAGAATGTTGGATTACAGAGGGTGTGTATTAGATCAGCAGGTTAACTAAGGGTTCATATTGGAAATAATGTCAGATTACTGAGGGTTTGTATTAGATCAGCAGGTTAACTAAGGGTTCATATTGGACAGAATGTCAGATTACAGAGGGTGTGTATTAGATCAGCAGGTTAACTAAGGGTTCATATTGGAAATAATGTCAGATTACTGAGGGTTTGTATTAGATCTGCAGGTTAACTAAGGGTTCATATTGGACAGAATGTCAGATTACAGAGGGTGTGTATTAGATCAGCAGGTTAACTAAGGGTTCATATTGGAAATAATGTCAGATTACTGAGGGTTTGTATTAGATCTGCAGGTTAACTAAGGGTTCATATTGGAAATAATGTCAGATTACTGAGGGTGTGTATTAGATCAGCAGGTTAACTAAGGGTTCATATTGGACAGAATGTCAGATTACAGAGGGTTTGTATTAGGAATAATGTCACGTACACTTGTTAATAAATGATAGACATTAAAGTTGACTGTGTACTTATTTCATTACTGCTATGATATTTTACTAAGATATTCAAGACAAAATATATCTACTCTAAATACACAAGATTTAAATCTTCATGCTGTTGACTTGTAGACATGTTTGCACTGTTTATAATTACTGTTGCAGTTGAACTTTCTCCATTTTTCCATTGAATTTCCATGTAAAATACAAGAAGTCCACATTTCTATAAAGTCTCCAAAGGCAAAAAGTTCGAAGTCCAAATTTCTGTTATCTCTTTAAAATTTCCATGGAAGTTCAGAATGATATCCATTTTTAGTCCACAAATATTCAATGGAAAAAGAAAATTTTGCCGCAAATATTTTTCTCCACACAATGTCTGTGGGGTTTAAGATGGAGATTTTCTGGAAAATTCTTGGAGATCCATATCTCCATGGAGAAAATTCAGCTGGTGATAACAATTTATCTAGGACAAATTTATATACTGACGTGTGTGAAATAACAAAAAAAGGAACTCATTTCCTTAATTATAACCTTGATATTAAGATATGTAATTAATTTGTTTTATCCTATTCTGTACATTGACATACTGAAATATATATCCTTACATGTAGTATTGGATGATATCACAGATTTCTTGTTTCTATACATGCAGATGATGAACTGATTATCTCTGTTTAGATAGATTTTGAGGTCACCTGAGACAAAGTCTCATGGAGAGCTATGTATATATTGCAGTTGCCTATTGTCTGGTGTCGGTAACTTTTTAACATTTTTGACTTCTTCTGGAAAGTCTCGAACCGATTTCAATGAAATTAAATGTTCCCGAGCCAAAGATAATCAAAAAGAGTAAATTATAAGACTCCCCCAGGGGCATTGTGGGCAGGGCCAAAAGTGGTCAAATAAACTCAACTTTAAAAAATCTTCTTCTCAGTACCCAGATAAAGTAGATTCAAATACTCTACATGAATGGAAGTGTCTTAGAAGATGCTACACCAAAATTGTGATTTTCAAGGCCCAAAAGTCTTTCATTTACACCCTGGGGAGCAGGTAAAATTATCTACACCTTATATAGGAAAAGTAGATCTTTTAACATAATTTGTTTAATTTCCATTTTAAATATTTCAAACGTTCTAATATAAGTGAAGAATGACGGCTTGATGGTATGTACATATTTATTCTGGCTGACCCCAAGGAGCAGATGGACCCTCGAAAAAAGTTCAAATTTCAAAAATCTTCTTCTCACAGCCAGATATGGTAAAATCAAATACATTTCATGAATGAAAAGACCTTAAAGCTCTTGACAAAAATTGTGAATTTCATAGCCCGGAGACTGGGGTCTCACATTTCCCCTTGGGTAGGGGGTAAAATTTACTCTAGTTTATATAAGAAAACTAGATTTTAGAGCTTAATTTGTTTAATTTCTAGTGGAAATAACTTGGTAAGAATTATTAGTCTAGGATGGTTTAATTATATATTGACCCTGGCTGACCTCCAGGGACTTTAAACTATCATCAGTGTCAAATTTCTTTTATGTGACACTTGAAAGATACTTACCAGTTGTATATTCAATATCGCTTACCTCATGATCAGGTGACCGTCAAGGCCTCTAGGCCTCATGTTTGTTTATTTTTTTTTATACTTTTTCTCATGCAAAATGGCAGAAAAAATAAAGTGTTTTTATCTCAAGATAAAAGTCTGTTCTTCACTAAAGATTTGGAATCAGAAAAAATGAAATGGTTTATAATGAATCAACAGTTCTACTTCAAAAGCTTTCATACCATTTACTCATCAAATACTTTGAGAAATTTCTTTTATGTACATTGTAAAATATATTTTTACAATAATGCATGTAGTAATGAAATAGACATCTTGAGGGATATCTGGGCCAAATGGGCCTTCTGTACTTATTGATAGACTTAAAGAAAAAATTTTATTGAAAATATTTCCTAAAATATGTGTAAGTGACATATAGATTTTGTTGAGTTTTTCATTGTTGTACCCAGATTTCAGATTGAATTTGAATTTATTTAGCCAAAATATTTCACTTTAATTAAGCGAAAGTAAAAATTCAGTTTTGATTTTACTGGATTGAACAAACCATTCACTGTTTTTGGTTTTTTTTTTCATACAAAAATTCAGTCCTTTGTTTCTCTATTCAGGCTGTTAACTAGTACTAGTTGTAGCTAGCATGCTGTGACAGAATATGCTAGTCTTGGTTATTGGCTTTGTAGAATTCACAGAATATCAGAGAATCATGCACTGATGATAAATTTCATATTTTCAAAGCTGGTCATGTTTTTAATTGAGGAAAAGCTTATTCAGTAATAATGTGTATGTAAATGCTTTGTATGGCCTTGTTGCTATTCATTTTCTGATAATTAGATATGTAAATTAGTTTTATAATTACAATACACAATAGATAATTACAGAACATCCATGGATATATCTGAAAATTTCACTTGTAGGTAAAATGTGTCAAAGGATATTTGCATATGGTGACATGATATGATAATCATTATTGTTAGCCATTGTTTATTATAAGAGGTCTGTTATTTTCAGCATGTATCATTATTCTAGATAGTTAAGTTAAAACAGGGTAATATGGGGGTTGGCACACAATTATGTTAAACTCCAAGCACCATGTACTAGCTACTGAAATGTATGTCCCCCCCACCCCCCACTGCACATGTAACAATGGCATGTCCTGATGAACACAATGTGTATGAGAAAGATGACAGAATGAAATATTAATTAGTTTAATTAATTCAAATAAAGTCAATGCACTTCAATGTATTTATAAATTTCACTGCACAGTTTTTATTTTAACATAGAACTTATACTGTATGCATAATAGTTTATTGGCTAAACAACAGATTCACATTTGTATATTTACATATGATGTGTATATATATTACAAAGCTGGCTAATATATAATGAATATTGCAAGTATAAGAGACAACATGTGATATTTATATGGGTCACACTGTGTAATGAAACAATAACCTTGTCTGTGTCAAATCCAGTCTGTTTGCGGTGAATTCATTTTAAACGGCACCTTTTATGTTTATGTTGTGTCACGGTGTGTCATCTAAACAGTTCGTGTACAAACCAAATTTGAAATGTATTTTGATAAATGAGAAATATGATTATGACTACATCATACACAAAGGCATTTTGTGGCACTGTTGTATTGAAATTAAAGACAAATTGTCCCAACAAAAGGCCTTTTAAATGCTAATTGATATATAAATTAGATTTCATATTTGAAGCAATCTTGAAATGCATAATTATTTGAAAATGTGTATGTTATTATTCACGTTAGAAGCACATTTTTAAAGTTCTGTATCACATAGAGCACAAAAAAATTGTCAACAGTCACATGAATGTTTTAGAAGATTTTTTTTTTATCAAGATGAATCAGTTACACTGATTTTTTGTGAGAAAGTGTCACAATTTTGTATTTAAAATGACGTGTTTGCTTGTTTTCCCACAGGGTGAGTCACTGAAGTACTTCCTCGACAGTCTCCATAGGATTGCACAGAAAGTAAGCATCACCACTCACTATCACAATACAGATTTTATCTGTTTACAAAAAATCCAGTTCAACGAGTTTTTAAGTCATTGTAAAGTTCTATTATTTTAAAGACAATTATCAAGCTTAGAACATATGTAATATGTCTTATAAGTTACTTATATTCTTTTCAAAAAGATGTTTACTGTAATTTGACAAACCTGCTGAAGGAATACACTGTATTGTTTAAAAACCTTTAGGGGTTTGAACAAGTTGATGTAATGCATCGTTGATCCTGACCGGCATTTGAATAGAATTTTTAGAGTCTACCTTTGAAAACTCACAACATAAAAAATAAAACAATAGCAAAAATTCTATACATTATACTGGTAGAGATATTCAAAATTTTGTGTACATCACGATAACTGGTTGGGCACGAGTCCAGTATTCAGTTTGCTAATTGTTGAGAAAAGTCTTTTCAAGCATTGATGAAATTTTCAGATAAAAAAAAAAGAAAAAAATGAATTGGGGAATACTTAGATGCATGTACTGTGTAGGTTTTCAAAACATGTTGAACTGAACTTTGATTTAAATGCAATTTCACATGAACCATATTTTACGCCATGATTAAAGCTATCCTCTGACAATTTGTGCTGCTACAAGCCCAGGGCAAGTCATGGAATTAACTTATTTCAATTAAATATCATTAATAAGTAATTCTACTTCTTGACTGTATAGAAATGGGCTTATTACTATGTTTATCCTTTAATAAGCCCAGGGATGGCAGCTAAAAAACAATGACTCAAAGTAAGGGTCAGACTTGTTGCAGGGCCAATTGTATTAACGTTCTTTGTGAACTTGAGACAATATCGGGTTAATTATCAGCCTTGGGCTAATAAGGTTGTTTATACAGTATATCTATCAGTAAGACTCGACATCAGTTCACACTAAATAGCTTAAGTGACTATCACACTTGTGGCTCATTGTAGTCATTTCAACAGGAAATGAAAAGTTGTTATAGGAACGTGTGGTGGCTTGTGAATGAAAAATCGTGAAATTGTCTATACAATGATATCATCTAATAGAGGCAATGAATTTCCGATTTAATATTTATTGTTTTACTTTGTCAGGTTTTTCCGCTAAAAAGTAGGAGTTTAAATGAACTGAATTAAGATAGTAAAACGAACTCAAAAATATAGAGTGTCGAAGTCCTAGGAAAATTAACATCATGCTATTGGTGAAAATTTAAACAATCATGAGGCAAATGACATAACTCAAGTGGAAAACTTGTGTACATGTTGGAGATTGGACCCTCTTATGATTGTATGTCCATTACTAATATCATCAAGTGTTTGTGCTGATTGGATGTGGGACCATCTTGTGTCCATCACGCCACAGATGTGTAAGTGTTAATTGAATTAAGTGGTAACAAATTATATCTCACCATATTTCCTGGTAAATTGTTATGTTCTTTAGGCTGATATTTCCATTGAATATTCCGTGATCTCACATTCGCCACTCAACTTACTAGATTTCGAGGAAAATCTGTTACCTATCCACTTTGTGCCTTGTGGCCATGACAGAGCTTTTCCATCTCGTTTCGTCTGCTGCCACTGTTTATACTTTGGTCCAGGATCTCCAGCATGCTTCATCTTTTTCCTCCTCTATCATTCTCCTCCATGTTGTCTTTGGTTGTCCTCTTTCCCATTTTTCTTCTGGGGGCCCTAGTTAATTTGACATTGCAGTTGTTACTCTTGTCCTGTCTCATAATATGCTGAATCATTTACCATTTGCAGTTTTTTTTTTATCTCTTCACTTACTGGTTTCATCCTTGTTTTTTCCAATAGACCTCCCTGATGTGATCTTGTCACTGTATTGTGTAGAGGCGCTTGTTGTGGAAAACATCAACTTTTCTTCCCCTTAATTAATTATCTTCATCTCGTACCCATATAATAAAGCTGGTGATACTAATGTTTTTTATAGCCTAACTTTGGTTTCCTTTGAAATGTTATTTGAGTCCCAAACATGTTTCAGTTATATAAAAGCACCCCTAGCTTCTGATAGTCTGTTCTTAATATCTTTCCTACCACTACCTTCTTTGCTGACCGTTGCACCTTGGTATGTAAATTGTTCCACTTTCTCTATTTCTTGTCCTCTTTACCTGATGGTGTCCAGATTTCTTGCGTTTATCCTCATCACTCTAGTTTCATAGATCTCAAGTCCTACCCATACTGGCTTCTTCATCTAGTCTTCTTATTTTGTCTTCTTTCTGTTAAAATTTAAACGTTAAGGAGAATAGTGAAATATTTGCAAAATTTAGATCATCCATGTTTTATGTTATCTGCCATCTTATGCCACTCTCACTATTTCCAACTGCTTTTCTCATCACCGAATCCATAGCAACTAAAAAACAAATCCAGACATATTATAATTACATCCTTGTTCCACTCCTGTCATGATGTTGAACTACTCGTTTACCTCTCCTTGGTCCACATCTACAGCACACTGAAAACCTTTATACAGGACAATCATTCTGGTATGAAAAATTGACTGCTAATTGGTGAAATTTGTATATGATGATCAATATAATTTTGATAAAATACTCTATATGCTAAATAGAGAGATTGTCTATAAACACAGACATACTTCAGTATTTAGCTAGATAATTGGTGTAGATAGAAAGCCAGAAATGTAGGGAAATAGGGACAAAATTAAGGTCTCCAAAAAAACAAAACAAAAAAAACCCCCAAAAAATGAGTGCAAGATATGTCATGAACTTTTACTTGAAAGATGATGTCATTGGTCAAGGTCAAGGTCAGCAGGCTAATAATCACTTAAGAATTTATTTTTTGTATTTCTAAGGAATGGTAAAATATTTGTGGATGATTGAAGGTGAAGTAATTAATATATATATCAAAATGTGTTGACTGATACTTAAAGTTCATCCTGGATTACCGACACATATATTTAAATCTTGATGACAGGATTTAATGAAAATGATAAAAGCTTATTTGAAGAATTCTGTTTACTTAACGATGGAGCAGCTTTTTTGTATGTCGAGAGGAAATATTCATAACTATATATGTTACAAGGACAACTGCATTTATACACTTTCTTTGTCTCCAAACGAAACCCACACAGTATATTTTATCTTTAAATAATTCATGGATTTATCACTTGCATCTGTAGTCGTGATTCCTTGATTGCTGTCTTAATGAAAGTTTAATGGTTATGACAGTATTTATTTTTTCATTGCAAGGTTTGAGACTTTTTAGATGTTTAAAGGTTAAAACGTATTCACATCACTGTAATGCAAAGAAATGCTAAAATGCTTGGAGGCATTTCCTCGAGTTCTCCCATTAGAAGTTTAAATGTCTTGTACGCCCACCAGTCTGAGAGGTTTTAGGTGGTAGAGCATTCTCAATGCTTGGATAATTCATTTAAATGTCTTTATTGATCAGCGTAAATGTCAAATACACCTAGCAAGGGAGACAACTGCATCTTCCTTGCCAAGTATGTCTATATATAAGTGTGCAACATACTTGATCATGCCTATAGATGTTTAAATAAATATGATTTCCATTCAACTTGCATTTTCTTGGGTTGAAGGTTTGATTCCATATTTGTGTTCATTTCACTACCCACACTTCTTTCCAGTTACTCTAAAAATAAAACATTTATTTGTTGCAGACCTACATTCCAACCAAGCAGGATATTCTCCATGCCAGGAAGGCAACAAAAGGCATCATAGAGCACACCATTGACATCAGTGGCGTGCCGTTCTTGTTTGTCGATGTGGGAGGTCAAAGGTCGCAAAGACAAAAGTGGTACCAGTGTTTCGAGGGTATAACGTCCATTCTATTTCTGGCATCCTCCAGCGAGTATGACCAGGTGTTGCTCGAGGACAGAAAAACCAACCGTTTACAGGAATCCTGCAGTATATTCGAGACAATTATAAACAACAGAAATTTCAAAAATGTAGCAATTATCTTGTTTTTGAATAAATTTGATCTGCTCCAAGAGAAAGTGACACTTGTAAGTATCAAAGACTACTTTCCGGAGTTTGATGGAAACCCAAATAACCTGGAGGATGTGCAGAACTTCATGTTGAATATGTTTGATTCACGGCGCCGTGAGCGTGTGAAGCCACTCTTTCACCATTTCACCACAGCAATAGACACAGAGAATATCAAGTTTGTTTTTCAGGCAGTTAAAGACACCATTCTTCAGGACAATCTCAAGTCTCTGATGCTGCAGTGAGGTATATTCATCAGTCTGACCCAGGGGATGGTTAGTAATTAAGGTACAATCTTGATGATGCTCCAGCCCTTCTGCCATCTGTAGGGTTCAGGTAGAGAGGCCCCTGGAACTAGCTTGAACAGCCCCTTGGATGTGCCGGGCAAAAGTTAGCTATTTGCTAAACGCTTTGGATATTATAATGTGGCTATTTTTCTACACCCAGTGTTGGATATATCGAGCCAGCCTCTCTCCCACCGCCAGACCAACGGGCCAGATGTACCCAATGAAACAGTGACTGTTTAAACTGCTGACTTGAAAGGGCCTGAAAAAGGTTTCTTATCCCACCTCATTGTATGTACTGACTTTAGTCTGCTATCGCACATGTCAAGGTGCTGTGTTCTGCTACTACCAAATCGGAAGTATTGACCTTAGATAGGGCTTTGATGCAGTTTGTTTCTTATAGAAGTTACGAAATAAATGACGGAAATGTTGCCGCATACGGTGATTATGAACATTTTACTCGTGTATAAAGACCTGCCGTGATTGATCGTATCTTGTGTAACCTGTTATAAATAATGCCTTATAAGGCTGGACTGTCTGCTGCGATCTTTGAAAGCTGCGTAATTATCATAAACCCTTTTCTACTTCGGTGTATTTTTTTTCAGTTAGTTTATAAATTGGCTATAGCTGACAGTAAATACAGCGATACCTGCTCAAGATTGAACTCTAGCGGTGGATCATGATTTCGTAATAAAATAGTGTTGACATATGTTAGTTTGAAGATTTTTGCATGTATGGTGAAGGATGGTAACAATAAGCATATTAGTATTGATACATTTCATACACTACATAATATACATGTATATCTATTTGGGATTGGTGTTTTGTACACATCAGACACTTATTAGCCGATATACATACCCTTTTGAAATGGTTTTTCTCAATGAAGGTAAATATTTTTTAACTCACAGTATATATTATTATCTTGATACAGAAGGCTGAAAGCCTGTAAGCTTTGTGAAAGCAACATGACATTAGGTCCATTGTCTGTTGCATCTTATTGTTAATTTTTTTTTTTAGATTCGCAATTTACAATCAAATTAAGAAACGATCACCCTATTGGCTAGGCTATTTTGACTTTTTAAGTTCATCAGATCATTGTTATTTATGAAATTGAAACTTGCTGTTTCTCTTAAATAATATGTCACATATTCTACCAAGTTCTGCCATGTACATGACTGGTACCCATGTCATAATATTGTAAGACATGTAATACTGTTGTAGATTTTCATAACTAAATGATGTCACAATTGTCTGAACAATTAAATAATGTCTGGCTCGGCTCAAAATGTTTTGTACAGGGAAACTAATGATTTTATTGTTGTTTTTTTTTTCTATTTTCTGTAGAACATAAGTTATGTGATAAATAGGATATTATATTTGTGTGTACGTCATATTGCATTTATCAAACTCGTCCAATGGTTTCATATGGAATTACCTAACGGTATGTGTTATGTTCAGTTCAAATTATTGCACTCGTATAAATATATATTCAGTATGACTTAACTCCTCAAGTAAGACCCTTTCATAAATCTTAATTGTAATGCTTTGTAAGAAATCCAAGATGGCCACCGAAGTCTGAAATTGTCAAACTTTGTCTAACATTAATTTCCTTGCTAGGATTTAGATAGCAAGTAAATACATTTGAGGTTGAGTGGCCCTGTTAGCCTCATGTCACTGGTTTGGGGTTTTAAGGACAGGGTGGATGGGAAAGAGGTTAGGGGTAGGGATAAATCATTTCTAATTCTTATAATTACAAATGCATAAAATGGTTATGATCCAAAGATTTATTTATCAAATTATGATTGGCTAGCACAAGTGATGATGTGCATAATGATTGGATGAGATCTGTGATGATGTGATTGAATGAAAGGTAATTACTTATGCTAAAACCTTTATATAAGCATGATTATGCTTTGACTGACCTCCTGACAAAGTATATATATTGCTCAGTGTGTGATCGCGTCGACCCAAAATGGTTGTGATATACATATAAGGGTACTGGGAGTACACTTACTGCTAGTACACCACCAGTGTCACAGCCTGTATAGCTACAGTTGTATTGTTTATGTGTGACTGTTAATGTACTCCATTTGTTCCCGTGTGAATGCATGGTTAGTGATTTATTATATAAATATATTCAAATTTGATTTATCAATTACAAAATTATGAAATTTCAGTTTTATTTGTCATTTGTTTCCAAGAGACATTCATGATATGCTGCTGTATTGAGGAAATTGTATGCAACATACATCTGTGTGGTTAAGTTATAAAAAGATTTTTAAGAATACGTTTGTGTGTTTATTATAAAAGAGATTGAATTGCATATAGCTACAACATATATTATGAATATAATTGTAGAGTTATGCATGTATTCATGATATCTATAAAAATATCATATTGTACATATATATATTTCAGAATATGTATTTAAGGATGTTGATCTGGCTATCAATACATGTAGTTTTTTGTTTCAAGAAAATTAACATTTACACAACATATACTCACTAGATATATGGTCTGTAACTGAAAATTAATCGATAATAGTTTGTTATATAGGATATTTATAGAGGTACTTGATACAGAGTAAGCTCCATGCCTATCACATAGGTCCCTTATATGTCATGATATCAGATCAAATACCAGAGTGATATTGTAACTCTTCTTTCAGAAATAGAGTTTTTTTACATACAAAAATAATCTGTAACATAAGTTGTTGTGATATAAATCTTAAACTTGACGACTCATCTTATTTAATTAGATTATGTATTTCAATTTGGCAAGATAAAAAGAATTTAACAAAATGGAAAATAAGATACTGCAGACCACTATTATCCCTGGTATGAAATCCATTACAGATTAGCACAACATTTATAAAGATATTTATGGTATGTACCCCTTTTTTAGTCCATCATCATCAGATGGTGGGCTATTCCAATCGCCCTGCGTCCGTGGTCCATCGTCCATCCGTGAACAATTTTCTTATCGCCTTTTCTTGAGAAGTACTGGATGGATCTTTCTCAAATTGCATATTTAGGTTCCTCTTGGGCCCTAGTTGTGCTTATTTGATTTAGGGCTTGACCCAAAAAAAAAAAATGACTAACGGACAGCCATCTTAGATTTTGATAGTTTGAGATTGTTATTTCTTGTGAACTACAGCATAGATCTTTCTCAAATTTCATTTGTATGTTTTATTTTGGTGCCTAGTTGTGCCTGTTTGAGTTTGGGATTGATCAGAAAAGCAAACTGGTCACCAGGTAGCCATATTTGATTTTGCCTTGTAATAATTGTTATCCCTATTGAATGGATATGTCTAAAAAATTCCTATATATGTTCCCTTTTGGTCTATCTATGTGTTTGTTTGATTTTGGGACTGATCAGAAGAGACAAAATGGCTTTCAGATGGCCATTTTGGATTTGGCTGGTAAAGATTGTCTTCACTATTTCTGAAAAGGAATTTTCAAATGTCCTATCATTAAGGTTAAAAACATAGAAGAGCAGAGAAAAGAAGGGAAAAGATCCAACTTTCAGAGAGCAGATACAGAGCAAACAATGGTGGGCACCAAGGTCCCTCTGGGATCTGTTGTTGGCATAATACATCCCCCTATGTTTGAAAGAGCAGAAAAAACAAATTTCTTCCGAGTGCTGGACCAGAGTTGTAATCAGACATTTTGTTTGATAATTAACAACTCTACCAACCTGGCCAATAAAGTATGCTTTATAAACTGAGTGACACAGACTGTATAGTATATTTAACACAAAAATTTAGGACGCACCACAATGACCGGCTACATTTACAAGTGCATTATTTAGACATTGATCCTTCACTTCCTGCGTGAATAGGACGATAATTCTGATGTGCTAACTGAATTGTAGCTAGAAGTTTGTTTTTGAATATCTCTCCTCAGCTGTCTTGTTGATCCTGCTTATCCTGGAATTATGATCACATGTCTTTTACCAGAATCACTTCTCACGTAACAACTGTTAAAGTCTGTCAGATGAAATGTTTTGTTTTCAAAATATGCTTAAAACAGTACTGTGAGTGGAAAAAATCAGATACATGCAAAAACAATTTTTTTTTATCAATAACATCAAAAGTGAAATCCAGTAAGGGACTTGACCTTAATAAAAGAGATATCAAATTATGTCTTTCATATCAAATATTGTAATATACAAATGCAGTGACCAGACTGACACACAAACACAGAACCCCCAAACTGAGTCTGGTTCTGAACTAAAAAAACCAAAACAAAACAGAAAGTATATTGAGAGACCATACCCGTATAAATGCTTGAACATTTGAATGACCCTTTTTATGTACATGTATGTTGATAGTGTATGGCATTGTCAGATCTGCTGTCATATTTGTTGATTACCTGTACATAATACACACTACCCTTTTGTTTTGTAACACACTCATAAAGAGAAACTTGATTGCTTGTTTAGTAAACTACAAATACTTACTCAGGTGATGTGTTTATCTGTAGCTGTAAGATGTTGAAAAAAAGTCACCACATAGCTCACCTATTGGAAGAATAGAGGTACACAATCGTAAACCTATGCTGATATTGGCATTCCCATGTTAGAGTTTATCAATCAGACCTATTCAAGGGTTTCAATAATTTTGCATTGAGATCCCGTAGGGGTCAAACTTTTCAAGATAGAACCTACAGTGAAAAAAAAATCACTTTTAAAATTAATTTTTTATTTGATTAATTTAGAAACATAATTCAAATAGGTGAGCTATGCTGTCAACAGCCATTTTATGACAAAGTTATATTGGTAGAAAACATTGTACATTGTATATTGAAGGTACGCACAATTAACAGATAGTTATAGACAATGATATCCTGTATTGTATGATAGTTAGTGACCATACAGCTGTAATTGGTGATGAACTTTAAATTTGCATTCAGATTTTACCATTTATACTGTGTAGGACAATTTAGGAAATTACTAGGAAATACCTATAGGCTGTCATGTTTGAACCATGTGATGCTCATTTCATTCTCTAGCATATTATATGTAATAGCTGCTGCGACAAAAGGCTTCACACAGCATTGATCATTTTTTTTTGCTTCCAGATCAGCACTAGTGTTAATGCATATTTTATATGATTAAACTTGAACCAAAAAAAAAAGTATTACAAAAAAAAAATATGTATATATATAAAAGAAAATAAAAGCTAATTTTTGATATTTTCAATTATTGGAAAAATCAACTTGGTAAATGCTTACCTGCTAAAAGGTATAATACATTGTATTGTTTTCGCCTCCAACTGAGAAGTTAATGATTTGTAACTGTAAGATATACATACAATTTCATAAAATTGATATTTGGGGCTTTTTACATTTAGATTTATTTCCAGTTTTGAAATTTATATAAATATATGTCTTCGTTAATGAAACCAACTGCTGATGGAACTGCATGCTTCAGTTTTGGCATTGCAGGTTCTATTATTTTCCTATGGTAACTTATCTATTTAAATTTCTTAGCATATTCTGTCTGGGGTTGGTATATCTTGGATTGTATAACTATTAAATGAAATTGAGCAAAACTTTCTTAATCTTAAGTATACAGCTATAATATAAACTAGATATAATCAGATGTATTTTTTTTTTTTTTTTTTGCGGTGTCAGGTTTTCTTATAGCCACTATTACTTGCCACAGTCACAGTATAACAATTCATACTGAAATAGGGAACTGCAGTCATGTTATTTTTTGACATATTGTACATGTTTGAATATCTCCTCTACTCCGTTATCTCAAGCTTTTTAACATTTAGGGAAATTTTCAAGTAGTCATCATTATTTTTTTTATCATTTTAAATTGAAAAAGAGTTAATATGTTATTCATTAATCCATTTTTTTTTTGTGCAATTTACAGAGTAAGATGTCTTGTACTAGATTTCAAGTTCATCATATAGAAAGTTATTTTAGAAGATGTGCAATTTTCAATTTTTTACATGAATTTTTTATGTAAATTCCCTTTTTTTGAAAGGGTTAAGTAAAAAAAAAGTTTGATATGATATATATAGAATCTGATTCTAATTTGAATTCTGGTGAGTTAAAAAAATTTTTTTTTCTTTCCATCACTATGTCTATGAGTATTTGCTTCATAGACACAAATTAACAAATTAACTTGTAAAGTAATCTGCAATCCTTGCTATATTATAGAGTGCTAGAGGTAAATGTAGATTTTTATATCACAGATAATGATATACAAGTATCTGACAGAGGATGCATGCTTCAGTGTATTTGGAGATTCAATCCATTCATTTGGTGATGGTTTGGGTACTAGTTCATTATCACACATTTCAATATTATCTAGAATTTCACAGGCAGACAATTTTTCATTAACTCTGAATTATATAATTCATGATGTCACCCATTGAAGTTTTTTGGCATTTTGCCAGTCAGTCAAATGAAATCAATATGGACAAGACCATTATTAAAAACACAGAGACCTGGCTTTGGTTTCAAACAGAAAGCCTAATGATCTGTATGTGTGTAGTATACCTTTTTGTCTGTATCATACAGAGGTTTTGAGTCTGTGTTAAGTTCCTATTCCTATAGCTAATAACCAAATACATCAGACAGTTATTTTCAAATGTTTATTTCATCGGCAATATTGGGTACTAGGGTATTGATAAATATACTCCTCTGTTTGTAATACAGAGTTATCTGCTCTTGTGAACATTTAAGGACAAAGTCATAAATTTGTGAGACAAAAATGCAATTTTGTCACATAAACTTTTGATATATAAATCAATACCTGCTTACAAGGGCTGAAACTCTGCATTATGAAAAGTTGGAATTATACTGCTGTCACCTGCCAAGTCAATAAATAGTTTTGTCTATATATATATATATATATACAATTATCTAAATTTATTTATTTATCTATTTTGAAACAAATGATATCATTTTAAATTTTGATTATGAATTTTTATCCAGATTTAACAGTACATGAGTTTTATATTTAGTAATTGGTCTTTGGGTGATTGAGTTCAAATGTACACCTTATCAATTCTGATCTGGGTTTTGTATCCTCTCCATCTCTTCACATTAAGGTACTTTATATCAATTAAAGTCACAGGTCAACCAACCAGTCTCCAACTATTTCATTCATATTTTTATGAAACATCATTCTCCCAAGAAAATTTAAAATTTTAAAAGAATATTAGGTGAATATTAAGAGGTATTAAAAAAGTTAAAAATTTGAGTTTTGTTTCATGATTTTATGTTTTTTTTTTGTTTTTTTTTTAATTTTTGTTTTTTCATTAATTTAGAAAACAAATCTTCTATTTCCTATTAAGAAAAAACCCAACTGTTTGGCAGACTGATTACTTTTTATTAACTTCATTTTTGTGTGAAGATAATGTGCCTTTTATATAGTATTGAGATTTATATGTGCATTGCTAAGCATCCCAATATTTCCATACAATATCATTGTGGTAGACACGCTTCAATTTGTTTCTTGACGACCTGAGCCAGTGGCACAGAAACCTGTTATTTCCTCAAACCTCCTCAATTGCAATATAACTTCTGTATTAAAAGATTTCTTTATTTTGTAAGGAAAATTATCTTTCCATTCTGTGCTATATCAGAATAATATTTTTAAAAAAAATCACAACTTGGGTTAGACTAACGAGGTCAATGGCACCTCGTCAAATGTATGACTTTTATAAGTCTTGAGAAGCCACATTCTACCTAAATTAAATTGATCATGATGGCATTCATAGCTGTATATTTGCCAAAAGTTTTAACAAAGGCCGTTGTCTAAAAAGATGATGATGTTGATATGCTAGACATATGTAGCAGTGTTTGATTTTAATCCTATACTTATAATGTATATGTAGACATGTATGAGTACTTCTATATCTACAGGTATGCATGCTATTATTATGTACAAGGGTAATTGTTGTGTGGTAGATGGTACATTATATCAGATACCTTTTTGCTTTACATACTTAAATGCATTTGATCCTTTTTAAAACAAATTCGTGTCTTTTTGGGAATTATACTGTCATGTTAAGATTACATATTAAAAAACACAAGAGGTTCTTTAATGAAATGTTTCAAATTCACCTAAAGAATTTAACCTTTAACCTATAAGGGAGAGTAAGGAAAGACAACTCCAGTTAGAGTAATGAGTTGGTGTCTTATAATGAGTTGTGTCCCTTTAATGTTATGACGGAGAATTATTCTTTTTCTTAGTTATATGTACTAATCATTAAACACATGAAATGATAATTAATCAACTGGAATTTGTAAGTACAATTAAAAAACTAAATGTGACAGACCAGATAGTAGTTAGTACTTATTCTAGAAATCAGTTAGATCAACCTGTGTGTCCTGCCTAAAGATACGGCACAAATCAAAATATTTGCCATTTACATTGGTTGGTTACAGTTTTCTGTATTAGATCTAGATTATTCAGACTTTAATGCTCAGTTCACTTTTACCTAAGGCAAATTTAGCATATTTGCAGCTGTTATGGTAACTTAAAATAGGTAGAAATCAGATGACTTCCCATGGGATGTCCTGGCCAGGTGGTCCCCTGATCTACATTAGACAAGTGTTATGTTACCTCCAATTAGAGTACTCTACTGTTTGAACCTGTGTTGAGTTACATGGCACAGTGAACTCTTTGACCAACATTTTACTTATAGGTCAAAAGGTTGTACATGTTTGACAACTATTGGTTCATACAATCCAATGAGCTATGTTTAACCAACACTGGCCTGGTAAAATAATTTTTGCAATATATATGTTGAATTACCTTTATAAAATACAGTGTACGGATGTTTCTGGTCAAAGAATCTATTTTTAGAACACCTGAAACAAAACTAGTGTGGTTTGGCTTGTTGAGCAATGCTTGACCTGTGTTTTCCTCTACCTGTTTTTTTTTTCGTTTAACTGTACACAGGTATGCCAGTTGTGTTTTATCCGTAAGCAGAGACAGATGTTTATATACTTAATTTTGATGCATCATTGTGTCTGGTCACTCCAGTAAATGGACTTGTCATTTGTTGATAACAATTATTATGAATAAATAATTACCATATAACAAATTAATGTTTTTCTATTTATTAGCCCACTATGATGATGGTGGGCTATTCAAATCGCTCTACGTCCATGGTCTGTCTTAAATTTGTCTATCTGTCCATCTAAATTTGGGTAAGAAAAACAAAGTGACTTAAGAAGTAAAGGATGGATCTCTCTTTAATTTCATATGTAGATTCCCTTTAGTCCCTAGTTGTGCCCATTTGATATCGGGTCTGATCAAAGAAACTAAATGGCTCACTAGCGGCCATCTCAGATTTTGACTTTGAAAGTTTGTTATCACTATATCTTGAGAAATACTCTATAGATCTTTCTCAAAATTCGTGTATAGGTTCCTTTAAATCCTTAGTTGTGACTTTGGGACTGACCAGAAAAACAAAATGGCCTATAGTCAGCCATCTTGGATTTTGCCTTGTAAAGATTGTTATTGCTATTTATTAAGTAGAACTGAATGGATATCTCTCAAATTTCACATGTATGTTCCCTTTAGTCACTCCTTGTGCTCGTTTGATTTTGGGACTGATTAGAAAAACAAAATGGCAGACAGGTGGCCATTTTGAATTTGGCAGGTAAAGATTATCATCTATTTCTGCCAAGGAATGTTCAAATATCTTATCGTTAAGGTCAAAAACAGAGAAAAGAAGGGAAAAGTTCCAACTATCTAGAACATCTAAAGATCAAACAGTGGTGGGTGTCAGGATCCCTCTGAGATCTCTTGCATTTTTCTCTTCTGACAGGAAGTGAAGGTTACTGTTTAAATTTAGATAAGATTCTCACATTCTTTTTAGGTTACTTGGTTATTTTACTTTGTTCATTAGGCGATACTAACATTGATTCACTATTTTGAAGGTCATAAATATGTAATGAATAGTGGAGTCTGATTGTTTATACAGAAAGAAATATGTTTTACAACATACATTTTCTTAAGTTTATCTCAATGGACTTCCAGGTGGCAATATATGCCTTAAAGTCAATGGCAAGGATGTCAGAAAGGCAAGTGAGCTTATATTTTGGCAGGTGCCCAGAAGTTCTGCCAACTTTTTCCTTTACATAATTCTCAATCAGGAAAGGATGCAGGGTCATTATATTGGTCTAGTAGCATGAATGAAGGGCTAACAATTTTGTTCAAATTAATAAATTTGACCCATTTTCAGGGTCACATGAATCTGATGTGGTAACATGTTTAAACAGGGTCTTCTACATAACCAAATAATGCAAGGTCATGACAATTAGTTTGAGGAATGCTGACGAGAAGGGCTACCAAGTTCGTTCAACTGAATGACCTTGAACTATTTTCAAAACTGCTTTGAATAACTTCTCAATTACCAAAATAATCAGGGTCATGATATCGGGCTTTGGTATGCATGCTAAAATTAATTGACAGGCTTTCATGGTCAGTGAGATAAAATGTGATTATTTTATGTAACAATTATTCTCAGTAACCTGGTCTGGTGTGTATGATATTCGGCCTGTGGTATGCTGGAAGGATGCACTGCAAAGTATCCTCAAGATAACTTCGACCCTTTCACAGGATCACAAGTGTCCTGTCAAATGTCTAAAAAATATTTTAAGTCAAAAACTGAAAGTGGCAATCTGTGATGAAATGCAGCGTCACATTGGTCAAATGAGTTAGATCATTAATCAACTTCTCAAAAAAATGGTAGAAGAAAACGACCTTCACATTGACCAAATTACTCACCACATTGATTATAATGTCAATTTGAATTCATGAAATATATCCCCTACCAGGGAGGCGCTTTGTGTGAGAAAATCAAAACACTCTCGTGTCAGTATGTGTTTTCCTCACTCACTCGAGCACCAATATAAAAAAAAAACACCTCCTTGTCATGAACAAGCTTACGATAATGATATACGCAACAGAAGCTTGAACCGAAAATGTCTGCCATCTCGTCAATCTCCTGTCACCTCCCACCTCCTACCGTCAGAGAATCAGTAAATGGGGTCACAACAATACTACTAAATCTAGCCACTGGTATTAATGATGAAATAAAATTATGTAAATAACATCATTTTAGTGATGTAAGAAAGAAACATCGTATAAATTTTAATAAGCTGACACAGCTGTTACTGTATTCGTTGCGACTCTTGTGATATTTGGTACCATAAGGATTGCTTGGTCTGGGACACCTTAGTGTACCAGGGTTTACGTAAGGTATCTTGGAATTGCGACCAATACCGTCTCACAAATTTCTCGTCATGTATATATTTTGAAATTCTATCTTTATAACCACAAACAGATATGGTTATATTAACGAATCCTCCTTAGGCCTAGATAGTGATCATACTGGCAGTTCAATAACTTCTTCCTCTCCAAAACTGGTTCCACCAAACTCAAGAAACATAACAGTCAATGAAAAAATAAAGTGCCATTAAGAATCACAATAGTAAATTGTCAGTCTATTGAGAAAACAAAATGCTGATTTTGAAAAACTTTTAGAAACTTCTTATTCAGATACTGTTACTAACATAGTATGATATGAATCCTGGCAACATAGCGACATCAAACCATCCTAAGTATTCCGTGGAGGATGACTCCATACAGGAAACACAGGACTACTGATGGCCACAGAGGCATATTTATCTTCGTCTTTGATCGGTATTTATGTTCTGAAAGCTTTTAAACAACATATATCCTTCTAAGACAACTGGTTCTGACAATATTCCCGGATGCGTTCTTAAAACTTTTTCTGTCGAACTTGCCTTAATACTCACTTTGATCATAAAAGGTCCTAACAAAGTGGGGAGATTTCCACTGAATGGCGGCAAGCAAACGTAACCCCAATCTTTAAAAAAGGGCGATAAATACTTACCTAATAACTACCGATCAGTGTCTCTCACTTGTATTTGCTGCAAAATCCCCAAACATATTGTTATTTCTAATACCATAAATCACCTAGGCAACTATGGTTTACCTGGAGATACCTAGAACTGGGTCTCCTCATGTATAGTAGAACTCAGCAAGTTGTTTTTGGTGGAGAGGTATCTAGCTGGTCAATTGCAAGTAGACAGTGATGTGCCACAAGGCTAAGTCTTTGGTCCTCTGCTTTTCTTTCTTTGTATAGACAGAATACTTTCCTCTGTTTCCTGAAAAACTAGACTCGTTGCAGATGAGCGTAGCATCAACAGTCCTTAAGGCTCCCAAATCCTCCAAACATATATCAATAATCTTGCTCAGTGGGAGCAGTCAATGGGAATGGTGTTCCATATAAGGTAAATCTGCATCGCTATCAGTCACCCGTTCTAGATCTCCATATAAATTATCATACAGTTTAAAATGTCACACACTTGAAAACTCAAAATACGCAAAATGTCTGGGAGTCAGTTTGGCATACAAATTCAGCTAGGATAGACAAATAGACACGCTAACATCAAAATCGAACCAAATGTTAGGTTCCCTGCGTTATAACCTGATGATTTATCATGAAAACACTAGAGGGAATACATATCTGGCACTTACCAGATGAGATTTTTAATATTGTGCCTCAGAATGGTTAGCAGATACCGTGAGAAAAAAAAACAGGACAAATTAGAACGAATACAGAAAAGAGCAGCCCGCTACATCACCAACAGACAACATAACACTAAGAGCGTGTCAGATGTGTTACATCTCGGCCTTGAATCTCTCGAAAAACGAAAAAATACCATCAGATTAACTATGCTACACAAGATACATAATGATCTGTTCCTGTTTATTTAATTAGTGTACAGTCATTTAATCTCCCTAATTCTTAATACTTTATTAGTCTGTTCACGCCGTTGTAGAAACATAAATTTTGATGGACACGTAAATGTAGATGTATTTAGGAGGTATTTGACCACTTGTCTTCGGCGCATATTTTTCTTCTTGCTTGTCCTTCTACTTGTAAATATACAACAAAATTCAAACATTTAGCATATACCAGGGACGTATGTAGATTTGAGTAAATATAGCTAATTGATTAGTGGAACGCTACCTATTTTTATGTGACATACGGAGTCATTTCCCTTGGGTGTTTCCGGTAAGAAGAAGGAAGTGTTGGTCTGCTGGAGACACACCTCATCATGCGATTATGACACTACTGTAGAAGATATCGACATTGAGACATGGGGAACTGTATAGGGAGGTGCTTCGGCATTTCCAGGAAAAAGTAAATTGCATAAGCATCTTTTGTAAATATCATAATTTTTGTCACGTTGCAGCATGACATCGTGTCACGTCATGTGACTAGTTTGTTGATGTTTGAGGTCCCGATCATGTTGTCATGTTTCTTACAATTTCTTGTATTTCCCTTTGGTTGCAAAACACAAAACTCGCCGATCGATTCTGATTAGTACACTTGTTTACATGCCCTGTTCTGTTTTCATTTATCTTACCTTATCGATAATTTTATAATGATAAGATTTATACAAATCTTCAGTTCTGTTGGTTGTCCCATGTTCTTATATATATATTCTGCTTATTAATAGCAGGGACGTATAATACTATGTATTGTACGTCCCTGTTTTTTAATATTAAGGAAATATTTTTGTTAGACGTTTCAGCAGTACATGTTCTATGTGTTACGCTGTTTTAATATGAGTTGGGCAGTGTCAGGAAAGAGCCTTTATTGCAACAATGACATTCTCAGTTGAAAGTATCAGGGAAGTATAATACTGTATTATACGTCCCTGAAAGTATCAAGAAAATATATAAATCTTGGTTAGCTGGCTATTATTTCATGAAATAAAGAAAATTTCATGTGCTACAGCGAGTGATCGGTCATGCAAGTGTTGTGATGTTGACTTTTTGTGCTCTTGTCGATAGATTGTGACGTCATAATATAAGTTGGCATTATACATCAGGAAATTGGAGGAATATAGAAATTTTAATTTATTCCAGTTTCATTTAAAATCATCTTTATGTTTAAGTAAAAATCAATAGTAAGTAAAACAAATAAAGGAACATGGATATACTGTTATAGTATTTTAATTAACATAAGCCATGGGTAAAATGCAGAGCATCTGTGTCCTTCACTCTCAGATGTTCCATGCATTTCACTTCTGTAAGAATTTTTCTCAGGTGAATCAATTCCTGGGACTTTTCTAACTAGACGTGAACAAAATATCGTCTTGCACATGTTACGGGTATAGAGCTTCACTCATGCACATTCAGTGCCAGAAGAACTTCGCTCTTATGATTAAGCAAATAGGATGGGTTAACGAAAAATGTCCTGCTGATTGTGGTTGATTAAGCGATTCTCTGTCTTTTAAAGAAAACACGTTTCCACTAGCTAGGCCAATGAGTAATTCCCACATGTCAAGACTAGTAAGCCTAAAGGTGACTTGTACCTTCTCCAATACTACACCTACCTTGAAAATTCTTCCTCCTCAGAGACTGGCACAACCCATTTTCTTATATATTTCCAAGGATGCAGAAACAACGCACTACCCTAAAGCTTTTCTTGAGTACATGAAAACTGTATAGTAACAGTTTAAAATGGAACATCTTGATCTGATTGAAGCTGTTCAACAGAGGGCAACTAAACTAAACCTGGTATTGTCCTAGCAAATAGGAAATGTTGTTTTTATCAAATAGACCGAAAAGGTTAAGATTAAGTCTAAAAAGGCTTAGATTGTCAACACTTGCCTAAAGAAGGATCAGGGAAGATGAGATTGAGGTATTTAAGATAACAAGCAAAATCTGCAATAATGCAAATGCACCTTTTCTTATATTCTGGAATGACATGGTGAAAGACAGGTGACAAGGACATTCCAAAAAGCTATATTCGCAGCATTGTAAACTAGTTATTGAGAACAATTTTTGTAGTCTGCATTAAGCACATAATATGGACCAACCTCCCTGAACAAGTAATCTTGGCACCAACAGTAAGCTCTTTCAAATTAGATTAGATAAGTGATGGAAAAATCAAGACCTTCTATATGAAGAGATATAAATTCAAAATTTATCAGGAATTGGAACTATTGTTTTATTAAATTTATTTATTGTATTATTATTATTGTATATCTGGTGTAGAGGATCTGAAATGACATTGTACTGGTGTGAATGATCTAGGAATGTTGAAAAATGTCAAACCTCTGCTCGGACTTGAACTTGAGACCTCTTGCTCACAAGGCAAACACCACATCATTTGACTGAAAGGAAATTACCACCAGTACACCCTGTAAATTTTGACTTGGAAAAGTAGATATTTAAATAAATAAGAAAACAAAAATTGATTCAATTAACACTGTCGGCCATTGTTTTTCTTTTCTACATTTAATCCTTATGGATGGCTAATTAATGATAAGATTTTTTCTTAATTTTACTTTTTAAATTCAAAATACTTCAAGCTTTTGTCTAAATATTTGAAATTTTAAGTGAACATCTTTGTAGTGATTGATTACAAGTCTATTTGATGAATCTCTTATTTCTGTTTATAGACGAAAGTACCTGAAGACAAGATACAGTGTGGAAAGAGATATTTCTGTAGAGGTAAGTTTATTGATTAATTTCATAATTGATTACTTTTTAATTTTTGTAGTTAGAAATTTGTATTTGAAGACAATTTCTGATTTTCGTTTGCTACATTATTTGATAAGTTATTGAGAGACAAAAATCAGTCAGCTTCATCATGAAATTAAGCGATTGAAACTTGGCCAGTCTATCAGAGTCTGGTCTAGGTGGTTTGGTTATTCTTATAGATATTTTCTGCACAAATCACTCAGTTTTTTTATCACTGCAGGAGGCAGTTTAAAATGACCTTAATTATCTGTCAATAAGCCATGTTGTCTTGTAATAAGATCATCCTGTTATATCCTGTTTTCCTTTGGAAACTAGCTTTCGTACAGTAGAGGAATTGCAATGTCACCATTTGATATTCTAAGATGTACACCCACAAAGTCTTGTCTCATATGTAAGTAGCCTCATTGTGAATTAAAGCTAGGGCTGGAAGAAGAGATAACAGTAAGCACTGTAGTATGCAGTTTGATCTAAATGTCTGTTAGAATATCCTAAGTATTATTCTAAGTGATAATTAATACCTCTACAATAACTGGTTTAGATATAGCCACCTTGTGTAAAATATAAGTACATAATACGAAACAGCTTTTGGTTTTTTTTCTTGTTTGTGTATTATCAGATTGTTGTACACTATTATGGGAGTGTTAAGGTTGAGGTTAGGACAGCAATTAACTGAAATTTTATTTGAATTATCAAAAGTTGAAAAATTTGTATTTCTGTGTGGAGTTATTTCCCTTGGATCAGTGAGTCTTGGGTGTAGTACATGAATTTTGATAATCTGCTAAAAATATGCCACAGATCATATACTTTATTGTTTATCTGACAATTACATTTATTGAAGTTTTTTAAGACATTCTTGTCCTGTGATAAGCCCACCTTTTTTTTGTTGAAATTTTGAGTTGACTCCATCAGTGTATAGAAGAGATGATATGGATGACACATTACATACACAAATCAATTTGAATTTGTAGCATTGATTGATACTTTGTTGGTATGAAAATTTAGATCGCAACCGACATCTTCATCCTTGTATCAAAAGGATAAATATTAAGTTAAGGAAAATTCAAGAAAATGAAAATTCTTAAGCTATATGCTAGAGTATAAAAGTAATTGTGAATTGAAAGATCCAACTTTGACTTCATGAATATGTAAATATGTAAATTTTGTATCTCCTAAGATACACGGTGCCATTGGGTATACTTGCATTTTGCTAATTTTTGGTTCTAGTTATTTAAAGTTGACAGAGAGGTTTAAAATTTAAACTGTGACCCAACTTTTTACCTGTAGGATTGAATCTAAAGGGATCAAGTATTCTGCAGATTCAGAAATGCCAGAATTCAAAGCACTCTGTGTTATGACTAGAAGGGTTTAAATGCCAAAATTCTGTATTTTTGTTTATTGTCAGAGCATGATAGATCAAACATAAACAATTTTCTTTCAAAAAAGGAACACATGTTAATATTATATATATTTTCTCTTCATTTTCAACTAAAAGTAACACAGGCTGTTGACACAACCCCTGGAAGTAGATGTTACTTCCAATCCTTGCTTTATGATTGGTTGAAAAATTTCACTGAGTCTACCAGGCTACCTAGCGGCAGTTATATGCTATAAGTGATGCTGCCTTTTCCAAAAGCATTGAGTTGCAAACATATGATTGCTATGAGACAAACAGGTATTGTACTAAAACATTATCAAATCTGACTGGCTAGGTGTTCCTGTCACTATTCACAGCGGTCTTTCTAAACGTCACCAACAAGTGACAGTTGTTCAATAATCAAGAAACAGACCTATTTAGGGAAACAAGCTAAAGCTTATAAAAGCATGTAACTGTAAGTTCAAACTTTACATACACGTGTATTTATTGCTGTCTGTTTATGCATTCTGGGTCCTTCTGTCAATATTTGTATTTCATTCAATTCAGGGGCATATCCTTCTTTGATCTGAATCACAATTACAACTATGAAGATACTGTGTTTACATTGGATTGGAAAAACTAACAATGCCACATTTCAATAGATTGAAAATTTAACATCAAAGTATTAAAAAGGCATGTTTGAAATGGATTGTTCAGGATATTTTTTGGGCTATTATTACACTAGATTGATTTTGTCTCATCTTATTTGCAATCTGACAAACGATCTTCCATAAAAAACCTGTTTCTGAAATATTGTGTTTGCTTTATAAAAGTTTTAAGTTGGTTGGAATTAAAAATGCTTTGATCAACATTCACCAAGATTAACATTAAAGGGAAAACTTTGATGGACATTCACCAAGATTAATGTTAAAGGGAAAACTTTGATGGACATTCACCAAGATTAATGTTAAAGGGAAAACTTTGATCGACATTCACCAAGATTAACATTAAAGGGAAAACTTTGATCGACATTCACCAAGATTAATGTTAAAGGGAAAACTTTGATGGACATTCACCAAGATTAATGTTAAAGGGAAAACTTTGATGGACATTCACCAAGATTAATGTTAAAGGGAAAACTTTGATTGACATTCACCAAGATTAATGTTAAAGGGAAAACTTTGATGGACATTCACCAAGATTAATGTTAAAGGGAAAACTTTGATGGACATTCACCAAGATTAATGTTAAAGGGAAAACTTTGATGGACATTCACCAAGATTAATGTTAAAGGGAAAACTTTGATGGACATTCACCAAGATTAATGTTAAAGGGAAAACTTTGATGGACATTCACCAAGATTAATGTTAAAGGGAAAACTTTGATGGACATTCACCAAGATTAACATTAAAGGGAAAACTTTGATGGACATTCACCAAGATTAATGTTAAAGGGAAAACTTTGATGGACATTCACCAAGATTAATGTTAAAGGGAAAACTTTGATGGACATTCACCAAGATTAATGTTAAAGGGAAAAATTTGATGGACATTCACCAAGATTAATGTTTAAAGGGAAAACTGTGATCGACATTCACCAAGATTAATGTTTAAAGGGAAAAATTTGATGGACATTCACCAAGATTAATGTTTAAAGGGAAAAATTTGATGGACATTCACCAAGATTAATGTTTAAAGGGAAAAAAATTATCGACATTCACCAAGATTAATGTTAAAGGGAAAACTTTGATGGACATTCACCAAGATTAATGTTTAAAGGGAAACTTTGATTGACATTCACCAAGATTAATGTTTAAGGGAAAACTTTGATGGACATTCACCAAGATTAATGTTAAAGGGAAAACTTTGATGGACATTCACCAAGATTAACATTAAAGGGAAAACTTTGATGGACATTCACCAAGATTAATGTTAAAGGGAAAACTTTGATGGACATTCACCAAGATTAATGTTAAAGGGAAAACTTTGATGGACATTCACCAAGATTAATGTTAAAGGGAAAACTTTGATGGACATTCACCAAGATTAATGTTAAAGGGAAAACTTTGATGGACATTCACCAAGATTAACATTAAAGGGAAAACTTTGATGGACATTCACCAAGATTAATGTTAAAGGGAAAACTTTGATGGACATTCACCAAGATTAATGTTTAAAGGGAAAAAAATGATCAACATTCACCAAGATTAATGTTAAAGGGAAAACTTTGATGGACATTCACCAAGATTAATGTTAAAGGGAAAACTTTGATGGACATTCACCAAGATTAACATTAAAGGGAAAACTTTGATTGACATTCACCAAGATTAATGTTAAAGGGAAAACTTTGATGGACATTCACCAAGATTAACATTAAAGGGAAAACTTTGATGGACATTCACCAAGATTAACATTAAAGGGAAAACTTTGATGGACATTCACCAAGATTAATGTTAAAGGGAAAACTTTGATCGACATTCACCAAGATTAATGTTAAAGGGAAAACTTTGATGGACATTCACCAAGATTAACATTAAAGGGAAAACTTTGATGGACATTCACCAAGATTAACATTAAAGGGAAAACTTTGATGGACATTCACCAAGATTAACATTAAAGGGAAAACTTTGATGGACATTCACCAAGATTAACATTAAAGGGAAAACTTTGATGGACATTCACCAAGATTAACATTAAAGGGAAAACTTTGATGGACATTCACCAAGATTAACATTAAAGGGAAAACTTTGATTGACATTCACCAAGATTAACATTAAAGGGAAAACTTTGATTGACATTCACTAAGATTAACATTAAAGGGAAAACTTTGATTGACATTCACCAAGATTAACATTAAAGGGAAAACTTTGATTGACATTCACTAAGATTAACATTAAAGGGAAAACTTTGATTGACATTCACCAAGATTAACATTAAAGGGAAAACTTTGATTGACATTCACTAAGATTAACATTAAAGGGAAAACTTTGATGGACATTCACCAAGATTAACATTAAAGGGAAAACTTTGATGACATTCACTAAGATTAACATTAAAGGGAAAACTTTGATTGACATTCACCAAGATTAACATTAAAGGGAAAACTTTGATTGACATTCACCAAGATTAATGTTAAAGGGAAAAAAATTATCGACATTCATCAAGATTAATGTTAAAGGGAAAAATTTGATCGACATTCACCAAGATTAATGTTTAAAGGGAAAAAAATGATCAACATTCACCAAGATTAATGTTAAAGGGAAAACTTTGATTGACATTCACTAAGATTAATGTTAAAGGGAAAACTTTGATTGACATTCACCAAGATTAATGTTAAAGGGAAAACTTTGATCAACATTCACCAAGATTAATGTTAAAGGGAAACTTTGATCGACATTCACTAAGATTATCTCCTAAAGGGAAAAATTTGATCGACATTCACCAAGATTAATGTTTAAGGGAAAAATTTGATTAGTGTTCACCAAGATTAATGTTAAAGGGAATACGTAGATTAATGTTCAGCAAGATGAATGTTCTGCACTTAAGTAGGTGAAAATCTAATTAATTTCAAATTGACAACACTATGATAGCCAGTTTCTAGTGAAACCATTTTAACACGATCACTTTGCATTCAGACAAAACTCTTCTATTCTTTTGCATCTTTTTGTAGCTGCAAAACTGATATCAATGTATTGTTACCTTTTATTAGACTTAAATATGAACGCTTTATAAACATTTGTGTCTGTGTATCATATCCACTGATGGTATGCTAATTTTTATGAAAGATTATCATTGAATCGAAATATTGCCAACATAGTATTGATGAAAATCCAATTGAATATGTGATTGTGGATGTTGTTTGGAATAGTGTTTTGAGATGTTATGTAGAGCTTGGTTGATGAAGATGGTAGAAGTACATTTTGTTTGTGGTTAAAGATCCATGTAGTTTTAAACATAATGGTCACTGACTTTTTTCCACAGTTTAAGTGTAAAATGATGTGAGTAGATATCAGTGGGTCTGGTAAATATTCTTCACAGGCAGATCTATAATGTAGTTTTAAAAAACGCAATGCTGAACATGTATATGAGAACCTGAGTGCGTATACGGTATCAAGTCACAATCGATGGTATATGAGGTGTTTCTCATGATCAGACACCTAGTTTACCTTGTTATTCTTTACATTAATAAATGACACCCTAATGGTATAAAAACACTGTGAGTAAGGTCTGGTATGGTAAAGATATGTAATATTTAATGCATTCAGTGATAGTACCAAGGTCCCATTTCACATCTATTAGGTCTCCTGTTAGTTATTTGAGCTTAAATTCTCTGTGCTTTTACTTTTCCCGTTCAATGCACCAATCTTTATAGTTTGATTCAAGGTTTGTAACCTTTCAAGAGAAGTACAGACTTCCCCTGTGAATATTTCAAATAAAACCCAAGTCCTTCATCATTTATGTATTTTATTTCATCCTACAGAGTTTACTATCCATTCACAACATGAATAACAATTAAATTAAAACGTGCAATGATGAAATCCTCATGGATAAAGAGGATAAACAGTATGAAAGACAACAGGCATTAAAAATCAACATTTTAAGATTTTGTGAACATCAATTTTCTCATAATTAAAAAAATTCTGCCCAAAATAAATTATTACAATGATGTCTACTTTTAAAAAAATTTACAACATTAACAGGATGGAGAATGAAAATAGCAAACCACAATTCAACTTATTCAGTGCAGCAATTTGAAATGCGAACAAATATTATATAAATCATCTGTCCTAAAGTCCTGCATTTTGTTTTTTATTAAAACACACAAAACATTATATAATTCATTTACAAATTACTAAGCAACCATATTTGTTGATAAGGAAAAACTCATGATATGATGACCACAATCAATTTCACTGCTTCGGTCTGTCAGTCAGAGAAAATCTCTCTAAATGGTGATGAGATTTTCGTTCAAAGGCCTGCATCGATTTAAATACAGTAGGCTCATGTAAACCTCTTGTTTATATCAATTGGAAATTTTAGTAGTCAACATCTTTCACTTTTTTCCTCGTCACCATCAGTAATAATATTTAACTGTCAGAGGGTTTCTCATGATTAAAGATGTAATATTTCACCATTTAACAACTTCATCACTATCTTCTGGTAGTAACACATTCACAAATGGTGATGGAGAGAATGAAAAAAATTGTTGTTGTCATCTGGCAAAGGATTTCTTTGAGAGTTTTGAGATGTATGTTGTGAAAAGAAATATGGGTTCCATTACGATTAACAGCAGATGTGATTGGAACTAATAAGTGTGACATGATGTGTTTGGCATTACCAGGTGTTAGCATGTTATTAAGTCTGTCTCACAAGTACAAAAAAAAATGTATGCTCCTTCAAGTTAATCAATTTAAAAAAATGTATTTGGAACAAGAGTATTTTGGTGCATATGAAATTTGCTAGGATCACTGTTACCATATAATATTTAACATTTACGTTGTAACACATTTGCAGAGAGAAACATCTTTCGTTGGGAGTATGTATGAATTTTAAATCAGCCAAAAATGTAGTATATCAATTGCTGAAAAAGTTGTATCTTCCCTTCCAAAGATTTTTGAACTTCTAACTAGCCAAATTTTAAACTTTGTCCGGTAAATTGTAATTGCAGAGCAAAATGATATCATAACAGATATGTTTGTGACAGGGTCTCCATTTCAGAACTGAAAATGTTGACAATTTTTCATTTATGTTAAACAGATACTGTAAGATAATTATTTTTTAGAGGGATTTAATTGTCTTAGATTTTGTGGGTTATTTTTAATGTTATGCATTCTCAGACCATTAAAATTAGTGGAGTAGATTTATTGTGCTATGTCAATCCACAAAATCAAGTATCCATGAAATAGTGATGATAATAAAACCTGGAAATTTAGCCCCACAAAATATATGGTTTTACAGAACAATATCTTCTTTTGTAATAAAGACATTTATCGAATAATCCAGTTATAGATTTTTGACCGTATCACCCAAGCAAACAAAAGGTGTTCATATAGGTGACTACTCTATATAGTTGAGGACACTGCTGCAAACATACCTATAATTATATCAGTGATCTTATCTGATCAGAATGGACACTCCAGGTATTCTAGTGAACTTGTGTAAAGTAAATGTATTTTTGGTACTTTAACAATCAGATCCGACTACTGCCAAATTAAAGACTGAGACAGAAGAACACCTTGAGGTGATAATAGTTTTATGTTTCAGAATCAATATTTAACAGATGTATACTTTTTCTATGATACAAACTAATGTCAGTTAATTTCATATATTTTTTTTATTTAAACATATTTTATTGTATCAATATATACATTGGGATTGGGCACAAGTTGGCCAACATATTTCATATATGCTGATGACTTCCCAAAGCATTGTAAATTACTGTACTTATTGCTGTCCTATCATCCCTTATATACATCAGGTAATTGATATAGTGCTATGGCAATGTGTCCTTTTAAATGGAAACTCATTATTAGTGCCTTTTTTTCTGTTTTGGCGACCTGCTATGCAGAATTCTATTAGAACTGCCAATACATATAACAACGTGGCATTTATAAATATTTCAAAAGCACATTAAGAGTCTATCCAGTGAATGATCATTTGTAATAACCATGGTCTAAAGAATCCAGCTGTCAGACTAAAATATGACATTCATGTGAATTATGAAGCGCTTATTTTATCTTCATAGACAGGGTACTACGGTACAGTTTCAGTATATCTGTATTTTATCAGAGGTGGTTTATATATGGAAAATAAATATCGTAATGTTAATTCCTATTTCTTTAATGTGTATTGTATATATTTGACAATATTTTCTGGTCTATGTGGTAATTCTCAGGCCAACCCTACCATGTTTTGTTAATTTTCATGATCAAACAAATTATTCATGTGTATGTAAAAGCAGCGCCTGTTTGATAAGCTCAATTTTTTTTTTCATTATGGATGACATGCTTGTTCGAGCATGTATCAATTTTTCACCTCCATCCTGGATACAGTTTGTGTCGGTTTTCCAGACAAGTGCTGTCTGAACACTTCTACAATCACCGGCTTGTCTATCTCTAGTAGATATAAAGGCAAGTTCTTTCCAACATCGAATCAGCAACTGTAATACCCATTAATAAATAAATACATTCATGTATCTAGCTACTAGCTACTGTAGTGACAGATAAGGGATATATCAATATTTGTTAATCTTTCTTAAAGGAAATTGATGAAATCAGAAATAAATAAATGAAATAAAATCAAAGTTCTAAAGCGCCATGGAACACTTCAGTGCTGTCTTTCATTATTTTAAGATGTTACACTTCCTCAAGTCTGGAATCTTTGGATTATTAGTAAGAAATTTGACATTTTGAGTATAGGGTTTCATATTTTGTATTATATCAAGTGTCCTACCTCCCGCATAGCCACATACTAGCCTATTAGTCATGTTGTCTGTGGCCAGTCCGTAGGCGTCAAGGTTTTTATACCCACCGTGAAATTGCTTTGTCATAGCCATACAAACTTTAAACTCACTCTATAGTAAATCCAGTAAAGCTGGCGAGCTAATGGTGTAAAACGGGTTGTACCAGTGAATAGATAAACACCTAATTTTCAAGCTCTTTAAAAGGAATGAGAGATGACAAAATAATTGTATCTTGGCAACAGAGACTGATTATTAAGTACATGCGAATTAAGTACATGAGTTGGAAACAAAACCTTAGCACATTCTACAAAACCTTAGCACATTCTAATTCATTGGTATCGACATGCATTGTTTTAACTGGAATGGTATCTTGTTCTCATGAAAGTAAAGTGCAACAATTTGACATTGTACAGAATCTTTTTCAACCTTGTCAGCTACAAGTTAGAATATACAGCAAATCTTTTCATGGCATGCTTACGGAGATGGGATTTACTTGAATGAGAACGATACTTAATTTCATCTTAAACTCTACTTATTCAAGCAGACAAAAGAATATTGGAAAACAGTCTCAATATAGGGTTGTCATCTTGCCCTGCTGTCGTATCGAGAAGCATACTTAGGTGTTCCATATCGTCTTGTCGATGACACAGATGTGTTAATAGACATGACAGATCTTGATGTCACCCGAACAGCTGATGGAGACACTACCGTACGTACCGGCGAACGAGATCGTCTTGGAGGTAGGGTTGGGGTCACTGTTCGTCTGTCCCAGTCTGGCGTAAAAGGGGGTACAGAAGGGGTGTCCATTACTCGGACAGGAACTGGTGGAGGAGTGACTCTATTCTTTTTGTCTGGCTCAATGTCTTTGGATTTGTAGTGTTTCATATCATGCATAAGCAGGAATCCTGCGACGGTGAGGAGGAGCAATCCTGCAAAAACCACCAATCCAAAGGACCAGGAGACGAAGAAGTTGCTGGGCAACTGGGTAAACCATATGATCATCATGATGAAGGATAATACAGCTGGGAAAGAAAAGAAAAGAACACATTTGAGATGAAAGAGAAGATATGTGAACTTATCTTAATAGTCACACTTTTGCCATTTAATAAATTTGTAAAAAATTTTAAAGAAGTATCGGTCATTTTTTTTTTATTTGAAGTGATATAAATTAGGATTTACTCCACTGTCTTTGAATACAGTCTTGTAAATTAGAACAGCTAATGAGTACATTAACTCTTCTACCCACAAATGAAATGTAAATGCCGCGATACAGATGAATGAGATACTTGAAGTATATATAAAATTTTCTAGCAGAGGTAGATACAATTTTCATTTAAATGCAACTGGTAAATACTAGCTGCAATATACTGCTCGGCTAGGGATCCCTGGTTCAATTCCTAGTAGAGGCATTGAAATAAAAAATAACCTCTGTTACATAGGTGTCCATGTAGGGACCTGGGGATAGTACTTTCCGATGCTCCAACAACATAGTTGTAACCCCTGGAAACTTGTTGACAAGGTATTTCCAGGAGGGAGAAATATATAACCCTGGTAAACACTAGCTGCAGTATACCCTTTGCTAGAGAGAACTTCTCTTTAGCTTGATCGGTTGAGCATCAGACTAGTAAGCCAGGGATCCGGGGTTTGATTCCTAGCAGAGGCATTGAAATAAGTAATGACCTCTCTTACGTAACTACCATATAGCTGGTAATTTTTATAGTAAAATTTTGGTGATTTTCTTATAAAACAACCTAATATTTTATCAAAAATAACCGACTGAACAGTATTATTTAAAAGGATAAGAGAACAAAAAAAAGGATACACCTACCTCCAGTAAAACATAATACTATTATTGTCATGGCAACGCCTCTCTTTCGGACACTCACTGTGGCCACGTACATTATGTACAAGGGGAATATGATAGCCATAATTCCTATAATAATGGATGCCATTATTTTCACCGCATTGTGGTTACCTGTAAAGTTAAATATCATAATTAAGCATATATTTATTACATATATTGTTTTCAAACAGTAGCACTGACCATCGTTATTTGGGACCGATACTGAATTACCATATAATGATGCAACATTGTTTTGTTTGGTAAATGAAATCAACTTTTGTCTGTATAACCATGATATACCATTTGTGAATTTCTTAGTTACATTATAAACCCCTGATTACGATTTAAATGATGTGTGTGGGTCCGCTGAAAGACCAAAATGCCGTAATAGTGGACATCAAATTGGTGAAATAGATAGTAAAGGATGTCAGTGACACCGACAAATACTTATCATAAGGTTATTGTGTCAGTGACATGAAAATGTATGCTATCGCAAATATCCGTTTTACTCATTACGCTTCCGTAAATCTTCCGTAGAAACTTCTGTAAAAACTTCAGTAAATCTTCAGTAAAAACTTCAGTAAAACTTCAGTAAAACCCAGTGATATGCTGTCTTGACAGGAGGTTTACTGGTTGGGAATCTTAAAAATTAAATGTTGCGTTTATGATGATTGTTTTCTTTTAAAATTTGTAGATTTAATGTCACATTTTTTGTGCTGCAAGTAGCCTTTAAATTTTGTAAATTCGTAGATTGTATGGTCTTTTGAATTAGTAAAAGCAGAACTTTTTATATCAGTCTTACTAATCATACCCATGTTAAGTAAGGTATTTGACTCTGAAATCTTCCCACATTTTGTTTAGCTTTGTGTTTTAGCTATGAATTCATATTCAACACAAAACAGCCGAAAGATCGTAATGTGTATTTGTCATGGAAGTAGACCTATTGTGTGCGTTTTGAACAGAAGGTTTATGAGGTATTCATCCTGAATGCATTTAAAATGTACATTGTTCACGTAGAAATTTAAACTTAATTTTACTGTTTGCTAAACAGATGCACAATTACATGAGGTAAATAGCTTGTTAAACTCTCACATAATAATTTAATTAATATTGCGTTTTTCGATGAACTTTTTTGCTGTGTGTTGTTGTCACCGGTCTTCTTTTTGCTTACATCATTTATTTGTTGAAATTTTAAAAGTACATCATTATACCCCATGCAAAGAGGAAAAGAAAGTTTTTAAACTCTTATTAGTATTATTACTACAAGGATGAATGATTTTTGTATATAGAAATTAAATGCAGATCTTATAAACATATTTCTGTTGTTTTCAAGCGGAAATCATGATTAAAGGCAGTGAAATGCATAACCATGCTGGGTTAACATTTTCGTCAACGATAATGTGGCGAGCTTATATCTTGGCGCAGCATAAGACTCCCTGTTGATCAGTCAATGTTTGCATGTCCAATTTGAATGGATTTCATCTGAATTATTTTCTTCAGAGACAAAATAGCCAGGACCATTTAGCGGTTGCATAGAAATTGCATTCCTACATAACACTTGCTGTAAACTGCATTCCAAGTTTTAATTCATTCGAACACTTACACAGTTCAGGATATACATATGTACTTTACACTATTCGAAAAATTGTCTGATTTAAAAAAATCATGAAATTTATTTACTTATGGGGCTGCTGCACCTCCAAGGATAAAGTTTGTCTAGATTTTTACTTTTCTTTCGATCACTTTGAATTTTCTTCAGTCACCTCCTAGGCTTCAAAAATTAAACCCTTAGCATCACTGTCAAGCAGTAGGGGAAGAAACAGCTGTATAATCCTGTTTAATTCATTGTTTCATTAAGAGGTGCTATTCACTTGTGTGTCTTTTGTTCAATCATTGAAGAAAATGTCACTTAAACAAGACAATCAAATTGTGTGTGAAAATAAAATAAGTTTCTAAAAACTCACTAGTTACAAAGAAATTAACCAACAATGATGAGCAGGATTTCACCAATGTTGACCTTTAGATGACCAATACTTTATCAGTGTTGACCAATAATTGATCTCATTACTGACCACTGTGTTTACACCGAATATTTCTATGTGCAAGATAAAACTGGATGCTTACCCTTCTGGATCACCTGGTCTTATTTTCCTAGTACTTTTTCAGGAGTATCCATGCATTTTTTTGTTTGTCCATATTTTGCCCTAAATTTATTAAATTTGAGTTCATGACTGCTTTTACAACTACGACCTTTATTTCAGTTTGTTAACTATTTTGTTAAGGCCTATGACTGCTAGTGACTACTCGGTCATTTAATAACCTTCCCAGATAACTGACCATCCTCTTGTGGTCACCCACTTCTGACCACTGCTGTTATATTGTACCATTTTCAGCCACATTTTGACCACTTGTTGACTGCTAATAGCCACTACTTGGACTCTGGTGACTTGTAGGAATTAGTACTGACCATGATGACTGTTGAACAGCACATGTTGTATTAAGATTTTTTTTATATTGAGGAAAATAAATGAGATTGTATGAGAATTTTGAATGTCAAAGTAACACTTTTTACAACAAATTTTCTGCAGACTTTTAAAAATAGGATGTTGGTCAAGGTGTCTTGTTCATGTGACAAGACTTGTGAATGTTTTATACTGACTTTCTGTTGTGTTAGAATGTATACTGCTTAGGAGTATATAAATCGCAACAAACCAGGGACATTTTCATTTTTTCTGTCAATTTATTGGTCAACCAGTTTTGCCCCGGATCAGGCTTCATCGGTACAATTTAGTTACACAATTCTTCCCCTAAAGTATTAGAATTGTGGGTAATTTTCTCGTGTGACGTGCTATAATAGCCTATTTTTGTTATACCCGATAACTGTTGAAAATGTGGGATAACTGTGGCATAATGGTTTTCATTCATGGTTATAAAGTTAGTAAATATTTATAATTAAAATGTATTATCATATTGTACCTTATTGACAACTTTAAATAAAACAGTTCATAATTCACAATTCAACATTCAAAATGGTCTTTCTTCCAAGCATACAGTGGAGAAGGATTCTGAAATATATCTTAAGTCTCTCGGTAATTCATTTCATCCTTGGTATCGGACATATTTGCTAACTTGTCTCTAGTTTATTGCGATTGATGTATGCATTTTGGATTTGCCCTTAATCTCCTTTCACATGTATACTATTTGATATCCAGACGAAAGACACCCGGGACCTACCTATCCACCACCTCTCATCCCTTGGACTGCGTTGATTATGATTTTATCTGTTGACCTGGTTTTTTAATGATGATTAGTGTAAACATTTGAATTTAAAAGAGTACATGGTAATGATATTTGTCAAGTATGTTTAATTCTATAGTATTCATTCCTCTAATTATGAATCATAACTGGTATTTTCATGCAGTTTTTGTTGTGTTATCAGTCGTGATATTTCTACTTTTTAAATGTTCAGTATATTCTATAACAACCATATATAGGTTAATGCTCGTAATTATCTTTAGACTTTCAATTGAAGTAAGTTTTACAATTGAGACCTCCATGTACTGAGACCAGATTGACCCTGTTTTTAAAAATGAGAAATACTTAGTACTATGACATATTTTTCTAATGCTTCAGTGAAAATCAGCCATTTATGGACTTTTGTCCCAACATTGTGATGATGTGGGCCGGAGATCAAGTCTTTGAGTAAGATAGAATGAAAGTTAATATAGCTTTTCAGGTCTATTTGATTGAGTTTTCACTTAAAAGAAAGCCATAGCTGTAAATTCATATTAGAAATTATGCATTCTTAATCACACAAGGCTGAACAGGTTTCACCAATTTTGAACGTCATTGACCTGGCGAGTCTGAGAAAGACGAAACAGCTATATGATGTATATTTGGCCCTACTCTATTCACTTGTATGACTTTTGTACAACCTAACCAGCATCAGACACGTCCAGCTTCATCAATGAAATCACTATGACGACCATAAAACGTCCCCATATTTTTCATCAACTTGCATTTTCTGAAACCCTGTGTTACGACTTTGTCAGACAGTTGACAATTTCTTACATGAAAATTGTGATAATTAGGACAGGCCCTTGAATATCAAATCAACTACGACTTGTAAACACCATAGGTTGGGGATGCAGGAATGTTGCTATGCAGATATGGAAAATTGAAGTCATACATATATCATAAGGTCATTAATTAACCTAACGAAAACTGCAAGTACTTTCAAACGAGCCTTCTCACCCATGCCTTGAGCATGTGAGCAAAGCATGGGCACATTAAAATGTTAAAAAGTCTTAAAAGTAATTATAGGTTGTACTATTAAACAAAAATTGGTAATATTATCACTTCACTTTTCCAAAGATTGATGTGATATTAACAAACTGTCTTCTTGTATACTGCATGCAGTGAGGTCGTGGGAAAACATCAAACTTTTGGTTTGTAATTCCGGAATTGTAAATACAAATTGACATTAATGAACAATCAATCTGTTTACCATCTCCTTACACTGTTTTGTACCTTAGTGTATACAACATCTCGTACACTATGTACGTTAGTGCTAGTATTACACTTCACACTGGTCTTTTCTCTGAACATCACACTCAGATCTTCTACTTGTTGTGTAATAAGAAATTGTATTCTATTGACATTACCAACTTGAACAAAATTATCAGAAACATACATGCGTTTCATTTTCTGTATGTTTCTTTGTTGTGATATAAATCTAATGTCCGGTTACATAGTCAGTGATATATATACCACCAGTTCTGATGTGACAACTAATTGTTCAATTTTGGACCAGAACAAAGCATCACCAAATAACATTGTGTACAATTAAGCCGTGATTCTATCCTTTTATCCAATCACAATTATATTAAATACGTCCTTGATTAAAAAACATAAACAAAACATGAATTACCCTCCATCTTTGTTGCAATAGCAGTTTCTTGCTGTTTTTGTTTTGTTTTGTTACTGTCCATTTCTGTAATAACCTGATAATGCCATGCTATGACTCGAGAGAGACTTTTAACTGTTCTCATACTAACAAAATTTATTACATAGCCCCCTACATCACATGACATATTTTTGTTATGTTTGGCATGTGTCAATTTGATCAGTTTTATGATTAGAATACAGGATGTTTGAAGATTTTGTTTGAACTGCAGAAAATACTTTCATGTCACCTGAGGTCATTCAGCATACAGTATTCGATATGAAAGCACCTGGTCATTACAAAATATCTTTTCTTTGCCTTGAAAGGTTCAAGACTGATTGGTTTGGCCTATATTTTCAGCTGTTGTTAAATGTCCAGTTTTTGTTATTTACTTATTGTAAACAAGCGGAAACATTCGTTTTGAAAGAATTGAACATAGAAAGTGGGAAAACCGGGAGAAATGGTATGTTGGAAAGTCATTCATTTTCACATAGGTCTTATTTTCATAGATTTCTAAACTAGGAATTTGTTTATGGCCGTTAGCTGTTAAAGTAAGTACAAGTAGGTTAACAGAGCTGTAAAATCAAGTGTATACAAAATAGTGTTATCATACAGACATCAGTTATTCTGTTTCAAAGCTGATAATTTTAGTGCTCTAGGTTAATTAAGTTTGATTTTGATAAAGGACCTTTAGCACTATTGGTACCTATACTTTCAACATTTAATGGTAATACAACACAGAAGCAATCCTTAGTTCTACTTTTGATGTACCTAATACTAACTTTAGAAATTTGTTCAGAGTCAAACGCCAGCGTCCTATTTATTTATTGATCCAATCATTACTATGGCATATGGCATTCAGCCTGACAGAACTTATCAACATAAATATTGATTTTCAGGTCATTTTAAGTGAATTTTAACATACGTTGTTAGCTGTAATAATAAATTGTAAATTATGTAATTTTAATCACCCAAGAAGACTGAACAGGATAAAACAATTTAGACCATTGAACATCACTGGCAAGTCATAGAAAGAGAAAACAGCTATACGATGCAATTTACTTGTCTGTTCTCCGAGTCTGAATTGAATTTTTTTTAGGTATTATGTTTTATTCTCTCATGGGACTTTTATACATCTTTCATAGAGACATTTATCTACTAGATCGAAAAATGGAATGCTGAAGTAACAGACCCATCCTTCCAAATAATCCCGACATATAATTTGTTTTTATATTGCATAATAAAAGACATTGACGATGGTTGAAATGTTCAAGAAGTTCTATAAATATCACTTTGAGAAAGACCTCTCCTTCTCGATACAAAAAGTAATCAGAGAATTTATTAGAAGAACAATTTACAGGTAAATAGGTTTTTTTCTTAATTTTCAAACATTTCATCTGCTTAATTTTCAAACATTTCATCTGCTTAATTTTCAAACATTTCATCTACTTAATTTTCAAACATTTCATCTGCTTAATTTTCAAACATTTCATCTGCTTAATTTTCAAACATTTCATCTGCTTAATTTTCAAACATTTCATCTACTTAATTTTCAAACATTTCATCTGCTTAATTTTCAAACATTTCATCTGCTTAATTTTCAAACATTTCATCTACTTAATTTTCAAACATTTCATCTGCTTAATTTTCAAACATTTCATCTACTTAATTTTCAAACATTACATCTGCTTAATTTTCAAACATTTCATCTGATTAATTTTCAAACATTTCAACTACTTAATTTTCAAACATTTCATCTACTTAATTTTCAAACATTTCATCT
Organism: Ylistrum balloti; assembly: GCF_031769215.1. Taxonomy (NCBI): domain Eukaryota; kingdom Metazoa; phylum Mollusca; class Bivalvia; order Pectinida; family Pectinidae; genus Ylistrum; species Ylistrum balloti. The sequence goes on from NW_026782239.1 coordinate 576,032, forward strand.
ACTTAATTTTCAAACATTTCATCTGCTTAATTTTCAAACATTTCATCTACTTAATTTTCAAATATTCCATCTGCTTAAACTTGACAAACTTATGCATGAACCCCTATAACAAAATTAAGGCATTTAATTATAGATGTATTGCACAGTGCACATTTTCATTCATTTTCAACTTTTTGTTCTGTTCTCTCTGGTTTTTAACACAATGCTCTGGCACCACTGACGTGTCTTAGAAGGACAAAACATTAAACTGATCTAAGTTAGATTATTACTGGGTCGTTTTGTACTCTTTCCTTTGATGATTCAGCCAACAAGATTTAGAAATGGGGTGGGGTTGGGATATATCTGATGTTATTAACACTGACATGATGCTAAGAAACTGTACTCTTGTTACCATCGTATATGACTTGATAGAAGACGGTATACAATGAGGTCATGGGACCTTGACCTTTTGATTTGTATTTCCCATTTTGCTTTCAGTACTTTCGATTCTATTTTATAATATCTATTCTATAAAACTGATTGTCATTGGTCCTTTTCACTGGAAAAGTGGAATAACACGACATATTAGTTCACACTCTAGAACTGACCCTGAAATATGAACTTTGATACATGCATTTAAATAGATACTTCAACGATGATACCGAGTGAATTAATAATGTAAATGTATTGAAAACATAACAAAAGAGTTTAAATGATCCTTATATCGAAAAGAAGAATTTAGAGGAGTAGGTTTATGTAAATATTGCTGTATTGCTTTGAAACACTGTAAGGTGATAGCTGATCTACCGACACTAAGTTATGTAGAGGCGTTAACTTATCGATAAAGAACACTTAACAGACAACAAAAATTGATACATTAAGTTAAACATTGTACTAAAGACACATACATAAGCGAATGCAACTTTCAATACAAAATTTTAATTAGAAACATGTATATAGTAAATGATAAACTAGACGTGAGTAAAAGCTCAATCTCTCCTGGACTGTTGAAATAACTAATCTAGAAAATCGTTTGAAGTTTCGTAATGATTAAGGAGCATGTAGCACAGCAATGATTATACTCTTTGTTCTGGATTTCCCTCCTGTCTGTTGAAATATTACAAATGTATTTAGTAAGACAACTATGACATACTAATGTGTACAAAACCCTTTGGTAAGACTTCAATTCATCCATGAATTTGGGTCAATGGTCGAATCCCTTGATTTGTTACTTTACTTTTCAATCATCTGACCTGAAGGGTCACGACCAATTATAGCCATTTTGTTTTATACGTAATCATGCTCCATGTGTGAACTTTCAAATAAAATGACTTCTTCTCAACAACAAAAAGACCCAGGTTGCTGATATTTGACCAGTAGCATGCTGGTAGGATGGGCTACCAATTTTCCTAACATTAATTATCTTGACCCTGTTTTAAGGTCAGAGAGGTAAAATATGTTAAAATATTTGAACAACTTCCTCTCAATAACCAAAAGGCTCAGGGTGCTGATATTGGGCCTGTAGCATGATGGGGTGAATGGTTACCAAGTTTGTTGAAATGAATGACCCAAATGTCCCATTTGCAAGATCATAGGTGTCAAATCTGTTAAGATGTTTAAACTACTTTTCAATAACTGATGGGCTCCAGGTGCTGATATTGGGTGTACCAAGTTTGGTCATATTATTCACCTTGGCCTAGTTTCAAGGTCACAGGTGTCAAATATGTCAAAATCTTTATACGACTTGTTCTCAAAAACCAAAAGGTCCAGGGTGCTGATATTGAGCCTGTAGCATGCAAGAATTAATGACTACAAAGTTTGTAAATGTAAATGACCTTGACCCATTTTCGAGGTCACAGGGGACAAATGTGTAAAAATCTTTAAACAACTTCTCAATAACCAAAAGGTCCAGAGTGTTTGTAATCGATCTGTAGCATGATAGGATGAAGGGCTACCAAGTTTGTTCATATTATTGACCATTTTTCAAGGTCACAGTTGTCAAATATGTAGCAATCTTAAAATGACTTCTTCTCAATAACCAAAAACCTTACGGTGATGTGAACAATTTATTCATTTGTATGCTGTAGAGTAGCTGAGCAATTTACTTTAGGCCTATTTGGCCTCTTTCGTATATAGGTCTTTATAGTCAGATGACCGTTAAGGCCCAAGTGTCATATATAGGTCTTTATAGTCAGATGACCGTTGAGGCCCAAGTGTCATATATAGGTCTTTATAGTCAGATGACCGTTGAGGCCCAAGTGTCATATATAGGTCTTTATAGTCAGATGACCGTTAAGGCCCAAGTGTCATATATAGGTCTTTATAGTCAGATGACCGTTAAGGCCCAAGTGTCATATATAGGTCTTTATAGTCCGATGACCGTTAAGGTCCAAGTGTCATATATAGGTCTTTATAGTCAGATGACCGTTAAGGCCCAAGTGTCATATATAGGTCTTAATAGTCCGATGACCGTTAAAGCCCAAGTGTCATATATAGGTCTTTATAGTCCGATGACCGTTAAGGCCCAAGTGTCATATATAGGTCTTTATAGTCCGATGACCGTTAAGGCCCAAGTGTCATATATAGGTCTTTATAGTCAGATGACCGTTAAGGCCACTGGGCCTCTTATTTTGTTTGGTGTTTCTCGTTTCCTCTAAAGTCTTGATAATTTTGAGGTGGGGTCTCCTTAAATAACTGGACACTAAATTATTGGAAAACATACAGGAAGCCAATCGGATGTTATCCGAAACGAAATGGAGCTAAGTGTTTTGCCCCAGGATTTATCATATTTCTGCCTGGAAATATAGAGAAATACCTATTTTTTGTTATTTTTCACTAGCCACTAGTTAAACATGTCACTTTTGCAGACTTACACCAATGCAAAGAGAGAACACAAATCATCTTAAAAATTGAAAAATTGTAAAGCCCGGTAAAAACAACCTCAAACAGACCTGAAGGGGTTGTTTACTCGTAACACGACTTTCAATTCTATGGTAAACTTTCATTTCCATAAAGCTAGTAGAAAATGCAACGCAAATTACCTTATCTAACCCAATCCCAAACCGAAAGTCTTGAATGTGGAGCTAACACGTTTGACATTTCAAATGGATTCGTGTCATCAACAACGACAGTCGTAGGTTGCCGTCCTATTTACGGTCGCGTAGTAATTTATCACAGGCTAAAGTCTCTAAATGTTTTACAGCAAATTTTGTCTGTTAGTGACATGAACAAGTTACATTTTCTATGTAATATGAACATGAATGTACATTGAATTTTTTTGTGTGTTTATATATCAAACAATTTCTTAAAAGCGGACTACATTTTTTCGCATACTGCGTAGTTATCATGAGCGAGTAGTGTCCGCGAAAAGCCTATTCAGCTACCTCGTTTTATAATCTGTTCTAAATATGCGAGTAATTTGGCTATTTTACTTGTGAAAATGTAATAACAAATATGTTTCACTCGTGTGTCTAATAATTTTGTATCTTTCACTAGTGCTGCGCACTCTTGAAAATACTAAAATATTACTAGCCACCCTGGTGAAATATATTAGATATTACTGAAGACACTATTACATTTCCTTTATATCCATTGACACAAATCTATCCCTGAAGGTATCGAACTACGCTCCTCGGCTCTTGGATTGAAATGTCCAAAACTCCACTGACTACGTAATGCTTTTCAAAAAAAAAAAAAAAAAATACTTTGCATCACCGATGTCCTGTATTTATTTACCGCTATCGCTGAATTAGTTCAGAATGTATTGTTTAAGAAGAAAAACTCGGAGGTTCCAGTCGTTCTTGGACATGTTTGGATGGTCCAATATGTCAATTTATAGATAATTCTTTGAAAAGAGGACTTTGAAGGATTCTTTTCTAGACAGTTATGTTGTGATTACTTTGTAAAAAGATTCGGGGCTGACGGACAGCATTGGAAAGTAAACATTGGGCATAGATGACATCATTATCAATTATACAGACGAACTCGTAAATAAGATGCTGTTTATAGATATATGCTGTCCTCCCTGGTTTTTTGTAAGATTTATCACTAAATGTAGAGATATTGTAACGTTACTCTAAATGTGAATTCTTTCCAATGATTAATTGAATAATCCGTATGATCGATGCCAGTCCTCTAAACCTCCTGAACGCATTTGAGCATTTCGCTTCAATTTTAAATTAAACAGAGTTTAATATCATTTTCATGTAAAGTGTTGATATTCTCTTATGCCTATTATGCCTACACTCAGTGATAGATCGGGAAAATTAGTGTCAGCTATTGTACACGTTTGGGACAGTGGCGAAATGTGTCATATTTCATACCCATATGACTGATAATCTATTCATTAATAGATTGGATAAAATGATTAATATGAAGTGATATCAACCAAGTCATAAAAAAGTCTAGTCACTTGTGGATTTTAATGAGGAATGAAAGAGAAATTGTAATGAATCTGTGTGTTAGGAATTGATTTCAATCGTTTTGAGAATATTACCGTTCAATGTTAAGGATGCGTTTGAAGCGATAATGGTAGCGGATCTAAAACGTATGTATATCCAGAATTTTAAGGGTGGGCTATCATTCAAGAGGTCAATGATTTATGATTACAGAGTATACTAGAAGACGGTTTAGCTGCCTTATAAAATTAATAAAATTGTTTTCATTATTGTTAGATTATCATGAAATATGACCAATGCCTAAAAAGCCATCGTTTCTGTGCAAAGCAGAATCGGAACAGGTGTAGAACCTCTTATGACCCATAGGGTAAATATTAATGAAATCTGTTGAGAGGCTCTCAAAATATGATATTAATTCGATGCGGCACGCGATGGAATGGAAGGACGCTTAAACTAGACACTAATTCAGTTTCTATCGTTATCTGATTGCGCAATTAGTATTCATATTGATTCATTTTAAAAACATCTTCGTGACAAGTCCCTAAACATCAAAAATTGTCCGAAACGACAATTTTTCAACTCGTTTGTCGTAATTTTTTAATGATTGGTTATCAGAAGATATTTACCAGTCTTATTCACTAATTTATTTCTTTTCGGGGATCGGTGATCCGTTTTCAGTATAATTTACTTGTCAATCTGTATTGCTATTTATTATTTTGATTTTTTTCTACATCAACAATTAACTACTTACTTGTGGCGTAAACGTCAGGAACATCACTCTCGTAACAGCTAACGGAACAGTTGGTCATTTTCCATAATCCAACATTTACGTCAACATTTTCTCGAATTGTCCTTTCCACCATCCATGAGCCGGTTGCATAGCCGGTAATATATAACGCTAGTGCCAATGTGACCACTAATAGTCCAAGCTTGGACCAGGAAGAAGCATCGCCAAATAACATTGTTTACAGTTAAGTCGGGATTCTTCTGATTTATACACTCATAATTCTATTAAATACATCCTTGATAAGAAAAAACATTTAAAAAACAAAAAACCAAATTGATTATATCTCCGTCATTTTCAGGGATTTACATCATCGTTGGTGTAGTAATTGCTGGTTATTTTCGCTTTATAATGGTCCGTTGCTGTAATAACCCTGTTGATGCTTCATGTACGCTATGTCTCGAGATGGACTTAAATCTGTTCTCATACAAACTCGCAAAAAATATTTATAGCGTAGAGACTCATATGTCACGTGACTTGTTTTTGTTCTGTGTGGCATGTGTGAATTTGATCATTTGTGTAACCTGAATAGAGGATTTTTAAAAGATTGTTTGAACTACAGAAGATATTTTCATATCACCTGACGTCAGTCAGTGTACAATATTTGATATAAAAGTACCTGGTCATTACCCGATCTCAAAACTGGATGGTTTTCATTTGTTTGTTAATGCAAACAAGCGGGAAAGTCCACTTTTAAAAGTACTGGGCGAAGAAAGTAGGGTAACCGGGAGAAACGGTATACCCGCAGGGTTAGGATGACCTATAGCCATCGTGTATCGTCCGTCGCCGTCCGCAGTACGTAAACGTTCCATTCAAATGACTTCTTTTCAATAACCAGAAAGTTCAGGGTACTGTTATTGGGCCTTATAACCAGAAGGCTCAGGGTACTGTCATTGGGCCTAATAACCGGAATACTCAGGGGACTGATATTGGGCTAATAATCAGAAGGCTAAGGGAACTGATTTTGGGTCTATATCATGATAGGATAAAAGGCTACCAAGTTGTCAATATGAATGACATTGACTAACTTTAAAGGTCACAGGGGTCCAATAAGTTAAAATCTTTAAACAACTTCTTCTCAATGACCAGAAGGTTCGGGGTGCTGATGTTAGGCCTGCAGCCTGCGAAGATGAAGGGCTAATAGATTTGTCTATATAAATGACCTCGACGCGCTTTCAAGGCCACATTGGTCAACCATGTTAAAATGTTTAAACGTTTTTTTCATAAACCAAATGGCATAGGGTGCTGATATTAGTCCTGTAGCGTGCTTTAAGCTTGGTCTACCAAGTTTGTTAATTGAATGATCTTGACCTGCTTGGAACGCCACAGAGGTCAAGAATGTTAAAATCTTTAAATGACTTCTCAATAACCAAAAGGCACAGAGTGCTGATATTAGGCCTGTAGCATGAGGTGATGAAGGCCTACCAAGTTTGTTAATATGAATTACCCTGACCCACTTTCAAGGTCACATGGGTATTCATAATATGTTAAAATCTTTAAATGGCTTCTCAATAACCAGAAGGCCCAGGGTGCTGATATCCGGCCTGTAGGGATCAAATTTGTTAAAATAAATAAGCAACTTCTTCTCAAAATCCAAAAGGACAAGGGTCTTGATATTTGGTCCGTAGCTTGCTTTTTCAGTAAGCAATGTGTGCGGAGTAATGGCATTTGTGTAGGGTATGTATAAAGAACACGATTTCAAGTTTGTAGAAAATGTCTTTATGAATCAACCTAACGTCAGCTGTAGAGCAGTTCAGCAATTTATTTTAGGCATAATTGGCCTCTTTCATACGTAGGCTTTTATAGTCAGATGACCCTTACGGCCCATGGGCCTCTTATTTGAATACCAACGAAAATTGAGCCCCCCCAGAATATATACTTTCAATACTTAGGTTCAATTATCATAATTTGATTGTAAGTGCAAACTGTTATGAAAAAAAACAAGGTACTCACATCAAAATGCTCTTTTTTCAAAGATTTTATAGGATTCTTTGCATGTCTCTGACATGTATGTTACAGGCGCCAATTATTCTGCTGATCATTATAGTGTTTTAGGTTGATGTTGATAGTGTACCATTGGTACACTTGGTATCATGTGTTGTAAACATTTAATGGTAAAACGGGTCTGTTTTCATCATCATTTCTTCTTTTAATGAGCTAGTACTTACTTGAGAAATTTGTTTTGATTCTAATGACGGTGTCAAATTTATTGACCAAAAAATAATTATGACAGTCCCGATTCAGTCTGTTAGAAATACATATCCTTTATTTGGAGCATTGTAAACATTACCCCTTTGTAGTATATAGCTGTTGTTTACAACATTCTTTCACAAGAAGATATCAGCTCTTCTTACATTTACTATTTCTGTCGTCCACAAGTGTTGGAAGACCTGTTGTAGTTGTTCTGTGCGTCTGTCACTTCGTTTGTCAACTGGTTAGCGTGTTTGGCTTCAGTGATATGTGCTCGTTTTGGCCCGCCATGCCCACAACTAGTATCCTTATCGCATTAATTACATTAATTTGGTTTTCGTACAGTACCTTGTTCTTAAGGGGCCCTCATGATCATATTAATCTCGTTTTGAGGAGGGAATGCATCGATTTGGATTCAAGTTTGTAAGTCAACAGTCATTTGATTTGTTTTTAAATAAAATGATAACACTTTCGGTTGGGTTTCTGTCCAATAACGTTTTTTCTTTTTGATTTTTGGGTCAAAGTTACTTGATCTGTTACATGTACATATACAGGAAGTAGCTTCTATTTTTATTTGATTGCTCAATAGTCCTGCCACCTGTTACTATAGATATAATTACCTATAGTCACACTTTACATTTTCCACGCAAAAACTGTTCTTATGAAATATTGATACCCGTATGCGGTTTACAGTTTTCCTGTGTAAAGTGAACGCATGGGATTGTACTTCGGGTCATAGGTCGCTTTATTTCTGCAAATATAATTACACGCACACGTTAATTTTCTTGCAAGAAGTCATGTTCTAAAGGGCCATCAGATAGCGTATTGTAATACACTCTGTTCACTGTTCACATAAGTTTGCCCTTTATGTCTACAGGTCAAAGGTAATTTGATCTGTTCCTAAAACCTTCTTGCATTTTTTCTGAGAGATATCTCATCCTTCGGTCTGCTGTGCAGAATATTCTTATTTTTCGAGGACGATATGCCTCTTCTTACTGGCAGTTACACTATAAATTGTATTTCAGATTTGATGTTTTATCAATGAGATATTATGCTTTATTACATGATGTATTCAGCGACTGATTTTTTGATGCTAATTAGATTGATACTAAATGTTTATAGTATTTCCTCTGTAATCTTCTCATGTCTTCCCAGTTATTTATATCCTTTCGATTAGATATATGAAAAATCGATCATGAATGTGTATGTTAATGATATGGTGTACCATTTAACTGTTCTCTTACCAAAGATAGGCTTGGTGTGTTTAGTCGTGGGAACAGTTATTGTCGTTAGTTTAACTAATGCCTTTGTATTGGATACGAAATGTATATGATAATGACCTTTCAGCACTTTCGCTATACATACTCTTTCAAGCACATAATTGAATAGTATTAGATATTAGGACCGTTTTGTATTGTAGTATATCAGGATGTCACGGTAGAATATAATTGAATGTATTGTTCAATTGTCCAAAAGGATAGTTACTATACAAATGACCGTCTTTTCTACTCATGTCATATTTTCAAAATGACTCTATGGGGGATTTTGTATTGAATGTTAAAATACTTTGGCTCTCTTTTTCAGTTTGAAAACCTTATGGATGACGTAAGTAGAAAAGAAGAAGCCTTCCTCTTTCCATGCATGTATCTAATATAACATTCTATTTAACAATCGATTATATATTCTTAATTCTTGCTATACCTTTTTTATGATGTATCCTCTCAAGAGCACAGTGAACCTCTTCTTCATGTTTAATTTGAAATCGTTGGGGGTATGATTCCCTTAATTGAATATTGATATCTATACCTTTCGAGAACAAAGTGTTTTAAATCCGATGCAATCAAACCCCCTCTAGTGCTCACATATCAGTTATTTTTATTTTGTCCCTTGACTTATCTGGATAATATCACTTAAGCTTTCATTTGGTGTAGATAACACTTCAGATTTCCCATTGTAAACAGACTAATATAATTAGTCAGTTTTCTCGGTCACTATCATTTGAAATCTCGTTTATTAGATTTTGTCATTAAGAATCTTTTATCGATATAAATCCTCAGTCTTACGCATCAACATTAGCTCCATTAAGCTTTCAGTCTTACGCATCAACATTAGCTCCATTAAGCGTATTCAGTGATAGACTTCTAACATTTATATGTTATGCTTGTATCACATAACTTCTCATTTTATTAAGACTGCACTTCAAACCTCTGTTCCTCCGAATGCTATAACTATAACACCCGCTTTCTCTTATCTTGGCTTGATGAAGATAAAACTATCGCTTTATTTAGAAAGCATTCCCTCTTCCTCTCTATAATTAGTTGTATGATGCGTTCACTTCAGCTCGCATTTTATTGTGGTGTTATGTTTGTTATTGCTTTATCAAGATGATATAGATTTAAAGACTGTTTGATCAAGATTTAGCTTTAATAAATTAACTATTAGCTCATGTGTATCACGTCTAGTTTTGTTGCTAATACGCCTCTTATGCAAATAAATGCGATATAATTGATATTTTATCTGTTACATGTAACATTCCTATTTGTTGAGTTAGCGATTGTTTCGTGAATGGCGTGAATACAAATGTTTAAATACAATTATTTTAAATTCCGATTATTTTTCATGTTCTGTATTGTCGTTTTGATTGATCTTGCCTTTTCACTTTACAGGATAGCCATGCCGATGAAATGAGCAGGTATGAGTAATCTATATCGGTACATTGATCGAATCTCTGATAGCTTTCATTTGAAATAAGATTGCAAACGAGTCTAAAACTTTTCTTTTCACTAAATCTCTGGCGAATGAAAAACTCTTGAGGATTTATTATCTTCAGTATAAAATCAAAAACAATGTTAGATTCGATTTATTACATAGCATTCGAGACAGCAGCACCATTTTACACCGATATGAAATCAAAATTTGCGATTTCCTCAGTAAATGTCTCCATCTTTGGTGATGTCACAATGCACATGACGTCATGAAGTTATAAAAACTGAAATGATAGGAAACTTCTGAAAATTACAGTCCGCTAGATATTATTACAAGCCAACATTTTATTACAAGTGAACTAATGACGTCATTTATGTAGTGGATCATTACATGCATGACGTTTAAGTTATGTCTGAAGAAGCATTTCAGTTTATGAGCATATTAGTATTCCTCGACAATAATACTTTAATTATGAGTATTTGAGACGTGATGGTGCAAGAACATGTCATGAACATGTACAGTATCTTTCCGATATATGAACTGAAACGAAACAGAACAAAAACAAATATTAAAAAACCTCTCTAGATGGCTTATGTCATGCTTTCATTTCCAATAGAAAATGTAGTTTTGACGAAGCTGTCAGGACTTATAACTTAGGGAAATGTAATACATATAAAGAGTTTTATCGTTGCTAAACGCATCCAAAACAGTTCAATGATTGGTATTTTGACAAGGGTATGCATTCCTGAACTTAACTACTAAATCCTGTCACAAACAGGATGATGTTATAATGTAGAAAAAACAGCAGATAGAAAAAGGTATTTCTTTTGCATATCATATAGATGAGAATTTGTAATACTAAACTTACAGATGTCAACTTGAACTTACAAATGGACCTTTTACTGTTTCATCATATGTAAAACTGGTATGTATACGTAAACGATTCACGTGTAATTGGCATGGCATTGTTGTGTGTTGTAACCTTTCATTTTTCTTTCATTTTGCAGCAAAACTTTAGTTAACGCAAATAAAACTGGAACAGGAGCAGTAGTTATCAGCAAACAAAATTATCTGCCCTTTAATCTTTCTGCCTCTCGAAGTAATTAACGTAGTATTTCCATAATGTGTGTATGAAATACCAATATGACAACTTAATCATAATCCAAGCTCTAATTAATAAAACTAGATGAAAAATATGAACTAAAGGCAATTTTACACGGGTATTGTTTGGGGAAAAAGTACAAGGAGAATAAGACCACGTGTTATGGAAGATATAGCGTCACTTCATCGACGACAACCACATGTAAATATTGGTCATCCAAATTAATGATATCAAAATCTCAAATGAGAACAAAGTATACTACAATGGAGCCAAACAGGCAAACTAACGTATTTCTAACACGTCAAGCTTGATGTCGCACAAAGAAATAAAGTAAATGACATCACTATGACGACTGTAAAACTTTCCCATATCAACCATCAATCTGCATCTTTTAAACCGCGATGTTATGAGTTTGTAAATTGACGACATGTTGGTAGATTAAGTCATAATTAAGACATAATCAAGACAAAAATCAGTGAACATCTCTTGACTGAAAATTAATGATAATTAACTTTCTGTAAAATACCCTTTGGTTACATTGATAGATTTCTTTTTAAATTTGCGTTATATTTTCGAACTGACGAAGACCTCATTGATAATGCTACCGTATCTAAATCCTGTGGAATGTTATATTTGAATTAAATAATTGCCGAAAATGTTAATGATTTCGAATACACCGTTATAAATATTAAATGCAAATGGTACTTAGGAGTTAATGATAAAAGAACATAATTGGCTAAAATATTGGTCTATCTTATCTTATAATAATGCATTCATTGATTCAGTCAATTTTCATATTTTATGCGATTCGCATGGTTGAACGTAGTTATAATGTTTACGATGTTTGTCAGTAAAACTTTGTAAGGTACAGGTGCTAGACCTTTCCGTACTAGGCCGATTATTTGTGAACGGAATTATTTACGTTTAACAGTAAGTAAACATGATAAATGGTTAAATAGACCGTCACATTACAATATAAAAGAAGTGCCAGCAAACAATCTTTAGCTCATTGTTGTTAAATATGGTTAAATGAACGTATCAACATATATTAGCATTGTAAACATGACTGTACATTATTTCTTATTTCTCAAATACAGCCTTAAAGTGTTTGACGGGAATGTTGGATATGGTTTTCAAACGACATAGATTGTACTTGTGTTACTCAAGTTCATTGGTTAGCTCGAGACACTCGAATACCAGTCGGATAGGTAGAACTCGACTATGCTATAGGAAACGTCTCGGTAGTGTTATGTTATATACTATGTGGTTGTCTCAATTCTTACCTTTATAACAATAAACATATCACTGCATTGACCTCGTTAAAAAAAATATGAATAAAATTGAAAGAAAATCTTGTGTAACATTATTACAACATTGGCAACATTCATAAGATGGCGTTGAAGATTGATTTTGTCGGAAACTTACATCCTTGACCGATGCATCAAAAAAAGGGTTTAATGTCAACGAGTTTTGAATAGAGTTTGAAGGCCTCGTATGTTCATGACAATGCCCTATCTTTGAGGCCTAATAATTTTTCGATTACAATAATTAGATAATATTGTAATCTGCCATGCCCATCTGAAACATAGATGATGTATATTTATTATTCAGTAGAGAAGATTGCATCTGATGTTAACAAATGCATGTTTGCGTGTGTTGTGAATATGCAGACTTTTCTGTTTTTATATGTTTTGTTTTATTATTTTATGCTAGATTGGTGACCGAGAGGGAAAAACAACTAGTAGCATCAAAACAGTACACCGCACTCTTACATGAACAAAAAGAACGTGATCGTAAAATTGATAAACAGGTATGCAGTGGTAGATAAAGTATAAACGATAATGCTTGGCCATATATCAATTTGACATTACAAAAAACCTACTAGGTTTGTACTGAATCTGTTTTCTTTGCCATATATCGAAACATTTTCAATTTAAGCGGAATAAGGTACTGCGCGTGGCAACAATTGTTTTTAATGTTCAGCCGACAAAATCTGTTTTCTATTTGTGTTTAGCGGAAAAATATAAATATATCTTCTCTAATTTTGATTTTTCTGTATTTTGCCCGTTGTTATTTATTATTTGTGAAGTTATATATATTTTCAGTAGTCACTAGACTATATATAATTTGCTTGTGAAATGTGATGTTTATCTTTTTATTTTTAATTTTAATTGTTTATCATTTGCTTTAAAAATATCATTGATACCCTTACACAGCCTCTTCCCTAGCTGATAAGATGACATGCGTTTGCGTACCATAATTCACATGTCTGTTTACTGTGTTTCCGTTAACGTTAATGATGAATATGTTGATCTGTGCGACATCTGATTTAAATGAATAATTATATAAGACAATTAAATATTATTCCAGCAGGTTTATAATAAATACAATTCAAGCCTCTGAATGAAGGTTGGGGATTGATTAATTTAATTTTGCTTCATCTTATAGTTGTTTCCAATGAGAACACGAGAGTGGTGCTAGATTGAATGTAGATATTTCAAAAGTGTCAGTGGTGATTGACACCGTCGTTCAGGTAGAGGGGCATATCTTTTGATAAGTAACATAGATGCCCTGCAGTGAGAGGACAAACAAACTTCTACAAATGAGCACGTTTCCATTTATCTTTTTAAATTGTAAACGCTTGAATTGAGAAAAAGACTGAATCAATTTGTGACGATGTGACAATATGGGACTATATGAGACATTGTTCAGTCAACTGCCTTGTCTGTACTCCGAATATAACGGTCTCAGAGCGATAGACTATTCACGATTTCTTTGTGGCATTACTACCGTATATATTTAAGTATATTATGAGAAGTGGCCTCCTCACCTAGTGATACAAATATTGAGCATATACATAGGTATGTACACATATTACACCACATATAATGGTGGGTGATCCGATGTTATCGACTTTTCATTAGAATTTACTTGTGTAAAATGGCACACTGTTATTTGATAAAAACAGTGTTTCGGTGAAAGAGAATAGAGTGTCTTTCAATGTTAGGAAGGATAGGTACTCGGCATCGGAGATGAGATAGGTAATTAAGTTACTTGTGATCATGGGCCAAGTCATACGATTTTAAACTCCCCGGTGCAAAATGTTAAATATTGGGGAATTGCTTGAATAGTTCTGCGGGCTATAACGCTTTCATAAGAGAATTTCATATTTATTAAAGTACCAATATGAACACAGGTGAACAATGCTTGCCAGTATACCATTTTTTGAGTTCATGTAGTCTAGGTGGTTTCATCCAATGTTTTAAAGTCGTATTTGGTATGCATTTTGATGTCAATACATTACATATTCACATCGATATTAAATAATCAACTTAATGATTAATATTAGCAAGGGTTTTATTAACATAATTTTTTTCGCAAACATTAAAGCGAACTTGACTATAAAGGTATTATAGCAGATTACCATCGTTATGATAATTTAAAAGCTTGCACAAAGAGAAGAAGAGCTCCGATTAGAAGAAGAAAAATTCTACGAAGCTAAAAGGGAGGCAGCTAGAACGGCCAAATTACAGAGGGCCAAGGAAGCGGCAGCACGTGATAAAAATGCCAACCGGAAGTCAAAGTCTTGGGTTGGAGATGACGAAGGGGAATGGGAAATGTACGTGTTTACTCCAACGACTGATTTTTGACATTGCTGATAGGAATTATTCAAGAGTTTTGATGTTTAAAACATAATGCTGACTATTCTTGTTTGATTGTGCAAAAAACAAGACGGAAGATAAAATTGAGATAATACTGTTTTATGTTCTTGATTATAATACTGCCTTGAACACTTATTTAACTGAAATACCAATAATATAGTTTGGTATTCATTTACGATAAATCTATCAATCGCTAAGATAAAATTAATTTCAAAGTAATTTAATCAAAATGTAAATCTTTCTCAGCAATTAAATGATCCTGAAATACTATTAAATAATCTGGATATGGTATACATGCATATGTATTGTGATATTTGTGTGGATTTCAGAGCTGGAGGAGAAGATGACTTTGAAATGTTTTTGGCAAGCGTAAAAGCCAGATCTTATAAAGCGACAGCACATTTACGCCAAGGTAAGGTTTGAAGCATTTATGTAAAATCAAAGGATTGTTTTATTTTCTGTCACTGTTGTGAGGTTACCGGGATGCAGAAATAATGCGCTTCCTGCTTTGGGACCGTTCCTGAGACGACAATTCTTGAGGCAGTCAAAACTTTCCGTAGAAGTCTTTTTGGGCAAACATTAAATCTAGTAACAAAATAATTTCAAACTTGAAACAAGAATTGAACTTAAGTTCGACGTGTAGTTTCTTTTCATGTATATTGAGAAAGGACGTTTATCTTCTGATTATTTTGTGATGTTAAACGAAACAAATACTCTTTTTGAAATATGGTTTAGAATTATGTGTCATTTTGGTGTTGCGGTATAGTAAAACACGTCCACGATGCCGTACAACCACATTAACTAAAAAAAAGGATACCATGTGTCCCACATTTCCACACCCAATTTGTTTATCAATTTATGATATTGTTGAGACCAAAAAAATACTTTGTGTATATATTAACATTCTCGATAGATCTTGAATTCTATTGTAATACGATATCTAAGTGTCAATATTATTCACTTTGGTTATTGTTTTTTTATGAACAGTGCTACAAATCTTTTCATTACTTTCCATTAGGGTCAGGTGACGGCCAAAGCTCAAATAGTTCAGGGACAACTCAGACGAGGGATCGATCGCATACAGAGGGCTCATCTCTCGACCTTGAGTGGGAACACGAGGAAGGTTCGTTGATCCGTGTGTTGTAATCGATAAATATTACCAATAGCTGTACAAATCAATTAACAGCCGTGTCCTTTTTCCTTTGTGTACACTAATTGGTGTATGTTAATGTAGATATTAATATCATGCTTATAATGTGATTGACATTTGCTGTAGTTGCCATGACCTAAATATAATGATTGTTTTAGTGTAGCAATTATCGTTTTTGAAATTTGACCGAATTCCTGATAGTCCGAAGGCAATGAGAAAGGGCTGGTCACCGTGGTCTGAATCAATATAGTTCGATCATATTATTACTGGTATCCATGAGCAGATATCAGATGTGAAATATTTTTTCCTTTTTGTTGTTGTTGGAAATACGATAGGGTCCTGAACAATGTTTGATATCACCAGAGTGATTGTGATTGTTTTTTAAATGTAGCGATCAGATATTGGTGTTATTGTCTTATTAAAGTAATGTGACTTTAACATGTTTTTAACACTTAATGTTTTCAGAGTGGAATGATTAGGAAATAAGCTATGAATTCCAATCTAAATAATGCTTTCGAAGACTAGACGAAAGTAAAAGATATAGTCTGACTGTTATATGAGGTCAATGGAATTTTAATACTATTTATCCGCATATTTTTAAAATCTAGATTAACACTTTTTCAGGCGTTGTACCTCAAAAGAAAACCAGATCATCAACAGAAGAAAATTTAGTGACTGCATTTGTTCATAAAAGCAGAGACAGTCCTGTGAATTCCACAGATCTAGAGTGGGACAATGACTTTGTCACGGCAGAAACCACAGACGATACTGAACATCTGTTGGCAGCGGAGATGAAGATCCAAGAATTTTCATCAAGGTGACGCTTACCTTATCCCGTTCAAAGCATTCTGTGAATAAGCATTCTTTGGACATTGATCAGGAAATAAGAACATAGACATGTGTCTGGAATGGTGTTGAAAGTACAAGGTCGTAATATGTCTAGCCCAATTTGTACGGAAGCATAACTGTGAAAAATGACAGTCTTACTTTGAAGTTACGGATAGTTTAAAATGTTTATCAATACTTATCACATTGATAAAGAGCAATATGGAATAAGAACGATGTAAAATTCCAATACTCTTATGTTTGTTTATGATGGTATGATGGGAATTGTGCTTTTGATATGGAATATAACAATATATGTATAGTACCTGTTTGTTCGTTCCAATCGACTTAATGGAGTTTTAGGTGTTTACTGAAAACATTCCTATCTCAAATGGGGACATGTCTTAGTTTTAAAGGCACTGAATCACTTTAATGTGTAATACACAAAACTTGGGACAACGATCGTTTGTAGAAATTGTTAAGTCGATTTATTAGGTCACCTGAAACAAAGTCTCAGAGTGACCTATTATAATCTCCTTTTGTCCAGCGTCGTGCGTCGTAAACTTTTAACACTTTGGACTTCTTCAGGAAAACCCAATAACCGATTTCAATGAAATTTTACAAAAATCCTGCACGGCTAGGGGCGCACCAAAATTGGAAATTATATGGTCCCCAACTCCTAGGGACCTGAAGGGCGGGCCAGAAAAGGTCACATTGATTGAACAATCTCCTCAAATTCCAGGATTGGTAGAATCAAGTACTCTTTATGGATGGAAAGACTTTCAAATTCTTCAGCAAAATTATAAATTTCGTTACTCCAGAATCTCCCATTTTCCTTTGGTCAGTTGGTAAAGTTTACTGATGTTTATATTGGAAATTTTCATTTTTGATCATTATTTGTTTAATTTTCTATAGGAAATAGTTCAAACCTGGGTAGAATTATTAGTTGAAGATGAGACTTTAATGAGATACACATATTGACGTGGCTTGCCCCCAGTGGCTGTTGGACGAGATCAAAATGGGTTCAATTGACAGAAAATTCAAAAACCTTCTCGAAACCCAGATATAGCAGAATTAAGTACTCTTCATGGATGGAAAGGTTTTAAAATGCTGTTGCAAAATTGTAAATTTCATTACCCAAGTGTCTCACATTTCTACCAGGGGAGGGAGTAAATTTTACTGAAGTAAATCAAGGAAAAAATCACATTTTTGAATACTATTTGTTTATATTCTATTAGAAATATTTCAAACCCTGCTTGAATTATTAATTCAATTATTAATTTTTGAGAGGCATATATTGACCTCGGATTTTGGGCGGGGTCAAAATTGGGTCAAATTGATTGAAATTTCATAATCTCAAATCCAAGGTATTGTTGAACCAAGTTGCAAATTTCATGACCCAAGGGTCTCGCGTTCTCCCTTGGGAGTGAGTGAAATTAACTACATAGGTAAATTACATTTGAGAGCAAAAAATATTTTTTTCAGAAAAAGTTCAGAAAAGGGCCAAAAAAAGAGGTCAAATTGACTGAAATTTCAACGATGTTTTACTGTTTCTGGATAGAAAGTTTTATATAGGAAAATTCAAATCTAGAGTGTAATTTCTTTTAATTCAAACTTGATTAGAAGCCTTAGCATGGGACAGCAGTTAATGAATACACAACTTAGATTTGCATTATAGGTAAAGTTAAAGTTATGTCACTTTTATCAATCAAATCATTTCTATATCTTGTTACAAGAAACATTGTGCCTCAGATGAACGTTAAGTCCCATGTGCATGTTTTCATTGACCGATTACAATGAAGCGAAACTATATATGTTGATCGGTTAATGATTTACGTGTTTTATAGTCTTTGTAACCAGCAGCGGATTTCATGAATTATTGAAAGATAATTGATATGACAATCAATTATTCTCTGCGATAAGCCTTGCTATGCGTGTTAAGTTGTTTGCCGCAAGGGGAGTACACTTACGGCTGAATGAAAGTTGAAGTACCTATTAAAAATCCATGACAATATATAACAACTCTCATTTTCCTCGTTTATTTGTTTTGAATTTATCTTTATTGTAATACAAAGGGTTTCGAATGTGTCTAATAATATTCGAAAGTGCTTATAAATGCCGTTTGTTTCTAATAGATATAATTCAATGCGTAATATATGATAAATTTGATTGCTCTTTGTGTTAATGATAACGTGATCTTTGTTTCAGTATAGCATTAGTTGACAAAAATAGAACCCATTGTAACCTGTATGATTTATATCTTATTGTGCAGGGGGCTCATTTACTAATACAGACTGTTAATGATATTAATGGTGCCATCGTAATAACGCATTTCTGATTGATTAAACTTGACATGAAGATAACGTGTTTTACAAATATAAAAAAAAATAAGGAATGAAAAAAATATAAATCAACACACTTTACTTCACCAGTTCACCGCGTTTAGCCACAATTGTCTAATGTGACAGATGGAAGATCACAATTGTCTAATGTGATAGGTGGAAGATCACGATTGTCTAATGTGATAGGTGGAAGATCACAATTGTCTAATGTGATAGATGGAAGATCACAATTGTCTAATGTGATAGGTGGAAGATCACAATTGTCTAATGTGATAGGTGGAAGATCACAATTGTCTAATGTGACAGATGGAAGATCACAATTGACTAATGTGATAGGTGGAAGATTACAATTGACTAATGTGATAGGTGGAAGATCACGATTGTCTAATGTGACAGATGGAAGATCACAATTGTCTAATGTGATAGGTGGAAGATCACGATTGTCTAATGTGATAGGTGGAAGATCACAATTTGCAAACTCCACTGTGTAACTGGTTTATAACAGATCTGCGTTGTCGCAGATTTCAAATAAAAATAGAATCAACCAGTTATACATTGTTATGTATATTAGTAGTAATAATGGTGATGGATTGTATTATAAACATACGTATGTTTGTGTGGCACTAAACATAATATATTATTATGGATAGTTCCATTAAAAACTACGTATTTGAGAGAAATGTTTCTTTGCAATCATTGAAAAACTAAGTAGATGGTGCTAGTGTGTTTTCACTTGTCGTTGAAAGGAATTCCTTCATAAACGATTTATTTTTAATGCAAATTCCACCTGCGTGATATTTAAAGTTTACTTCAGACATAACATCTTTGGACCAATATTTTCAAAGTATGATATTTGATACATTCCATTACATCGGGTCCAAATTTGCTGTTACAATTTCTTTTGAACTGACCATCTTCAAACAGGTTAGATTCATTCACGAGTTTCATTTATATCCAATTTTTAGAGATTACTTTTTAAATCTTCATTTTCGAATATATATTTCAGGTGCCGCACGATCACATTAGACGTAACTGGCATAATATCATCATGATTGTGAATTACACTCAGTGTAAATGTAGTAATGAAAGATGTTTTATTTTCATTGGTAAATATATCATGTTTTGAGTTAACTTAAGGGAGATGTGTGGATTAAATACCAATCTTCAAGGAAGACAAATGTTTTTCTTCTGTATATTATTGTTAATATCCACTGATATTCGTATACTATAATACTG
The DNA here is from genome assembly GCF_031769215.1 of Ylistrum balloti. Taxonomy (NCBI): domain Eukaryota; kingdom Metazoa; phylum Mollusca; class Bivalvia; order Pectinida; family Pectinidae; genus Ylistrum; species Ylistrum balloti. The sequence continues at coordinate 596,405 of NW_026782239.1, forward strand.
TTGTATGCTGGATGCATAGAGGAAAATATTATTATTCAATTATATGTTTTTAGTGGAATTCTATTATGGTGTAAATGTGACATTGGAATTATGTTCATTATACTCAATATACTCAATATCATAACGATTTTGTACAACGATTTGGAGGGAACCTAATAATGGTATGATTTTCTGCTATCAAAAATATATATTCTGTTTAAATTTAAATATTTACAAGAATGAAATGTATTGAGAGCCTAGAACATAGAACGTACATGACGGCCTGTACGTTTTTTGTTTTCCTTTTTAGTTTGTTTTCGATCATATAATGACAAACTTTCAACTTTAACCCAGTTTTATTTATTCACAAAAAATACACTATTTAGAAAATGTATATAGTACATTGTGTTAAGAACACAAGACTGCAACTTTCGGAATGAATTTCTTACAGTCATTATTATTATTTATTTACAGTCGCTTTTAGTACTCCATATGAAATAACATTTTGTGTTAAATAAGGTTTGTACCAATGTTCGTATTTCGGTTCAGTTGTTGAAATTGTCGATTTTGCTTTTATGACCTTCTTATGTTTGTTTAATTACGAAATCCAACTTAAGCCAAAGTCTATACTTGATCACGCTAGATCAAGCGGAATATATGTTCATGATTTCATTTCTGATGAACTCTTACTCTGCCATCATTTGTCATTATGGGTGATACCAAACTGGGATTAAGGGATTAAGAAAAAAAGGGGGGGGGGCATTAAAATCTGGTGATTGGCAGTGAAATTGAAACGATGAAACAAAACGCGTCCGAAGGATCTTTTGTTATAAAGCATTCGCTGTTTATCATTTTCTGTATTTCATATGCTTTGGCGAGATCACAAATTTGGTTTCATCGGCCGAAACAAAGAATTCCAAAGAAAGTTTGCATACCTTATGATGCAAGTGATGCTGCGGTAAACATACAGCAAACTATCTATGATGAACTCTGCCTTAATGCCTGAATGTTGATGTCAATGTGAGTGATGGGAAGATGTTCGTATTTGTGTATGCACTGCTGTGCTATTTATGGAATAAAAGGTGTTGACGATACCCTAGCCTCTCCTTTGTTATCATTTATGAACATAACATTTCACGAGCAAGGCAGCTGAATTTTCGTTCGCTATGAAAAGATCTCATTTCGGAAAATCAAGTCAGAATCATTTTAAAAGTAACCACGATGGACCAAATCCTGGCCTGTATGTTAAGCGGTCAGAAATTGTAGCGCCAACGGATGAAGGCAAAGTCTCCCGGATAACAACGATGCACATGAGAGACTCATTGCGAGGGTGCCCAATGATTTGATTTATTTTAATTTTCGTCCGTACATATCATTTCTTCAACTATTGCGATACATATAAATAATACAAATTTAAAGAAATAAAAGCATTTAATAAAGACAGCACGACACGTGCACAAATAAATTCAAAGCAACATTGAAAATTTAAAAGTTAAAGTCTCTTAAAATTCACACAAATGTATGATAACCTTGTAAAAAATTTCCAAGAATGTTCATTATCACAGATGAAAAAGCAACATAATGAAACATATATAAATACTATATGATGATCCTTACAACATAACCGTGAAAAACAACTAGCTTTTCGTGTCATTAGTCCCTTTCGATGAATACTTACATACATTCCGTAAGGAAGTTTAATGGTTTAAATAGGCACATTAAAGTATGTACGAAGTTAATCTATGTACATGATAAAGTAAGATTACAAGCTAGAGGTGGTATACGTCTGCCAGAGATACAAACTTACAAAAATGATAAATGTAAGGGATCCTTTTTCTTTCCTGGAAGAGGAAGTGTATTTGACCTCTCTAATGGTGCCTTACAAAATAAGAGCGCATCGATATATTCGTCCGTTTGACTGGTTTTCTCCTCATGACAATACATATTGAACCCATGTGAACCAATCATGTTAGAGTCATCGTATTGTGGCATGACATCTAGGCATATGTCATCAAACGATTGTACAGGTTCGTCGCATTCCTAGAAAAGTCAAAGCAATGGTATATCAAAACACAACTGGTGTAGCTTAAGCCAATATTATAAGCAGATAGATGCAAACGAGCAGGTCCATTTATCAATGTATTGATGACTGGTAAGCAGAGAGTACATGATAAACCTAATAGCAAACTTTATGTGAACTAAAATGAACACCTTTGACTTTTCAAAAGCAAAATGTACATCTAACAAATGCAAGGGAAATTGCGACAATATCTAAACAGTTATACCATGCGATTAATAAGATAATAGTCTCATGCGGACTTTAAAATAATGTTCAAGTGAACTGACCTCGTCATCCCATGTATAGCCGAAGATATCTCGCACGGTTCTCATAATATTGGTCGTGTCCATTTTTGGACGAGGTTGTCCGCTGCCAGGGTTGTAAACTGCAAAGAAGCGGTAAAAATTAGAACGACCTCCGGATTTGGATACAAACCCCTAAACGTTCTGTCCTGCATTTTGTATTTTCTATCTCAATGACTTGAAGGTACATTTCAAGAACGTTATGCTGATGTACAATCATATAAATAGATTCACCTGGTACAGAGTTCGCAGTTTAAAAAATATTTCGTCTGTACTTGGCTTTGTTAATAAAAAGTCTCAAAAAAATTCTTACACTAAAATCCATCCCTTGTCTTAAAACAATTTAATGATTTGTGAACTCACGATTTGATAAAAAAATAACTACAAAAAATGAAAAAAACACTCGAGAAATAGTGATAGTACAAGATAAAAATGTCCGAAGAAATCAAACAATAAGCTTTATACACAATCCGAATTACACATAAAAACAATAGAAAGAAACTATTTCATAAATAACATGTTCATAGTCATAATACTTTATCTTTATCAAAACACTCTATATGTTTGTAATAACGTTCGTTTGTTTTGCTGGATTTATCGTCGCGTTCAGAGCCAAGGACATTTTGAGGAGGAGTATCCTATAGTTGTTGGTGGTTACTTAAATGAAACACGTACTGGATGTCCGTCACTTTTCATCTGCAGGTCTTACGGTAAATTGTCTTGCCAAATGACAAAACTACAACAACATAGAGCGGTCCGTTTCCTAGCATAAACCCTAACCATGCATCTCGGATCTTCACCTGATGTTACGTAGCCCAACATTATACCGACTAAGCTATCGCAGCCTAATGTGTAAATACAAGAAAACGACTATCTATTTAGTCAATATAATGATGACTATTAAATTAAATTCGTTAATCCATACTCAGCTTATTTCATTAAAACCATACCGTCGCTATAAATGCTGACCTGTTCGATATAATCGCGATGAGGTGCTTTCGAGAATTAAATGCGTTCGCAAAACTTTCCAACCCGGTAATTATTTCCTACAAGGGATATTTAAATAAACTTCATTTTCACGGTTTTCCGGTAAATCCGTAAACTGAAGAAAAAGAAACTGAGTTTTCTTAAAGATTTGTTTTCAAACAAGTTTAAAACGGATTAAGAAGGTAACATTCTTTCACACTTACTGCGTCTTCTTTCGTGATGTCTCACATTGTCATTTCTATTCCTGAAAATAAAGCTCCGAAGTCCATTGATGTACTTATTAAATATGTCCAGAATGCCGAACGTATCAGGCTGTTTGTGTATGTCTGCCTTCACAGTTGAAATACTCTGATTGAGGATCGCAGCAAACATAGTCATGAGAATGAGCATGACAAACACCACATATGTGAAGAAGTAAAAATTGGCAAAGTTTGGAGCAGCCCGTGTCATAGCATCAAGTTTGTTTTTCCCTATCAATGAATTACTTAGGCTGCCCCACGTCGAAAATAAACTTCTGTATTCGTGCATAGTGGATCCGAACAAAAAATAGCCAAGAATCACCCATGCAAAAAATCCAATTCCAAAAATCAGAGCGAAACCACTTAATTCGGATGAAGCGTGTGATATAACACTTGCAAGCTGCGTCATCCGTTTGTTGTATCCCATCATCCTTAAAAGCCGTATCGTAGCAACGAAAACGATGATGCCAATTATTACATTGAAAGACACGTCCCATACTACAACGTGCTGAAAGTTGATGAATGCATCTATGTCATCATAGTAAATTGCCATGGATTGAGAGGCATAGATATAACGAAGACACCACAAAACCACACCAATGTAACTCAGTACCACGCAAGAAAAGTCGGTAATGTTCCACAAATCCAAGAAAAATCGTAGTCGTTCTTTCGTTATTTTCCTGATTAATTTCACTGTTCCATAGATTAAGACAATAAGGTATACGAAGTAGCAAAGCATTGCATACGCTCCAAGGGCCCCAGTATGTTGGTACGGCCGGAAGGGATAGACATCCACCCATGTCAGAAGGCCGCCATTTTCAGTAAACTCCGTCAAGAATATCAGATACAAAAATAGATTAGTGTTTGCATTGTATAGAGTGAATTCCAGGAAAATCGCTCTTGTTGCTCTGTTTATCCAGTGGTATTTTACGAGTTCCTCTGCTATATATCTGGAGTTTTGTAGCCCATTCTCAAGCTTGAGGATGTATCCTCCTCCACCATATGTCTCGTATTCGCCTTTTATAGGTGTGCCCCAAATTTCCTCGGACCGTTGGTAACGCCACGCATCCATGGAGTAGAAATTCGGACTATTGCAAATCGCCGACGAGCCATCATTCCACCCAATACAATACGATTGTTCGTCTTCCTCGTAAATGTTGTAGCCGGGAATACAGTCTCGATTCTCAATAAGTCTCGAATAAGGACATTTTCCTATAGAAGAAACCGTATACTTGTACATGTTTGAAAATACAGAGACATGAAAATACTGTTATTCATATTTTTTGGACGTCTTTGAGTATTAGCAAAATTTCAGCATTCAAAATGATGACGTTGGATCGTACCTAAATTTATTCTTTTCAGGTAAGATTACATGTCTATTGCAGCATCGCCATGCGAATGGGAATATATTTTTCTATGTATTTTTCATCTGAGGGAAGATGGTGCGTGTAATGAATAATTTTCTTGATCAGGTTTCAATGCTATTTTGAATTTCGATGATCTTGTAGTTAATTTGCTATGGCAGTTTCTATTTTAGCTCACCTCTTTTCATCCTGACTTGTCTCAATCGTGGAGGACCAATCTTAACATTGTCTAAACCAGAGAAGAATAAGCGGTCCCTCACATCGAGTGGTTCACCGTTGTAGTCATTTTCGGGAAAATATTTCTCATAAAATGTCTCATTCAGCCATTTCATGTATCCGCTGGCATCGCTTATCTTCAAGAAAGATATTTAAAAATAATTTTATAAAATATAGTTTTTGGAATAAGATTTGTTTCATTTTCAAACCTTTATCAGCTACAGAGCAATCGCCACTCCCATTGCATATTGGGTCTTAGTATAATTTTGCTTATAGTTAGAAGATTGAATTCAGTAATTTAGAATTAAGTAATGCCGTCACCAAAGAAAACAGTCAGTAAACAATAGGAATATGTAAAAAAAAAAACTGCGAAAAAGTACCACAGCATCGTTTTATCTGTAAACAGGAGTTGTGTTTATGAGATATTCGGAAAATACTCTTTTGTACGATATTGATAACAACTTGCTTGAAATTGATGTAGATGTTATCACGAGCGGTCATAGTACTCACTTTACCATAACCGTATTGGCCATACGAATCGTTGAGACTGCGATATATGTTATCCTTCAGTGCGAACGATCTTTGGTCTCGATTTACATAGCTAATGCTGTAAATGATGAAGGCGAAGACAACATAGAAGAGAAGTTCTATGAAAACCTTCACAGCTCGCTGCTCCTTCAGACATTGGTCCCTTGCTTTAGCCATTTCATTATCTTTGGACTCATCTTTCTCACTCAGTATATCCTCTCGGAAGCCTTCATAGATAAAACGGGAAAATCAGCTTTAATCTTTTGCGTGTACCTTTCGAAGACCGATCAAATGCATACTGAAAATTTGATTTATTCTTTGTCCGAATTATTGTTATATGTTTATTCAACATAAATCTGTCAACTTCTATTTGTTTTGTACCCTTTTTGAACTCTTGTTAGACATTTTAAAACCTTTTAATAGCATCAGAAATAGTATTTCCTAAGGTCAGTTTAGACATGCTAATTGATAGAAATACCCCATTCCAGACTGTCTAAATATAGCCAATGAGGAATACGGAATTCAGTCATTGACTTGATCATACGTTCTCAGCGAAGTATCGGATAAAACACAAATCTGCGAGTTGTTTACACATTATTTTTACTGTGATCGGCATTTCATAGCTTTCCTTATTTCTTATTGCTCGTTGATATGGTGAACTGAGGCGTGAAATTAAAAAATATGTAGATTCGTCTGTGAGTTTTTCTTTATGAAAATAGTTGTGCTGTATATCCCTTAAAAACAAGATCAAACGGAAATACACTTAATGATCGTGTTAAAATATGTTGAGGGTGTATGAAGTATGAAATGTCTACCCTATGTTCCTTTGTGTAAAGAATCAAACACTCACATAAGTATGTTCTCATTGAACTTCCGGTGAACGTTTTTGAGACTCTCTTTATTTCTTCGAGATTGACGTTAGATGATTGACAGTCCATTGGTCGTCTGCATATAAATGCAAATACTGCAGCAATAAACACAACCTGGAACAAAAAATAAAGCTCAAATTAACAAAAAAAAAAAAAAAAAAAAAAAATCCCTCCTCGAAACGCAACTTGGAAGACCTGATAAATTTTATGCTTTATAGTATCTGGTATGTATCAGGTTTTGTCGAATTTTACGTAGCTGACACCAAAAAAGATATTTGTCGTATGTCCTAAATTTAAATTACTTTAATTGGTTTTGGCAGAGGAAATACAAAGATGCAATCTTAATTCATCTGCTAAATGATCGCGCCTCAGTCGTACGAAATAAATACTCGATAGTGATTTCAATCACTGCTCATCTGTGTTTTGTTTTTATCAGAACAGAATCAAAAATGTACAATTACCTTTAGAGGATCGACGAACAAAAATGATTCAAGGAACGAGAAAACGAAAGAGACCAACCACGCTTCTGATGCCGTTTTCCCCCATTCCATACTGTAAAGTAGCAGGAAGAAGGACGACGCAATGATAGCCAGAAAAACTATAATCCAAGCAATGTAACGCACGAATGATGGCAATGGTAAATTGTCATCCGTATAGAACATGTCATCAGAATATTCATCTCTTGTCTTGTATTTGTTTGGTTTCCGTGGCCTCGTTTTGGAGTTAGAAAACAACAATGCAACAAGCACAACTGGAACTGTTGTGATGAGAGTTCCTACGATAGATACGTAAACGCTCTTCAGTGAAAACGTAAGGTTTCCAATGGACACTGATCCGGTCTGGTCGCTTTCGTTTGGCGAGAAAAACATGGCATTCGTTATCATAGTAAGGAACAACAGCATAACTACACAGGATATCCTCTGTACTCGAGTGAAATTGCTTCTTTCCGGTCTCATCAACGCTGACAGCCATAGGTGGTCTTCCGTTATGCCCTGTTTTGCGCGTTGGTAGAACATAACATCAAATTTCTTCAGATTATCTTGTCCACAAGCAGGCAGGATTCTATCAATCATCCCGTCGTCGTGATCATATGACAACCATTTGTCACAAAGAAATACATATCTGAAAAATGAGAATCTTACGATACGTGTATCTGTAACCATATTGTTTGATTTCTGTATTATCAGATAAATGTAGGCCGATCCCAGTAAAGTTTTCATTCCCTTTATCCGCCATGTATAACATAATCAATGGTGATCATTTTGAAAATATGTTTGTAACAAGTAGCAAGTAAATAGGATTCTGCTGTTGTTAATGTGTTGTTTATGGTTTCAACACATTTAAATGAATTTGCTTTAACCGCAAAAAAGTTTAGTTCTAGTATCGATATGTTAGCATTTCAATATACCGACAGTATACCTTTTACGGGTCTGTGGGTCATCTATTGTGATTTTGCTGAGATACCAAGAACGTTCGCCACCAGAACCCGAATTGTCATGCCACACTCTGATGTAGTTCAGTTCACCCAGACTTTCTGTTGTTCCCATGATAAAACGTTTGGTACAAGCGTGTTCAAAGCCCTGGGATAAAAGATAATGATATTAGATGTTTGGCATGAATTATTCCATTTTCAAAATTTGAACATAACAATGACATTTTGATTGGCTGAAGGAAACATACCTGTGATTTCCCGTCGCTTAAGATTCTTACTCCGGAGTCTGAATTCTCCCCAGCCACTACAAAACTCACATTTGATTTGGTACCTGACTGACTTCGTAGGCCCGTTGTGACGTTGATGACATAAAAATAGGAATCATATCTATCGGTGTCACTCAAGAAATGTGTCGTCCACTTGAAATAAGAAACATCAGGTAATAAAACTAATCAGTTTATTTTCATAATTTCAGTCTTCGAATTTGGCAACAATATTGAAGAGTTCTATTTATGAGAGGACATAGAAGATTGTCAGAATATAGTTAAGGTCACTAAAAATGTAACTTATATTACCTTATATTTCATAAGAATAAGGATCCTAAAATGACCATAGCTGTTGATAACACAGTTAACAATATAATACCGAACCTTTAATAAATCTTTCCTGTCGTAACGACGAGCGCAGACACAGAGCAACACATAGCAAACCAAGAGACAAGATAACGTTCCATAGACAGCTGCATTTGTAGGATCAAATTTCGACCATACACCACTGAAGTCAATAGTATTCGGAGGAACGAAAAATGTTGTTGCAAATATATTCCCTGTCTCGTCCGAACACCGACAGACCGTCTCGTTCATTGTAGAAAACGGTAGAACCTACGAAAAAAAAAGACATTTCATAATTACTTTCGGTATATTTGATTTCTTTCCAAAACATGATACTTTTAATGTGATATGATATTTGCATGTGAGTATTTACCTCGCAGCCGTTAGATGTCCACAGCGCTCCTTCATCATTCCAAGTGCGGCAGCCGGTGGTAACGATGACCATGGTGAAGTTGACGTCAGCAGGTTCGAATATTTGAGACGAATTGGAAGCCGCAGTCTGATTGGTTGAAGTTTGATTGACGTTTGCTGACCGTCTCCTTCTCATCCTGTTACTGATCTCTGGAAGCGGTGGCGCTGTTAACACATAAACCGTAAATAGTGTACATCATCGCGGTTTTAACTGTAGGAAATATACCCGTAGGCGAATACGTCATTATTTTTCATATCTAAATAGCTAAAAGTTCCAATGGACGGGACAGGGATTGGCGATCCCCGAGAAACAGTTATGCCTGTTAACACTTTTTCCTACAAGATTTAAGTTTGGTCACGATGTGTTCAACTTTTCTTATTTATCACAAGTTTTGCTTTATTCAATGAATTCTTACCTGGAATTGGTTTCAAAGCTACATATCCTTTTCCCGCTTTTAGTACTCTCGCTGGAATAAATATCTTAAATCCGCTTTGATCATCTACCCAATCCCTTATATTCATGCTATAGGACCAGTCAAATGTTGAAGTTGAAGGATATTCAAAGCTCCGAGCAAACACGTCATACAATCCGTAAGAGGCGAAATCAAACGGGTTGAAATTGTCCGGTTGGATATAAAATAGGACAGCATCGTCTCCACTCATGACGTTAAACATAAAATACAACATTTGGTCAGGATCGTCTTTTAGATAAATTGGCTGGTATCTTTTTGCAAAAGCGACACCTTCATTTGAAATTTGCATATCCATAGTGACATTTTTACGGGTGCCGTCGCTCTGTTTGATAGCGATCATGATGCCCTTTGAGGTAATTTGGGTTGACCCAGTGCCATGGTAATGCGGTATCTTGTTGAAGACTGCCGTCTAAAAAAACAATATATTTTTAGAATCAGTTAAAGAGGAAGACATAATTGATGAAGAAACAACTTTTGCTCCGTAAAATAGATAGATGTTGTTTTTTAATGTTCCGATTTTCGTGGTTTTACCATTTCCACAGGAGTATGGAAAGTGAGATTTTTTTTTTGTGGTAGATTCATCTTTTCATTGTATCTAGTTTTTGCGAGTTTACATTATCCTCTAAATTAAAGAAAATAAAAAAAAAAAAAAAAAAACAATAAAAATAAATTTATTTTTTTGTGTCAGGACAAATAATATTACGAACTGTTACTCTTTGTTGTGCTCAATCTGATACACGACTTTTATGACAAAGTTACAACAGATACGTGTTTACCTGAACTTCTAATTCCTCTGATTCGTCAGCCTCCTCTGTCGTGTTACGATTCAACTCCATCCGAATCCCTGTTCTATTAAATCCCGTTGAATTGTTAAGTGTATCACCAGTCATTTTTTGGACGGATAGAATAACATTGTCCCTCTCAATAACCTTTTCTGGTTCACCGGGCAAAAGCGTTTTACCGATAATATCTTGAGAATTTTCTAAAGCATGAACCATTTTTGGAACGGTATCATTTGCCTGAAAACAAGAAAGCGAACATAGGTCTGGTGTCATATCAGCAATACTATCCCTGTAATGCCAATGGAGTCACAAGTATAAAACAGAACAAATACCAGACTGATTCCATTTGTCTGGTAGCCAAGGTTGCATATCGTGATTTGGTAGGTAGGCTTGCAAATTTGAACCAGGTACTATTTTTTCTTTCTTATTGTAAAGTGTAATGTTATTGTATTGATTTTTGCCATTTTATCTTTACAAAGTTTGTGATGAAAACGGGATTCGGTGGTACATTAAAAAAAAAGAAGATATTTGCACATTGCAAAATAACTGATCACATACCATATTTCAACCTTCCGAATCTAGGATTTACCTGTTTAGACCTTTGCCTGACACTTTCCTGTTGCTGAATACGGGTCTCATATATTTCTTGTATGATAGCCTCTCTCTCTTGTAACTCTTCGTCTGTTAACGTGTTGTTGACTGGTGGATTGTTTATGTTGTACTCCAATCGTATGTCCTCTATCAGAATCTGTTTGTCTGGGTCTATCAAAACTTCAGGGACGATTCCAGTAATGGAGGTGTCAATGATATCTAATGTTCCTGTTCACAATAGACACAAAGAGACACTCATGGTTCAGTCAGTATCTGACGGTTCATGTCTATACAGTTTCAACATTTCAATATTTTCCTAACTGCTACAAGCCATATGATGCAATGCCGAGTTGCATGTTCAACTAAGTAAGCTAAAACACAGCAAAACATCTGAATGTTTTATCTTTATTTATACCACTGCTATATTAACGGTATCGAATTGAGAAATGTAGGAATCAATAACAAATAGTTTAAATTCAACATGATAAATTCAAGGAAGTAAATGCAATCGATTATAATATATGGACACGTTCAATTATTATTGCTTAAAGATTCTGGAATTTCGCGTTAAATATTCCCTGCGATATTGGTTATGTTCCTCTTCAAATGATCACTTTCAATCATTGCAACCACGATTCAAATAGTCTTAAATTTCTTACATTTATGATGAATTATATTTAAGTTTCTGATACATTACCCAAGATGCCGTTCATTATGTTGTAAAGATCTTCAACTGGAAATGGTCTCTTGGCGACTAAAGCTTCCAGATCTCTTGTTAATACCTCGGCCGTCTCTACAGCGCCGTCCTGAAAAAATGTGTATCACATAAATATATCTACGTTTGCTATATTGGAGTTTCTTTAAAATCTTTTATAGATTATCTCATATTTTGGAATATTTAATTCAATAATAAAAAAGAACATGCAATTTACTTCTGATCACTATCAAAATAAGAAGAAGAAGAAGAAGAAGAAGAAAAAAAAAAAAAAAATAAAAGAATATCACCGCCATGAAATGGACATAGACATATACACAAACTCTGGGTTCTCTTACCAGTATTGAATCGCTGACAATAGCCATATTTGTCATGCATGTCTTTACATTCTCGATAACACAGTTGGTATCGGCCGAGTTCAATGCTTTGTCCGCCCCGATTGTAACAGATCCTCGCAGTTGTTTCATCAACTCGGCATTTTTCTGGGGTGTATTTATATATAAGGTTATGAATGGTTGATAAAAACAATACTTTTGTAATAACATTATGTAATATCATATAATAGATATATAATAATTTCAGAAAGATATCAACATGATAATTCCTATACAATATCAAAAAAAAAAAAAAAAAAAATTATCTCTTAATTTGTTCAATTCGCATTAATATCATAGTAGTTTACAATATTTTTATTTGGCAATTATAATACTTTAAGTATTAAACATTGACATTATTGAGGCAATCAAACCTACTTGGAAATGTCATTATCGTTTGAAATAACAATCATTAACGGTATCCATCGTGCCGTTAGCAGCAGCAATATGACATTTAGGATGTAAACAATAACTTGTATGTTCTTTACTTAAATTTTCTTATCTTTTTCACTTTGAGATGATTATTTATTTCACGAGGAATCATTGATCAGTAAACAATAAAGAGAGCTGACATATCGTGTAATGTACATACTAAATTTAGAACAGAATATAACTTTTTACGTATGTTATGAAAGATGTATTTATTGTCTTTAACAGTCAAAATAAAAAAAATACCGTAATGTTATCAAATTTATCTAACAAAAATATCAATAAAAGGGCAGAAAAATATTACCAACAGGAAGATTTACATGGGGAAATAGTTAAAGGGAAATGCGCCCATGTGTTTCTGAAGAGAAAGCGTCTCTTGCTTCAGTGACGACGCCCGACATTTAATGCAATTCTTGGTCGGTACACATAAATTTACTACGTTCTTAACTTGAAACAATGTTCAAAGCAATGAACGCCATCGGCATGATAAAATATAAGAAGACACTTACGTTCATCAGTTGATCTTTTGTTGTACTATTTTCGCTGTTGTATCCCTGGTAAGCAAAATAAAGAATCTATGTAAGTCATTGTGTTGTGTCATGGTATGTAAGTAAGTCATTGTGTTGTATCATAGTATGTAAGTAAGACATTGTGTAGTGTCACAGTATGTTAGTAAGTCATTGTGTTGTGTCATAATATGTAAGTAAGCCATTGTGTAGTGTCATAGTAAGTAAGTCATTCTGTAGTGTCACAGTATGTAAGTCATTGTGTTGCGTCATAGTATGTAAATAAGCCATTGTGTAGTGTCATAGTATGTAAGTAAGTCATTGTGTTGTGTCATAGTATGTAAGTCATTGTGTAGTGTCATAGTATGTAAGTAAGTCATTGTTTTGTGTCATAGTATGTAAGTAAGCCATTGTGTTGTGTCATAGTATGTAAGTAAGTCATTGTGTTGCATCATAGTATGTAAGTAAGTCATTGTGTTGTGTCATAGTATGTAAGTAAGCCATTGTGTTGTGTCATAGTATGTTAGTAAGCCATTGTGTTGTGTCATAGTATGTTAGTAAGCCATTGTGTTGTGTCATAGTATGTAAGTAAGTCATTGTGTTGTATCATAGTATGTAAGTAAGACATTGTGTAGTGTCACAGTATGTAAGTAAGCCATTGTGTTGTATCATAGTATGCAAGTAAGACATTGTGTAGTGTCATAGTATGTAAGTAAGCCATTGTGTTGTGTCATAGTATGTAAGTAATTGTGTTGTGTCATAGTATGTAAGTAAGTCATTGTGTAGTGTCATAGTATGTAAATCATTGTGCTGTGTCACAGTATGTAAGCCATTGTATAGTGTCATAGTATGTAAGTAAGACATTGTGTTGTGTCATAGTATGTAAGACATTGTGTTGTGTCATAGTATGTAAGTAACACATTGTGTTGTGTCAGAGTATGTTAGTAAGTCATTGTGTTGTGTCATAATATGTAAGTAAGCCATTGTGTAGTGTCATATGTAAGTATTGTGTTGTGTCAGTAAGTCATTGTGTAGTGTCACAGTATGTAAGTCATTGTGTTGCGTCATAGTATGTAAATAAGCCATTGTGTAGTGTCATAGTATGTAAGTCATTGTGTTGTGTCATAGTATGTAAGTAAGCCATTGTGTAGTGTCATAGTATGTAAGTAAGCCATTGTGTAGTGTCATAGTATGTAAGTAAGCCATTGTGTTGTGTCATAGTATGTAAGTCATTGTGTTGTGTCATAGTATGTAAATAAGCCATTGTGTAGTGTCATAGTATCTATGTAAGTCATTGTGTAGTGTCATAGTATGTAAGTCATTGTGTTGTGTCACAGTATGTAAGTCATTGTGTTGCGTCATAGTATGTAAGTAAGCCATTGTGTAGTGCCATAGTATGTAAGTAAGTCATTGTGTAGCGTCATAGTATGTAAATAAGTCATTGTGTTGTGTCATAGTATGTAAGTCATTGTGTTGCGTCATAGTATGTAAATAAGCCATTGTGTAGTGTCATAGTATGTAAGTAAGTCATTGTGTTGTGTCATAGTATGTAAGTAAGTCATTGTGTTGTGTCATAGTATGTAAATAAGCCATTGTGTAGTGTCATAGTATCTATGCAAGTCATTGTGTAGTGTCATAGTATGTAAGTCATTGTGTAATGTCATAGTATGTAAGTAAGTCATTGTGTTGTGTCATAGTATGTAAATAAGCCATTGTGTAGTGTCATAGTATCTATGCAAGTCATTGTGTAGTGTCATAGTATGTAAGCCATTGTGTTGTGTCATAGTATATTAGTAAGTCATTGTGTAGTGTCATAGTATGTAAGTAAGCCATTGTGTTGTGTCATAATATATATGTAAGCAATTGTGTTGTGTTATAGGATGTAAGTAAGTCATTGTGTTGTGTCATAGTATGTAAGTAAGTCATTGTGTAGTGTCATAGTATGTACGTAAGTCATTGTATTGTGTCATAGTATGTAAGTAAGTCATTGTGTAGTGTCATAGTATGTAAGTAAGCCATTGTGTTGTGTCATAGTATGTAAGTAAGTCATTGTGTAGTGTCATAGTATGTAAGTAATGTAAGTAAGTCATTGTGTTGTGTCATAGTATGTAAGTAAGCCATTGTGTTGTGTCATAGTATCTATGTAAGCCATTGTGTTGTGTCATAGTATGTTAGTAAGCCATTGTGTTGTGTCATAGTATGTAAGTCATTGTATAGTGTCATAGTATGTAAATAAGTCATTGTGTTGTGTCATAGTATGTAAGTAAGCCATTGTGTTGTGTCATAGTATGTAAGTAAGTCATTGTGTTGTGTCACAGTATGTAAGTAAGTCATTGTGTTGTGTCATAGTATGTAAGTAAGTCATTGTGTAGTGTCATAGTATGTAAGTAAGTCATTGTGTTGTGTCATAGTATGTAAGTAAGTCATTGTGTTGTGTCATAGTATGTAAGTAAGCCATTGTGTTGTGTCATAGTATGTAAGTAAGCCATTGTGTTGTGTCATAGTATGTAAGTAAGTCATTGTGTTGCGTCATAGTATGTAAGTAAGTCATTGTGTTGTGTCATAGTATGTAAGTAAGCCATTGTGTTGTGTCATAGTATGTAAGTAAGTCATTGTGTAGTGTCACAGTATGTAAGTAAGCCATTGAGTAGTGTCATAGTATGTAAGTAAGCCATTGAGTAGTGTCATAGTATGTAAGTAAGCCATTGTGTTGTGTCACGGGTATCTAGGTAAGTCATTGTGTAGTGTCAAAGTATATTATCGCTGTATATTGTCATAATATCAACACAAGTCATTACATATTATCATTAATTATATATTTATGAATATACTTATACACTCCACTCATATGTTGTACATACTCCTTTTTCATCTACGATTTTCTGTAGTCAAGCAACTGAAATTTGAATAATGATTGCACGTATTATGAACAGAAATTACTTGTTTTTGGTTTTTTAATTTTTTCAACATGTATCTATACATACAATAATTTCTAGTTTCGCTGGTTTATACTTAGGGAATAGGAATTGTGCATCCGTAAAGTGCATATACTTACAGAAACACTGGCGAGGAAAGCTCCAGTCGATCCTATAAACTGTACCAATGCTACTGTATTGCCCCCGCCTTCTAGGGGTAGAAAATGCCGTTCATATACAGTAAACAACTCGTTTAAAGTGCCTTCGTCATCATCGCCACTTGGAACTAAGGACTCATTACGTTTCACCTGGTTAACATAAACGTTTCATGTGATATACATCCTTGTATATGACAGTTTTAATAAGTCGTTTTTCTTACTCTTTTGTTTTCATTTAAGGCTATATGATGGATTCATGTATTTTGTGTTTAGTTTCCTAACACTATTAAGACACCTAATCATAACAGTAAAAAGTGATTTAAAAAGTAGCTAAATATCAATAACATTTTGCTGCGCTAAGAAACCTACTGTTGCAACTGCATCCCTATTCTCCGCATAGTCTCCATAGTTGTCACGGATCCGAACTAAAATAGTTACTTGGTAATTGAATTCACTTTCTCCCAACTGTAGGTGAAGTTCCGTGGCGGAATTTTCATCTACGAAAACAAAAGATAAAAGCATGGCGTAGATTTCATTACTATGTCTTCCTTTCTTTGTGTTATTTCTTTGTTGTATTTCAGTTTATGTCGCTCAATGGTTATTGTTTTTCTCTTTCGCCTCGAAAATAATGAAAATAAATCTGACACTTTTTAAAGATAATATGTTTTGTCTTTTTCCTACAATTTGCGAAAATATGAACCATAAAATCATTTTCACAGTACATAGGATGGAATCTATCATTTTCACTCTTCATATTATTTTTGAAACCCATTCTTTCGTTGTTTCCTTATTCTAATTCCTCTATTAGCAGGATGAAGAGCTTCTTCGAGTATTTATGATGTATTTGAAATTGACAAATTTACATATCATCACTTTCAAATTATTCAACGATTATCTGTCGTTTTGAAAACATTCTAGTTAATGAAAGGGCGAAAGCGTATTACAGGTTCAGATTGGGCGAAATATACATAAGTGAACGCAATAAGGTACATTAGAACCACAATAGTGAATTATGATGCATCATTCAATCGTTTCAGCCTTCTAGGATTCGCCAGCGATGCAAAGTCCTAAATTTTGAAACCAAGGATGAGGCTGAGGGAAATATAGAAATCGCTAGCACTCTAATAACTTACTTCCCCTGAAAAGGTGAGACTGGATGGTTTTCACGGTGTCGTTAACCCTTCTCTGGACTTCCTGAATATACTCATACGAGAGAGGTACTTCTAGATCGTCTGTCGGGTCTCTGGTTAATCTAAAGCCTTCATCCTTCCATTCGTCGCAATTCACCGAAAACGTAGTCACCATTCCAATACCTGTCAATCAAAATTCATTTCTGCTTTTATCATTGATCCGTGACAGTGACTTGGTACCAACCAAGAGTACTTCAGCAATTAATGGATCGCGAATGGAATCAACTAATTACTGTAAACGTACTTAACTTCAGTTTAGAAATTATAACTACACACAATTATCACACTGTAACTACACACAATTATCACACTGTAACTACACACAATTATCACACTGTAACTACACACAATTATCACACTGTAACTACACACAATTATCACAGTGTAACTACACACAATTATCACATAACTACACACAATTATCACAGTGTAACTAAACACAATTATCACATTGTAACTACACACAATTATCACAGTGTAACTACACACAATTATCACACTGTAACTACACACAATTATCATACTATAACTACACACAATTATCACAGTGTAACTACACACAATTATCACATTGTTACTACACACAATCATCACACTGTAACTACACACATTTTTCACACTGTAACTACACACAATTATCACACTGTAACTACACATACTTATCATACTATAACTACACACAATTATCACACTGCAACTACACACAATTATCACACTGTAACTACACACAATTATCACACTGTAACTACACACACACTGTAACTACACACAACATCACACTGTAACTACACACAATTATCACACTGTAACTACACACAATTATCACACTGTAACTACACACATTATCACATGCTACACACACATAGTAACTACACACAATTATCACATTGTAACTACACACAATCATCACATTGTTACTACACACAATTATCACATAGTAACTACACACAATTATCACAGTGTAACTACACACAATTATCACACTGTAACTACACACAATTATCACACTGTAACTACACATAATTATCATACTATTACTACACACAATTATCAGTCATCACGTTGTAACTACACACAATTATCACATAGTAACTACACACAATTATCACAGTGTAACTACACACAATCATCACATAGTAACTACACACAATCATCACACTGTAACTACACACAATCATCACATAGTAACTACACACAATCATCACATAGTAACTACACACAATCATCACAGTGTAACTACACACAATCATCACATAGTAACTACACACAATCATCACATAGTAACTACACACAATCATCACATAGTAACTACACACAATCATCACATAGTAACTACACACAATCATCACAGTGTAACTACACACAATTATCACATAGTAAATACACACAACCATCACATAGTAACTACACACAATTATCACATTGTTACTACCCACAATTATCACATAGTAACTACACACACACACATTATCATCACTGTAACTACACACACACATGTACTACACACAATTATCACATTGTAACTACACACAATTACACATGTAACTACACACAATTATCACACTGTAACTACACACAATTATCACATAGTAACTACACACAATTATCACACTGTAACTACACACAATTATCATACTATACCTACACACAATTATCACACTGTAACTACACACAATTATCACACTGTAACTACGCACAATCATCACATAGTAACTACACACAATCATCACAGTGTAACTACACACAATCATCACATTGTTACTACACACAATCATCACAGTGTAACTACACACAATCATCACATAGTAACTACACACAATCATCACATAGTAACTACACACAATTATCACACATGTAACTACACACAACTACACACAATCACATGTAACTACACACAATACACACAATTATCACACTGTAACTACACACAATTATCACACTGTAACTAAACACAATTATCAAACTGTAACTACACATAATTATCACATGTAACTAAACACAATTATCACACTGTAACTAAACACAATCATCACACTGTAACTACACACAATTATCACACTGTAACTACACACAATTATCACAGTGTAACTACACACAATTATCACAGTGTAACTACACACAATTATCACATAGTAACTACACACAATCATTACATAGTAACTACACACAATTATCACAGTGTAACTACACACAATTATCACATAGTAACTACACACAATCATCACACTGTAACTACACACAATCATCACACTGTAACTACACATAATCATCACATTGTTACTACCCACAATCATCACATAGTAACTACACACAATTATCACACTGTAACTACACACATCACACTGTAACTACACACAACATCACATGTAACTACACACAATCATCACACTGTAACTACACACAATCATCACATAGTAACTACACACAATCATCACATAGTAACTACACACAATCATCACAGTGTAACTACACACAATCATCACATTGTAACTACACACAATCATCACAGTGTAGCTACACACAATTATCACATAGTAACTACACACAACCATCACATAGTAACTACACACAATTATCACATTGTTACTACACACAATTATCACAGTGTAACTACACACAATCATCACACAGTAACTACACACAACCATCACATAGTAACTACACACAACCATCACATAGTAACTACACACAATTATCACATACTGTAACTACACACAATCATCACATAGTAACTACACACAATCATCACATAGTAACTACACACAATTATCACAGTGTAACTACACACAATCATCACATGGTAACTACACACAATCATCACATAGTAACTACACACAATTATCACAGTGTAACTACACACAACCATCACATAGTAACTACACACAATTATCACAGTGTAACTACACACAACCATCACATAGTAACTACACACAATTATCACAGTGTAACTACACACAATCATCACATAGTAACTACACACAATTATCACACTGTAACTACACACAATTATCACAGTGTAACTACACACAATCATCACATAGTAACTACACACAATCATCACATAGTAACTACACACAATCATCACATTGTAACTACACACAATCATCACATAGTAACTACACACAATTATCACATAGTAACTACACACAATCATCACACTGTAACTACACACAATTATCACATAGTAACTACACACAATTATCACACTGTAACTACACACAATTATCACAGTGTAACTACACACAATCATCACAGTGTAACTACACACAATGATGACAATGTAAATATACATAATCCTCACAATATAATTACACATTGGACTATTTGCATCAATATATGCACATCAATATTACAACTTACAGTCCTCACGATGATGGGAGACAGATTCCTCAATATATCTCATTTAAATCCTTATAATTACAATGATATTATTACCACCAAACAAAATTTTCCTATTGAATTCATTTTGAAAACAAATTATGACCTTTATAAAATTTCTGCGAATGTTTTTTGCATTAATTAACATATGGTATATGAATACATGTACAAAGTATAAACCGACCTTGGATTGGGTCCACTTTACAGTGTCCTCCGTAAGGCTTCATATTTGTTAGGAAATCTAACCCGATCAGTGTACTTTCCGGGAATTCATCAGATGTGACTGTCACTTCTATAGTGTAGACAGATCCTTCCTGTAGTACGTCTTCAGCTAGCACGAAGGAACTTTGGTTTGTTCCTAGTAAACAGAAGTGTGTTTGAGATTTACATAATGAAACATAATAAAAATAAAACGTACATTCCTCAACGAAGCTTGAGCGAAGGGAATGTTTAACATGTGTATTCGATGTCAGTTTCATAATAGTTAACCAATGAGTTTTCGCAGAAGACCTAATCTGTCTTTAGAAGTATATATGACCGATGTTCAAGATGGCTGCTGGGAGGTTTGTTTTGGGAATTTTGGGAACGCACATTAGAAGTATCATGTGCTTCCGTGTGGATCATTAAGCGTGATTGATATACAATACATGTCATAATTTACAGTTATTATGAAAGAGGCGAAAATCCAAGTTGGTAACATAGAGCGACATTAAATTCCGGACCTTCATCACAGCTATGAAAATATCGCTCTACATTTTGCAGAAGATGAACCCGACCACACCTTCTGATTCGTCTTATACGTTTAAATGAATGTATGTAAAAAACATCATTTATTGTATTTCGCCCAAGTATAATCATAAATGGACGCTTGTAGCCATATTGAGTCCAGTTGCAAACATACATGAGAGACAAACATGTTGCTAAAAGTTTCCCTACGAAACCACATAAAAACCAGACGATACAATTAAAACACCTTTCTACACTGCACGGACATTTACAAATGTTTTACTCCACCATTCGTTTTCTCTTGCTAGACCTCTTTGAATTAGTATAGCAGCATTTTTACCAGGCGGTATTATCTTGATCTTTCCAATATATTTTAAAAGCATACGGGACAACCAGCAATGCCAACATGTATGGATGATAAATTCATATTTGAACAATCAAAAATGTATTTATATATTAGTAATTTTTGTTACTGACCAAAGCCACAATACAACAACTAATTTGAGTAATTCTTGATTAAATTAAATGATCTGGCCACACAGGGACATTGCACAAGGCTGTACAGAAATATACACTATTGCACATCCAATACAAGCTGTCTGGAGTTATCTCCCCCAGCTTAAAGCTTAAGATACGTTAAGTAAACATTTCAATTATATCGAAGACTATAACATTATTAATCCTTGAATAACTTAAAACGGATAATGGTATCATTTGTATGTATGTTAGAAAATATTTCTTGGCAGTTTAATAAATGATGCAAATAATATGCAAATTATATGCAAATATACTGGTGCCTCAGATATGCGAGAGTCAAACTTTGATGCTGACTAACATGAACTTCGATGGAAACAGGCGTGGCCGGAGAAATAAAACGAAGAACACATTTCCATTGGTCTTATAAAATGTACTGATATTTAAAAACACACACAGGCAAAAAACGCTGTTAACAGGTAATTCTTAAACCTTATTGGGTTTACAGCAATTGCGAAACAAGTGAGCTATCAGCTTATATTGATCGATCTTGTTGGCCCGGATGGGGTCTTACTGTTGGAGGAACCCTTAGTAACCCGAGAAATCTATGTAGTCGGGTAGGTGAGCCCCGATTTTTTTTTCAACTCCGCTTTTGGAATCGAAGACATACCTTAAGTGAATGCATTTTCGTTATCACTGTACCACTTCACCATCCCCCCCCCTTTTTTTTATCGAAATCTTAAATCAACACCGTAGTTAGACATTGCGATATTTTGATATATCAATTTATAAATACTTACTACCAGTTAGCTTGTAATACTAATAATGATGATCATAAAAGTACAGCTGTTATCAACGAAACGTTAAAAAAACACGGACGGCTAATTTTTTTCACTATAAAAATAATTAGTTTTTGAACATTTTTATTGTGTAATACTTACCAATGTATGTCTGTGCTGGGGATAGGTTAACAAGTTGTGATTTCCCGTTTACGACCTTTTTCAAATGCCACTCATATGTAAGATGGTCCAGTTGGATACAGTTGTGGCACGTGACCACTGCTTTAAGTGTACTCTGTATGATGACTTTATCTCGGCAATTTATTTTACACCTGTAATATGTAAGTTACATTATAAAGACAGACAGACAGAGATCAATCGCGAAAAAAAACAGTATTGCATAATTCCTATATAACAGATCTCCGTCCAGGTGTATAACAATTCTAGTGCATAGTAAGACAAAATACTGTATATTCTGCTACATAAAGTTCTTCTTTGTATCTTCGCAAAAATAGTAAGATTCTGCGTTATCTGAATTGATGTTTTGTCATACCTGAAGATATAAGCTCACAAATGACCAATCAAAATGATGGTTTCTATTAAGTGCCTTTAAAGATCATAGCTTTTTTGTTGTTGTGGTCCATATTTCCTATGTAAGTAATTTTTTCTTGGTTTTCTTCTTCTTGAATGTTTTAAAGATCTTCATGTAAATAATTATCATTTTTTCCCAAACTTTTACAAGGCTGTTTTGGTTTGTAGTTCGAATTAAAATGTTCATGAACTATTCTCGAACCTCATGGAAGACCTTCATTCCTTATCTCTTCGCAAGCACAGAGATCCACAAGATGACGGTAAATTTTATAATGAATAAAAACATCATTGTAAAATCATGCTTCATTTCATGACAAGATAGTTTCAGAGAATTCGTTCACAATTGAATAACGGAAAATAAAAATTAGAAAAAAAAAAAAAAACAAAAAACAAAAAACAATGACACAGTCAATGTGAAAACTCACTTTATGTGTAGAATCGGTCTTGAGCCTTGCGCAACCAAGATCATCTGCATAAAAACTGCTGGCGAGGTAAAGTGTTCCTCAACCTTGACGATGATCAGATAGCCTTGATAAGAGGCAAAGTCAGTCGTGTTCAAAATAGCCTTTCCCTTCTCAACTATTGAAAAGATGTCATGGCAGTTTCTTGAGTCGTTAGCCATCATGCTGTTTCCGCCCGAGTTATTTTCAAACTCTTCAATGCCACCAATGACATTAAATTCTTGACGGAGTTCAGCGAACGTTGACACAGGATATCTAACAAACATAATAATAAACCCTTAATTATCATTTTTATTGTCATGTATCGCAAAATAACAATATTTTATCAAAATGTAACTATTGAAATAAAGAAATGAAAACTTTCTTCATAACTTTTGATTTAAATATATTTCATTGCACACAAGTAGCAATAGGATTGGGTTTAAAACTTATATATAGAGCCCTTTCCAAACATATTAATACACACACATTATATTTACAAGGTGGCAGTATGATATAATAACAATGAAACAACTATAAACAAGTTAAGAGAAAGAGGGGGGCGGGTAGGGGGGGATGAGGTGTATAACACGAGCTTTGTATGTTTAGAATACTTTGTATATATGTAGAGCATGCATCTGCTCCTTCTCCACGGAAGCGAAACAGGTGATACACTGTCCACGTGCCTCAACTCACAACTTGTCTTCGTAACTTCAGTGCATATACTTGAAATTTTATATTTTCTTTTATTGAAGATGTAAGCTCTAGTATCGTCCAATCAAAATTACATTTTTTAGCTCTTTTTCAAATACCATGGATGCTCTGTTCTGATGGTAACGTCGCCAGAGAATCGACACCAGTCGATTGGACAATGCCCGGCGACGAGTAGAATCACGGAGACGTAAAACCATCATCACCATCATGTATATATATGTACATATTTCTACGCGAGTTATATTTTTCTGTATCATGGTCTTTGTATTTTTGTAATATTTAATGAACATCCTTCTTTGGGTTTTTTTTTCGCCAAGTTTCATCGATTTGGAGCTCGAATTGAGACTTTGGTGTGCTAGGAGTATGACGTCATAACTTTATGTTTCACATGGTTGGTTTTCTGTATTATTCGCTTCTAAATCTCAATGTTACTTTTGTTGATGCAAAAGTACAATAATTTTAATATTTAATAATGTCTTCAGTAATAACACATATATTAAAAAATGATATTTTAGTATATTTTACGTGTGCGCAGCACATCACATGTTTACAAGCAAAATGGCCAAATTGCAGACATGTTAAGAACAGATAAAAAACAAGAAAGCTGACTAGCTTTTTCGCGGACACTACTCACTCATTATAACTTCGTAGTTCGCGACAAAATATAGTCTATTTAAAAAAAATCTTTATAAATATGTTAAAATTGAAATAAATCTCAATGTAAATTTACTTTCATATTCACATTGAAAATGTTACTTATTCATGTCACTAAAGAAAAAAATGGCTATAAAACCTTCAAAGAGAGTTTAACATGTGACAAGTTGCTATGCGATTGAAAATATGGCGGTAACTTAAAATTGTCGCTGTTGATGACACGAATCCATTTGAAATTTCAGCTAGGGATTGGGTGTGGTCTCTGATTAGGGTCATTTGCGTTGCATTGTTGACTGACTTATATGGAATTGAACGTTTACCATGAAAATGAAGGTCTTATCGTAAACGACCCCTTCTGATGCCTGGTTTTGTGGTTTTTGTATGGGGCTTTATGATATGTCAGTTTTATCAAATGATTTGTGTTCTCTCATTTCATTGGCGTGAGTCTTCAAAAGTTATCAATGAGACATTTCTCAATACAAAATGTAATAAATTGTATCACGCACAATGTTCGAAAAAAAAAAACACCTGTGGTTGTGAAAGGTCAAAAGTTATTGCCTGGTACGTAAAAAAGGCGACTCATTTTATAAAAGACATTTTATTTGGTTTGTTGATAAATTCCTGTTGTATGCTGGACTGTGCGACTGTTATTAAAGTACCAAGAATCGATAATATTCGTGGGACTCCGATTTGGAGGTTGAAAAAGTGAAAAAGTGAAAAAAAGTTGACATAATTATTTGCGAATCAAAATTTTTCGTTGATTTCATGGATAATTTTAAGAGACGAATTCGTATATTTACGATTCACGATTTATGATTTAATTAATTTTTTTGTCACCATCTACCCACAAAGTCGCGGTAGTACTCTTTTGACATTCACGAAATTTGAGTCCCTCGAAAGTACATTTTTTTTACAGTAACCAAGGGGAAAAAACCGTTGATTTCCTATAATGATTTTACAGCATAGATTTGCTCACTCGTTGGGTATGGAATGCATTTCACGAAGAAAATAAAATAAGACAATTTTGAAAGGTGTAATATGCACTACATGTCTTACTAATAAAACATGTCATATACATCTAGAATGGGTTACATGTTACAAAAAATATCTGCACAAAAGAACACTCCAGCGCATGACATCGTCTTTGGTGTTGAACTTAAGTGACGTTTTGTTTGAGAAAAAAGACAGCATCATTTGAAGTTGCTGTTCAAATTAATAACAAAGTATTTGTTTCTGTATCTAGTCTATTTGTACAAATTATCTTATCAGTTTTCAAATAAACGTGTAGGAAAAACAAATTTTGCTTACTTTCGTAACCTCAATATAAAACAAATGCGAAAATAGGTTTGTTATAGCTCTTGTCATGCTTTTTAAAATACGGTATTGAAATGTTATTCAAAGGAAAAACACTTCGAATATAATTGTGATAATATATTTTTTCATAAAACATGAATAATTCTTCAAAAACGCTTTCGATAAATGTGTCAATTGCTTGTTGGTATTCTTTACGGATATTCGCCCCTTCTTGTTGAGCCTCTTAAAGATGAACATGTGAATGGGATTCTTTGCATTCAGATAAGACCAAGACATGAACATGGCAAACAGATTCCCTGCATTTTCATCGTTACACAATTTTACAATGGGCTTCAGATAGATATGGAAAAGATGGGAATTGAATGCATTTAACATAACTATATTTTATCGATTTCATCAGAATGAAACGATCTGAGAACGACGAAAAAAGTGAAGCTTGAAATGTTACTTCTGAAAACAGGAATATACAGAGACAGTTTACTCACCGATAACAGAAGAAAGTGAAATTGAGCTCTTGTATTTGTCCAATACCTCGTTCATAGCTGTATGACTCAGACGCAGCATCAATATCGACTGTCCCGGGATTGACAATGCGTTCGACCCCGCCTGATATGAAGGCAAATGGGGTCGGTCGAATAAACTGAAGATATGAATTCTCAATGGCCCACGTTTCATCCAATGTCACGTTCAAAGAAACCTTATGTAATCCAGGACCCATTGAGGCTACCTCAAACCTATATGTTCCCAAGTTATTTTTATAAGATTCTGTGACGAGTGTTGTATTTGAATCAGGACCATCATCATATTTGTATACTTTCCAGTGAAATTTTGGATTTTTGTCATAGCATCGGACTGGCATTCGGTTAGACAGATCTGTTTGAACTGCTGTTGAAATTTTCATAGGATGATTCGGTCTAGCGTACTGCCAGGCGAACATTCCACTATAGAAAAAACACTCGTTTATGACACGCACTTCAGTAATCATCTCGATAGAAGTAACAAGATTGAAACAGCTCACGTTGACTGTATGGGTACCAAACGTCAGGTAGTTATATTTGAACTTGAGTGGGGTTTCGTTTGTGATGTTCTGTGTGATTTGCCTTTCATCGGTATCAATGAAATCATCCATTTGTATGACGCAAGTGATCATAGGCAACGGTCTGAGTGTGACGGTGAAAGAGAGAGTAATTTCACCGGGAGGCATTGGTATTGATGTGTTCGACAATGCTAATTCTGCACCATCAAATGAATAGTCTGTGTTTAAGGGGTAAGGTAAATACACTCTTTCATAAAATGAATCACTTCGAACAACCAAAGCAGGCACATATGTTCCGACATTGCTATATTTGAACGTTATCTCTGCATTATCAAGGACAGTTGATTTTTTTACATAATGATTTTGCTCCATGTCAAAATCTAAGTAGTAGTCAGCCGGTTCTGATGGTCCGGAAACTGTGAAAACGAAATCGTCCGAAGTACCAAGAAAGCCTTCGTATTTGTTCACAGAAAACAAACTGATTCCCAATGTTATGTTTCTCATGTCCATGGTGTAACTTTCAATCGGTGACATCAGATCAACCACAACGTGATGAACTTTTCTTTCTGTGTACCTGTGGGACTTAATATCTCTGATAGGCTCAAAACTTGTCTTCTTTCCATCCCCGAAGTCCCATGACATTTGTATGTCTGGAGGTAGTCTAGAACATTCGAAAAGAGTGATTAAGAAATCAACTATAACGCCATCTGTAGAGACGGCACCTATGTCATCAGCACTCCTATCAATGGTCATGTTCATCATCACCATGTCTATGAAAGTTAATTTAAAATCTGAAAGTGTAAAATTTCTCACTGATACATGGGAAATTTTCGACACTGAACTCACCAAATTATAGCACGTGAAATTAATGGTTTTCAATCCTGGTGTTAGGTATTCGATATATTTGGTGATAGGTGACCCGTAAGCAAAATTAGTTTTTATTGGAGGAAATGAATCCATTGTTGTGGATGAATCCATTGTTGTGAATGAATCCATTGTTGTGAATGAATCCATTGTTGTGAATGAATCCATTGTTGTGGATGAATCCATTGTTGTGGATGAATCCATTGTTGTGTTTATTTGAGCTGTAGTTTGTTCCGTTGTTAACAGTTCGGTTGTTCGTGGTGGGCTTGTTGTTTGATAGTCCGTTGTAGTCGTGTTGGATATTGATGCTTCTGTTGGTTGTATCAGTTCATACCCTTCTTCCCCGAAGTCAAATTTACAATATACATCTGTTGGTGATAGGACCGTGTTATCAATCCCCAAAGAAACGGTGTGTAGCCCGTTCGGTATAGGGATTTCTTCACTTTGCGGTGTGAGAAATATACTTTCGTCGATGATAGGTCGCTGAATTGTTATAGACAATTTAGAGAAGCTGTAGTGAAATGGATTCCATGCTATCAATTTTACTACATATTTTCCGGGTTCCGGATATGAATATGTCCAAGGGGATGTGTCCAAAGGCTCCGAGTAAAGCATATCGGGTGAATTAACCTTCTCATCACCATTGCCATAACGGATGATGTACTGGAAGGTGAACCCTGCATGCTTTGCAAAAGAAAATGTTATCACTTCGTTGGTTTTTGCAACAACAGTGGATGTATTTAGTACTGCTTCTATGGTATCCCAGATATACACAAATGTCCTTATATTGATTTCATTCAGTTCTGCATAGATTCGGAAAGTTGCAGTATAGTTCCCTTGCGATTTGTATCCATGGGAAACAGCCAGTCCGTCGGTTTTAATAGTGCCAATACTATCTCCTATATTCTGTTCCAGAGTAGTGTTGTCACCAAAGTCAGATTCCAACCACACGTTTCCCATTGGTTCCAAGGCTGACGAGTTGAGAAGGAATTGAAATTCAACATTTTCTAATGGACTAGGTCGTAGAGACGAATAGAATTCTTGAAGCGTAAACCCATTTACCGTATACTGCGCTGTAATATTGACCGCCTGCTCGAGAGTGACTAAGTTATTGCTTGCTATGACTTTGATTCCCGATGTTGGAGAAAGGAAAGTGAAGTTGAAGGTAGTTTCTCTGAGTTGTCCTTGGTAGTCTTCCACCTGCACTTTCTCTTCTTCGATATACCATTCCAGCATCACATTAGATCCACTATCCATTGTTATAAAGAATGGAACTGTGTCACCTACTTCCACAACAGCTGATGACGCCACATTTATCTAAAAAAGAGCACCTGATGTTTTAAAAGTCCACAAAAACTACCTGCCAACAGACGGTTTGCGCGATGATCAGCTGACCTAAGCTAATAAAGGGACAGCTTCTTAATTGTATGATAAGATTTCTTTTACATATTAACAGCCCTCCTAGTTCTTTTTATGGAAGAATATTGTTCTAATTTTGGAACATTGAAATGCATGCACTTGACCTGTTGAAAGAATTGAAGAAGAAGAAACAGTACGCCTTGATGAGTTCCTTTTGAATTGTTTCCATTGCCGTTATTATTATTTTTTTTGCATTGATTTTACTCACTTTCAAATTTCTTTTCGAACTACAGGTTTTGCAGCCTCTTGTTGATATATTCCGAATATATCTTTATTGTTAAAAATACACAATTATAATATTTGTATCTCAGTAATGCAACAGAAAAAATGACAAAAATGACGTAACATACCTGAAAGTCAGTGATATTTTCTTCGTAGTAGATAACCGCTTGAAAGGAATCATTTCCATTCAAGGGTAACAACTCTATCATAAATTCATATGTGCCAAAGTCAGAGATGTCGTTTGACCACACTGTTATTGATTCCGTTTCAAGTGCACCCGTAATGACTGTTCCAGTATTGAGTCTGCCTTGTAGTGAAATCGGTGTGCCCTCTGAATATGACACCTTGAACGTGACGTTACCTCCCTCAGCCAAATACCCAGTGTCGCTGGTTTGTATGTAAATTGATGCTGCAATGAGAGATATTACAATTTCATTTTCTGTTGACAGAGAGTTGAGATTTAGCTGGGATTATTGATTTTAATCTTCAAAGGTATATGGTATTTTTCTTTCTTTTATTGATAGTATTTCGTTAATCCAATCTAGGTTCTACTCCGATAATGTACGCCCAAGAATGAAGAAATAGTGGCAATTGAAATACGTTTACTAATTCAATCGCATTAAGATATTGGGCAACTATACTGCACGTTCCGTTAGTAAAATCCATTTGGATACGAACTAGTAATTATGCTGTGTCGCTTGAAATATATGTATATATTTATAATTCAAAAGTCATGAAGAATATGTTT
The DNA here is from genome assembly GCF_031769215.1 of Ylistrum balloti. Lineage (NCBI taxonomy): Eukaryota > Metazoa > Mollusca > Bivalvia > Pectinida > Pectinidae > Ylistrum > Ylistrum balloti. Next base: position 626,894 of record NW_026782239.1, read on the forward strand.
CTCATGTTCGACCGACCAATTGCTGATTATAAATAAACTAGTTAAATAGATTTGCTATGGAATTTAAAAAGGGCACAATTTTCATAAATTACTTCTACATTAGAAACAAATAAAACTATATCACCATCCTCTATTAGAATTAATTCGTTAGATTAGCGTTTTAAAATCTAAATGTCTATGCCAGCATATCATCAGAATTTATGCGTTTTATTGGATACACGTATACATATTGCATTTATTGAAAGAAAAATATTGAAACCAAACTTTTGTTCATATACTTTAATTGTCTATTGTAAAATTGTCTGCATTATGAAAATTACGAAATTGATCTAATCATGGGGCTGCTGCACTCCCCGTCTAGATTGTGACTTTTCTTTATCAGTTTGGATTTTCCTTAGTCGCCTCCTAGGCTTTAAATATTAAACCCTCAGCATCACCGACGAGTCCTAGAGAAGGACAAAACAGCTGTATGATTCAGTTTAATTCATTGTTTGGCTCTACTGTATCTCAATTCTAAATTATGAAAGGGTGCTTGAAATGAATATTTCACAGTAGTGTACAATTACAAAAAAAAAAAAAAAAAAAAAAAACTAAGGTAAATGAAGAATGTTGGGTATTGTTGATCTACTTTGGTGTCATTGACATCGGTAATGATAATATCTAGTAAATGAAACATATCCAGGGATGACATATCACCTTCATATATAAAAAACACAATAACATTTAGTCATTGTTAACACAATACATGATAGACAAAAGACCTTACAGTAAAACATCGAATGATTGGCATTGGCGAAAAGGAGGTCGAAATGAATATTGATTTATCGATTTATCAAACCATTACGTCGGTGACAAAACTTCTCATCTGTGTTTGCGTTCTACTTGTTCATGTATGTTTGGTTTATTTTATAGCAAAACTAATTTGATAATGAGAACGATTAGCATATGTAAGATTAAACAAACGACATACAAGTGAATAACACCTTTCAATACAAATTAAGTGTTAGATTCATTAAAGTCAAATAATCAAACAAACTACATCATACAGCTGTTACGTCTTTTTGGACTCGTCAGTGATGCTCAGAGCCTAAATTTTGAATCATTAGAAGCGACAGAGAAAGCCCCAAAGTGATCGAAAGAAAAGTCAAAATCTAGATAGGAAAATGCACTAACCCCATACTTCAATAAATGCCGTAATGTTCATATATCTGATGATTTTAGAACAACGTCAAGTACATGCGTATATTCCAGTATAAATTTCTGCATTAGATGATTTGGTCGATTGCTTGATATTGTATCTTCATTATAATTCTCAATTACTTTATGCACAAGTTCTACTTCATTTACGATCCTAAACAAATCTCATCATAAAATATGTATTGATAATCTTAGACGCAGGACCATTCTAGCGTCATTAATCTTAGACGTGAAACCATTCTAGCGTCATTAATCTTAGACGCAGGACCATTCTAGCGTCATTAATCTTAGACGTGAAACCATTCTAGCGTCATTAATCTTAGACGCAGGACCATTCTAGCGTCATTAATCTTAGACGTGAGATCATTCTAGCGTCATTAATCTTAGACGTGAAACCATTCTAGCGTCATTAATCTTAGACGTGAAACCATTCTAGCGTCATTAATCTTAGACGCAGGACCATTCTGGCGTCATTAATCTTAGACGCAGGACCATTCTAGCGTCATTAATCTTAGACGTGAGATCATTCTAGCGTCATTAATCTTAGACGTGAAACCATTCTAGCGTCATTAATCTTAGACGCAGGACCATTCTGGCGTCATTAATCTAAGACGCAGGACCATTCTAGCGTCATTAATCTTAGACGTGAAACCATTCTAGCGTCATTAATCTTAGACGCAGGACCATTCTGGCGTCATTAATCTTAGACGCAGGACCATTCTAGCGTCATTAATCTTAGACGCAGAACCATTCTAACGTCATTCATCTTAGACGCAGTACCATTCTAGAGTAATTAATCTTAGACGCGGGACCATTCTAGCGTCATTAATCTTAGACGCAGGACCATTCTAGAGTAATTAATCTTAGACGCGGGACTATTCTAGCGTCATTAATCTTAGACGCAGGACCATTCTAGCGTCATTAATCTTAGACGCAGAACCATTCTAACGTCATTCATCTTAGACGCAGGACCATTCTAGAGTAATTAATCTTAGACGCGGGACCATTCTAGCGTCATTAATCTTAGACGGAGGACCAGTCTAGCGTCATTAATCTTAGACGCAGGACCATTCTAGCGTCATTAACCTTAGGCGCAGGATCATTCTAGCGTCATTAATCTTAGACGCAGGACCATTCTAGCGTCATTAATCGTAGACGTTGGACCATTCTAGCGTCATTAATCTTAGACGCAGGACCATTCTAGCGTCATTAACCTTAGGCGCAGGATCATTCTAGCGTCATTAATCTTAGACGCAGGACCATTCTAGCGTCATTAATCGTAGACGTTGGACCATTCTAGCGTCATTAATCGTAGACGCGGGACCATTCTAGCGTCATTAATCTTAGACGGAGGACCAGTCTAGCGTCATTAATCTTAGACGCAGGACCATTCTAGCGTCATTAATCTTAGACGCAGGACCATTCTAGCGTCATTAATCATAGACGGAGGACCATTCTAGCGTCATTAATCTTAGACGCAGGATCATTCTAGCGTCATTAATCTTAGGCGTGTGATCATTCTAGCGTCATTAATCTTAGACGCAGGACCATTCTAGCGTCATTAATCTTAGACGCAGGACCAGTCTAGCGTCATTAATCTTAGACGCAGGACCATTCTAACGTCATTAATCTTAGACGTAGGGCCATTCTAGCGTCATTAATCTTAGACGGGAGATCTTTCTAGCGTCATTAATCTTAGACGCAGGACCATTCTAGCGTCATTAATAGTTCATTGTATCAACACCTGCTCTGAGATGATGTCTTCGAGCTTTAATGGCATTCACACCTGTTACAAATACCTTAAGCCAACAGGGTGGCTAGAAACAAAACAGTTCAAAATAATTTTTAACAGAGTATAAATCCAATACAAGACAAGAAACTCCTTCCGAATACATATAGAATAAATAATTGATTTGTCTCATTAAAGAATCAATTGATAAAAAAAGGTATCACATGATCTCTCTTAAACCAATGCTCCATAACACACGCTGGCCCGATATGTAAATCTATATTTTTCAATTAAGCTATTACATCTTATCTGTCAGGATTGTCTATCCTCGCACGATGTATCACCTGTGACTTTTCATTAAAGGAAATGTGTGGTAATGCGGATCCAGAGATATTTGGTAATAGACTAGATCTCTTGGTACTTCTCTCTTAACGCTATTGTCAGGTTGAGGCAGTTTTAGAACCGGGAAACCTCTTTTGATATTTAATATCAATATCCAGTCAACACATCTGAGAATGGAATGCGTCCTTCATCCCATATCACGTCGCCCGAACATTAACATTCGTAGGTGAGACAGAGTAACCAAGGGCAATGAATTCATCACTGAACTGTTATACGCTAATAATAGTCGGTATAAATGACATCTTTGTATGCGAACTTGTGTTTATTTACACATATTAATGATTTTCATTAAGACAGGTTCCACGTAGCCGCAGCATCATTTGCAACTAGGTTTAGCAACTTCGATTTACTGGTGAACACTCTTTAAACATTTAATAATTGAGACCTTATTACACAACAAAGTTTGAATATTGGGATTTTCTACAACCGCCATTATTAAGTCGTTATAGACTCACCTTTTTTTTGTTTCCCACTACAGCCTGTATATCGCTATCTTCAGTTTTGAAAGTTATCGAATTCAGTGTCTTTATACTAACATGTTCTATCATGTTGTTTTTTATTCAGGGAATACTTCCACTTTGAACTGAGATCAATTATTCGGTATAACGTTTTCTAATCTAATGAAATATCTACCTGACTAGAATGCCTTCATTCTGTCTATAGATCGATTAAATAATTTATTCACTGTGACGTAAATTTTTCTGTTAAGATACTGTTCACATATGACTGATTTATTGATTTATAACAACTTTGAAACAACATCACCATATTTTGGTTTTCGTTGACTGGGTTGGAGGCGCCCAATGGTTTTAGTGTGAGAGTACTCCGGAGTACAATGTTTCCGTGTAAATTTACGTACTATCTATGATGAATACATTTTGTCCATGTTGTTACTTTGAAAAAAAAAAATTGCTAGAAATACAACTGGTTTCGATAACGAAGAACTTCCGTTTATTTTAGATATTTAGTATTTAATTTTTTTCATTCATCAACTTTTTTGAGTATCATATCCCTATATTACATTAAGCACCATATCAAACGGTTTATTGTCATGATTTATATATGCCTGTCAAAGTCAATGTCCGATATGGATAATTAATCTAAAACCGTGGCAACACATCCTGTTTTACTTTATAAATGAAATAAAAGTGCTTGGATGGATTAATTAGATCAATTTATTGCCACTAGACCAAAATTGGATTTTTTTTTTCATTTTTATTAACACAAATCATTAAATCAAGTAGATGTTATTAAAGGATTATAACGATAAATTGTATCCTGTCATCAACATAATCCAATCTAGATGTAAATGAGATAATGAAATAAGGTATTTGTAAGCGGTTATCTGACAATCATCGAAACAGTTAAGCTTATGGAATGATATTGAAGCGGTGTTTGACATTCGGATGATGAACCTAGCCTACACGTACCTTGCCAGTAGTAGATATAGGCGATGGACTGCAATCTGCAAGTCGGGTTGTCATTCACACACACGGATTTACTTACTTAAAAATGTATCAAAAATACGAAATTTATGCACCATTTCATGAGATTTTATTTAACATTTCCTTTGATCGATCTAGATTTTCTTCTATCTCATAGGTTTTAAGGTTTAATCCCTGGTTATCACCAACTAGTCCGAAAAAAGACAAAACGGCTGTAAGGTGTTTGATATTTCTATACATAATTCTAAACTTGTATTCACACGCCTGCAAAGGTTTATTCATCTTGTGATTATTTTACAATCTTTCAGCCCAAGACAGAGACGTGCAGCACATAGCAAGGTTTTGGCGCGTCAAGCTACAATAAGATTCGTTTGGTCTTATGTTTTATCGTTACCTGTGGCTTTTAATTAACCATCTTAACTATCGTTAAACTAGCACGTGTGTTGGGATGTTGTTACATCTGCAATACATGAGACTGCTGTCATTTATGATTCAGACATCAAAATAATTATCACTAAAAATTACCAAAAATAACGAAATAAAGTAAAAAAAAAAAAAAAAAGTGTATGAGCAGAAAGCCATTTTTGCAAACTTCATGGTTTGTATAAAGCTTAAATTCATATTCAACATCTTCATGTATTATGAATGTAATTGATGAACCGACATTGCGCCCTGAAGTCCTTCAATCAGAAGGCTTACATTTCCTGTTAATATGACTGAATAATACTTTGAACCTTCTGTACGAAAACAAATGACAACTTAAGATTACATGATATAACAGAGAGAATTATGGTGGAGTTTTCAAAGTCGCCTAAAAGGGCGAATCAAATAAAGCACAAAACCGTTGTTTAATTTAATAATGCTTTGTGTGGCTAGGCTGCCATTGGATCTAAATTTGTGTCGTAAGGTTCTACTCTTTTGTATGATATTTGTACAATCCTTGAGATATTATGGTCACGATTTTCCCTACCATGTATGTTGAATATGTCATAGACATAATTACCAACATATGTTGATGTAAGAAAAAGTAAAAATTTAGAATTACGCCACATACCAATTTTGGTGTACCTGTTTGCTGATACGAGGAATAGAACAGCAAGCACAGAATATTGTATCCAGGTCATTTTATGTTATCGAAACTTTCCTGCATATATAGGACAAACGATGGGCATTATATCAAATCTTTCCCTCGCTTGAATAAACGATGTAAAGAAGTGAAAATATCAGCGATGGACTGTGTAACGAGATGTTGATTAGGGAAAAAAACGACCAAAATATTTTGGAAAGATTAATAAGTGTCACTATGCTGAAATTTAAATGTACTATGATAAATGAGAGAGTTACTTTGATTGTACTGCATAATGACAAACGATAAGCGTTTAAACGAAATTCTCCACATTTGGAACATGCTATGGAAATTTTGAGTGTACATCGAGTGTTTGTTTACGTTGATTAAATTGAAAATTTCATTTGTTTTATAAATGACACAATTTTTATAGAAAAATTGTATAAGGACAAATATTTTCAGTTTTTTCTTTATTTAAAGTAACAAAAAAGGAAGACATATTGACTTTTAAGTGACCACGTGACACTGTTATGCTGTGTATGATCGCCTTTTCCAGCGAATTTATACGATAAAAAAAAACTTGTGAAAATATAATGACTTACGTTTCGTGACAGAGAGGAATATGTGGTCTAGCATGAATTAATTGACCGTATACACAAATTTCTTAATTTTATTTCCTGAAAATGTGACATCAAGTGTAAAACCACATTGATCATTAATGTGGTATTGAATTTGATGTAAAATGTTACCGCCAGGCGTGTCTAATGTCTTCTATACGAAATAAAACATAATTCTTTGGCATTTTATGTAAATTTTGCAAATGCTCAACTCACATTTAGATATGTTATCACAGAGCACATAATGTTATTCTGTCTTCAGCTATGTCATTATTAGAAACTAGAATATTTATAACACGGAATGGTTACAACGACTGGCAATATGACGCAGTATTCATAATGAATATTTTAGTAATCTGTAGGGTTGTGAGGTACCGTGTTCTCTGTAAAACACGCATGACTGATGAAGATGACACCACAAGGTGAAACATGATTTTATCCCATAATCTGCCGCCTATCTAGTGAACTTTTCCATGAAGCATTTTTATTGGCTGCCTTATTCAAAAACAAATTGTGATGTTGTAATATGGAGAACGGCGTACCGCCTTGATTCGAAACTGAGGGAACAAAATGGCTACCGCCTTTCGGCTTCAAAACATGTCAATGTCATGTGATGAACAGTGTATTAGATTCAAATTTTAATATTTACTTGCCAAGGCTTGCAAAAATAAAAACGTTAAGGACTCAGTTCATAAGCTATCATATAAAATGAAAACTCGAAAAATGAAAGATAGAATATTTATTAAACACAAGAATTTCTCCATAACCACTATTGCGGCATTGCCAAAGCAACTGTCACTTTCTTAATCTTCATATTTTGTTTTAAAATCCCTTTCTATGGGAAAAGAAAATCCTTTGTGGCAAGTAAAATGTTACTTCATAAAAGGGCGAATTTTGGTTCGTTTCCTCGCAACAGCTATAGACATACGAATACGATCTCAAAGACGGACAAGGGCCATCGCCATAGCGGTTCTGACAATAGACATTATGAACAACAAAATTGGGGAAATGAGGTCCCTTACCCGTTTTTATATATCTGGGGAACAGGGAACAAATCAGGAACACATCACTATCTAATGACAAGTTGGGCGTTTATGTTAGGGTGTGAAATATGCCGCACCAAATTTGATGTGAATGTAAATATACTGTTTGGAAGTGGATTAGTTTCGAAACAGGCAATGCATTAGAGCATGATCTGCTGAAGTAAGGATCTGTTGAGAGAATAGTTTTGTTCTGATTATGTTTGGTAATGTCAAAAAATTGTCTCCTGAAAAAAGAGGACGTTCTGGTCAGGTGTGAACAAGTCGAGATAGAGGTGTATGAAAGAGAGGACACTCTAGTCGGGAGTTGATGATTCAAGACAGACGTCTATTATAGACATGAGATTCTGGTCGGTTGTGAACAAGTCTTAAAAGTGTAACATGGACAACAGGACGTTCGTGTCGGGAGTTGATGATTCAAGACAGAGGCGTATGTAAAGAGAGGACGTTCTGGTCGGGTAGGAACAAGTTGAGATAGACGTCAATGAACCAGAAGACGTTCTGGTCAGGTGTTGATAATTAAAGAGAGAGGTCTATGAAGGAGAGGGCGTTCCTGTCAGCTGTAAACACGTCGAGATAAACATATATGAAAGAAAGGGCGTTCTAGTCAGGTATTGATAAGTTAAGGTATAAAAAGTAGGACGTCTGGTGAGACTTAAGTGCAAGTGTCGATGACTACAAGGTCACGCTCATCAGACAAAATGTTTCGATAACAACGTATAGTCATCGTGACGTCACACAATTCTTCTTATGGATTTGTTATGGAGGTTCTGATCCATGTTTCCTTTTAATCATTGTCTTTCTTCCCATATTTTAGTGTTGAATTCTGTTACCAATATATTGTGTCAGTTACTCATATTTAGGAGTATAGTGTGCATCACAAAACAATATATTCCATTACAATTGCCATAAGATACATACACTGTGTTTGTATTGAAAACAATTAGAATTTCATACAGGCAGACCTAAATACAAAATACAATTGTGGGATAACACAAGGTTGCACGATGTATGCACGATTTGTGCAAGATGCGGAATACTGGATGAAATTTGCTATCGCATATCTGCGCGCACGTGTGCGGTTCTAGCGTACCGATATGCGATTCAATACAAATTGAGAAATGACTTATGAATAAGCATGAGATAAGGTTTATTTATTTTCTCAATATGTAAGAGCTGAGATTATACATATGTTCATAGGTCAGACACATGCAGATCTATCAGATACCTACTGAAGAATATATATTTATACTTGTTATTAAGGAATTGGCTAGTCTTAATGCACAGATACATGAAACGGACAACTCTTTTAATCTAGGAAGATTTTAGCGCGTTGTACGTTACCACAACTGTACATTAAACTTAGTCTGGTTCGTCAAAGACAAATACCACAGTTTTGAATAATATTCACAATATATCATACATTAGATAGTCTGATACAAATGATTTCGATCTTGAAAGAGACCATCGAGATAGGCTATGATGCATACTGAATAAGTTATGTTATTGCTATGGATTCTAATTGTATACAGATGCGGCTCATTTTTTCTCGGGTAAATTAGTTTTCTTTCAATATAACTGTGTTAATGAATGATATTTAGTTATTTATGATACAACCTTCCTATTGTCCACTTAATGTGATATCAAATAACAACAGGACAAACATTATTCCTATTATGCATTCTTCCGTATCGCTGCTTCAAGGCCTGGGTTTGCAGTCATCTAGTTGGGCTCAACACAATTTTGTTATATCTCGTTGAGAGGATGTCTCAACTCTTAAACAAGATTATAACAACCTATTTTTTTCTGCACTGCTAGACACCAAAAAAAAAAAAAAAAAAAAATTGTGACAATTTCCTCTTATTATTTCGTACAAATTCACAGATCATGAACTCATTACTGACGAGTCCAAAAAGGACGAAACCGCTGTATGATTCAGCCTTCATCATTTGACAGAAATAGGTGCTATTCAATTGTATTTTTAGTAAATCATTAAATCTGGACGTTTCCATCGCTAAATTGTCAGCGTATCCCATCCCCCGGGACCAATAAATGGAGAGTGTTGTAACAAAAAACAAGAAAATAAGAACATGCCAACATAATCATTATCCAAAATCAAATTCAGGTGTTCCGGAAAAGTAAGTGTATTCTGCTTCTTTGCCATGTTAATCTTGGTCAATACCGATAAGTAATGAAGGCAATCAGCATCACACACGTCCAGCTTCATCTTGCACAAAGAAATGGAATATTTCTCAAAGAGATATATCTGTGGCTACCGTAAAACTTCTTCATAATTTCCATCAACCTGTATCTTTTGAAACCATGTGTTAATCGTAGTAATGTGAACGGGCCCTTGAAAAGCGAATCAACCACGAGATAATAATATAGTGTTATTTCATATGCTGTTTCATGTACATTGGACCTGACACAAACTGTACCTAAGTCACAAGCTCATTTCGTGAATATCCAATTTTAGCACAATCAACATATTAATGGTTAAACAGTGACACAATTACTTGATGATTGCGCCGAAGATAACAGACCGAAAAAAGGTGACTCGTAATTAAACGCAATGTTGTTGGGTGCGAAATTAGCATCGTGATAATATCATCCCTGTAATATACAAATTTACGTGTATTGAACAATAGACGAAACAAACCTATCACTTATTTACAAGAAGAGCAAAATTAGCAATCTTCATCTAATGTTACTTTTCAAGATTTCATTTCCAAATATTTTTCTAATCATGGAACACACGATCATATTTGAGTATATGTTAGTAAGCCTGATGGTTCCGTCGTATCTTATTCTCATCTGGTAGGTGAATACATGGCGGATGTCGTCGATGAGGCAAGAGCAGAATGAATAACCTTTCGTATTATCCCTGTACTTGTTTTCACAAGTCACCTTGTAAATCCTTCCTTTGCTCTTATTTTGGCAAAGTTTCACCAAAGGTGGGATTTCCATAACGCTGATTTTCCATGAAGGTTGTCTTAAATAATTTTAACATTCCACTCACCAATACTTTGCTTTTTCGACATATACGTTTGTTCCATTGACTTTACATTTAATTGAAATTGATCGATGACGCACCTGTCTAATTAACTAATTACGTAACTTAATTACTTAAATATGAAGGCCAATTGTCGCAAAATAGATGAAAAATTATTATTTTAACGAAATAGGAATGTTCAAAACATATATTAAATATCAAAATAGGAAAATAGTAAGTACACCGCCGATATAACTAATTTTGGGAGAATTTTTTAATGACATTTTGAATCTCTTCCATATTCAGTCCATTTAAAATTATTTAGCACATATATAGCTCTATCTCTTACCACAACTTTCTATAAAGATCGAAATTTCACCTTTTGTGCAAAGTATTGAATTTTGGCATGGGTGTGTATCATCCCAACGACTTGTTGAACGATAGCGGACATAGGATACCACCCTGTTACTCTCCAAACCTTCATGTACATATGTGCCTTTCCTAATATATAACAATCCCTAGCACGCGTACAAGTAATGCAGACATGTCCTTGAATGACTATATATGGTAATTACAATTAGGACGTTAGATAAAATATATTATATGACCTATTATTACTGTGCAAATCTTCCTACGATATATCGTTTATACCCCAATATTATCGATTGTTGTCTTGACATTACTTTATACATTTTTTCCGAAGGCGGAGACTTTAAACACCTAATACAGTGTCGTTCTCACAACAAAAGTTAGATGTGTAGGAAAGGGCTGTAAAGTGTCTTTAGGAGAGACATTAAAACCAAGAAATCTGCTAGAAATAGGACTTCCACAGTACAATTGGTTGTTTGATGTTTTAAAAGCAGATGGCAATAACCATACTTATGATCAGTGATATGTGCTAAATTAAACTAAGAGTCTTCTTTTACTCTGCGTTTCTCCTCTCTGGATGATGCAGATTGTATAGTCTGGACTCGCTAAACAGGAACACAGTTTCTTGATATTTACACTCAAAATCACGACGATGCACTGTTATTGTTGTTTCTATGTAAAAATGAAGACGAACATACCATGGAGACAGTGTTCAACTTTTTTAACATGTAGATTTCCAGTATATCGAAAACATTTAATTCCATAGTAAAAGCATTATAAATAAACATTTTCCAGCATCTTAAACCTATGATATTTAGATGTCACACTTAATGTGATATTAAAGGACCTGTTCGTATTATTACGATTTTCGTGCCGGAAGTCGTCAACTAACCGGCAAACTTGTAACACAAGAGTTTTAGTGATGCAGGTTGATGAATATTATCGGGAACTTTTATGGTCGCCATAGTGATCTCATTGAGAAATATTCTATTTCTTTGTTCGACATGAAACTGGACGTATTTGGTGCTCGTTAGTTTGCCTTTTGATTCCGTTGTATAGCTAGTGACATTGTCAAAAATGATATTGTTACGCTTTAATGAACCGAAAGTTCAGTTGATGGTCAGTGCGCTAGGCCACAAGAGACCGGTATCACGCAAATCATTTATATATTTAACACTTTATCCATCTTATTTACAGAACGCATACATTTGCTATTCTTTGCATCGTGGATACCTTGTCATAGAAGATTTGTTCTAAATCGTTTACCTAATAATATATATTAGAAAGTGAACTAAATATGGTCTTATTGCGAGAGAACGGACGACTCGCACATGAATGAAACATGTATAAATCTTTTTTAAAAATGGGAAAGTGATGCTTAGATTGAAATATCAGTGTAAATGCGAAGTAAGATTGACAAAAATAAAGAATATAATTTGCTGTTACGGGAAAAGATAAAAATTTCATTAAATGGTGACGAAAACGTCATTAAAACATGAAAGGAATGTAACGATGAATATCTGTAATTGCGAAGAAGTGTGACCTGCTAACGTTCTTGAAAATTACAATTAGCGTTTTCACCAAATCAGACTACATTCTGAATGTTGTTCTTCACATTCTACTGGTTTAAGATTAAGGAAGATGCATTTTTGCTGTTTTGAACTTTTATAAATTAAATGTTCAAGCGAACAGCAAGAAAAATAATAGGGCACAAACATTTGAAGTTTTTCAATAATCATCACCGGTAACATTGACAAATTTCAACGAGTTGTGCAACTGATGACCAACGAACAGAACATATCATTGACAAAGAAATTACAAGATATATTTCAGAATATCAGTTATGAAGAGGACGGTGGCTAATTCATTATCAACAGCGTCGATATCAAAACCTAGAGAAGGAACAGAATGCTTTCGAATGAAAACATAGAACAAACATGAGGGAAGTCTATAGATAAAGATAGATACTAGTAGATACAAGTAATACATTTTAGATGATGTTTCAACACAATCACAAGAAAAGGAATCAAGATGCATCTTCATAAGATATCAACAAAATAAACGACTGATTCAAATTGAAGTGATTCAAACCACTTCGTGATGTACCATTTGCAAGAACAAAAAAGTTTTTTTTTAAAGATAACGGATAAATCATAGAAACATAGGATGAAGTAGTGTTCAAATCATTATTCAATAACATAGGCATACATGAACAAACATGGAATATCTTTTGTGCTTACCTATCGCAGA